>NC_059473.1:86407893-87048831 GCF_018139145.2 Gymnogyps californianus | reverse complement strand
CACTACACGCTTAATTTTGTCAGATGATACAAGCTTTGCAGCTCACGCTGTGCTGCAGTGCAGCTGATCCACAGCCTCTCCTACCACTGACGCAAGGCAAGGGAGGGTGTGGAGCTTCCTGAGCCAGGTTTCAGCAGGACTTTTAATTGGAAAGTAATGAAAGTGATGAAAACTCCCTCATCCCTGCCAGCCGTGCCACGCCGCTCGGCTCTGGGCTGCCCGTCCCTGGGTGGACGCTGGTGGGCAGCTTGTGTGGTACCTCCCGTCCTGCACCCACTATGCTGCACAGCCTTCATGCCATGCTGGGCAGGGGAATGGCAGGAGCTGTGTTCTCCTTGGTCTGCCTGTAAAATTACGGCTGGGCAAGGCCCTGACAAAACGCTGCCTGAGGCCAAAGGACCAGGAGAGAGCAGTAGAGGCAGCCCAACTCCCTGCAGGGGACAAAGCCTTGGCAGGGAGGACACGGGAATGGCAAAGGTGTATTGGCACTAGTAAAGATCTGTGAGAAGTCTAAAGGTCTTATTAAAGACCTATGCCTAAATATTTGGCTAGATTTTGTTTCTTCTTCTGTTTGATGACCAGTTAGTGACTTGGGTTCATACCATATCAGCATCATATTAAAGGCAGAAATCAGGCAGGGGGTGCTGGGTCAGGGAATGAGGGAGAGGCACGAAGGGACTGGGGATCATATGCACAAACATACAGAAGGTTTCTGCAGAGAAGAAGTGAGGCAGAGGCAGAGAGCTTGGGTCTGCAACAGAGCCTATGCATTGGGTGAGACTGAGGAGAAAAGAGGCTGGATAGGCAGAGATGGGGAGGGAGGGGAAACACTGGGTAAGGCCAGAGGGGAAGATGTCAGAAGGAGCAGAGAGGAGACATCAGGCTCAAACGGTGCTTCATCATTGTGTGGGATGACTCCTGGGGCATGGACACCCCAGACAGTCCTGCATGAGTAGAGGTGTCCTGTCACCCCTCAGAGTGGTGCAGGACAGAGATGCTGCCCAGCCCCTGGAGATGCATGAGCCTCGCTGGGCTAAAGAACCTCCCAGGCTGTGTCCCAAAGGAAGGAAAGAGGTTTTGGGGCAAGGGGTTCACACAAAGTTCCCCCATAACGTGCCTTTGACTTGCAAATGAATTGGGAAGACCTTCTCAGGAAGCAGGAGGTGCTGGTGGACAGGTGGTGCAGCAGGTCTGGGTGAAGACTGAGAGGCAGTCCAGAGCCCAGAGAAGTGCTTTGTGGGAGGAGGAAAAGTGAGGTAGCTAAATGGGGAGAAAAACCACCCAGCACTTGAGGGAGGAGACAGCAAACTTGCAACAGGAGGAAGGTGCTTTTATCCAGCAACATGCCCTGCAGGAGACACAATCCACTGTGTAACATACTAATTCCCAGGGATAATGTAGGATAGAAACCCACTAATTTGTACTCAAATTGGGAGCGTTACAAAGTTGTGAGCTGTAAACAAGCCACTAAAAACTGAGGAAAATTAATCACGAAATATATTTTATCTTGGCATTTGGCAAGCCCTTGTTTGCTTGTAATTATGTTGGGTCATGTGTCCTTATGATTAGTAGGTTTAAAGATGGTGAAGAAAGGTGACCCATTGCTATTATAGGTGGTTAAATCTATGAAGAGAAATGGGGAAAGACTGCTATTTTCGATGTTCACATCACAAAGTCTGAGAAACAGTGCGATTCAGAGCTGTTCTACCATCTTATTTTTGAGTGATACAGAAAATTCAATGAGAACCCCATTTTAATCCAGTATTACTTGAACATAGATCAATCTCGTAACACAAAATACACAGAGACAGGAGACATATACACCCTTTAGATTTTGCACTTCCTTTGTTCTTTGCCTGGATATAAACACTGGCAAAAGAGAAAAAATGAAACAAACCTACACATATGGATTGTTCACAGAAATGTCATGCCACCTAAGGTCTTGGCACAGTACCTGATGTTGCAAAAATGAAGGTGCCCCATGTGGCAGAAATTGCATCCAGTGGGTGTGTGTTTGTTGGGTTTTGTGTTATACAGATTGAAAGGAAGGGTCAGAGGGAGCAGAACGAGCGTGACTAAGGTCTATTCTGCCAGCTGAGGAGGAGGCAGGCATGGTGCTAGGGCTCAGCTAAGTGAAAAAGAGAAATGGATGAAGGGAAGGGGAGCAACTAATAGGGCAATGCAGAACGTGCTGAAAGGTTTCATGTCTGCCCCAGTCTTCGAAGAAAAGTTGACTTGTAAGCAGATGTCGGCACAGTGCAGATCAGAGAAGGGCATGTTAAGGAATATTTAGATAAATTGGAGGTATTTAAGTCAACAGAGGCTGATGGCACTTCCCTGGGAGCACCAGGAATACCAGCTGTTACAGTCTCTGAGCTGTAAGCAGGTACCTCCAAGGACACCTCACAGACAGGTGATGCCCCTGAGAGAGGGTGAGGGTGAACACAAAACCTGGTTTTAAGCAGCAGACAAAAGAAAAATGTTGGGAGTTTTGACATTTGGAAAGAAACTGGGACAAACTCGTTGATCCATTTGTCTGCTCCCCCCAGGGATAACGAGATTATAAAGATCACTCAATGTGAATCTTTGCAATAATTGACGTCAAACCAGTCTAATGTCCTTTCTGACAGTGTAACTGGCTGCCTTAGTGTAAGCAGGAGGAAAAGTAGATTTGAGTGAGGGTTTTAATGTTTCATTACTAAACTAGGGAAATACGGTTGAGATGAAACTGTGACTTTAAGCATGGCTGAAAGACCGTGGTTAGGGTAACTGCCGTTAGTTTGCTGACGAGAGACATTAAATGACGTCTCACAGATTTCATCCTGGAAACTACTAGTCAATATTTTCCATAATAATGCAGATGATAGAACTATAAAACTCGTGCATGACAGTTTGCTTGAAAGAGAAACAGACACTTTTGGGTCTAGGATCAGAATTCAAAGCAGCCTCAACATGTTGGAGAAAAGGTCTGATGTCAATAAGATTAATTTCAGTAAAAGAGAATACAAAGAACGGCATGGAGTACAGAGAAATAATTGTACAAATGCAGAACGGGGAATAACTAGCTAATTATCAATACTACATTTGTCTTAGTTCCTTCCTTACAGCAATGAAAACACTCTGTCTTTATAAGGGCAATCAAAAACATCAACAACTAAGGAATTGGTTTGCACTACAAAAAATACAGAATTATAACAATTCTGCTGTTGGGGCAATGTTAAGAAATATTTATACTGGCACAGGACCAGAGACACATTTAAAGTAAATGGACTGAATGGTAACAAGTCACCAGGCTTTTACCCAGAAGAAAGCCAAGTAAGGAACTGTTGAACCAGCATTTAAATTGTCCTTGGTGTCACAGGAGTGGAAGGTGACAACTTTGCACTTCTTTGGAAAAACAGCTCCAAATGGACTCTGAGAAGCTACAGACTGCTCCACTGGACAAATTAGTTACAAAGATAGTAAAAAACACCAATAGTAGACACCAGATAAATATAGTATATATTGAAGAAGAGTGAGAGGCAGTTTGACTTTTCTTGAGGGATATT
This sequence comes from Gymnogyps californianus, assembly GCF_018139145.2. Classification (NCBI taxonomy): domain Eukaryota; kingdom Metazoa; phylum Chordata; class Aves; order Accipitriformes; family Cathartidae; genus Gymnogyps; species Gymnogyps californianus. Next base: position 87,045,283 of record NC_059473.1, on the reverse strand, counting down.
ATGCACTATAAATATAATAGACTTCTCTAAAAAGTTAATGACCTTGTAGTTGAGGGAGACCAAGATGACAGAGTGTACCTCAATTTCCAAAAGGGTGTTGACAGGTCCTTTCCAGAGACTTGTAAAGAAATCAACGAGTCAGAAAGAAGGAAGTTCCCTGCATGTGAATGGTTAGAAAATAAGAAACAGAGGAATAATGGAGAGTTTTCACTATGAAGAAAATTTTTCAATATAGTCCCATGGAAATCTATGATAGGATCACTGTTGTTCAATAGCTTTATGAAATATTTTGGAGAAAAGAATAATTACTGGCAACAATATTTACTGGATATGTAACCGTTCAAGGTAGTCAAAATCAGAACTATGGGTGGAGAATTACAGCAGAATCTCATGATGTCGAGTCACTTCAGAAATATTCAGTCTTAGTAAATTCAGAAAAGTGTACTTTGTATTTTTTTTCCCCATTGTTCTTTCAGAAACAATGTTAAGATAGTGATGGCCTCCAAATCAACTGTTACTGCTTAGGAAGGAGGTCTCAGTATCATTGTGGCTATTTCTTGGTAAACATCAGCTTAATGCTTCACGGTGCTCAAAAAGACAAACAGGAGGTTAGGCGTTGTTGGGAATGGAGCAGCAAACCAAGCACAAAGCATTTCAATGCTATTAGTAACACCAAGGCATGACCACATTCACATATCCAACGCCCACAGTTGGAAAAAAAAGAGCAGAGCAGGAGGAGAGAGCGAGCTTGGAGGTGGGGAGGGCTTCCAGGCAGCCTGAGCAGGGCTCTCTGGGTGGGAAAGGAGACACCAACCAAGTGATACAGTACAATGATATAAAATCATGAGTGGCATGGTGAAGGTGAACAGGAATCTGTTGCTCAAGACTTTCCACAACACATAACAAGGAGAAGAAATTTGAAGGGAAGTACACAAACACGACGTGTCATCACACTGTGAAATTCACTCTCACTGAAAGCTGCGAGCGCTAAAAACACAAGTGAGTTTGGAAGATGACTGGGCAGTTTTTAGAAGAAAGACCAGCAGGAACATTTCAGATGTGATTCGAGCCCCGGAATCAGAAAATCAAACAATTTATATGTACTCAGAAGGGATGAAATGGCCTTGCAGTATCTTTGGGTTTGTTTGAGGGGTTTTTTTGCTGGGCTGCAGATAGGATTTTAAGGCCTGTTATGTCTCCTCACACCAGCTCATAAAACACATTGGAGTAATGGTGGGCTAGAAGACAATATGAAGCTGCTGATCCTGAGTAAGTTACATGGTGGCAACATTGACTGGAGATTTCATCACCAGTGGCCCAGTAAAGTGGCACAGTACATGAGTGTGTGAATGTCGCTACAGAAGTACCAGTAGAGACTATGTTCTGCCATGAATCTCCTGAATAAAGATAGGAAGCTATGTGAAGTGTAGACCCAAAATAAGTTCTAGAAAGGGTGAAAGGAGTCTGGTGATAATGATGAAAGTAGAAAATACCATTTTCAAAGCAATGTCATTTGCAGTGATAAGCAGAGAGAGGACACTTTTGGCTGGGTTGTGACAAAAAACCACAAGATTTCCAAGAAAAATTGTCATGCAGGGTTGAAGTTACTTGAAAGAACAACAGGGGTGGAAAGGCAAATCAGAGAAACAGCAAAGCAATAATGAAAAATAAGTTGATGTATAACAGGATAAAGAAGATGAGCACTGTTGGACAGAAGAAAAGTATTTCTGGAAAGTGGAAGAAGAGGTAAGAGTCAGCAGCAACAGCTGCTGGAGTAGGGAAGGATGTTACAGAATAATGGAGTTACAAGCAACAGGAGAAAACTTGGCAGAGCTGTGTGACAGGGGCAAGAGATGTGCCTAGGGGCAAATAAATGAGGCAGGTGAAGAGGAGGGCAGATAAAGTCAGGGACAAAAAAAGAGAAAGAGCAAATTGGAGAAGAGGAGGAACCTTGAATGGGGGAAAGAAAAGGAGTGAAGGAGATGGAGGTGAAAGGAGGAAAGGGAAAGGCAAGTCACCAACAGGGGAGATGGAGAGACTCCTGTTGCATTGGCCTGAAGCCCACACTGGGCCTCCTGTTGCTCTCCTGAGACCCAGCACTGCTGGGTCAAGCCACAACGCAAACTGCTGATCCTATAAAGCAGTGCCTTGGGAGCTGCGGGTGCTCAGTGCTCCGCTGGATCTGGCTCGTTACTGATAACGTGCTCCTATAGGCAACGCTTTCAATGGGCATTTTACAGGCTTATTGTGCACTCTGAAGATCTGATCTAAAGACAGCTTGCATTAGTAAGCTTTGTTCATGCAAATAAATGCTTTCAGGATCAATCCTGAAGATAAGATACAGGAGTAAAACTCTAGGACAAGAGAATGGCTTAAGGATTGCTGGGAGGTAAAGGAAGAAATCCTGTTAGGGTTGAATTTATAAGGCCAGAGAAAGCATTAGGAGGGCAAGAAGATAGGAGCTGCCCTATGTGTAAGAGGCAGCCTCAGTGAGGGTACCAGGATAGCCATGTGTGATTTACAGAGCTCAGGCAGCTCACACACAGCGTGGCCGGGGTATGGAGGAGCTGACAACACAGAAGTCCTATCCAAATTCAACAAAAGCAAGGGAAGGTAACTTTAATGTTGCAAATGTTCAGTATGATCCTGAGCCTTTCAGAAAGGACCGGGAAAGAATCATGGCCATAATGATGCAGGGTGGCTCCCATCACTTAGGAAGAGTGTCACTAGTTGTACAATAACATCTGACAATGCCATAAAAAGAAAGATCTTTGGCCATGAGAGAGACCCTGTGATAACAAGCCCAGGGCTTATTATAGAGGATGTCATTCAACTGCTGTAAAAGATAGCTCTTACTGACAGAAATATGGACAGGGAGCTCTCGAGGAGTGGAAAATGCATTGCTATTTGGAGACCAGAGTGAGGCAAAATGATTATAACACGGCCAGGGAATGGTAGGGACATGACTAAAAACATGAAGCGAGTCTCTTAGCTAAGATTAAACAAACATGATCCGTAGATCTTGTGCAGTGAAACCTCTTCTGCTGAGAGTTGTTTGCCTGAAAGGTGGTTATAATGCTGTCCAGGGAGATTTTAGTGTTAAAAGAGATTTTTTTTCCCAGCAGTTAGCTCTGGCAGAACAACCTGGGCTTATCCTCTCTAGCAGGTTCTGCAAGTCTAATTAGCAACACAGGCTTTGGCCCTGATGTTGGCAACGATGTTGTGACCTTTAGTGACCCTTTGTATCCTTCCAGTGACCCCCGTGCAGCCTGGTGGCTTTCCAAGAGCCTGAGCAGTTGGGAAAGCAGCAGCCAGCCCTCTTGGTGATGCTCCGGATCTCAGCTCCTTCATGTAGGAGTTTTGGCACTGTGGATTTAACAGGAGTAAAAAGCTTTGCAAACCCTGCAGGATTTGCACACGGCTGACTGCAAACTGCGAACAGGTCTGCAAGGTGAGAAAGGTTTTATTTTTATATTGCTGCTCTTTGAAGTGAAATTCCTTTGAGGTGATTAGTCCTGGAGATTAGCAAAAAGAAGTAGTTGAGTCTTTGATTGGCACACAGACATTTTTACAGTGAATTACAATATTGGAGGGCTCTGTAATAAGTCCCATGCAATACAGCTATCTACTTTGCTGCTTTCACTGGGACTGTATGCATACTTTGACCTACACTTATTTGCCATTTTCTTGTCACACTCTGCACTGTGTCCCAAAGCCCCATCAGCTTTATTTAAGGAATTATTTGGGACCTTTTGCAAAATTCCTGTCATGCAAACCCAATCCCCAAAAGACCGTGGTGCATGCATGAACTCTCATTGGGAAAACCATGCCTGTCTGCTCACCCTTTTTCAGGGCTGTTGTGTCTCATGCTAGAATGGCTGCCTAGGGGTATCTGCAGTGCCAAAAATTGTGACAAAGAAGGTGTCTGACCCTGTGGCCCCCCATTCACCCTATCCACCATATCAGCAAGAGTGCAAAGGCTGTGGGCTCAGCTGGATTTGAGCAGGTGAAAGGACAAGCCCTGGGGCTGAAAACTGTGGAGCAAACGGTGAGTTTTAATCTGAAAGCAGAGTTCAGAGCAAGCTGAGTCTCTTTGGAAGAAACTAACACTTGCAGAACAGCACCATCCAAAGAAACAAGCTAAAAGCCTATGTATTTCCTCCATCAGCTGCACCGTAAGAATCAGGAGCAAAGCTGGACACGTCTGTCAGGGACAGCAGGATGCTGGCAGCACACCCAAGGTGGCAGGTCTCTACAGCAGGTGCTTACACCGCCTGCCAATGCCGGTGGCTGGCGCTGAGCCCCGGCAGTAGGGCAAGCAGATGGTCTTGTGCCCCTAACGGGCTTCTGGAGGCTAGGGAGGCCATGAGTGCAAATCAAGCCACCCTGAGCATCCTGTGGTGGTGTGGAGCCAGCCTTTTCCAATTCAAATAGATTTCCCCCATCAGTCTCCACTGAGGCCTGTGGCTTTCTTCAGACAGTGAAGGCTGCAGTGAAGGGATGGATTTCCATCCTGGTCCTTATCACAAGCCTCACGGAGCAAGAGATAACAGTGCTCAGAGAGGAGTAACAAAGTCAATTATTATAACTTCTTCTTCTGCATAATGGATATTCAGGGCTGAGTGTTGAAGGGAGAGGAAACAGAGTCAATAACAAAATGTTCAGGAGCAATCTTCACTGCAAGCTTTTTCTAATGTTATATAGCATCCCCCCTTGCTCTGTTTTTCTTCAAGGATCTAATTCTGTGATGGAAAAAGGCATTGACTTTGACTGAAATGGAAAGGAACCGTGCCTACTTCAAAACTGTATTATATGACCAGCACCTTAACGTATAGGGACCTACAAATGAGAGCAAAGAGGACTGGCTGTACCTCTAAGATGAGGTGCCCTGCCATACACAGATGCCCGGTCATGTTGGGCAAACATGATCTCCCACTGCAAGGCTGCAATGGAGACCATGACCACAATCCCAGGACGTCAATTGGAGTAACTCAGTGTATAGCACCTACAAGAGGACTGTACAAATACTGCACCCAGTCCTGATGTCAATCCTGAAAAAGCAGTGAAGGGACAGAGGAAAACAAGCAAATGACTGAGTCAAAGCTTGGGAAACATCTTACACTAAGAAATATAAGAAGCTTAATATTCTGAATATATCTAAGCGGAGATGAAAAGGGGGCTTGATCCACCTGCAAATACCTGGATGGAGAAGAGACAAGCTAGCATAGAACAAGAACAAATGGATGGAAGCTGAAGTTAAAAAATACTTGCGATCCTATTCTGGGTTTATTTGACACTGAAGGTAATTATCATAAATTTGGAGTTCGGTGTACAATTCGTACAGAAGGCTTTGTTGTTTGTGCTTAGCAGGAAATCAGACGGATGACCATAATCGTCCCTTTTTACCTTACAAATGATAAGGCTGTTAAAATAATTTGTCTCTCATGGCCTATCCCATCACAGGGGAAAGTGAGCACTGTACTGGGCACCACGCTGCTGATGGACAACCCTACAGCCACACACCAGCTTTGCTCCTGTCGCCCCATCAGCCCTCCTCAGCATCAGTACTGCTCTACTGAGGCAGAAATAGGCCAGAAATGACCTCCCAGGCCAGCGTGGGCACACTGGGAGGGCGGTGGACCCAGCTTCTCAGAGCCATGACACCTCGGGGCTTTCTGATGGGCTTGTCCTGGCACAATTACACTGTATATACAAAGCACAGGTGAAGAGGCAGTTCCTACATGAACTGAATAGGTATTTCTTTTCCATTTTCACATATTTTTAACACTCTGCTGCTGTGATTTGTTATGTTGTCACTTAATTGCACTGACACTGTTAAGCGTTTGGTGCAGTGGGAGTTTTCGTTAAAGATGCTAAACAAGAACATGGCTGTGTGTACGCATTCCTCTCTGCTGGACACTTTTCAGCTCAAATGGTGGTACCTTGCTTCTCACCCCTTTATTTTGCTACAGCCAGCATATCACCTCTGCTGCCACTGTCATGAAGCCTCAACGAAAACAGAGGGGTTGTGGCTGTATTGCATCCATACTGCCTCTGGTAACGCATCCGCTGGGGGCTGATCATGAACAGAGCCACTGCATCCATTTTGCCAGTTATACCTCCACGAAGGTGGTGTCACTGCTAAAGCCGTTCCCTGCATATAAAATGGCTCATGGACCCCCAAGTGCCAACCAGGACACTGCAGCCGCTCTGTAATGTAGCCCTGACTTGCTACAAGGGGCTACAGGAAAACAAAAAGGCGCTGTACTTTCCATCCCTTCCACCTTTCAGTCATTTTTCCTGAAGGCTAACAGGAGTGGTTTGAATACCTCAGGACTGTGCCATTCCTGCATTTCCATCCCCATACACTTTACAGTATTGATGGTGATACAGAGTCATTACAGAACAGAAACAGTGACTATAGCAAAGCAGAAACGACATAGGTTCAGTGTGTCTGTCACAAGCTGAAGTCCACAACATTTGAACAGAAGACTAAATGTGTCAGCTATAGTCTCAAAAAAAACCCCAAAGGATTTTTCCTCCAGATGTGCCTTGTTATGTGCCTGAGTATAAAAATCCTCATACAAAGTTCCAAATATTCCCCAAATAATAGAATGTAAGTAATCAGAACTCAGTTGTAGCAAAAAACCTTCCTCAACTCAAAACCTCCTGAAATGGCTGTCTACAAGATAGTGGGAGAAAAATGTCACATAGTCTTTTTGTAAGAGAGAGAGAGAGAAAGAGAAGAACAGACAATATTTTAAATAATTTTTAATATCTTAATTCAATACCCTGAATGCTCTTTCTGTTTCCCCTGATAACTGACCACAGCCTTGAAGTTTGCAGAGAGACTTTAATTTTTTCCTCTCAAAAGCTCTGTAAAACAAATGGTATGGGAATAATAAAATACATTCTGAATGTTTTCATTTGAGATCTCAAGTCAGTCTAATCTTCAGTGAATGCAACAATCCTCATGGACCTACATTTCCTCTCCACTTTTATGTAAACATTCTACCACATTTTAACTACAATAAATATAAGCAAATGCTTCTTTTTTGCACCCTTTCGAGCTTTGAGATACCTCACAAACCCATTTTGGGGGGGGAGAGCAATGATTTTCACTGTAGAAAATGCGTTAGAACTTACTAATTGGCAAAAACAGCAACAGAAAATATTTTTGACTGAGATCACAATCTGCACATGCAAACTCTAATTATCTGTTAGTCATTATATCTTCACTTGAAACATTACATTTGTCCAAACTGTAGCTATTTGAATGTAAAAAAATGAGACTCACCTGCCTTTTTTGTATACCTCATGTATTTCTTTTCCTTGTCGGTGGGCTCTGCATTCAGTAGATAAAACCCATCCCCACAACAGGAGGCAGATGCTAAAATACATTTTATGGACAGTCAACATGTTACCTGAAAATTCTGTATCCAGAAATAGTCCATACAAGAAGAAGAAAACCAAAATGTAGATCCTGTTCCTCTTTTTAAGACATTATCGGTCTGATCGTTATTGGAAGGATGTTTACTCATACAAAAAATCATCCTGCAGTATTTAATCTGGACAGTGGGGAAAGCAATTTCCACTAAACCTGTAAATCCTTCTACGTCAGATGGCAGGGATTTTCTAGCAGTGTTGAATCCACATATTCTCAGAGAACAATTTTTTTTTTGTCCAAACAGGCTATTTTATAAATTGGTTTAAATTGAACCCTTTTCAAGTACCTGTGGGATATGGCATACATATATTTCTGCGTGGTTAACCAAAGTAGTGCAGTTGGTCAGGCAGGTGTCATTAGTCGTTCTTTAATCACCAAACTTATCTGTGTAGCAGTGATGTTTGTTACAGGCATTGCGATAGATTGAAAAGTGTTAATAAACATGTATCAGTTTCCAGCAAAAGCTCATTTCCATTTAGCTCCACAAACAGTATTTTGATCCTGTGTGTTTTTCTACATTACTTTAATATACAGTGGTACTGTGGCTGGAGTGGTCGGTGCTTTCAGGACTTGTGTCACCTACCTCACTGCTCTGCTGACAAGGGTCTCTGGAAAGTATCCCGGTGTGCAGAGGAAAGGGGGGAGGACAGCATGGGGAGATAGCTCTCCTCTCTGCACAGGGTTGTTTGGAGGGATCCTGCCGAAGCAGAGCAGCAAATGCCAGAGCTTCAGGAGAGCTCGGGGGGCTGGTGTGCTGGGTCTCATGTGGCTGACAAAATCCTCATTGGCGCTAAAGAAAATAAAACAGCATGGGCAGAAATATGTGGTCGAGCCAGCCACATTGCCCATCTCTTTGGAGCTCATCCTCTTCCTGCATTACCCACAGCTTCGTGTTTACTCTCTGTCTCCTTTGTGCCTCCCCCCAAGGCCTTACAGCTCTGGTCCCACTTGTGCCTTGTCATGGAAACGTTGCCCTGTGCTCTGCAGACACCACCAACCATGTCCCATCCCTTTGCTGACAAGGCTCTTCCTCCTCTGCCTGTTACCCATGGATTTCTGTTTTAGAGCAGTTTGTCAAGTCACCCATCTCTTTTCATGAAAGCCCTTTCTAAAAACCCTGGGGAAGCAGATCTCTGCCTGGTCAAAGCTGCTGTGGCTTTATTGACTTCAGTGAGCATTTACACTGCCTTGGGATCCACAGGAACAAGACATCGAAAGCCACTGAAATGTCTTTCCATCAACCAAGATTCAATTTAATGATTTGCTGGGCTGAAACATTTCCTACACAAAGTCACGCAGGCTTCAAGAGATGGGCAATCAGTCACCAGCTGTTTGTTGCAATGGTTAATCGCTGCTGCTGTTCAAAGAAATTGTACCCATCTTATCTTTGAAAATTACCTGCATTCAGTTTCCACTGATTCACGTATCCTTCTCAAGGAGAATAAAAAGTACCTTAATAACTGTTTTTTCACCTGTGGTGATATTAGATATACTCTTCTCAGTCTTTGCAATAAGCTATATAAAGTTTTATGATGTCTTTCATCAAAGGAACTTTTTCTTCTCTTTGAAATACATTTTTGTTACTTCATACACATTTTTAAAAAATGCTAGTCCCTTGCTTATGCACCAGACGCGCAATGGGGATTGGCAAGCAATGGATAACTATGAATTCACTTAGCTACCCTGGAAAAGCTGGAGGTCCCTTGGTACACATGAGAGGAGGGAACCATTTGTCCTCTCACTAACAGAGGGAATTTACTAAAAGAAGATACAGAGAAGGTCAAAAAATGTGTTCAATTCCCCTTTTTTGGACTGTTGTTCATAGAAAAGTTCAAATATGAGCAATTCATAGAAAAATCCTCGAACAAGTTGTCAGACAACTTCTGAACTCCTGGAAGAAAATGACTGGATGAGGGATAGACATGGGCTCACGAAGAACAAACTTGTTGAACAAACTTCACTTCTTCCCTGACAGGCCAACAGGCTTCATAGCTTGGGGAGAAGCAGATTTAGATAAGCTTTCAACACCATCTCACACAACATTCTCATGGGAATGATGCAAAACACCGCTAGCTTTAGCTTGGTTTCTCTTGCTGTATCTCAAGAGCGGTTACCCCTGACTCACTGCCAACATGCAAGGAGGTAGGAAGTTTTGCAAATGATCTGCAAGGAAGCTGCGAACCGTATCTGGGTGCATAACCCAAAGTGAAGGCTTGAAAGGGTAGAAATGGCACAGTATGTGTCTTCAGGTATGTAAAAGTCACTTCAAAGAGAAAAATACTCTGTTCCAAATGGCCATGATATACAGAACAAAAAGTAAGGGGCTGAGAGATTAGTAAGGGAAAAATGAGGTTAGATACTAGATTAGAACAATAAGGACAGGGAAGCATTGCAGTAGATTACACAGGAAGAGTCTGCAATTGCCATCATTAGAAGTAATTAAGACAGATATAGCTGATCTTGTCTTAGGACCAAAGGTTAGACTATATTACTTCTCAGGGTCACTTCCAGCACTATTTCTGATTTTCCCAGAGGAAAAATGGTGGAAAGTTGGCATCTGAGAATTAGAACAAATGTGAAAAATTCAAACATCCAAGAAAAAGATAAAAGATGGCTATGTGCCTTACATATGAAGAATGAAAGGAAACAGAAAAATTGAACAAAATATATTTTGAAATATTGTCCTCAAATTTTGCTTAATCTTGAGCTTGAGTAGATGATGGAGAGTTAATTTTGCCTGCTTTCTCCATGAGAACAACTAGAGATTAAAGATATAGCACCATTTTCATTCAGTAAATAGAAACCCTCTGGATACCAAACAAGAAAAGAAGGAGTTATTTGCAGTGAACAGTATTTTCAACAAGTTCATCTGTTTTTACAGTTTGTAGACTAGCTGTGAGTTGACTGCAGTTTCCTCAAATGACTTTATTATTTAAGCTTATCAGGTGGTAAATTTGGGGGGAAGGGTCCTTGGGATTTGTGTCAAAATATTTTAAAGTTGAATTATTATTTATTTATTATTATTTATTTAGTTTGATAATCCCTCGGCATTTTTTTCCTGTTCACCCATCAAATGAGTGTTCACAAATATAAAATTAAACATACCCTCTGCTTTCCAGATTCCCAACTAGTAATAACATAAATACTAACCTTCCACCCACATCTGACAACATTCATCAGATCTCAGGGCAAATTTTAAAATGTCAATTGAAAGCTACAGTACCGTTGACTTTCCTAACTTTCCCTTGACTTTCCTAACTTTAACACCAGTTCTATAGATAGGAGACAGCCATCCAAATGTGAAATGATTGTGCCAAATCCCTCGTAGACTGTCAGTAGCTGGTCTGGGAACAGACCAGGAAGTGGGGACGGACTGTAGACATGAAGTCAACTGAGCAATGTTGAGTTTTGCAGTAGGAAAGGCCAACTATTTCCTTTTTACAGCTGAAGCCATCTTTCCTGGAATGCTTTTGTGCTTGAAGCTGGATACCAGGCTTATTTGGGTTAGAGTAGGAGCTGAATGCAAATGATAATCCACGAGAAAAAAATACATCTCAGGCAGCTGAAACAAATTACATTGAACAGGAAAGGTAAAAAAATATAAAGTTCTTGCTCAAGCAGAAATGAATAAGGTTTGAATCCTTCGTGTTGGAGGGCAGTTCCCAGCAGCTGCCCCCCTGCATGGCGGCTTGGCCTCTCCCCAGGGATGCCACCCCCAGCTCCTGCTCAGCTCAGGGGCCTGCTCAACACTCGCCAGCTGGTGTTGCTTTCCTTCCTCCAGGTCTTTATCACTTTGGTCACTTTGCTCCTCAGAGGAGTTCAATGGGACATTGGGCTTTTACTTAGTTACTGAGGCCGTCTAAATGCAAGTTTCCCCAGCTGCCTGGGACTCTAATCCTGTATTTCCTGGATTTTCATTAACAAAGGATGATAAGAAGTGTGACAAAAGTAAACATTTCATTCCATTCGACCCAACCATATTACTATAATTTGTTAAATAAGCAAGTTTTGAGCCAACCAAAGATACCCTTTTTCCATTTGGCCACAGAAAAGTCAACTATTTGCCCAATTCTATTTATAACCCATCTATCTCCAAAATAAGAACATAGTCAGAAGAACAAATTGAGACTTTTTTTTGCCTTTGAGTCAGCTGTGTACTGAGATGCTGAACTTGTCCGGAGCAGAAATCCAGTCTGGAGAACAGTGACACAAGCCACCAGCCACCATAGGAAACGAGGAGTACTTTCAGTGCCCAAGAGGGTAAAGCACAATGCAGTGTAAGTGTCCGTCACAACGATAACTCCAGTCAAATCATGAACCAGGCCTTCTCTTGTTTAATTAATTACCCAAAGCTTCAAATAGTGCAGTAATATACAGTATAGACTGTGTAAATACCCCCAGAGCTACAATCAGACTGCAGCAGCCACACATAAAAGAGCCCGTAGCATTTACATTTTCTAACCTCTTCCTAACAGGTGTCTGCCTTTATCTAAAAGCTTTTAATGCAAACGTGGATGAATGTGTTACCGTATCTCTGTTGTGATTTATGTTTGCAGGAGCTGGAGGAGCACAAGGGTACCTGCGTAACTGACAGGATGCTGTTTGACTTCTGGAAAGTTATTTCCCCTGTGCAGCTCTGTTTCTTTCAGAAATGGCACTCTGTCTCCAGGGCACACTGGTCAGAGTATAGTTTTTTACTTCTTTAGTGCCTTCAATCGTGGGTGTTGTCAGAGACTTCAAAAATCAGGCTTAATATGAAGTTAGTGGGGTTTCTGAATCAATTACTTGTGTCCCTTTTTAACAAGTGTACTTCCATTCTTTGGGACGTTCACAGGAGATCCATGCTCTCTCTGTCTAAGGTGAAATATGTCAGCTGGATCCTTCATGTTTGTTGGATACAGGACCATCTCTGAGGAGGATATTAGTACAGATGATGAATAGAATTTGAACAACCTGGGGACAAGTGGCATAGCCACTGAGTTTCACTGTGGTGGTGTCAGCAGAGCTGGTGGCTATTCACAGTGTTCGTAGCTCCGCTCTTTGCATGACTTGAGGAAAGTCAAAAAAACTCTCCAGGAAGTTAGGAGGATGAGAGAAGTGTGAATACATGTATTTACACTGAGATGATTAAAACTAAAGGAGCCCACACAGAAAGGGAAAGAAGACAGTATTTCCTCTGCAGGCACAAGAGGCAAATACACTCTTTTCCAATCTGTAACTCAATGTGCTGTGTTCGTGGGGAGCAGAGACCAGAAGCTGCTAGCAAGAGTGGGGCAGGGGAAATGTCCAAACAGGAAGATTTTATTTTTCAGTGTTAAAGATCAATGTATGAGCTGGCATAAGTGTGCACCAGGATGGGAATCACACCACTTTATACTGGCCAAGGATTTCACCACAAATAGCTTCTGCGCTTTGTTATCATATTTGTTTTTATGCCCCTGCTCCTCTCTGGTCTCTCTCACACCCCTTGCTTATAATATCACATCAGAGCAGATTCACATGCTCTTCGTGGCAAACCCTGGGACTTCTCCAGGTAGTGATGAGGACATTTGTGGACCTCAAGAAATCATAAACACTAATGAATAATTAGATTTCCATGCAACATGAATAGCAGGGAGGAGAGAAGTGCCAACGAACCCACGACCCCAAGCCTTCTTATCACAGAATAAAAATCAGATAGAGGCAAGGCACTGTACATGCGCCTCTAAGCCGCTATAAATCCCTAAATGGATTGTGCACTGTATGAAAGGCAAGGGAAATAGGCCAAGCCTGCACTGGGCAGAAACCTGAAAGGCTACAGCAAACAATGTGCTTGAGTGAATTGCAGTGCTTCAGGACTAATGCATTCAGCTGCTGTTTCTCACTGCTGAAATGAATAACAATGCTACAGCACCCCAACGAGGCACATCTTTATTACCACTCTGGTTTCATTAGAGCTCTTTTCTCAGGGATGTCTTTGTCCACCGAATGCTTCTTTTCTCCCCACATGATGTGTCGTTGTGCCCGTGGAGACATATCTGAGTTCGCAAGTGTCTTCACGTGGCCTTACACTCTGTCTGAGAGATTATGTGCATTGTGTGCTGAGCTGTGTCCTTTTGTTTCAGCCCCTTCTGCAATTTCCCGGAGCTGCGTTAGCTGGGTTAGGTGGCTTTGTGTGTACTCGGCCATGGGGCACCTGACCTTTTTGCAGGCAGGTTCTGCTACTAAAACTGGAAAAAGATACTTTAAAAAGTAAAAGATAAATAAAAGATAAAAAGGCACTTTTAGAAGGATACTTTACTGTTAGCAGTTTAAGAGGGCTGAATTAAAATATTGCAACATGCATACTAGTGCCTAGTGCAGCCTGTTGGACAGTATTTTTGTCTGCTACTAGCACATATACTAGAGGAGGCAGATGTGGGATGCTATGGGTGTTAAGGATTCCCCTGACACTCCCCTGTATGTCCTCATCCTCAGAGCACACAGTACACTCATTTACCAGGGGGGACTGCTCCCTTAAAGGGTGTGAGTTTAGCTCTGTTGGAAGATCCAGAACTAAAAGAAAGGTATGAAAGCATTCACACTGGATTGAAATTATGCTCTACACATCCTGGATAGGGACTAATTTCACTCTGACTACTAGATTCTGGTCCTCAGCCCTCCTATCCAGCCTATGCCATTCCCCTTTTTTGCAATAAGTACATTACTTACACATAGAACCCTAGCTAAAAAGGGTTTCCCAGTTTCCTCTACTGTTCTCGCAGCCCATCTGCATCACCCCCATGGGGAATTTCATCAGTAATACACTAAGGACCCCTGCCTGCTGACCAAGAAATAATTCAAAATGCTTTTCAAAAGACAGCAACAAAATGGAAGAAAAAAGAAAGGTGATGAGTCAGAAATTCTTATACACAAACACTGAGACGCCAACAGGGCCATCTCGAGGCAAAAGCTAGCACAGGTATCAATAACAGCTACAGAACCGTCAATAGCAATTCAGGGAAGGCAGAAGTGCTTAATAAGAGAGTTGTTCTGCCAATATTCAGAGGGGATTAAAGGAACAACTGGAGTAATTACAGCTCTCAGCCTGACACTGATCCCAGGGAAAATATTGGAATGGCTGATATGACACTTAATAAATAAAGAGTTAGAGGGTAATTTGATTAATGTCAATTAGCATGGCTTTAAAGAAAAATAGATCTTTCCAAGCTAATCCTTTTTTTATTAATTTAAAATGTGTTTGCTGGAGGAAATGAAGCTAGGCAATGTGCTTCTGTAAGGCATTTAATGTTGCACCATGTGGCATTTTGATTAAGGAACGGCAACAATACAGTATCAAGAGAAAATAAGGAAAATATTTTAAAACTGGATAAAAACCCCATATTGAATATGACTGTAAATGGCAAATCTTCATCAGGCAATGCAATTATCCCCCCTAAGAGGCTGGTTCTTTATCCTGTTCTGTTCTTGTCAATAAGCAAGAATAAAACACAGACTGCTTCCTGAATAAGCCTGCAGTGGCATGAAGTAGATCAGAAGAACTGAAGGATCACTGACAAGGAGTAAATGGAATATCACAGGGAAAGGCCCAGAAACTATTAGTGTCATTTGACTACAGCTTACTGCAAAACTATCCATCTAACAGTCAAGACTGTGGGTCATAATTTTAGAACAAGGAGGAGAAATTCTGGACATCAATGGAGACTTTTCTTGGAAAACTAGCTGAACAGTACCTTCCCATACAAAAAAAAGTGGCCAAAATTTGCTAGCTTGTGTGTTTAAAAAAGGGAAGAGTATGAAGGTTATATTACCTCTTTATGTGATGATGCAGACTGTCTGAATTGTGAAAGCAAGAGTTCTCTACCGAGCAAGCTAAAGATTTATTAAAATAGCTTTGCTAAATCTGTTACAAGGTCCAGTGGCTGGAAGACCACAGAAGACAAATTTGAAACAGAAACAAATTCATTTTTTTTTTTTTAACAATAACAATGAAGTTTGTTTCTCCAGGAGTGTATTTTTTAACTGAAGATAGTATGATTTTCTGAAGGATATGGGCTAGTTCTCAGACAGGGATAAATTTGGGCAATTCCAATAGCCAGTGCCATAAGGAAGAGCTGATCAGATGATCAAATAGTCAACGAGCCAGGCTCAGAACCATCAATTATTGGCACCAGCTAACGTGGCAAATTCTAACAGTGCTTTTGAAAGACAAATTTGTTTGCATCTGACAACCTTTGCTGAATTTGGCAGTGATAATTATCTTCAGAGGACAATATGTTATAACAGCTAAGTTTTACATAATTATTGGTCAAAAGAGGTTCTTAAACAAATAATAGATTATAACAATTTGTATTTTTTAAAATAAAGACAAACAAATATCATAATATTCTCCCTTGGTAGATGTACTCTGAGGTACACAGTGGTTTTCAGTAAGCTGCTTCTTGGAATCACCCACTTCCATGGGTGGCCATCTGGTGGACCCACCAGCCAGCCACAAATGATCTGTCCGGCCATCACTCACAGGACTTACACATTTCAAATATGGCTTCAGCATCACTTTTAACTTTTCCCATCAAACACTAGGCACCTGTATAGCTTATCTTGGATTTATTCAGGAATGAACACATGAACAGGACAACTGAGAGAAGCATTTTCAAGCTACATATAGTCTACTGGCTGCCTCCAGACTGTGTCCGAAGCACTCTGCACCTCCCAGCATTTCAGAAGCCCGGGGGCTTGCCTGCCCAAATTCCTTACCTGCAGCATGGACAGCTACATCCAAGCCAGCCTTCAGGGGCTGCTGGGGGAGTGTTTCTAAGAAACAGTGCATTTTACCAGGAGGTAGCTGTCTGAGTCAGTCAGGCGCGTTGCCTTCCAGCAGAGGCTGTCTCGCTGTTGAGGACAGCAGCCTGGTGCAGCTGGCTGGTGTGCAGAGAGCTGTGCCATGGGATCCTCCTCATGGGCTTGTGAGAGTATTTTTCTAAGTGTGCAGAGTCAATGATGTGATTAATGTCAGCAAATCCCATCTTTCTATTCTTGTTTTGTTCTGATGGAGTCTTGTATCTTGAATGCCCATGGACAACCTGTCCCAATGGCTTTCTACGTGTTTCCCCTCACTGGAGTCACTGCAACCTTTTACTTTTGGCACAAAGAAATCCAGAAGCTTTTATTTTCCTCTGTGAATATGCTGCAGCATCTCCAGCTCTGTCAATTCTGAGATACTTCATGGTTTTGCACTAACGTTGGAACGTGACTGCAGATCAGGGCAGCTGTAACAACAATATTCCTTGAATTTCTGTGCTGAAATGATGTTAGTCTGACATTTGGATGTACTGAAGCTCTGCAAATTTGTCGTGGTTTAACCCCAGTCAGCAACTAAGCACCACGCAGCCGCTTCCCCCTCCCAGTGGGGTGAGGAGGAGGAAAGGAAAAAAAAAGGTAAAACTCATGGGTTGAGATAAGAACAGTTTAATAACGAAAGTAAAATATAATACTAACAATAGTAATAATGAAATATAATAATAATAGTAATGAAAAGGAATATAACAAAAGAAGGAAGGCGGGGGAGAAAAAAAAAAGTGATGCACAATGCAATTGCTCACCACCCACTGACCAATACCCAGTTAGTTCCCGAGCCGCAATCCGCGCCTCCCCGCCAACTCCCCCCTGTTTATATACTGGGCATGACTTTCCATGGTATGGAATACCCCTTTGGTGGCAGCGGTGGGATACGAACCCACACCCCCAAAGAGACTGGAGCCTCAATCCACAGCCACAAGCCTGTCAAAACCAGGACAGAATTGTACATAGTCCTTTGGAAAATTACCGGTCGGCTCCTTTTCCTCTGCTGCTGATCTTCATCGCTGTAACACTGATGCCTCAAAGCAGCAACAAAAAACAAACTGAAAAGGTATTATGAACTGCACAGAAACACACCAGGAAGAGAAGAGCAAACAGGAGCCACAAATCTATAACATGCAATTTTGATTTCAGTGGCCAACTTCTAAAAGCTGCTAGATGGGTTATCGCAGATAAACTTGTCTGACACAGTTTCACCATGACAGCTGGTACTATTTACCACCTCTGGATCTCAAACTGCCTGCAGTCCTTTAGGTCTTCAGATTTGCGATGAAACAGAAATCCACAGCAGACATTCCCCACTATGTCTCTCTTTAGCCTGTTGCCAATAAGTGTAACCCCACTGGTGTTCAATTGCTCTGTCCTCCAGATTTACATAGGTGAACTGGAGTTATTTTAGACCATTTTCTCAACCAATGAATTCCCTGTCAAAAATTCTTGTACTGGATACAGCTTGGATTTACATTCTTTTTTAAACTTTCATTTTAACTGAAACAAATGCCTGCTCTATTGTCTCCCGGGACCTCAATTTAGCAAAACGTTCATTTGCTCAGTTTGTCTTACTGCTGTTGTTCATGTCTGTCTTTATACAAATAGTGGGCTGAATCCACAGTGAAGCACATTGTGTATCATCTCCACCAGCTTAGCTTCTGCCCCTTGTCTGCAGATACCATATGGTGTAATATGGGAAGATACAAGACTGTAATTAGTAGAACATTAGTCTGATTGGAATATTTAACTGAAATAAACTACTCATAAGAGGTCTTGTTTTGCAGCAAGAGACTCCAAGTCTACAGGAATCAACAGATGATTATGTAGAAATCACTGCCATTGGCAAATGAGCAAGCTTAGTATGTCTGTAGAGCTTCTTGAGTATTGGAGCATCCTGCTTGTCCCTCTGCAGAATGAGGGGGTTCCTCAGGTGTCACACAGACCACTCTTGGAAGTGGCTCATGTCACAGAGGGAAACAAAACAAAAAAAAACCACCCAAAGAAACCAACAAGTTGTTCTGCCAGTCTGACCCAAGGGAAAACTTCCTTTCAGGTTACAGAACTGGTGATCAGGCTAATCCTGGGTGCATATGAAAAACACATCAAGCAGACACCTAAAAGCTTTTCCAGGACAAGTCTGAAGAGGAGACCTCAGTGCCCAGTGTTCTGCCTCCATCTGTCGCCAATCTCCGCTGCACTATCAGAAGACAAAACCAAAGCCCCCCTGCCCTTTCTCTCACCAAAGTAAAATGTATGAAGAAGAGCAAGTGTGGCAATGTCCCAGTCTTTGAAGGTGACTGGCTCAATACTGAAATATGTGTCTTAAATCCATGTGATCCAAACTAATTACAACCATCAGCTTCCCTTACCACCAGCCTTCCTTGCAGCACCCTTGTAAAGAAACCAAGCAAATGGATGCCCAAAGCCTACAAACTCATCTCCATAAACTTATCAAGCCCCATCTTGTAACACTTTAGCTTCTCTGACCTCACTTGCTGGTGGGTAATGCAGGTCCTCAACATTACTGATAGTCAGAAATCTTCTAGTTTCCAGTTTTGCATTATTCAGTTCTATTCATTTGAACCTGTATCAGTTTACCCTTTGACATCAGTAATTCTCCTTGTCTGGTAGTTGTCCTTCCTGAAGTGTCCACAGACTGCAATCATATGCCTTCACAGCCGTGATTTTGCAAGGCTCAACAAAACAAGCTCTTTAATTCTCTCCTTTTATTTCCCTAACCATCCTAGGGGTCCTTCCCTACACCTGCACCGGTTCACACGCATATTTCTTCAACATAGGTAACCAGAATTGTACAAAATATTAAAAATGAGGTCTTACCAAATACTCTACACCTGGTGGTAATATTTTCTACCTTTACCAAAGAAATCACCTGCTAGAGTATCATTAGCAATCTCTTTAGTATCTAATTTTTCCAATGCTCTATTAGTAAGGGAGGGCAATTCACATCCCTATTAAATGTCAGGATCCTCTGCTTGACCAACACAGTCAGACCTCTCTCCTCAGCCACTTACAATTGATGAGCCCATCAGCACTTAGGAGCGGTGTATCTGACAGTCCAAACTTTGTGCAGGTTCCCCAGGTACACAAGTTTCATCAGCAACAGCAGATCTTTACCTGATGTCACACACCGTGAGCAGAAGAGAATGGCTGCATAATGAAATTCATCTGGGCTCTCAGTGGACCTCAAAATGGTGCAAATGGCAAGAGGGTTTTGATGAAACACTGTGTGGCAAAGCCCTAGGGCTGGATGGCAGGGTTGGTTTCCATTTATGGTGGGGGTGTCTCTAGGTAAGGGTGATGTGCATGGTCCTATCCATCCCTTACGGGTGCTCCATCAGGGTGGGCCTTCTGGTGTTGGGCAGCTTGCTCACAGTTAGGAGGTACCCCTTTGCCCAGCTTAGCCTCTTGTGCTCCTAGTGTGACCTCCATGGAGGCTGCTGAGATTTCTCAGAGATTCAGCAGAGCTACCAAGTCATGACTTTTAATCCTGTCATTTCCCAGACTGCATGGCCAGAAGCAGCTATTAACTGTCAAGTCTTAGTGGCGTCACACATTTGTGTTTGGAACAGAGCTTTTATTAATTTTGGTCTTCATATGATTTACAATTTTTTATTAGTGTCGTTCTGATGTTCCTTTTGCAACACAAATTATCATTGATCTCTTGAGACTTTATTGAAGTATTCCATAGGCTCAAGTCACATCAAATTCATGAAGCAATGGGTCTTGGATGTGAGACCATCAGCCTTGGTATCTGGTTTCTTACTATTCCAAGAAATTGTTTGGGAGCCAGACTTTTTATTAACACAACTGCTGTCTAGAGCTGATGTGTTTATCCCATGCCATGGTTTTAATTTCTCCCTTTGGTTTGCAAGAATATCGGAATCTTTATACAAGTATGAACTGAGCCTTAAGAGGAAGTCTTGATGTTTGCATTTCTTTTCTGATGAGCATACAGTGAGGAACAGGCTTGTTTTCCTGTACGATCTACTAAAAAAGTCTTGATGGTACTTTTGCTCTTAAACCTGGGAGATCCAACTTAGACCAGGCTTCTCAGGGCCCTGTACAGTTGAATTTTGGATGCCTCCATGGGTGACATTTCCACAGCCTCTCTGAGCAACTTTCTCCTTGTACCTTGCTGCAGCTTGTGACTATTGCCGCTTGCCTTTTGCCGAGCATCACTGAGAACAGGTCTATGCCTCCCAGAAAACCGAAAAGCCTCCTGAATGTGCTGTCACCGTTACTGGGCGAAGCAGTGCTTCCTGCGCTGACCTATGAGCAGTGATTAAGCAGGGGACGTCCAGCTCAGCAAGGTCAGAGAGGCCTTGACCTGCTGTGGGCAGAAGCTGCATAGGAAAAACAGAGTGCCAAATGTTGAAAAGGAAGGGGTACAGCATTGGGGTTGTAATGTGGTAGGTGAGCTGCGTTACAGAAAAAGCCAGTCCTTTTTTTTTTTTTTAAAACTTCCCCACATGGTTTCACCGTTGTCTCTTCTTTTCCCTTCCAAACCGGGTCAATGTCAGTTATATGAATCTGTGCACGTCCCACTAAAGCAGTCACGTGCGGAGGCCATTGAAAAGAGCCACTGAAGTGTATGAGCGAGCACGAGGCGCAGCGCCGTGGGGACCGGGGCACAAAAGGTCTGTCAGAAAGGTCTCAGCAGCTCACTGAGGGGGAACAGATAGAAAAGGCAGCGTTTATCTTACATGACTCTATTTCCAGATCAAATAGAGAAAACTGGATGTGCACCTCCTCACAAGCACACTAGCAGAGTGGTAGAGTTTAAAACATATTAGATACATCCATAAAAGAGGAAAGCCTCGACAAAAGCACAAACATAATTAATACAGTTTTTGCTATGACCATTTTGGGTTCTCACATTGTTGCTTTCTGCACATTTGTCCTCTTCCTGTACGTTTGTCCTCTTTACTCTCTCACAGCCAGCACCTTACCTTCCTAATTCAACCTCTTGCTCTCATTTCATTGCACATTCAAGCCAAGGTATGCAGAAGTGAATGAGCCGCAGTAGCAGCAGGACAACGCAGCCCTGAGCAGCCGCCTGTCCCCCAGGCCATGTGTCCGCATCGTGGCTGCCCTGCTTCTGCCGCCAGTGCCGTTTGCTTGTGTCCCACCTGGGACTGGCCTTGGGGACCTTTGGGGGTGAGACAGGATGGGAGGTGAGCCTTACACCCAGCACTGAAGTCTGTGGCTGCTCCTGTAATTGCAGCCAAGGGAACAGGATCATCTGCAATTTTCATTTCCGTTGGGGTGCAGGGACATAGAGGATAAGGAAAAGAAAGGGGGAATTTTTGTCTTTGTTCACTCTATTTTTCTTGTGCTTTTCCATCTGGAATACCAGCTTGCTACTTTTTCTTTGCCAGAGTCTCAAGCTCTGCAACAGGCGGCTGCACTGGGAAGCGATGCCGACCCAGGCTGGCTCTCTGCCTCTTGGAGTGCAATGTGGGCAGTGGTGCAGGCAGTGGCATGGGAAGCAGTGGGGGCAGTGGTGCAGGCAGGTAGGCAGCGGTGGGGACTGTGGAGGAGGCAGTCATGCAGGCAGGCAAGCAGTGGTGCAGGCAGGCAGCAGAGCAGGCAGTATTGTAGGTAGGCAGTGGTATAAGCAGCTGTGTGGGCAGCAGAGCAGGCAGGCAGCAGTGCAGGCAGTGTTGTGGGCAGGCAGGAAACTGCAGGTAGTTTGTGGGTGAGCAGGCAGCAGTGCAGGCAAGCAAGCAGGTAAGTGGGCAGCAGTGCAGGCAGTGGTGCAGGCAGAAGTGTGGGCAGTGGTGCAGGCAGCAGTGCGGCCAGCAGTGCCAGGCAGGTGGGCAGTGGTGCAGGCTGGCAGCAGCAAGGGAAGCGGTGCGGGCAGCAGTGCGGGCGGGCAGCAGTGCCAGGCAGGCAGGCAGCAGCAGTGCAGGCAGGCTCCCACCTGCTGGAGACAAGCAGCTCCACAGCTACTTTTCCCGGCTGCCAGGCAAGAGGCTTCCCAGCGGATGGGGGTCTGGCAGGGATGTCCACACTGTGCAGCCCCAGCATCATCGACCAGGGGCCAGGGTGGGTCGGGGAGGAGGTGAAGGGGGTTTTGGGGGCAGCCCGGGGCTGGTTGTATGTCAGTCACCCTGAGCAAGCCGTGGCAGGAGTGGAAAGGGAAGGAGGCATAAAAGCAATACAAAAAAACTCTTCCTAAGGGGAGGAATCATTTTTTCATGACAAAAAAAAAAACATAACCAGGAGACTGTTCTTTAGTATATGTGTGGCTTTTCAGGGTCTCACTCGTGCAATTTGGTGTATCAATCAGGGGAGTTTACCCCAGCATGAAAACAAGACTGTAAGCAGATGTGTATTTGTATCTGGAGGAAATGAGACCTTCCTGGTACCTTCTGGGAAGGGAGAGGATTGGGGAGGTCCCTCACGGACCATAAAACTGCCCAGGGTGGGGGAAGTGTGAAAAAATCCGCGTTGCTACAGTCCACAGCCGCCCTAACGCGTGGATAACTGTAGACTTCAGGGGAGCTGGGTGAGCTGCTCCCGTGGGTGGTAAAACTCACCCAAAGATGGGGGGGGGTGGAAATCTATCCCTTCTTCCCCCTCCCTCTTCAAAAGACATCACTTTCTAATTATGGAAGGCTGCCTAGCATTGGTGGTTTTGTTTATGGCTTTGGTTTGAATGGTAGCTTCACTGAACTCTCAGGCACTTGAAAATGGGCTCTGACTTCTTAGGCCAAATCCTTTCCCCTCTCTCTCTGGCAAGAGTGAATTTGTTATCGGAGGCTTGATACTAATAGCATTTGAATGGTTTATCTTTAAAGGAAAATAATGTAATTATTTCAGAGAGAAATCCAGAGCAGAGCTAATAGAAAGGGAGACAGTGGTCTGAGATGCTCTGGGCAAGGACCCAAAAATCAAACTGTGGGCATGTGTAGTTGCAAGTTTATGGCTTTGCAGCACAGCGTGCTGATGTCAGCCCAGAAATAGTCCAGGAAAAGCAGAAATCTCTGGAAATTCAGCCCATGGTATGTAGGAGCACGATGGCTCAGCTTTGTGCTGAATATATAAAGCATAACATGTCTGGGAAAACAACATGCCCTCGCCAAAAGAAAGAATATTCTAAGATCAGACTTAAGTTTTGATTTTAACAGGAAGAGAAAGTTGGTTTTCCATGATCAAAAATGGAAATATGACATGATTACACTGGTCCGTGGATTATAAACCTGCAATCACTGTAGAAAATGGAACTACGTGTTTTTTCCAAACATGGGCACTGTCAAAGTGTGACCAAGAGACTTGGAGTGTCTCTCTGGGTTACAGAGCATTCCCACCACTGTAAATGAGTACACCTTTATGGCGATACTCCACTCCTCCGTGCATATGGTGTCAGAGGAAGGAGACATGTTGCTTTTTGGCCATTGCACTGAAGACTTCCTTGCGTAAGAGGAGACTCTCTATGGGACAAACCTGCTTTCCCGCATCTACAGTGGGCCCCAGGTAGAGTCACTATATTTCTGGCAGAGAAAAAGAGGAGTGGTAGAGAAATATCTGGGAGCCCTGCGCAGAGCAGGGAGATGTGGAAGAACTGCCCCATGCGCCCGCGAGGCCCCAACGCACACACATTGTCATCAGTGGTCAGTGCATGCTGTCCTACACTACCACCCAGAGCTGAGCCCTGACAATGCTGCTTCTCCAACATTTAAAAAAGAACAGAGCAAAAAAACCCAAATACCACCCCCAAATCATCTTCCTCTCTCCATTAAAATATTTGTGCAAATTTTTCAAACTTTTTCCTTTTGTTCACTTCCTTCATTTCCCTAGCTTCTTTTAATAGTGAGACTAAGCAAGGAAATGAAATAAACCCGGAAAAATGACAGAGCAAACATTTCTAAAGCAGCATGTTTTGAGACAGAAAATGTTGGTGAACTTTTTTTTAAGACTTGATTCTTTTAAAACCCCAAAGTCTAAGAACATATTGGGATTTCTACAAAACGTTTTCTGTTCTTTGTCTTTCTCTAGTGCTGGACCAAATACAAAAATTTGTTGTTATTAGTCTGTACATGCTTTTTGCACATGGCTTCTGCAGCTCCTTGGAAGACCTCATCTCTTCATTTGGCGTTAAAGGCATTGTCCAGTGTGCCAGAGCCAAAAAAGCCATTAACAACCTCCAGGCTGGCATCCCTTTAACAGTAACTTCTTTCATAGCCCAGACAAACTATTAGAAAACATTCAGCGTTTTTGAGAGATGATTAAGATGATCTAATGGGGCTGTTCCATCTCTGATGTCAATAATCAAATGTTTTCATCTCATTGCTTACTTTGTATCGGAGTCACAAAATTTTCTGTTGGTTATAAATGTGGCCTGTAATTTCCATTACAGCACATGCAGTCGCCCATGAGTAAAAAGAAATTGGATTTTGCTTTGTGCTGAGAAGCATAAAGCTGCTTGTGGACTTTACTGGTAAAAAACAGTGTGTGAAAAAGGCTCAGAGAGGGAGCAATGACCATTTTCTCTGCTCACATCAGTATCCAACCCCCATTGCTTGCATGGCAGCCTGCTGGGAAGCCTCGTTTGCACACATGGGTACGATCAGCTGACAGCCCTTTGTGGTCGGGGACTTCTGGAGATGTCTTCCCTGGGCAGCGTTAGCCTGGGCAGCAGCCCCATGGTGTTTCTTTTTACTTCTCTCATCTGCCACAGTGGCTAGTTTAAGCCGCGGAGCAGTTTGGGGGTGCTGCTGGCCAGGCCGTTGTATTGGCAGCACGATCCCTCAGCGGTGCTGCCCCTGCCCTCCCATCCCCGGGACCCAGGGAGATGGGAAGCTCTTAGGGGCAACGTCATGCTCCCAGACACGAGCACAGGGATCTTCCAGGTCCCCTTAACATGAGTGTACATAAATGGCAAAAACTCTAAGGAATCACTTAAATAGAAGTTTGCAGAGTTCAGCCTCGCTCACGCAGCCTACGTACTTCGCTCCGGCTGCACCGATTAGTTGCAAAGTTAATCGCCTGCTGTGTCTCTTTTGAAGTCTCTGCCTATGACAGTATCTCCGCCACCAGCCTTTTTCCCTGTTTGAAGTCCTTTGCCAGCACAGAACTTACTTTTTTCTAACACTTCTTACAGATTTAATCTGCTTTCCACAGATTGGCATCACTGTGGAAAAGCAAGGTGAAATGGAAAGGAGACAAAAGAAAACCCCAACATCTGAGAGATCCCATTTTACCTGCTGAGGACCCACGCTGCTCAGGAGATGTGAGTCTCATTTGTCTTCTCCTATTCACATTTCGCAGCTTGTGGGGCTTCTCCTATTTTATGTACATTTATTTTGTGTAAGTCAATATACTGTAAAATATAAAACACTCAAGTAAAATGGCATAATTCTTGCTTGAAGCCATAATAGTAAAATTCCTTCCAAATCTTTCCTGTGAGATCATCAGTAAATCAGTAGGAAGATTCTTATCAGATCATGAGTAAAATTAAATATAGTAAAAAACCAGTCCTCACAAGTACAAATCACTTTCCTGAATGTGAATCAGTTTTGTTATATCCATATCCTTAGGTCACAGGATAACCATAGCGATTTTTCTTCTTCACTGGTAGAGTAATTATTGACACTATTTATTGATGTTCCAGTGGATTTGGCTTTCCGGTGAGTTTTGCTTTTAACCTCATGGCTTTGGGAGAATATCTCAGACCCTTTGCCAGGGTGGGTGCAGGTACCTTTGTGAGTACGCCCTGCAAGAGTGACACTGGCACAGCCTGGAGAGATGGTGTCACACGCAGAGGAGCCCAGGGACCAGCTCCTAAAGCCTCATCTCAAGGAATGTCTTAAGGGAGGGAGAGGAAAGTAAAAGTGAGTCAGTGTGAAACGCACTGCTCTCTTGCAAGTGGAAATAAAGGTCCCAGGAGCCTCCTGATGGCTGCAAGGGTGAAAGCCTGTGTGTGTGTGCGTCCACCACGACACCGGCCGCCAGCATCTGAGCGGCTGCGCGGTCCTCTCCCAAAACCTCTGCTGCTTAAGCTGGGTTTGACCTCCTGCTTTTCACAGCTGGTTTCCTCGTGGCTACTGGAAGGTGAGGGCTGGATGCCCGGCCCCATGTGCAAGTACAGCCCAATACAGCTGCACTCCTGTTCCTCACACCTTCCCGGGGCGACTCCGTGCAACTCAGTGTCCCCTGACACCCATGGCCAGCCCCAAGAACCTGTGGCGTGGCCAGGGAGGCGGCATCATCCCACTAGATGTGAGAGCCCTGGCATGCCTGGGGCTGCACGAGGCCATCTCCTGCATCCCCGGGGCGCAGGGTCCACATGGTGCCCCCCTCCCGCTTCACATCGCCTCCTCTGCCACATCTGCATCACCGGGCCATGGTGCAACATATTGTACTCTTTAGGAAACAAGCTCAGTGCTCCTGGAATTAGGATCTGAGTGACGCTGGCTGAATCATAACCTTTAAAAAATAGCAGATTTTTTTTTTGGTCTATTTTTCCCGCAGTGGAACAAAGCCGGATTTAAAGGTCTGCCGTGGGTGGATGATTGCAACCCTTGATCCCCGGCCAGAAGCATTACATTACATAAAGAGTTTTTTTCTTCATTAGGAATTAATCTGTGCTAACCAACTGTCAGCTGCTGGTAACGACCTTTTATTAACATGCTGCCCTCCCCTGACCAGGGGCATTTAACTGACTTCTTACATTAGATGTAATATGAAAATGCACTTATCCATATCCCAGGCACGCACAGGGCCCAGCTTTCCGCCTGCCTGCCCGCATGTGTGCTGGTGCAGGGGAGCGAGGGCAGCCGGGCAGGGCAGGGCAGGGCAGGGGCTTAGCCTTCCTCCTGCCTCTCTGCTGCCCGGCTGCGGGACATGGCCTCAGCTCATCAGAGCCTCCCCACTGGAGAGTCGAGCTGATAAAAGAGACTCATCCTGTGAAAGTCCTGCTTTGGCTTATACTAGGGGCATTATTTGCTACCATGGCAGGAACCAAAGTTTGCAGCGATGCAGAAGGCATGGAAAAGCACTTCTGTGCATCTATGGAATGTATGAGTTTATTGATGATTAACCCCTCAGGAGAGGGTTTTATTCTGCCCAGTAGAATTTTTGTAAATGTTCAAAACTAGTCACTTCTGGGCTGCCAGGTAATCTTAGCAGGTGTTATGGAAAAGATGGGGCTGTTGTTCATGGATGAGTTATCACCTCTATGCGGTATAATGAGACATTTAATGAAATATAGCTGAAAAACTTGTATGCCAAAAAAAAAAAAAAAAATCAAATTCCAACCTCGAACCATGCCGCTTCTTTTGCAGAAGGAAATGGTGGGGGTGAGCAGGGCTCGTACGGCTTGATTGCGGCACGGCTGCTGTGAGGATTTTCTATAAAGAAACTGGGGGGCTTTGAGGAGGGTCATAGACAGAGTGGAGGTCGCCTAGTCCAAAGACGTGAAGAGCAGAGGAAACCTGATAGATATCTGCACAAACTTAGGTACATAAACTTTCCTTCATACCCACTGCAGGTAGCACAGGGCGTAACAGGCCCAAGTTATAGCAAGGGAGATCCAGCCTGTCTACCAGAAAACGCTTTCTAATTTTAAAGCTGGTTAACCACTGGTATAAACTGCCCGGGAGGCTGTGGGATTGCAGGTTTTTAACAGCAGGCTGCACGAGCATCTGTCAGAAATTATTTAAGTGCAGTCGATGCTGCCTTCGGGCGCAGGAGCCGGCTGGCTGGCCTCCCTGCAGTCCCACCGAGCCTGTTTCGCCTGGCTACTGCAGCAGCGCTCGGCATGGCGGCTTCGTCCTGGTGGTGGGGACGTGCCCCAAGTCTACCATTCCTTGCCCAGCAAGGTCGTGGTGTGGGAGCCGGGCTGGGCCTCACCGTGCCACGCCAGAGCCCCAGCGCCCAGCAAACCTTTGTGCCATGCATGTGTGCTCTGCCCAAGCACCCAGGGACCCAGCTCAGCAGCTTCACTCTCTCCAGCCTTCCCATCCTTTGAGAAACATTTTTCAGCCTCTTTTTACCTCTTCTGTGGCTGCTGCTGGCTTGTTTCTGGGTGATTCCTGCTCTCCTCTCACAGCCTCACAGGGAGCAGAAATGAGGATTAGGGTAGACACCAGAAGATGGCCAGAGAGGTGGCTGCTTGGCAGCAAGCACGTGTGAAGTCTTCGAGTCCGTTACCTGCTCTAATGACAGTGGAAAGCGGGGAGGCTGGGCTGAGATATGGGCAAGGTGCTCAAGGTGTTGAGGCACATCCAGGTTCAGGGAGGCAGCTGGGAAATGGCACCAGGGGCAGTTTCACACCACAGGGCTGAGGAGGGTGGACCAGCCCGAAGGCTCCTGAGGGATGAGCAGCAGGGCATTCAGCTCCGTCCAGATTGAGCCAGGGACCAGGGGCATGCCTAGGAGCGACCATGAGGCTTCGGGGTAGCCTCCATACTGGGAATGGATGTGCCTGGAAGCAACTGTGAGCATTTTAGGGCTTAGGCGGGAGCTCAGCAGCACGGGGTGGAGAAGCTGAAGAATGAAACTTTGGATCTGAAGTGCTTCATGGGTGGCTGCTCCAGTCCTGGGTGCGCTGGTGGGTCCTCCTGCGGGCTGCCTCCTGGACCTGCACCCACCAGCTGGTCGGGCCAGGCCTCTCATGGCTGCGTGCCATGCATCTGCACCGGGTTGCTTGATACCTGAAGTGAGGGTCAGCCTCGGACTTCTTTCTGAGGCTGCTTCCTCCTCTGTGAAATCAAACAGAATATTTTTTTTTGTTATTTGTACCAGGCTGTTTTACCTCCTCCCAATTAAACTGCTTTAACTAATTGGTTTATTGGATTCACGCGGTAAGGAAATGGCCTTACGGACAGTGTTTGTACTTGTGAAACAGCCTTGATGGTTTCTTCCTTTGGCAGAGCGCCAGCACAAAGGTGGTTTGCACTGGAGCTGTTTATTAGTCACATATTTTCATGGCTTTTGTCACCAGCTGAGACGTGGGAAGAATATTGACATGCTGTAATGTTTACGTCAGCTGCCAGAGGACTAAGGAAGAGAAAGCACAAACATTACAACCATGGTTTAAAAAAAGCTGGAGAAGTGAGGAGCAGTTAATGGCTTGGCAAAATACTGCCTTTGGCACAGTCACAAAAATACTTACTTTCATTTGGGGGGGACTTTTTTCTTCTTCTTGTGTCTTTCCCTTTCTCTACTTTTTTGTCTTTTTTGAGGAAGCCATGTCCTGCTAAGCACTGCATGGCTGGGCCCGCATGAGGGTGGGCAGGAGATGGGGAGAGCCCTTCTGTGGGATGCTGAGCTTGGGAAAGGGCAAGCTGATGGGCAGCATTGATCCTGGGTAGCATCACTGCTGGGCACCAGGCATTCCTGTGTGTGTTAGTGAGGTAAAGAATGACACTCACAGAGCTCCTGCCCTGGCCTTACTCTGTGTGAGCAGCGGTGAGGGCTCTGGGCAGCTCAGCAAGTGCCATTTCCATTTAGCAGCTCAGTTCAAAATTGAGTTGCACAGTTTTCATGTCCTCTGTCATTTAGGGCAGAGACCGCCTGAGAGCCCAGGGCAGACCATTTGACCCCAAGTAATCAGCAGGGCCTCCCATTTTGATCCTTTCTTCTGCTTTCTGTGCTGTTCACCAGCTCCTCTCCAAAGGAATGATCCCTTTGAATCAAGGGCTCCTCCTTCTCTCCTGGGCCATCAGCAGGAGGAAAGGGAGGTCTGGCATGGCAGGAAACTGACAGCAAAATCCTGCAAACAGCCACCACATCTGCAGACCAGGGCATTGACCTTCCTCATGGACAAAACACACATGGAGAGCCCCCCACCCCAGCCCCCAAAGAAAAGAAATGTTTCCTTCAGTGCACTGTGCCGGGGCCAGATCAGAGCCATTTGGGGCAGGTGGACTCCTTCACAGGGTGGCAGTTTGCATCTGTGTCACCATCATGGCTAGGGGGGACCATCTGAGATGGTTACTGTCTCCAGATCTGGCCCAAGCAGGAGCTTCCATTCCTTCCCATGGAGTCCTCCTCAGCACTGCACCCAAGCACCTAGCAGTGTGCATTAGATGCTGAGGCTACTGTCTGGTGCCAATGATACGGTCTTTCTCTTGTCCAGCTCCTCGGAGAGTGTCTTGTCTCCCTGCCTAACGGCTGAATAACTCTGCCTTTCCCATTTTATAGAATGGCAGCTGTCCTGAAACTCTAGATGAAAAAAGTATTTTTACTTGGAGGCTGCTGCAATTACAGTCTGCGCATGGCACTGAAATTCTCCTCCTAACCATACCTATAAAAATGTGGTCATTATGCACCTTAATAAGAAAGGTTTAAAATTTCATGGTTGAAATGAATTTGGACCCTAATAAAAATCCAGATAAAATGGAAAGAGCCAGGAGGCTAGAGAATTTTACAGCTCTAATGTTCTGTCCCATTTCCCAAAATATATTTGTTGAAGTAATTCAAACTGTCGTTACAATTAACTTGTCCTTTCATTTCCCTCTCCGAATTCCCTCTAAGCTAAACACACAATTTTCTTCTATAAATCTGCGTGACAAGTAGAGCAGTAAAATCTTTTTTTTTTTTTTTCCCCCCACCATTTATATGCATTTTGCATGGATTGAGTTGCCAGGCACTTTTCCTAAGCTAATTTCTACGGTTGCAATTGCACATATCCACACTCAGAGCCCCCTAAAAGACTCGTGGGAGAAGTCCAGTTTGGACAACTGGCCAAGACGAGTCTTGTGTGTTTTCTCAAAGGTAAGAAATCTTAAAAATCAGTCTTCAAATTATCTGCTGAGGGCTTTGCTGCTTGCTCCGAGGAGCGGGCAACGCAGGGCTGCCCTGGTTCGGGGGTCTTCTTTTATAGGTGCAATGCAGGCTAGCATCAAAAGTCGGTGGCATGAGGCACGATTCATTTAGAGAAAATTTTGTGGACAGCTGGGGGTGCAAATATTGCTTGTCTTTCAAGGTCCCCCTGCCTCAGGCCCTAGCCCACAGCCAGCCTAAGCCTAGCTCCCAGCAGAAGATAGATAGCTTTTTCTTGCCCAAATCAAAGAGTGCCACATGGTGACATGTGATTCCCAGGCCTTGGAATTGCCTTGGAAAAGCTGGGTCCTCCGCTCCGCAGCAGGCTCTGCTCAGCCTGGGGTCGCCCCTGCCCTGCCACAAGAGCCGGATGCCAAGAGCAACACCTTGCCCCCTACTCGTGCACGATTTCTCTCCCCACCCTTCTCGCTTCATGTGAAATGGTAATTCCTCTAGCCAGGAAAGTAATGACCCTGATACATTATTTCAAACGTCATTTTTGCAAAGGAATTAATCAGCTTAGTATGACACTGGATTACATTTTAATTTTAATAGTGCTAAAGTCTTGCTGTTTTTTAAATACATTTTTCTGTTCTTCAAATTTCAGCAGGGCAGTATCTCACTTTGTTAGACTGTACCTTGCTGTAATCTCTCCATTCTGGAAAATTGACAGACAATAGCCACTATTCAGTGGTCCGGGTATCAGCCTCACCCGTGCGCATTTACTTTAGTCCCACTGTCTGCATTAGGGATAATAGCTGAGATCAGGCAGCCAGGACCTCAGAGCGGGTTTTATCTTCCATTGGTAAGTGTGGAGACATCTTTTCAAAGGCACAAAGGAGGAATTAAATGACAAGTTCTCATTTATAGGCAAATGGAGATTGAGATATATACCTGCCATTTGGGCTTTTGAAAATGTGCCCTTAAATGTAAAGTAATTATTAAAATTTCTTCAGCTGTGGGCTGCAGTTTCGTCTCTGTAGCTTATAGCTGTAATTAACAGCTCAGTTTTCCCAAGGAGCTTTGCATACTTCAAAGTACTTGCATGCTTCCACTACATTTCTTCCACCTTTGGAGATGCTTTTTATTTAAAATCAATTACCAATGAGCATTTATTTGAATCCTTTACCCCTGGGCATTAGCTCACAGGTAACAGGTCTCCAAACAGAGTTAAAATCACATTTTAAAATTCACACCATGAAATGGACTCTTTTCCACCCTTTCCATCTGTTATTTTATTACCAGGTTTGATTACAGTGATCAGCACAGGGGATTGTACCCATTGTACAACCAGTTGTACATCAGCTGTAGCATCAGCCTTTCTTGCAAACTTCTCAAAACTTCTTTTTTTTCAGAAGGAAAATGTGAGAGATCCCATAATTTTTGCCAATACCTCATTTCTTGGCCCTTGGCTGGTAATAAGAGTCTTTTTTCAGTTCAACATAGTAAGTTTTCTGGGCATAATAAATGGTAATTTACATACAATATATTACAATTTCACATATGTACACTATTTAACATAGGGAGACATCCCAGTTATCCTTTGTTATATGCTACCTGCATATACATTATACATATGTGTACATATCTATATATAGAGTTACTTTCTTTCGAAAACGTGATTCGGTTAGAAGTAAGTAAAAGTACAATGGAGCCAGACGCAGAATGAGCAGGGCCAACACTTTCTCTCTTCGCAATCGGACCAGGTTATTCAGAGAAGGTGTATTCATCAATGGGCTTCATTTGCCCAAATCCCTTGTGCACTTCTGAAAATCCTGTCCTTCGGTGGGTTAATTGTCCAGATGCTCAGTGCTTCACAGAATTGGGTTGTATCCATCAAACAGTATTCAGAGCCTAGCTTCAGGCACTATTTCTCAGAACATTGGTCGGATCTTGCAACTAGAAGTTAGAGAGTGCTCATGGAGTCTCTTGTAATCCAGGGGAGACAAAAGGCGAAATACATTCTCAATACCACGCTTCAAATATTTGTTCTAGCTTCATGCCTAGCCACTCTCCTCTCAATAAGCAGAAAAATATAATTCATATGCTGCCTGAAGGTTTTATTTGCATCTATACTTTTCATCTATTGTTTTAATGAATAATAAGTGTAAAAGTGGTGCCTAAGATGATAGAGATTTTTTTTTTCCTTTAATGGAAAAATACCCTCCTTGATGGTTTTATAGGCTGTATAATTGTGTCTGGTAGAAACCGACATCAATCTCTATCAGTTATGTACACATGCATATAAAATAACAGTAAGGTAGCCTCTCCAAAAGATGTTTATTAGCTAGCATTTAAACTACAGGCAGCGCTAGTACAAAGATGATAGGATCTAAAGGACTGTCTTTGTCGTCACATAACTTCTAAGGGAACAGGAGATCGTGGTGGGTTGACCCCAGCTGGATGCCAGGTGCCCACCAAAGCCACTCTATCACTCCCCTCCTCAACCGGACAGGGGAGAGAAAATATAATGAAACGCTCATGGGTTGAGATAAGGACAGGGAGATCACTCAGCATTTACTGTCACGGGCAAAACAGACTCGACTTGGGGAAAAAAATTAGTTTAATTTATTACTAGTCAAATCAGAATAGAGTAATGAGAAATAAAATCAAATCTTAAAAACACCTTCCCCCCACCCCTCTCTTCTTCCAGGCTCAACTTCACTCCCGAATTTTCTACCTCCTCCCCCAAGCAGCGCAGGGGGACAGGGAATGGGGGTTGTGGTCAGTTCATCACACGTTGTTTCTGCTGCTCCTTCCTCGTCAGGAGGAGGACTCCTCACACTCTTCCCCTGTTCCAGCGTGGGGTCCCTCCCACGGGAGACAGTCCTCCATGAACTTCTCCAACATGAGTCCTTCCCACCTGCAGTTCTTCCTGAACTGCTCCAGTGTGGGTCCCTTCCATGGGGTGCAGTCCTTCAGGAACAGACTGCTCCAGTGCGGGTCCCCGATGGGTCACAAGTCCTGCCAGCAAACCTGCTTCTGCGTGGGCTCCTCTCTCCATGGGTCCACAGGTCCTGCCAGGAGCCTGCTCCAGCACAGGCTTCCCACAGGGTCACAGCCTCCTTTGGATGCATCCACCTGCTCTGGTGTGGGGTCCTCCACGGGCTGCAGGTGGAAATCTGCTCCACCATTAACCTCCATGGGCTGCAGGGGGACAGCCTGCCTCACCATGGTCTTCACCACGGGCTGCAGGGGAATCTCTGCTCTGGTGCCTGGAGCACCTTCTCCCCCTCCTTCTTCACTGACCTTGGTGTCTGCAGAGCTGTTCTCTCACATATTCTCACTCCTCTCTCTCGCTGCAACTGCTACTCCCCTGTAACTTCTTTTCCCTTTCTTAAATATGTTATCCCAGAGGCACTACCACTGTTGCTGATTGGCTCGGCCTTGGCCAGCGGCGGGTCTGACTTGGATCTGGCTGGCATTGACTTTATCGGACATAGGGGAAGCTTCTAACAGCTTCTCACAGAAGCAACCCCTATAGCCCCCCAGTTACCAAAACCTTGCCACGCAAACCCGATACAGAGATGTAATAAAAACAAATGGCAAAGTAAAGCACTAGGACTTCTTTTTTTTCTATGCCAGGAGGCATTACTCATTGACAGTGCTCACTTTTTGGCTGTTGCACTACATTTATAGCCCATATCATTTTAATATCATCATAATGCAGAGGAGTTATCTGGCTTAGTATCATTATAAGGCGGGGGAGATACCCGCTTTCTTCCAGCTGGACTGATTCAGAGGACACATTTGAAGAACTCACTGGTAACTAAGACAAAAACCTTTGGATCCCCATTGGGTGACCTGCTCAGAAATCATAACCGTGCCACACACACTTGCTAGTTAAGCAAGTTAAGCCCTTCGGCACCTCATGAGGTAGGTAAATGTTACTGCTCCCCACTTTACAGATGGAGGAGATGAGGCACTGAGAGGTTAAATGGCATGTGCCATGGGTAATGCAGAAAGACTGGCAAAACGGGGGCCACAGGAACCGAGTTTCTCACTCCCGTGGTGACTTCATGGTGCAGTTCTGCTGCCTTCCCCCAGCAAAGGTCCCTTCGCTGTGCTGTCCTGCTGCCAGCCACGGTGTTGATTCCTGTTTCACACTCAAAACTGCTAATGCTGAAGAATGCTCACTGTTACGTCCAGGCTTTAACCTCTCAAAAGATGAGTGGGCTATTTCTTTAATGTTTTTTGTGTCTTTATTGTAGTGATCTCCACCTGTCAATGTGAGAAGTATCCAGGTTTCAGCTCCAACAAGAGCGATGTGTGGTAAATGCACTGACCTGGTGGCTCAGGAGAGAAGTGGCAGGCTGGGATACAGGGCAATCCTTCCTTTCAGATACTGTCCTTCCATGGCTCCTCTTCTTGCCAGCGATTTCAGGGCTGTATTTTCTTACTTCTATGACCAGACAGAACTCCATTCATGTCAGTTATTAACATGGCTGATGAAAGGGGAACACAGTTGTTCTCTCATCAATTTTGTTTCCAGTAAATCAGTGCAACCATCAGTGTGACTTAGGCAGCAATATTTGAGGCACAAGGGAAAACCTGGGTATTGGTGACAGCCTAGAGTTGACAATTCCCTGCCGTCTTCTACATCCCTTGAGATTTAGGACAGAAGAATTACTGCTATGGTTAGCAGAAAATTTCATATGCCAACAAATAGTTACGGTTTTATTAGTATTTTTGTTTGCTTTTCCTTTATTCATGTGATTTATCTGAATCTTCATGGCCCAACCCCAGTCAGAGGTATAACTTAATCTTATCATTGAGTCAGCTTCTAACCTCAGTCCTGGGTCTTCACACCTCAGGCTCTGTCCACCCTGATGAGTTTCAGCTTCATAACCAAATGTTTTGATGAACATAATCTCCACCGCAGCCAAAAAGTCATGGTGTTTTCTAGAAATAAGGAGCACGCAAACCTGGACATTGTTGTCTTGTTGCTATCATGTTTCTACATTTGGGTTTTGCTGTCAGTGTTGTTAGCAAAGGAAAGGGAGATATCACGGAATGAAAAATGAAATGCCAAGCACAGAAGCTTGTTACAATGCTCTCCAGCAGCTTCAAAGGACTGACTTACATCAACCTTGGAGCCAGAGGCCAGACAGGGTCTCATTGAATCCCACAGTATTATTCTTGGCCATTTAATCTGTGACATGCTTATGTTTCTGCGGAGAGAGGTTCTGGCAGACATCTCTCCCTCTTGATCCAAAATGCCTGAACAGAAGGACAATGTGTTGATTGGGAGAGGCACATGGGGATACACGGTTTCTCTGTGGGCTGCACTTTCTTCACAGGGGTGAGGAAAATCCTTGAAAGCCACCAGGGCTGCCCTCAACACTGTTTTCTGCTTCTGGAGAGAGAAAGTGATGGTCCCAGAGACACTGCCCATTCACCATGTGCCGACTGTACACGCTACACGTCAGCTTCCCCTCTCATTTTAGAGGGCAGGTGCTACATATCATGTGCTCTGCTCAAGTTGTATGGAGAACACATGCCTAAACCTCCTTGTTTTCATTACCCGTGTACCCTGGGAGCCATCTTCTGTGAGTCTGTGGGTTTCTATGCTCTGCTTCATCATCACTCCTTACTTCTACTCTGGAAAAAAAATGACCACTGACTCAAACATACCACCTGCACTCTGTAACCAACCCTATTGATCCTGGCCAGTCAACTGTCCTAATGGTATCAATGAAGGTCCTATCCAGAGAAAGCAGAATTTGGACCCTAAAAGGAGGTCTTCTTCATAAACCAGTGGAAAGAAATATGGTGTTCGTATGCCAAAGAAAGGTAAAAGGATTTGCTCAAAAGCAAAGATTTTGAAAAGGAAAGGTCTCATTCAGTTCCCTTACAGGAAATGCACTGTCCAGACCTCCCTTGCAAGTTGCATTTGTCTAATCCCTGACAGCCCATGTGAGCACTGTCTCTGGTTGTCCATTGCACAGCAGGCACCACCAGCGTGGCTGGCCCCAAATGAACATACAGCACCTTTTGGCTGAATGGTGAGTATATATTTTCAAGTATGAGAAACGACATGTGTCATAAAGCAAATGGGAGCTGGGGTGTGGGTTGGAAAGCAACCAGCGCAGCAGGTTCCTCCATGATGTCTGTGCATGGAGTGCCCACTGGAGGATGTGTCCTCCCATTTACCCTCCAAAGAAGCAATAAAATAATCAGTTTTCTGGCTTTGCATCCAGATTAGACTGAAAAAGAACCAACAAAAGAGAGCTTTGTAAATGTCTTCTGCTTCAGTCACTGCTGTGTCAGCATGCTTAGCTAAAGACAGACCAATATATCAAATTAAAAAATATATAGGTGCCTGGAAATATTAATCTTGAGTATTTATCAATTGCATGACTGTTCTGGATGATGCGCAAGCCCACATGGCCCTTCAGGCCTCTCTTCCTTGATGAATGAGATTCATTGCTCATAGCTAAGTGCACAACCATCTTTTCTTGTTTTTCTTCCTCTGGGACCATCTGGTTTCTTGTATATCCTGCCAGGCTGTTGGCATCAGATTCGCTGTAGTTTCCATCCAGCATCATGGTTTTTGAATGAGGTATTCCACACGTACATGGAAACTAGGAACATAAACAAGAAATATAGCTGAACACTGGAAGAACACATTAGCAACAGAAATGATGCCTTTCTATTAACAGACAGCTTGTAAACAGTTGAGCTTGAAATTTTAGTTGAGATGATATACTGCAAGTTTCTCTTTGAACAAAAAAGTCACTTTTTTTTTTTTTGCTTGTGTTCCAAAAGGAAGAGATGTGGTTTAGCTACACTGCTTGGACAAGCAGCTTCAGAAAAGATTAGAAAAACGCTTCAGCAGACATAAAAACTAACCAAAAGATTTTCTTAGCTAGCTCTGTTCAGCCTTGCTGCCTTGAGATTCCTTATTTTGCACTCTTCGTGTTTATAAATATTCAAGGACAAGATACAGTTTTATCTGTGGAAATGGCTTATCCAGTACATGTTATGGAAAAAAAAGGGCCAAGTTCTGGTTTCACAGATACACATGTTTTCTTTGTAAATCTGATTTTAAACCAAGGAGAGGACCAGTTAAAAGCCTAATTTAAAATCCCAGCTCTGTTGAAGTTAACGTCAAAACTTGCATTGACTTCAGCAGCACCAGCATGCATCCCACAAGTCTAAAAAACCCAATGAATACAGGTAGAATTTTGAATAACAAATACAGTCTTCTACCTTTTAAAATCTGCAGGTTTGCTGTCCCAGCAATATGGATTATATATTTGTATGCAATGAAAATGGACTTCAAAACCTCCTTTCTGCTAGGAGTTCCTGCCTCTGATTACCCAGAGACTGCTTTCCTTACCCAATAATACTTTGCCCCCAATTCCCTCCTCCACCAACTTTGATGTGTGGGTTTTCCAAGGGCTTGTTTTCAAGGACAAGTTCAGCTAAAATAATTAAGTATATATACACAGAAATGTATATATCCTGAAAAAAAAAATCTATTAAAATGTATATATACCTGAATATGTAATATTCAGGATACCACTGGAAAACTCTGCACTCAAGGCTTTTTCTTCAAATTATTTAACCAACAGATCACATCATTGCTTACTGAAAACCTGAAAATCAACTTAAGAATTGTTTTCTGTGTTCTAGTCATAACCAAATGATTTGGTATCAGCAGATTTTGTGCAGAAAAACATGACAAGTTTGTAGTTGAGTTTTAAGACACATTTTATACTAAGCAGGTGTACCTCAAAAGAAAAAAAAAACACCACCAAAAAAACAGAGGGAAGAATTGCATCAGGCTCTTTATCATCAACTGATGACAGGTCCAGGAGATGCTGGGTGGGTGGAAGGGAAAGTGGTTAATGGCAATAAGCTAATTGCTGCAGGACCCAGCAGAGAAAGAAATTCTGCAGATTTACTCTTAGCCCCCAGGTCAAATTAGTTTCCACGGCTTCATGTACATGTGATGACAGTCACCCCTATGGACAAGGGAGCCTAATGCACTAGAAACCCACCTCCACAGAGTCTTCAATTACACCCATCTTCACATAGGCACATACATGCAGAAGTATGCTACATAATTTCACCCTGCAGCAATTTTAGTCTATGTCTACACTAATAAATTAAACACTGCCAAAGAGCCTCCCTGGGCATGGGAACTCAGCTGACAATACTATTAGAGCGTCAGAAATGTCTCTGGCCCGAATTTTGTTCAGGCCAACGAGCACCAAAAAGTTCCCACGTACGGTTTGGGAATAAGCAGGGGCCACAGACCATTTGCCACAGGCAGTTCACAGCAACCACTCCGATTTTGAGGGAAAGAAGGTTTAGTTTTTGATACTCCATGCCTATCAGCTTTGGTCCCAGGCACATTTAATTTCTTAATGTAGACATAACATAGAGCTCTTCTCTGGGCAGCCTAACATATTCATATTGGGATTTTTTGGATCTTACATAGGGGAGCAGCATTGGCTGACAAGATCTACATTTACAGTGAGAAATGTCTCTTCTGCTTCTTCAAGAGCACTCACCCACATTTTGCCGCAATCCCCTCAAATAATGCTGCTTATTATCTCTGTTCCTATTACCACCACTGAGGATTAATATTGTCACATGCTGAAGACTGGATAGAATATTTCACCTTGTGTAGTAAAAAGGCATTTGCTGAATATAGAATTCAATGCACAAGACTCAATGAAGGGCAGATTCGTGATATAAATAACAAGTTATGCCATCACTGGATGTGGGAAAACGTTCCTGAAAACTTAGTAGAACAGTAACAAACCCTCTCAAGTTCATTTCATCCCTCCAATACAGTTAAAGACAAAGGAGAGGGGTTTTGCCTTTTTAAAAAAATACAGGTTTCTTCTAGGCAAGTCAAGCCTAGCAAGGATGATTTTTGTTATTTCCTGTGTACTGTCAAGCCACCGTCTTCTTTGGACATGGGAAGTCTGAGCAGGGCTGGCTAAAAGGCCACAGACCACTGCTCACGCACAGCAAGTAAGACACACTTGACTCGCTGTGCTTGCACAGAGCATCTCTACCTTGTGTTGCAGAGAACTGCTGGGCCCTGAGTGGGGACTAGGATGGGGGCATAGACAAATCAAGATACTCAGGACCTGTTCAAGTAGCTTTCCAGAATCACACTATTGTTAAGAAGGCCTCAGAGAGAGGTAAAATTTTGTCACTGGAGTCTGTTGAATTTATTCCAATCGCTTTTAAAAAGGTATCTAACTAAATTTTTTATGAAATGTCAACTAGGAAAGGTACTGGGCTGATATTCAATACTTCAAGGAAGTCATAGGAAGAAGTGCAAGGGGAAGAGAAGGACATGCAAAGCCAACAGAGTAGTTCAGAGAGGGAAATTTCATGGTCAAATCATCATATGAAAGATGATGTCTGTATTGGTATTTCTGAAAGGCTGATAAAAATTTCTCCCGGAGTCAAAGGCAGTAGGTGACCAATGTTACCTGTGAACTAATGTGGGGAGTTCCTAATGGGAAGAAAGAAGCTGTAAAACATGGTGATGTTCTGGGTGTGTGGGGACTGAAAAAATTTGGTCCCAAGCCTTAGTGTTCAAAAGGTGATGGTGTTTTGCTTAATTACAAAGAAGAAGGGCTCACAGGTCTGTAGGATAATTTAGGCTGGAAAGGACCTCAGGAGGTCTCTAGTCCTATCTCCTGCTCACAGCAGGGCCAGGCTGCTCAGGGCTGTATCTGGTCAGGTCTTGAAAAACTCCAAGGATGCACGATAAGACCTTTCATAGTACATTAAAAAGTACAAGCATAAACTTGGCTGACTGTTGTTTGTGTTTGATAATGGGGAACAACTCCACTATTACATCCATTGAATCTACTTTCCAGAGTAAAGCTGACTGTAGAGGGAGGAAATGACTTTGCTCCGAATAACACCTTTAGCTTAAAAATATAGCAATTGTGGCAGCTGCAGTGAAGTATCAGATTTGATACTTTCCCCTCTTGTCATCCCCACACAGTTCCAGATTGCAGTCTTCCCCAGTTCACATCACGCTCTCCTCTTCTCTGATGTTTCTATGAAGACCCATGAGACCAACTCCTGTTTTTCTGGTGTTAGCAATTCAGCCTGAGGTGGAGCGGTCTGAACAGAGCCAATTACACACACATGGATGTCAGTGTTTTCCCATTTATAGACACAAACCAGTCAATATAAAGACCAGATCAGCTGTAAGAAAAAAAGGAATAAATGGATGAACAAAACAAAAGTTTTTCTCACCTTGTCCTGCAGTTTTCTCTCCTTCCGCTCTTGCACCGTAGTCAGGTAATTCACTGCTGCGTATTCCAGCACCGAGAGGAATACAAACACAAAACTGACCCACAGGTAAATGTCCACTGCTTTGATGTAGGAAACACGAGGCATGGAGGCGTTCACCCCAGTGATGATCGTGGACATGGTCAGCACAGTGGTTATCCCTGGAAAGAACCAAGAGAAATAAATGTTATTGACTGATACAGTCCATAAGGCTTCTGTCTCAAGAAAACCAGAAATTATGCTCTATATGCTATAGCATATATATAGCATCTATATAGCTATATCTATACATCTATATAGCATCTGTAGATGCTCTTAGAGCATCTATACATGATGCTTTAAAAGATGTCAGATATGAAATAAATTTGTGATAAGTATCTCTCCTGCCAATGCAGAACTGTTCCACTGCCTGCACTTCTGTGCACATGATGGGTTTAGTTTTGAGGAGCAACGGAGCAGCCATCATTTTGCTAGGAACCGCATTTAACTCCCTCCTTAACCTCTAGGGTTTTAACACAGTGCCTAGAGTCAGGTCTGCTAAGACCAGGGGTGACAAGGACTCCTGTTTCCTAGCTGTACCAATCTGTGTTACGGGCACTGCCAGAAAGCAACCTAGTATTGACTTTTGGTCACAGCTAAAGAGGATCGCTGATCTTAAAAGGGACATGCAATAATGATGAAATGTTTTGCATGAAACCATGCAAAAGAAAAGCATTACATTTTTACCTCCAGGAATATTTGTCTACAGTTCAAGCTGTGGGAATCAAAAATTTTGAACAACCACCATTGTATTATATATATAGATGTATGCATGTGTATGTGTTTATAAACATATATGTATTTATGTTTATATATGCATGTGTGTGAATATGTATATATATACACATGTGTATGTGTGTATATATTTAGACAGGTATAGATAAAATCCTGCAAAATAGTATATACTTTGGATCGTCATGGAGAGAAAAATGTTTACAAGTTCCCAAAGCCACTTAAATAGAGAAAACAGAGCCAAAAATCACTCATAGCTACTTCAGCCATTTCAAAACAGTGACCACTGTAAACACAGCTACTGTTGTTCACTTTTCATCAGGATCTAATTCTTTTTAAATAATATCCACTGAACACATTTCTTTCAGTGGAGCAGACTCTCAACTGCCTTTTCTCGTATGTTTGCTGCAGTGCATAGCTCTCTAAGTGAGACAAACTTGTGGGCTAAAATACTATTGTTATGCTTTTAGTATTGGAAGTCTTACATATTAACATTTATAGACTTTTCCCATTACATTTTTGCCTTCCTCTAGGCTATGCATGGACCGATAAACAAATCGGCTCTTTTTATGCTCAGCTGAAAGAATTTCCTCCAGTCCTGACGTAGATAAAGCTCCTCCTGATGGATTTTAGATGTCCAGAGGGGCACAGGATTTTCAAGCAGCTCCTTCTTCACTTTCCCACTCCCTCAAATGAGAGACCTCAGTGCGAGGCATCCTTGGGACAGAAGAAACCCAACCTCTGCCTCACCTTGGGGCGGGTGGCCTCTCATCCTCAGCACTGCAGATGCGAGAAGAAAGTCACTTTCCCTTCACTGCCCCGCTGTTGTCTGAGGCCTGATGTTACAGAGATGCCCTGAGTGTCCCCAGGGGCTCACCAGATGGAGGGACACCTAAGTCTGCAGGTGTTGATAGGACTAGATCCCTTGCTGCCTTTCTTTCCCAATTTTGTGAGGGTGTGCCACACTGGCGCCCTCCGGGCAGCCTGGAGAAAACCACCGGCCACAGCACCAGTGCCAGCTGGTTGGGAAGACACATACCTGGGCTGGGACACCCACTGTGGCAGCTAGGACTTGGCAGGATCCTGCTCATGAAAGGCACTCATGAAAATTGTAATAGAAGCCTTTAACTCCCTGTAGGTGCCTAAACTCCTGTGAAACTCTACCCTCACCAATGGCAATGTGTGTCTCGGAATTGCGGGACTGGACAACAGGGAAAAATCTTGATTCATGGACTCATAAATACTGAAACCTCTCTTCTCTGCCCAACTTTATTTTTAAAACCACAGCCCTTTCTGTCCTGAGTTAAGTATAGATCAGGAGGACTTAGCGATGAAGGACTTAAGATAAACTGCAAGTTTTACATTATATTAATCATCAGATAAAACCAACATTTGCTTGCCCAATATCTTTAACCACCAAAATGAACATTTCCTTTTCCTGCCAAAACTCTCACGTTCAAAGATTTTCACACAGTCATGGCTTGTTGCAGTTTTTCTCACCCAAAGAGACTCTGGCAGGAACTGCTCGGTGATCGATCCAGAAGGACACCCAGGACAACATGACCATGAGGGTGGCGGGGAAGTAGGTCTGGAGCAAGAAGAAGAAGATGTGTCGACGTAAAGTGAAGTTTATATAGAGGCGATTGTACCAACCTTTGAGAGAGGAGGAAAGCCAGAATCAGTGAGAACAGCCTGGATGGTAGGCACAGAGAGACAAGATCTTTCTTTCAATCTTTTATTTCTAAAGGGTAATGAACAGAGAAACTGATCTTTCAAAACATGTATTGTCCAGACCGTGGAGGCTACATTTCAGTGACATATAATGTCACATTAATGTAGTTAATACAGCATTAGGT
This sequence comes from Gymnogyps californianus, assembly GCF_018139145.2. Lineage (NCBI taxonomy): Eukaryota > Metazoa > Chordata > Aves > Accipitriformes > Cathartidae > Gymnogyps > Gymnogyps californianus. The sequence continues at coordinate 87,001,309 of NC_059473.1, read as the reverse complement.
TTAGCAATAGCATTAAATCAGAAAAGGCCAATACCTGTGCTGCTGTAGAAAGCCAGCCTTGATGTAGTGTGGAATTTCTGTATCAAAAACTGAGACAAAGAAATCTTTTCATCAGTTTTCAGAGATTCATTCCCATTTTTCCAATACAGCATCAGATCTTCATCAGTGTAAGCATCTTAGGGAAAGAAGAAACACGATGTGATGTGACTTTAGCTTGGAGGGGAAACAAAAGTTGATAGATCCAGTCAAAATTAACAAACACAAAGGCATCTTTGGCATGAAGTAATGCCACAAATAAGTTTGCTAACAACAGCGAGTTAAAAAGATCTTGCCACATCATATACCATAACGACAACAACAACAAAAAATCCAGGTCATCCTGATTCAGGGAAACACATCCTCTTTTTACTGCAAACAGATGAAATGCCAGCTAGAATGGTACTTTTCTGAGCATCACATATCAAAAATCATAGACAAGGTATTGGTAACTGATAATAATAACTCAGGAAATAGTCATGGGTGAAACACCTGAATTTAGAGGAAAGAGGAAACACAGACACCTCAAACTATCTTAGAATGATAAAAGCAAAAGTGACGGGTGTGATTTGAAGCAAAAGTCTAGAAATATTTGAAGAATGTAAATGAAAAATTTAAAGAATTAGTTAGCACACTAGGTAGCAGGAATGGGGAATGAAAAAACAGTTATCAGGATGGTCAGGGGGCTGGAGCACATGGCATAAGACAAGAAGCTGGTGGAGCCGGGTTTGTTCAGCTGGAAGAAGAGCAGTCTGTGGTGGGGTCCAACTGCTGCCCTGCTGGAAGTCATAGAGAAGATGGTGGCAGGCTTTTCTCAGACTCTTCTCCAAGATGCAGAGTGAAAGGACAAGGGGTAAGGGATGCAAGTTGCAGCAAAGGATTTTTTCCAAGCAGGTAAAAGGAAACTTTGTCACGATGAGGGGTGTCAAACATTTGAACAGGTTGCACAGAAAAGTTGTGGAGCCTCCATTACCTTGGAGATGTTCAAAACCCAACTGGACACAGCCCTGAGCAACCCACTATAAAGCTATCCCTGCTCTGAGCAGGGTATTGGAGCAGCTGACCTCAAGACCAACCTAAATCACCCTGTCATTCTGTCATTCTGTTGTTTGTAGAGGAAAATTTCAGTTAAATAGCTGGGAGGACCTCAAAACAACTAGATGTCAGTCTTGCCACACCCTGGAGAAAGTTTACAGAACAGCCACGGAAATCTCACTGTTCACATCACGTTCTCCACAGAACAACTCCTTCCAAAAGAAGCTGAGCCCAGGTCACAGTGTTTGCAGGCTCAGGATTATATCATACATAAACCACACGGGTGATGAAATTCAGAGAATATCAATGATCATTACTATCAACTTTTTATCGTGACACTTGAAAGCACCACCTTCCCATCAAGAAGCAATGAACAGAGCAAAACTTCTCCCCCAGATTTCTCATCAGCAAGCTGCTGAGAACCAGTATATGTTGAACATTTCTGTTGGTGTTTTTTTTGAAAGTGCCATCTACTAAAATTCATACAAGGATGCTTTCCTTGCAAATTCCCATCTTGCAGTGTAAGGGCTCGATATACAACACAGTAAGTCAATAGAAAGACTCTTAGTAACTCTGACGAACTATTTTTTCAGGCTCTAAAAGAGACTGTATTCTGAAACGTGTTCAGTCTGTGTGTGTGCAGCCAGCCATGGAGCACGTCTAGCTAGAAACACAGATACAACGTACAGCTTTCCAGCTCCAGAGAACACGTCTGAGAGTCCAGGGGGAAGTGGCTGAAGTCCATGTTGCACATTGCTGTGACTGTGATCCTAGAAGTCGAAAATGAGAAAGGTTGGTTTCTATGAGGAGCAATGAAGGGAGAACGTTATCACAGATAAATCATTCTGCAGCTTTAAAGCCAGCAATTATGCATAATGTTAGCAGAAAATCCCCAGGAAAATGCCTGTCAATTCTCCAAGTCCAAGCGAGATGGATTATACACAGAAACTCCAAAGGAAGCTGTAATTTCAGTATCTATGAAGGAACTAAAGTACTGTCTTGGACATTACAGTAATATTAATGTCAGTACGGACACTTCTATTGTATTTTATATCCAACTATTTCCCTAGAAGGCAACACCATAAAATAACCTCACCATTTACATTTGAAGGTTCCCTTATGTTCAGTTTGATTAAGGTTTTCTCATTTTCCCCATTGCTCAGTTCCCTCCATAGTCACCCCAACAATGACCCAAGCCTGAGGAACATGACCATCCTTATTGCAAGCCACAAAATTCCTCCAGTATATACATTATTAAGGCAAAAGCAGTTTCTTTCAGTCCTTGATCAGATCAAATTCTTTTAATCTGGGGGGTGTATTTCTGGGGCAGGGGGTGTAAAATGGGTGCAGCTGTTTTTCAACAAGTGACATTTGCCTCTGTTAAGTTCGTGTCTTAGCTAAAGAGCTGCAGCGATCACAGCTCCAGTTTTTAAATGAGTCCAGTTTTGCACAACATTATGTAACAAGTTTTCCAGTGGGTCAGTGAACTTTCTCTTGTGGCCAGATTTGCAGTGGAGCTCCCGATTTAGTAGGGGCAAATCAGCTGTGAGTCATTGTTTCAGAGGCTGACTTATGTTGGCTGTGACTATTTTCTAGATTCATTGCAGATGTTGATGAAGAACTTTTCTTCTGTTCAAGGGATTGTGAGCCAAATCCTACTCTGACCTACGCACTCATCACCACTGAAAAGCACACACTGTTCATTTTGAGTATAAAACTAGAGCAAAATTTTGCCATATGAGCAAAATTTAAAGAAGCGTTCTGGAGATATGTTCCAGAAGGTATACTGTAGCAATGACCTCCCCTAGTTGTGTGTAGCATTTAAGCATTGTATAACTCAGTCTCATTACAATGTGCTATTTTCTTTCCTTGGGGTCACCTAAACTGTGGCACAGCCTGTGGTGATTAACAATTCCTTAGTCAGGGACAGCACAGAAACTCAGCTCATCAATAAGATATTCCTCAATTAGAGTGCAGTGTTCAGGTGGCCTTGAAAGCTCAAGGCCCAAATGAATTAAATATCCCTCAGCCCAGTGCCAACTCCATGCAGACATCTCAAGACACCTGAGGGCATTTCCAGTGCCACTGGACACCCATGCTTGGTCAGCTGTATCACATTCTGAGTATGGAAGAATACCACACCACCAGGCCCAAATACCATGCAGGTTCTCATTCTCCGTGGATTTTATCAAATTATCCATTTAACTCTTGTGCGGTCAGCTGTGCTTAACTCACATCCTTCTCTCTTCTGGGTAAATTAGAAAGTCACATCACCTCCTTGACAGCTCGCAGAAAATTTTGAAAGTACATACTCTGCACGTGAGCAAATGAGCAGATCTGAACAGAGCCTACGTTTGCCATTAAAAATACTTGTTCCTTCATTTTGGTTGTTGAGCACTGCTAACAAGTAGCGTGCTGCTGGCTTCAGCGCACAAGAACTGCAGGGTGTGAGCAATGGCAACTGATATTCAGTTACACCGAGCAACATCTGTCGAGAAGGTCCCTGCCCTCCTCCTGCTCTTCTCCCCTCAGTGCTGACCCAAGCTTACGTCTAACCTCCTTCTTCATTTTTCTTTCTCCTTGTCTCTCCTGCTACATGGCACCTTCATCCTCATCCAGTTCTAATAAAATACACAGCGCCTTTAGGCGCTTAGTTAAGGTGTGGGTAAGCAGACCTTTCATGCAATAAATGGATTTATTAAATGGGTTCAGAACAGGGAAAGTGTTCCTAAGTGTTTGGTCAGGATGGGATTTTCATCATTAAGACCAGGCAAAATGAAGTGGCCATATTGTGCATACTCTCTTTCTTACACACACATGTTTCTTTGTGGTTTTAATAATTTGTCCAGGGTTTTCTTAAATAAATCCAGTAGAATTATATTTGGACTATGAAACCAGTGAATTTTAGAGACTCCTGGTTTGGTGGGATATTGTCCTACTTGGGACAGTATCGTCCACTATGCTTATTCTTTAAAGAGATATAGCCTCCTGAATCAAACTTTATAGGAAACCTTTCCTAGTTTTTCAGAATTATTTTACCATAGCTGAAGTGAATAAGTTCCAGAAAGATCCTAGAACAGAAATCCTTGGCTACAAAGCATTCAAAGGTCACTGTACACTGTGCACATTTTCTGTCCCGGGGAAATGTCCTTTTGTCTGGGCTCTCGAGCTTTTCTCCTCTGGCTGTGTACTTTTCTCTGCATCTCTTTTTGCATTCTTCTGAAGGAAATGAAATCTGCTGGGATGCTGATGTGAGCAGCCATAAAGGTGTCCTGGTTAGAAGGGGGAAATTACTGAGCAAAAGAAAATGTCTGCTGAAAAATACTGACAGAGAAATGCCTGCCAGCCTAAGAACCAGATACGTTCTTGAGAAGTGCAGCCTGCCTCTTTGAAGTGCAGACAGGGTACCTAGAAACTGGAGACATCCTGAGATACCATCGATAAGCGCAAAAAACCAAGGATTGTAAAGGCAATGTATTGTCTGAAAAGGTGGAAAACAGTCTGGAAAATAAAAACTGGTCTGAAAGAACAGAAAACATCATTATCTATTGGCCATCACAGGTGAAAAGTAGAAAATAACAACACCTATTGGCTGCTCAAAGTGGTAGTGTCCTACACCCTCTTATGTCTCTGTGATATAAAGAGGGCAACAATTTTATCCAAAATGGAGCCTCTCTCTCTGAGAACTTCCCATGCTGCACATACTTTTCCATTCCTAAACAGATTGAATTCACTGCATGAACTTTCTACGAGCTCTTGGACTCTCATTGGAGATGCTCGGCTGACTCCAGACTGTGATGCAGAGCATCTCTGAAGTGAGACTCTGTCTGTTGTCTCATTGGTCCTCCTCTGGTCCTCCCACTTTTGGGGTTGTTTTGGTTTGTCCTCCCACCCATGGGACGATTTGGTTCACTTGATGATGGTATCACTTGATACCAGTATTACACATCCATACAAGCAATCTATCATGAGTATACCTGCTGTTATATTGTTAATGAGTTTCTTCACTAATGATAAGTTTGTAGTAACCTGTAACAGTATATACCTAGTTAGTTATTGCTGTTATTGGCTGTTGATATATGATTGATGGATACTTTATTATTGATCACTATTGATCTATTACTGATAGCAATTTGTAATAGCATGATATATATATATTCACTTTATTAATCATAGATATACTTGCTAGTGGTAATTTTGTGATGGTTTACTTGCTAGTGGTGATTTTGTGGTATTTTTGGTAATCTGTGATAAGGTAGAGAAGTTTAGAGGATTAAGCCTCTGCGTCCTTGTGTATTACAGAATCCTGCAAACCCACGGTCACGATCTGTGTACACCCGCAGGCCGGGTAACCCTTCAGGTCATGACAGACATTCCTCAGGATTCTTCCAGCCAACAAATCTGCTAGAAAACCAGGGACTATAGGCTGTCTTTAATACTGCCATTTCAGCTTCAATAAACTTAAACCTTTACATCAACATGCAAACGCCAACCAAAAAAAAAAAAAAAAAGTTTTTCTAGACAAACAGGAAGCAAAATAGGATAATTATAGAGGTCACCATCTGGTATATCAGCAGCTTCCAGTTTAATCACACACTGACCCCAGGACGAACATTCCTGCTCGACTAAGCCCTCCTCTGACTGCAAAGAGTTAGGGGAATGCTTCCCCCGGGAGGAGATTATCCTGTTACTGCCCACAGCATGGTTTCTCGCAGCTTCCTGCGAAGCATTCTGTGCTGGACATGCTGGAAACAGGGCTCTGCACCAGCAGTGGGAGTAGCAGGGTTGGCAGTAGCAGTCCTGGTGGTCACCAAAGCCATGCCGGGAGCAAAATTGAGAGCGAAGCCCCAGGGGATGCTCAGGAGCAGTGGGGATGCACCGTTACCTCATGCTGTAGAGGACATGACCGTCGGGGAACACTCGCAGCATGATGTTGTCCGTGGTGGTATCGTGAATGAAGGACCTTTTGGAATGCACGAAGAAGACATCAGGGACCCAGATCTTCTTCACCAGCCTGCCGTCAAAGGTCATGCTCTTGTTGGTGGTGCTGGGAAACGAGAGACGCTCATCCTTCCAGTAGTGCCTTAAGTACAGAGTCATAGTGAAATCCTTCACAAAAATGGAAGAGAACCAGAGAGAGGTCTGTCAGTGTTGCTCGCCACACCTAGGAAACACCAGAAAGAAAATTCACTCCTACCAGGTAGATGAAATCCCTCCCCTCACAACTCCTGTTTCTTTCCTGGACCAATGCTCTTTGTGAATAGATTTTCTTGACAAAATAATTTCAGCCAAAACAAAACATAACCAGTCAATGTATTACAGTACCCAATAATGTTCAGTCCCAAAAGGGATATAAATATGCCCCAAGAGAAGCACTGCCCCACAGAAACTATTCTTCAATCCTGGCAAAGTTGTCTTGAAGGACTACAGTATCAATAGCATGTTCAAGAGGAAAAACTTTCAAAATTAGCTTAATGGTCAGGCTAAACACTAAGCAATCTATTCCAAAAGAACTAAATTGTTACAAACAGCAACCAAGTGAGGGAACTGTTTTTCCTACCATAAAAGTGTATAAATAAAGCTCCTTTTTAAGCTCGTTGAGGGGTCAGGAGCTTCAGTCACACAAAGGAAAACACCTGTCTGTTGATCCCAACCTTTCAGAGCTGAATGTACTCTCTCATGCTGAGAGATCAAATACACTAGTTTTCTTTATATTCCCAATTAAGCAAGTGGTTACAGGAGCTGCAGCTGCCAAGCCCGGGCAGGCAGCAACACAGGCTGGGATCTCTTCCTAACCACGCGGCAGTTGCTTTCTAAAAACCACTACCACCACCTCATTTTGCTTTGCCGATGACAAACCATCGGTTAACCTGACTCTCCATTTCAAAGGGCTGCCTGGCAACAGTCTCGCATTGCCAATAGGTTTTTCATGAATTTGTCAAAGAAGTCTCTAGTGCCAGCCCTCACCTTGCTGCCCTGTATGGGGCAGTGCTGGACGGACACTTCCCTCTCTGAGCATGGTAGAGACCTGCCAGAGGGACACTTCTGCTCATCCAGTTGCAGGTCCCCACCTTGGCAGACTGGTCCCAGCCTCCATCCCTGCTCCCCCCAGGGATGCTGCCAGCTCCTATTCCCTACTGGACACTGGCCACCTTCCCCTTACAGCTATAGTCCCAAAGTAACACTTCCAGTGCCTGCTGCTACCGGCAGGGCTTAGGTTGCAACCTGGCTGGAGGAGCCAGCTTCAGGGTCTGGACATCAAGCTCATCAGCTTGACCAGAGCTGGGAAAAAGGAAACCAAGGAAGAGGCATAACTGATGATTTCTTAGGAGTCAGTGCCAGTTACACCAGAAGTCAAAAAAGGGGTAAAAAAGAGCCTGAGGCTGAGGCTGCAGAATGCCTCTGGGCAGCTCCATCATCAGAGCACAGGGGGATAGGAACTGAAGTGGCATCAGCCAGGCACCCTCAGCACGTCTTACAGCCACCATAATGGAGTGGGGAGAGACTGCCTGCAGGGACAGTGTGGGAAGGGCCACACCACTTTCCAGGCCACCCCTTTCCCTGTCCCACTGAGCAGAAGCCCTCTTCTCTCTCGCCTTCAGCCCCCTTCTCTCTCCAAACAGGCCTCCAGTGGCCAACACACAGGGCACCAAGTGCTGCAAACACGAAGCCGAAGTGGCAGCTGACGACAGCTTCTAAGTATAAAATCCAACTTAAGGACGTTTTTTCGTGGCGTGAGTCAAACGAGGCAGTTTGCAATCACTGACAGCTTGTTCCTTTCTGACCAGCACACACGCTAGTTACAAGCCGAGAAAAGGGGTTTATTTCAGCACTCATGAGTAGGAAGATCCCTTAGGAAACAAGTTTTACAACAAACTGAGAGAATGATAGTACCTGCTGGAGGCACAGCGAATGCGCATACGCAAGTGCCTTACTTTTGGCAGCACATTCCATGTTTGTGCCATGCTCCAGGCAGCCCCAAGAGCGTGCCCTGCCGGTGCACACAGCAGCAGCCCATCCGTGCCGACCAGACAGGCACCAGTTTAAAACCACATGCTTTAAACAGTCCCTGGCTGCTGTCATTGACACGCAGTGTCTTGCAGGTACAGTGGGTTGTGGCTGGTGACGCTTCGGTCTGGTGCTTCTTTGGGTCACTGGGTGCCTGCTCGAGCAATGATAGGTAAAGACTGCCCAGCCGAGGGTACTTGATTTCTAGGGCCACTAACCCTTCAGAGTGGTTTGAAACAAGCCCTGCCTGCAGCTCTGCCCTGCCTGCAACGGGGAGACGAGGAGGGCACCCTGCTGCAGGCACAGCCAGCCCTGGTCCCCTGCCCGTGCAGACAGCTTACTGGCCGCGCTCCTCTCCGCAAACACCCATGCTGAGACAGACTGCTGGAAAAACAAACCAACGTAACCCAGACTGACCTGGGAGACCATTCTTCCACCCCAAATACAAGTCAGCAACTGCTGTGGAAAGTACTTGTCCTGTGCTGGGAAAATAGCACTGCAAAGCTATCAACAGCAAAGGGAGAGAACTGACCTCAAAGGTTGCTGACAGGCAAGATTTTTGTTGAAATCAGATGCTCCTGACAGAAAGCATTGCAAGTTATTTACTTGCACTAATTAGGTCTCTTTGATGCTCTGACTTTATCTTAATATATTAGAGCCCCAAGTCTCCTTGTGACAGCCATTCCCTGCGCTGACAGCTCCCTCCCACGCACTTCATTCCATGCATCCCCCCAAACCCTCTCTTTCAATATCCAGGCAGGCAAGCTCCCTTGTTTTAATGAAGATGTAATTGCACCACAGTAAAAACCGATCAACCTAAGGCTCTTCCTTTAAGTCCTCATGTTTTGTCTAGACCAGAGAAGGTGCCCAAGAACAGGGAGGAAAAGGCAGAAGGAGGAAGGAACCAAGAAGCTTCCTCTTCTCCTCTATGTTCCCCTTTCCACTTCTCTTTCCAGTGTTTTTATTCCATTTTCTATAGTAAAAAAAAAACCCAAACAGGAAAATGTGTGTGAACACTCCTTTTGCTGGGAACACCTTGAAACCTGTTGAGGGTTAACAACTGCATGTATTTCTTCCTCTTTTTTAATTAATAAAAAAATAAAGATACTAAATCACAATTGAACTTGGTGCAAATTTCCTGAACAGCATCATCAGTGACTGAAAGACTATTCCCCCACACCAAATTCCACTTTGGCAGAGGCAGTTCAGGCTCCCCCTGGCAGTTCCCACTCATGCGCCTCAGTGAGGTTACTCCCAGTGGTGAAGAAGCAGGAGCAGCTCCTTCTCATTTATGTTGCCAACTTAATTTTCTAACGCGCCTCCCAGAATCATGCATTTAAAACAAATGGACTCAGTGGTTCCCTAAGAAAGAAAACTCTTGCAGTAAGTGCGGCTTATGTGAACTTCACCATATACCTTCATACCTTCGTCCGCAGCTGTTTCTATTTTTGGTTGTGATAGATCCTTCATAGCACTGATTATTCTCCCATTTAAGGTCCCTTTTTCCTTCATACTTTTAATCTTTTTCTGAAGATACAGAGATAAGGCTTTGATCACCTGGTTTTATCAAGTCTTTAGTTCTGAATATCAGCCTCTTTGAATTTGCCAAATGCTGCCATTACTTTCATCTGACCAATAATTTGAAACCCACAGGTTTCAAGTGGGAGGGACTTTTTATGACTAGAAATAATTGAGGCTTAAAAGAGGATTACGTACCATGTCAACCTCAGAAATACTGTCCAAGCTTTCAACTTGCACATCCACCCCAACAGGAATTGCAGGGCCTGTAGGAGAATGAGATTTAGATATGTAAATAATTGTTCTTTTATATAATCTGCATTTAATTAGCACTATAAGGTGGCATGCAAAACATTTCTGAACTTATGTTACACTTTTCTGTCCATGATTCTTCACGAAGGGGCTAGGGGAAGAGTCAGTGAATAACCATGTAAGGCCCCTTTTGAAACACTGAATTATCTTCCCCTTGGCATGTGCTGCAATGTTGACGCTCTGCCCAGCTAATCCAGAGCTTGGATGAAACATTTGCATAAGTTTTTAAAAACTGAGCCATTCCATCATAAATTTTAGGCCTTAATGAACAAATTTAGCCCCAAGAACAGGGGACTGAGAAGAAGAAACTGCAAGCAATGAGCTCTTCCTTGGGGGTTTCTCATTTCTTATCAACAAGACAAGCTACATTAATCTCTCAAGAGCCCATCACCATTTTGATTCATATGACTCACTGATGATATCACTAGTTTTCCACAGTAGTTTCAAAATTAGCAACCAGAGAATTCACAAAGAATAAATAAGCAGAAAACATCCCATAATAAATGCACACTCCTCTATTACTAGAAACCCTGTATCAAAATTTCACTGTAGACTGCTGCTCATTAATGACCAGGACCTCCTCAGGTTACTTAAGTTCCCCATAGTGTGTCCTCACACAGCTTTTTCCCTTTCCCGGTGCACTGAGAAGGTAAGTGCCTACAGAGATGTGCACACCAAGCACGATCCACTGAGGCAGGTCAGCAGGGACTGCTGAGGAACAGTCCAGGTGGATCCACTGTTACCTCGAGCTCTCAGTCTGTGGCAGTGGGTCTCACAGGGCTCACATCGATGTGTATTTATCTAAAGCGTATCTCCAGCCTGGGCACCGTCAGCGAGACAAGACTGTGGCGAAGGAAGTAGCAGCTCTGCAGAGATGTCTGGCACTTGCCCAGCAGAAACGAACTTTCCAAGGACCATAGTGGCCTCCATGAAGGTTTGCAAAGATTTTTAGCACCTAGATTTTGAACCTGTTTAGCAGTTGGATGGTATTTACGAGGCACCACAATCCCTTTGTAGATCCAGACCCATATTTGCGCAGTGCCATACACAGCAGGGCCTGCTGCATGTGTGTGTTTAGCTACAGTAACATCTTCCTCAAGACCACATCCAAGCTCTGAATACACCATAAGCCTAATAAGATAGCAGAAATGTTGTTCTGAGAAAGCAGCGCACTTTTGCAAGCTGCCATCCATCCTGCTCCTGTACCTGCAGCAGCATGCACAGGCTCCCATGCATCTTCAGGGCTTTTGAACACAGCCTTATGTTTGCCTCCGCTGGAGGAGTGTGGTGGGTTGACCCTGGCTGGATGCCAGGTGCCCACCAAAGCTGCTCTATCACTCCCCTCCTCAGCTGGGCAGGGGAGAGAAAATTTAATGAAAGGCTCGTGGGTTGAGATAAGGACAGGGAGAGATCATTCACCAATTACCATCAAGGACAAAACAGACTTGATTTGGGGAAAAATTAATTTAATTTATTACTAGTCAAATCAGAATAGAGTAATGAGAAATAAAACCAAATCTTGAAAAAACACCTTCTCCCCATCCCTCCCGTCTTCCTGGGCTTAACTTTACTCCCAATTTTCTCTACCTCATCCCCCACAGCAGCACAGGGGGACAGGGAATGGGGGTTGTGGTCAGTTCATCACACGTTGTTTCTGCCGCTCCTTCCTCGTCAGGAGGAGGACTCCTCACACTCTTCCCCTGTTCCAGCGTGGGGTCCCTCCCACGGGAGACAGTCCTCCATGAACTTCTCCAACATGAGTCCTTCCCACGGGCTGCAGTTCTTCCTGAACTGCTCCAGCGTGGGTCCCTTCCGTGGGGTGCAGTCCCTCAGGAACAGACTGCTCCAGCCTGGGTCCCCGATGGGGTCACAAGTCCTGCCAGCAAACCTGCTCTAGCGTGGGCTCCTCTCTCCATGGGTCCACAGGTCCTGCCAGGAGCCCGCTCCAGCATGGGCTTCCCACAGGGTCACAGCCTCCTTTGGGCGCATCCACCTGCTCTGGTGTGGGGTCCTCCACCGGCTGCAGGTGGATATCTGCTCCACCGTTAACCTCCATGGGCTGCAGCGGGACAGCCTGCCTCACCATGGTCTTCACCACGGACTGCAGGGGAATCTCTGCTCTGGTGCCTGGAGCACCTCCTCCCCCTCCTTCTTCACTGACCTTGGTGTCTGCAGACTTGTTTCTCTCACATATTCTCACTTCTCTCTCCAGCTGCAGTTTTCTTGTGTAGTTTTTTTCCTCTTCTTAAATATGCTATCACAGAGGCGCTACCACTGTGGCTGATTGGCTCGGCCCTGGCCAGCAGTGGGTCTGACTTGGATTTGGCTGGCATTGGCTCTATCGGACATAGGGGAAGCTTCCAACAGCTTCTCACAGAAGCAACCCCTGTAGCCCCCCAGCTACCAAAACCTTGCCACACAAACCCAATACAAGGAGAAAGAAGCACCAACTCAGCTTCGGTAGGGAAAGGGTAATCACAAAGCCCATGAGACAAGCTGATTACTGCGACTGGCCCTGATACAGATTTTCCTAGGGCTTTGATAAGCCAGCCTCACTGAATTACAGCAGAGCATGCTGACGGTGACACCGTCCCCCCTTCCACACGCACGGCTCCAGCCTGTTGCACCCGCGCCGTCTGTCAGCGGCTGTGCTGGGTACAGGCACCCTGAAGCAAGCCCTGTGGAGCAGGGCCAGGCTCTTCAGCACCACCAATTCCAATTTAAGTTACTGTTGCCCCCAGTGATGAAGCTGAAACATGGCTAACCCAGCACTTTTAGATGACTCCTAGATGCTTACAAATGCATGCATGTCACATTCAGACACACAGCTATGCACTTCATGCTTAAAAAAAATGCCAGCAAACATTTGCTTGCTCCTATTCGTGTCTTGGCGGTGTCTGTCCAAGCTGAAGGGTGTTTGCCAGGAAGATTTATTTGGGGAGAAATTCCAATTAATCAGCACTGGCATGTTTCTCAGGAGCCCAGAGACTTTGGTAAGATTTTTCACTCCAATGACTCAAGCCCATCTTGCTCCCTTTCAGTTGCTTATATACTATAAGGAATCACTGGAGGCGAAGGAAATTCTCACCCTGTTGACATTCAGTTCCCCTTCTCCCAGGTATTTCCCGAAACAGGGGAAACCCACAAAGCCCCAGACTGCACCTGCTGAGGAAACGCAGACATGCTGTCACAACCACATCCAGCAGCAGGGCTGAGAAGCGCTGAAGATTTTTTCCTCTTGTACACAGGGCTTCACAACACAGGTCTGCTCATTCAGCAGACGAGAACAGTCCTCAGCCCCCTCCCCAAATTACACAGGGAATGACTTTCAGCAAAGCGTGAAGTTGCATAGAGGAGTAGACTGAGCTTGCGGTGGGACCTTCTGTAAGACTGTTCAGCTCACTGACCCACAGAAAATTAACCCAGCCAAAACCAACAACAAGCAGCAGTAATTGGACTATTTTCTTCCAAATCAGTGACTTGAATCAGCCCAGGGAAAGACCTGTCAGGTTGTCCTGGTTTTGGCTGAGATAGAGTTAATTTTCTTCCTAGTAGCTGGTACAGTGCTGTGGTTTGGATTTAGTGTGAGAATAATGTTGATAACATGCTGATGTTTTAGTTGTTGCTAAGTAGCGCTTATCTTAAGCCAAGGACTTTTCAGTTCCCCATGCTCTGCCAGCAAGCAGGTGTGTAAGACGCTGGGAGGGAGCATAGTCAGGGCAGCTGACCTGAACTAGCCAAAGGGGTATTCCATACCATGGAACGTCATGCCCAGTATATAAACTGGGGGGAGTTGGCCGGGAGGCACGGATCGTGGCTCTGGCATCGGTCAGCGGGTGGTGAGCAATTGCATTGTGCATCACTTGTCTTTTCTTGGGTGTTATTTCTTTTTTTTTGTTATATTCCTTTTCATTACAATTATTATATTATTATTATTATTATTCTTAGCTAGTAGTGTATTTTATTTTACTTTAGTTATTAAACTGTTCTTATCTCAACCCATGAGTTTTACTTTTTTTTTCCCCTCCTCCCCACCCCACTGGGAGGGGGAGGGGGAAGCAGCTGCATGGTGCTTAGTTGCTGCCTGGGGTTAAACCATGACACAGGTGGCCAAGTCAGCCGTCAGGGCCAGAGGAGAGAGGTGTGGAGGAGGACAGCAGGTCAGAGAGCCCTCTGCCTTTGGTGGCACCGGCTCAGCTCCTCACGAGCCAGTCCCTGCCTGCCAGGCCAGGAAACATGCTCAGTCCCTACTGATCTGGCCACAGGATACGACCGTTCATCAGCCAGTGGATTCCTTCTCAGACCATCGTAACTCATCAGAGAGGCAAATCCATGGCAAAATCACAGATATCTTTTCCCTGTCACCCTTGCCAGGCATCCTTTCTTTTGACTAGCTCCTTGCCCTGGGAAGAGACATTGCTTATGATGTCCCTGGCAGATGTGTCACTCCTAACATGCAATCCAGCATCCTGCAGACAATGATCAGCACGTGGCCCTTCTGCCACCCCACAAATGCATCTTCTTCTGGTTTGGCCAGAGGAAATGGTGGCTTCATTAAGTGGAAATGTTGTGGTATGGGCTTTGCAGTATTCTGCTCCTCTTTGTCCTCTCCAGTTGAGTAGTTGTGGAGCATGATAGGGTCTAATAAGCAAATTAGTTTACAGTGTGCTGTTTTTAAGGATGTTGTTTGTTACTTCTGGTTCTTTCAGTTGACCTAATAAGTCATGCTGCGTCCCTCTACAAACCCTGACTGTCTTACATACAGTATTTTAATGCAGTCCGTTTCAATCTGAAATCACGCTATGAGTTTATACCTTGGTTGCAGCCACAATTCTGTCTACTCTCTATGATTATTTAGGACATTGAGTAAACAAAAGTTAAAAACAACACCAAGAGAAAGAATTTCTATATGACGTTCCTCCTGCTCAGTAAAATGGGGTTTGGTTTTTTTTAAACAAGGTAGACTGTGTAGCAAAAAGCACTGTTATCTGTGGTGATAACACACATTTTGATGCGCAGTATGATCAACAGGGAAACAACTCAAGCTTGCTGATAGGCAGTGCCCTGTTGGTAGCCAGTTAGCCTTTCTTTGCTCATGAAGTCAGGCATAGTGATCAAGGAGAGCCTGGGAAATGATTCAGATACTTATCTATTCCCTTAATGCCTTTAAATACCCAACAGCTCTTCAGTGTAGCCCTATTTTTGATACTTAACTTGGGCCTCTGCAAGAGCAAGGCTCAATGTTCAGAGTAAGACACTTCAGAAAGGCCCCACAGTCCAACACAGCCCACGTCAGGGCAAGCACAAGGCTGCCATCAGCCCTGCCTCTGGCTCTTGCTCTAGAAAGCATTTGTAATTAATACTATTCATTGTCACACACAGCTGTTGACATTGCGGTAGTGCCCACAGTGCTGCCATCCCAAGCAGCCATGTCGTGGTAGGCACGGTGCTAACAGAGGAGACACGGTCTCTGCCAGGATGGTTTCACAGCGCAATCAGGTTGTGCCAGAAGAGAAAGGCAGCGGTCGTCCGTGGTACTTCCCACTGGGTCTCCCTGGTGCTGAGGGGCTGCAGGCCCAGCACATGCTGGGCAGCCCTCCTCAGCTTCCAGACCGCAAGAGACACTCTCTGCGTATGAAGGCCTAATTTAGCCTTGATTCAGGAAATCAACACCCATCCAAAGTCTATTTACTGCTGCGATTTCCATGCTTGAGTGAACACTAATCACAGATTTAAAAAAAAAAGAAAACGAAAACCAAACACAAAAAACAAAACCACAAACAGAAGAACACTGCCAAGTTGATATTTGTCCCTCTCTCCTTCCCTATCTGCTCTTGAAGATAAAATACTATGTCCACATTCTTTTCTTTTTTCATATTTCTGCACCAAACACTCAATTTGGCTCCCAGATAACCAGCAGTTACCTCATTGCAAGGCCAAAGTCTAAGGTTCAGTCTGGAGCTGCCATGAAGCTTTATTAAACCCAAAATAAAGAGTGTTCAGTGTAAAGCTGGACGGTCTGGAAAGCCCTTGAGAGAAGAGGCCTGAGGTTGAGTTACGTGTTTTGTACATCAGTGAAACTGCTTCTACTTTTTTTCTTTTCTGCAGTTAATCATGAATTTGAGGTACGATAAAACAGAGAGAGGGAGAAATCTTTTGAACTCTGGACTCAAATGTGAAGTTCTTAATACAGACAGTATGAAGATGAGACTGTAAAACTTACTTATCAGTGGAAATATTTACCATGCCTTTCTTGGGCAAAATCCTACTACAACCAGCAGGATCAGTCACTGCTTTTCCCTCCTCCCTGCACCTCATTCAGCACCTGGGGCTGAGGTGATGACAAAGTACACGAATGGGAACAAGAGCACGTTGAGACACCAGGACCCTTTGGAGGGAGCTTGGACAAGAGGTTTGGCTGAGCAGGGAAGAGTGGGTGAAGAGCCAGTGGGGCCAGCCCAAATGTTGCTGCCTGGGAGCTAGTGGCAGGAATCGAACGATCACCAAGTCCTGCTCTAGGCAATGAGCATAACTGATAATGGTAATTGCTTATTCACTTGGCGTATCACTCTTCAACGCTTCTACTAAGATGCAGTTTTGCAGAGGCACTTGATGCGAGCAACATTGTAAATTCATGCAGTGTCTGAAGCAAAACAGAAGCCCTGTAACGAAATGCCCTCTTTAAACCACAGAAACAAACCCTGGGTTTCCTTAAAGGTCATCTTGGCTACAGCACAGACCATTGAATTAAACGGCTGTTGATCAGTCACAGAAAGATGTCAAGAGATCTTTGGTCTCACTAATCCTTGGAGTCAATTGGGAACTGCTAGCTTTTTAATCCTGTCCCTCTGGAAACTAAACTCTTGAAGCACTGGGGCTCCAGATGCTTTGCCAAATTCCCCATCAAATGCCACTAGGGATGAGCAAACAGAAAAACATCTCTTTATTGAGAGGGAGCAGAGGATGAGGAAGGTGTGACTGGGAAGGGAAAAGAACAGCTGAGATGTTATCTGACACATTGAGCAGGTAGACAGAGGACAAATAACTTAGATTATAGCATTAAAAGTAAAAAAGCTCTCACTGACCACCTTTTCCTTGTCATAAACAATATTTTATCAATATTCATTTTTATTTTGGAGAGAGGAAAAACAGAACGATCAGCTTGGAGAATTGCAAGCAGAAAAAGACCTGAATACTGTAACACTGGAGAAATCTCAAAGCTCAGGCTCCTCTCTAGGATGTTCACTGCTGGATGGGAAGCTAAACAGATCCATGTGAAAGCTGTGGATTTGGCTGAGAAGAGGAAGCAGTGCTGTTTTGCTCAAAGACTGCAGCCCAGCAAAGCTTTTCAGCTCATACTTTCGGGTCTCTGAAAACTGTCAGCCAAATTCATGGAATTATTCAAATTAAACATGAGCTCAAGTATTTATAGATCAAGGTCTAGAGAGAAATTGTATAACCTTCAACTTAAGCACTTCTTCCAGAGACAGCAAACACGTCGACATCAATTATCTCCATCACTGTCCACAGCAATATCTTGCAGAACTGAAATCCTAATTCAGCAGGACTGATACAATCAGAAAACAAACCCTGGACTCTTAAAAAACTTCATAAAAGTCACAGACTTCCACTTACAACACAGAAACGAACCCACCAATAAACTATTCCCCTTGCATCTCAGACACAGCACAGCGGCAGCTTCCAAGCAAGCTCAAGACACACAGTCATTAGCAAATTTGATGATATAAAAATTGGAAATGGAAAATAGGAGATTTTCCTTTTGAAGCAGATACTTATATTTGCATGCTGAGAGAGGATTTAAGTGACCTGAAGCACAATCCGAGGCTGATGGGAGCGCTTCTGCTTTCTCTCTTGTATTGGGCAGTATCCACTAGCCCTGCAATTTCTGCATAGGATTTACATGTGACGTGGTAGAGCACCCTTGCACCTTCTCACTGTAAAGGTACCGCCTTCCGAAACTGCCTCAGCAACATCTTATTTCTGTAAATTCCTGCATGTCAGTGTCCCTGCCTCACATCAAACTTGGGTGTTAAAAAGATACTCGGGGACCAGCCTGTCAAGGTGTTTGTGGCTTTATATGTCTTTATTCCTTTGCCAAATTCACAACCCAATGTCCTGAGAATCAATGATAAGAGTGCTCCCTCATTTCTCTTTCTTCTGCAGTGAGCTGCTCTGTTTTGTGACCTACTTTTCAGTGAAAGCCATTACACATTTGGCTTAGGTGCTGCATATAGAAAAGATGCTGTACAGAATACCTTTAGAGAAGACCCACTTTGCATCTGCATTCAGTGGTTGTACAAGGAGAATAGACGGACCGAACAAGTCTCCATTTTGGGTGGGTTCTGACACCGAGAAGACTTTGTGGCTTGTTTCACCTTGCAAAAACTCCAGTTTGAATACTAAACTCTGTCCGAGGTTGCATGGGACGTCTCGTCTGGGGCTAATCCCTCCAGGGAACCCAGGAGGTTTCCACAAGTCTCGTTCAGGAATTACTTCAGAAGGTGTCCAACATTAAAGCCTGTTGTATCGCAGTGTGTCTCAGCACCTAAAACCACCCACTGAGGAGCAGCATGAAAGCTGCAAAGAATCAGTCCATTCCCAGTCAGAAACAGGTACTGGACACAAACATGGTTTTTATTTTTTAACAGTGCAGCAGGCTTTGGAAGATAGGGAATAGTGTGCTACCGTGAAAATGCCTGGAGTCAGTTTTCCACTCCAGCTCTGAGACTAAAGCTTTGTGACATCTTTTTAATTTTTCTATTTGGCAGTGATTTCAAAGGCTCATTGTTTTTCTCTGAGACAGTCTCTCTGTCCCCTCATCTATCTTTGAAGGAGTGAGGCAGACGCAGGCCTTGAGATAAAAATATCTACATGGGAAACAAGCAGGTTTGAGACTTCTTTGCTGCCAGATGTATTGCGCACACCCAGAGAGGCTTGCAAATGTCCATAAGGGATCCCATGTCTGCAAGCTGCGAAAGTCTTCAGTGTTTCTGCATGTATGTGTGTGTATATATATATATTTTTTTTTAATGTATGTATATATGTCTGGGACCTCTTAGGTGTGGGCAGCTTCCAGGCAGTCACCACCAGGATATGCTCATCAGCTGCCACATGACTACAGAGATCTTCGTTTCTCCGCATCTCATTGAGGGAGAAGCAAGTTTTATCCCAGCCCTTGATATAAACCCTAAGTGAACTACTGATGCTTCATTCACCCCACCGTTCATCCATCCTGACAAAAATACTGCCAAGAAAGGGCAGCAAGGATCAGCTGATGTTAGGCTATTAGGCTATGAAGAAATATAATAAAAGTACAGCATTAGGCTGTTCCTCAGCAAAGAAGATACAGCTATTTTAAGTATCAACTAAAGCTACTTATTCACAGGCTTCCTATAAAATATGAGATGTTATAGATGAAATGCTTAAAATGGATGTTTAAGGAAGGCAGCAAACCAAACATTTACATAATCTTTAAATATTAATATTTGTAAATAATACCTGAACATCTGCTAGCTAGAACAAGGTCACTGACATGGAGATAACTCTCTAAGGGTCATAACAAACGCAGTCTGTTTTAGCTTATGGAGGCTACTTTGAACATCAGCAAGCAAAAATCTTTGTCATTACCACTGTACCCAATAGCTTGTCTCTAATGGGCTGAGAGCAGGCAAGACAACCATGCTTATTGGGCTGTTAATAACACAACTTACACAACATTTGCTTGCTCACTTGCTCTTTACAAAGATACTTTTTCTTGAAAAACCCTTCACCTTTCTCTAATGTTTTTCTTCCATTTCACCTTGCATAACCCCAGCCTGCTCTGTCCAGTGGTCACAGCTGTGCTGGGCTGGCAGCTTGCTGACTGTCCTCTGCAGACCACCAAGAGTCACCATGGCCACCATAAAACAGCTACAGAACCCATCCTCTTTTTAGCTTAAAGTTCAATGGTGAAGTTGTAGACTGGTCCACCAAAAATGTTGAAGGGTAACAGCTGCCCATTATTTCACCAAGCTTGGGAACCATCATATTTACAGTACTGGGTTTCTTTGTAGTCTAATGTCACTCACAATTTCCTTATGATATTATTTATGTTTTCCAGAGTTGAGTTGCCTTTCCCACCTGCACCATAACATCACAGGCCCAATGCAACACCGTGGGGCTAGATTCTCCATTAGACCGTGGTCCTTGAGCTGCTCTCAGAGAGCAGAGAGGGTCTGAGGGCAGCGAACAGTTACAGTCACACGCATCCCACAGGCTCCTCTACTCCGCTTCTGCAGTACAGACTTTTTATCCTACGCAGGTCAGACCACATCAGTTTGACTGGCATTGCCGCAGCAAAAAACTGGAAGGACTCAGAGTGCATAGCAAATCACTGTGACTGCCTGACGAATAACATTACAGAAGAAAATATAAGGATCGCCTCTTACCAGACTTTTGTTTTCTTTCCTTTATATTTTTTTCCATCAGGCTTATCATCTGTCACTAAAAATACACTGCATAATTCTGCAGCTGTGCAAGAACCTGTAGCACCCGAGCTATCTCCATGCGTGTGAGTCATGCTTTCCAAGGCTGGAGCCTCAACAAAGCTGTTGCCGTGTTTTGTTCCTTATCACATGCAGCTTCAGCACAACTTTGCTAATATCCCACCTTTGTCCCAGGTAGCTCTGCAAGATAAGGCGGTTTTGAGCAAAAATTAAAGAAACAAAAATTAAAAAACCACCATGCTTTTCCTTTATAAATAAAGTCACCTTCTCACTGAAGGCTGTTAGGATATTTCTCAATTTTATAAATGTTACTCCAAGTTTTTAGGCTCTAGGAATATCCTAATGCTGTGATGGGAGGTAGCATGGGAAAACAAGACAAGAGGGAGATTAAAATGCAGTTACATTGGCACTGGAACAGTAACCGTGTGACTATGTATGTCTATTTGGTGTGACCTGTGCACAAAGGTGTTCCTCATGGGCTCTGTGACGCTGATAAAAATAGTAAGAATTTGGTCTGTTTACAGAAATACAGTGCAGTGGTGACACTGGACATCAAAACCTAAACCATCAGCACAACAGAACAAAACCCCTCAGCTTCCCCGAAAAGTACAGGCATCATACCCTGACATACATCCTGCTAGGAAAAAAAAAATCACGGTGGCTCCCCAGCTATCTCCAACGAAGTCGAGGGAAAGAGTCCAAATCTCCTCCCAGAGAAGCCCTGTCATCCCACCCCATGAGACCCAGGATCCAGCGGGTCTTTTGGCCAGAGTGGTAACAGCTGCACCGAGGAGAGATCAGCGCTTCCAGTCTGTCCACATTAGGCATTCAGAAGTCATCAGTCAAACTCCAAACACTGAGGTTGGCTTAAAAAAAAAAAACTGAAAACCTAACACAGCACCCTAAAATTTAACAATATCTGGGTTTCTAAGGTTTTTGAGGCATTTGCTTTGAGGCTTTTCTCTGCTACCTAGAAGACTAGAAAGATTCCCTCTCTGACACTGATTTTTGGCTGCCGAAGGGAAAGCCTGATCCCTTCCCTTTGGGACGAGCAGAGTTTGTCACTGACTTCACTGGCTGGGAAAACCATTTACTGTTAAAACCAACTCTATTCAACCTAGAGTCACCAAGACAAATAAGGATCCCATAGCTGCACTCTCTCTCTGAGTTGGCTATTTTTCTCTGCTTGCTCTATTCCCTCACATTTCAGTATGACAAAATATGGCTTGGATGGTCACCGTCAGTGAGACTATTTTAGTAGTGACGGCTGTCTCATGAGCTGGCAAAAGGGAAGCATTTGGGATTCTCCTCCTTCCCACTGCCGTAATTTACAAGCTGTGCATGGCCCTGTCCACTCAGTGCCTGCAACTACATAGGATGCGTGCTGTATCTGTCCTAGGGGCTACCAGCCTGGGGCCCTGTGTGCTTTCAAATCTGAGCCTGCCTCTGCACTTTGCTTCTCCCCTCTCATTTGTGCCAGGAGAGCCCCTAGAACAAGCACGCTCACCTCCCAACATGATCGGGGGGGGGGAGCAGGGATGGTCTTCAGCACCAGAAACACCATCTTCTCTTCTCTGAGAGAAAAGGAACAATTCCAGCTCAGGCACCAGCCTTGCAGTAAGGGGTGAAAATGGTCAGAGGAAAATGTATTTGCAGCCAGATTGTTATATGATAGTGGTTCCTATCTGAACGTAGGAGAGGAATAAAGCCAAGAAAAAGTTACTCCTTCAGAAACAGCCACAGGAGCTTTCCACACTGCTCTCTTTTAAGGCCTTGGGGAGGGAAGAGGAGAAGGACAGAGGATCTACAGGATGGGAAGTAGAGGGGACCCTCTGAGCTTATAGCAGGACAGGGCATACCTGGTATTTAGGGACATATATACACTTTAGTGAACTCACTCAACAGAACATGATATCTACTTCTCAGCATCAAGTCTTCTGTTAGGAAAGATGAAGCATACCAAATCAGCAATCCATCTTCAAGTGTGTGAAACCATGCAACCTTCTACCCCCCTTCAGAAGACAACATACAATCTAGTGACACAAATCAATGAAGTGTTGATCAAAACCAATGAAGTGTTGATCCCATCATTGGAAGCGTCCAAGGCCAGGCTGGATGGAGCTTTGTGCAATCTGATCTAGTGAAAGAAGTCACTGTCCATGGCACGGGGTTGGACTAGGTGATCTTCAAAGGTCCCTTCCAACCCAAACCATTCTGTGATTCTGTGATAAAGCACAGCAGTGCTGGGCAAGCCATGTGGGATCATCAATATCCATGACGGAGCAGCATGCCAACAAAACAAAGCCAGACTGAGGGCAGTGGACATCCAGCCAACACCTCACAGATCTAGGCTTTGCAGACAGAACAGAAGAACGGAAAAAAGAAGCCTAAAAAGTCAGGTAAAGAAAATCAAGACTAATAAATAAACAAACAAATGGGAAACTGAGCCAAGAAGGTGGCTGGCTGGACAATCCTGACAGTGACCATCGCCTCCTGGAGCCAAGAGGATTTAGGCCAGTCCATGAAACCAATCTCACGGCTCCCTGGTCTTTTCATCTTTCAGAGGTCAGGTTCCTTCCCAAATCTACCCTGCTGAAAGGCTGACCTTCCAAAAGAAGCAACCTGGCAGGAGAGGAAATACCAGCAATAAGCCATTATCTCCCTTTCCCTAACGAGAAGGTGGAGCAGCAGTATCACTGTCAAGGAGATACCCATCTGGGGCAGGTGAAAGGCCCAAGGGCAGCTCATTCAGCGTCACTTTCACAGCTGATTCAAAAAGGAGCAGGCATGCCCAGTGCCTCCAGAGCCAGCTCCCAGACCTCAGCTCTGAGCCTCAGCTGCACGTCTGGACTTGTTGGATGTGCTCACACCAACCCCAGGGAGATTTGCCTGTGTTCCACCCAGAGGAGAATTTAAGGCAAACTCTTCAACCCTAGAAATAGCAGATCAAGTTTACCACGGATTAGCAAAAGAGTTACCTCCAACAGGCAGGCTGGACTGCAACTTGTTAGTAAATTACAGCGGGGAGGGAAAAAACCACTGGTGATGACACATTTTGGACTCTGGAGTTTGGAGATATAAAAATTGTGAGCATGGGGACAGCATTGTGCTGTCAGATCAGCACATCTGCACTGTGGGGTGAGAAACATCTTTCCAGCCATGCCAGGAACGGGCAGGTCAGAGAAGCTCTGTTCTATGGACTTAGGTGCAAAACGCAAAATACCTGTGTGACCCACTGGACAGGGAGATGTTAAACTTCATCCTAGAAGGGCAATTGACAAAGGATGCAGTATTAGTCATTCAGCAAAAACTGCAGAAAACCCTGTCCTTAGCTCTGGAGAGGCTTGGTTATTGATGTAATCATAAGAGGGATTTCCATACTGGTATTTCAGCACATTTTTTATTCAGGTACTCTCTTACCTCTGCAGTAGTGAGTCTAGAAAGATCAGGCAAGTACATTCGTGTAACTGGGTACAACAGAAGACAGAAGTGAAGGTGACGGAGGCTTCCTCTCCGGCTCTTTTTGTTGCTTTAGAGAGTCTGAGACAAGATTTTATCTGGACAAAAATAGTCCATTTTCTCCTAGCAAGGAAGGGGTGTGATCCACCTAACAAGTTCTTTACTTGGCAATTTGATCACATCAGCTGCAAAGCTCATTGCAACTTCACAACTGCAAACGAACATTAAAACCTGCAGCTTGTTCATCTTCTCAACAGAGCGAAACCCTTGCCGGGAGGGTCCATCCTGAGCTCTGGGGAACACTAGCCAAAAAAAGAGCCAACTTCAGCAACAGGAAGGAGTGTAGGAGCTGTACAGAGGACTATGAGGTGAGGGTGAGAGTGAGGCCTCTCTGAATTGCCTCGAATATCTCCTAAGACCACCCAAGTCCTTTCCCTTCACACTGGTGTATCTGGCCAGAGGGTGGTTTTTTTTTTTAATTAGATGATTAATTAGATGATTAGATGGTTTTTAATTAGATGAGCATGAAATCAAGAGAACCACTTTATTCTCACCTCCAAAAGCCGGCCGCATGGTGAAGTCATGGTCGTCGACTCTGAGAAGCTGCTCCGTCTTTCCTTTCCAGGATTTGGTCACGTCATGATTCTTCTTATAGATGTGACTGCAAAAGACAGCAATAGCGTTGGTCTGACATCCCCGCGGCCCAAGCAGCACTCTGCGGCCGACTTCTGCCTGCCTGATTCCAGCTTTGTGGGCGCAGCCCCAGGGAGGGAAGCTGGGTTGCTGCCAGCACCGCAGCGTAGGCCAGCATGGCAGCCCCAACGCTGCTTCTCCACAGCATTAACTCAGACCTGGCCCCCTCCACGGGCAGCCCTGCCATCTCAGCCAGCTCCAAGATGGACACGGTGCTTTCCCCACCCCAGACACCACAGCTCCTGGGGAGGCACGAGGCCGAGAGCACAGCATTTCATGGAGGTGCTGGAATGCAGCAAATGTGACAGAGCAAGCAACAGTAGAAGCAGCTGACTCTGCCCCACCCGTTACCCAGCCAGGACTTGGCTGGGTACCAAGGCGACATTATCATGAGAATGCTCTTTTCGACAGTGGTCACGCAATGTCATACGCTAGTCTGAGACTATCTGCCCCAGGAACATCAGCTGAGTACCAGCAGTTTGTGTGGACAGAGCGCTCGCTTTGCCTTTCGACTTTTAACAATGACAAAATCAGCCATTTCCTGCCACAGCAGCAGGAAAAGAGGGGTCTTACCTAAAGAAGTCAGCAAGATCTGCAATCCTTCACTTTTCTCAATATTAAGGGGGAAGAAGTCCTAACCTTTTATTTGAGAGATCATATAACAGTAGAACAACGATGACAACAAACCCCTGAGAAAAGTGTAAGAAAGTCACTAAAATGGCGTAAGTGCGTAACTAAGCAGCAGACAGATAGTTACTGCATGGGCTTTGGGAAGAAAATCCAGATCAGCATCCCTGGCTTTCCCCAGCGGTGCAGGAAGAGAGGGCTTGGACCATTAAGATTCCTCAACTCCTTTGCTCTGGGCATAGGATCTGACAAAGTTGTAAATACTGCTGCAATTAGCTGTTTGTCAGCAACTTACTAAAAAGAAAGATAGAAAGATAAATAAATGGAAAGAACTTTACACAAAAGGGTTCAGATTCATTTGCCTGTGTGGGAGAAATATTACTGGCTGGTAAAGAACAAAAATCTTGGAGGAAAAATAAAGGGACTACTCTATTAGATACAAAAATGAGGGTGAATTAGGCTTAAAATCTTGGTTAAAAATTCAGGGCTTAGAAAACCATCACTACACACAGAAGTGTGGCTGTGGAAGGGCCGTGGATGTGCTTTAGGGTCATTAAAATACAAATCATGATGAGTATGAGCAAAGGGAGCATAAATCGCAAATCAGAAGAAAAGTTTCTCATCAGAGCATTCAATTCAGAAAAGAAATTATAAAACCTAAGGGGCATTGATAGCTGCTGCTAACATTGACAACCTGTTTACTTTAATAAGGAGGTGAAAAAGAAGGAACAGAATTTAAAAAAATTGTATTAAATGGATGTTTTGAAGGAGTGTAAGTCCACGTGCTCCAGGGCATATGCCACATAGGAAAATTTGGATCCCCCTCACCTCACTTTGGGCTCCTGTTTAAATCGGGATGTCGGAACAACTCTCTCCCAGCTGGCTGTAAAAAAAGAGCCAGCTGGAGCAAGTGCATTCCTAACACAGCTTGCATTAATGTTTACCTAAAAGCAGGGGGATAAACCCAAGCACAGCCATTAATGGGAATGGTTGGAGGCAAAAGTTTAGCTTTTAACTGCTTGCTGCAGGGGAAGGTTGAGTTTCTTTGCTAGGGTTGCTGACAAAGTGCTCCACAATCCGCAGTATTGCCTCTGCGCCTGAAAAGCTGGAAGTGGAGAAGAATGATATTCCTGTGGCTACCTGACTTTAACCATCAGGGAAAGGCCTAAGTGAATGTTCAAGCAAACCTCTCTACTCAAAGAATGGGGGGAGAAAAATCAAATTAAAAATCCAATAAAACTTTGGATTGCATGCTGTATGAGGAAATAGTATGGGAAAACCCTGATGGTATTACAGTGCTATCTTGTAAATCGATGGCACAGCCTCACTGAAACGCCAAGCTCTGATCAATTAATTTAAAAATCATCAAACAGCAAATAGCACACAGGAGAGTTGCTAAGAACAAGTCTGTGGCTGCAGAGGCTTCAGAGGGCTGGCTGGGGACACCGATGCTGCCTTAGGAAGAAAACAAAGGCTTTCAGGAACTTCCTGAGCCAGGAGTTGTATTTAAGAGCGAGCATTTAATCATCAGTTCATGCCCAGTCCTTCAGGTACATGATGGACGATTCAGAATTTACGAACAGAAGTCTGTCATTTAATTTTTAATCAATTTAATCCATTTA
The DNA here is from genome assembly GCF_018139145.2 of Gymnogyps californianus. NCBI lineage: Eukaryota > Metazoa > Chordata > Aves > Accipitriformes > Cathartidae > Gymnogyps > Gymnogyps californianus. The sequence goes on along the minus strand of NC_059473.1, from coordinate 86,974,494 downwards.
CAAAGATTTTGTATAGAGCTATTTTTAATGACAGGCAGTCTACACAGCCTTTGAAATGTATAATAACTATTTTTGTCTAATCCAAAAGCAAGACCAAGTTTGTTTGAAAAAAACCCATTCTTTATAACAGTAAGTGACATCAGCGATGCTGGTATCTTCTGATCCTCTCTGGCAGGTATCCCATGCCACCCTCACCACTGTTTGGCATAGGAAGTATCTCATTATCTGCAGCAAAGGTGAATACAGCTGCCAGTGCCTTTGCAGAGCTGAAGGATGCACTGAACCCTCCTGCTCATCGGGCACCTTTACTGACAATGTGATCGCTGGTATCTCATAAATCCTCCCTGATGTACTTATGGTCTTTAGCACTTCTGATTACAGATTTGTCAGGGTTTTTTTCAGCTGTATGCTCTCTCTGCAATTCACCACTATTTATTTAAAGTCACCCATTTCCCTTTCTCTTTTTTGCCATGTTTTTCATATATAATTTTATTGCTGTTTACACTTCACTCAAGTGGGATGAGTTTTATAAAACTGTCTTTTGTGAGGACTTGTTCCTGTTTACAGAAAAGAGAAGGGGACAGGTATCTCATTGAGCTTCTGTAAAGGCTTCTCCATTATTGCCCTGAATTTTTTTAATATTTTCCTTTCCAATCACTTTTATTCAGAATCAGACTCTGGAAAATGATGGACACAAACTCAGACACAGTCACTGTTGTTGTACACATTAGGAATATCTCATGGTCACATGCCCAACACACCTTATCATCTACTGTTTGGGACCCTCCATTTTTGCTTGGTTTTATAAAGTATGGTTTTCAACCAGACAAACAAAAAAACCCATTCTATGGTTGTTCATGTTTTTAGCTTACTAAAGATGAATGCAGAATACATTTGTTCTTCACAGCAATAAATGGAGCTTTTTTTTACCAAGCGTATCCCAAACCCTGCACTCCTTGCCTCTTCCTATATCCTTCGAGCCCAAAGCCAACAACATTAACATAAGCAGAGGGTAAAATTCACAAAGATGTTTTATGCAGAGACACTCCCTTGCAAGGCTAAAAAGCTCAGCCTTTTATTTTCACTATTTCAGGGCAGAACTATCCAACCTGCCTGGCTGCCCCCACGCCCCCTGCCACTTAAGATGTCATCTTTGGTTCATGAAAACAAAAACCAATTACAGGCCCTCCTCACTGTGAAATCAGTGCAAGTCGCGCCAGTGCCAGCAGAAGCAAAAGGAAACCAGCGTGTTTAATTGCAGAGGTACAGCACCGTGATAACGCTCAGCTTTCCATTGTAAATAGGCTGCTTGGGCAGGGAACACTGCGAAGAGCCACATGATGGAGATGTGGGGGATAACGGGTCTAGCCAAGGGAGCCAGAGGCCACTGTTCTGCTGAAGAGGCAGGAGGCACGACTGTTTAAGAGACAGCGCCGAATGCACGCAGGCTGGTGAGGAAGCAGTGCTGAGGCTCTGAAGACCTCACAGTCTACACGGACAACTACACAGCTGCAGCACAGTCAGAGGGGGCAACGTTAGCAACAGCAGGGAAGTCATAACTGCAAACATGAACCATAGTTGGAGCACACAGCCAAGATAAGGCACGAGGTTTCCTTCTCAGATCTGCTGTTGCCATTCGTGTGCGCGCATGTCTCTCCCTGATTTTGTTTCACGTTGCTATTTGGTCCTGCTGTGAAGCTGTGGTGTTGGTGAAAAAATCTCAGGAGGCATGAGACCCTGCACAACTAGAGGCTGTGCAATGCCCTGGACTTGAACCCCAGGTGAGCAACACACCTGTAAAAAATGGTTATCAACATTTTAACCCCTGAGCCACTTACAAATACTGCATTTTCTGAGAAATCACCAGAGAGCAGAGGGGATCAGTAGGGGCTGGGAGGTATCACAGGTCAGAAGACTTGTCTGCTGCACCTGGTCGTAAGTTGGGGGGAAAAATGCAGCCCTGCAAGGCAACAGAGGGAGCACGCCTGCCAGCAGCAGCCGTTTCAGCAGGGATCAGCAGACTACTTGCCCCAGTGGACCGCTGTTTGGAAAAACAGTCTGTGTGCTGAGTTGCGTGCTGCCATGCCCTGACGGTCTACTTTTGCTTCTGGGTCCCAACCAAAGGCTGGCATGTAGCGTGTCCTGAAAATTCCATCACTAATGAGATGATACTCCAAATCACCGACCACTTCCAAAAACCTTGGCAGGAAGTCTTTAGCTAACAGAGGCTCAAAGCAACTTCTATTTCAAAAGTGCAGTGTTTCTGCTGGTTGAAGCATGAGGCTTTGCACAACTGTTAGGAGAGAGGAATAGGCAGACTCTGAGCCAGACTGTGTCCGTCTGTCCAGTGCAGAGGCCATTGGAAACACAGCATTCACAGGCACAATCGAGATGGCAAGTGTCTCCTGAACTCTCTCTTCTAGGACAATTTATGCAGAGCAATAACCATTACCAGAAGCATTATCAGTAATTTTTATAGAGCAATAAATATTAACAAAAGCACTATTTTTCAGAGTTTGTCTTTTTCTGCATGGAAATTCTGTCCAGATGGGTAGTTTAGGAGGACTACCAGCATTTGTTTGTGATTCCTGAGATGCAGCAACCACAGAACTACTGAAGAGTACCCCAAACTGTTTCCAATCCAGTGTTGGACATGCCAACAGCACTTGCTTGGCACTTACAGTAAGGCTGATGCTCCAAGGAAGCTACAAGCACACATACACATGTACTGTACAGTCAGTACGACACATTGCAAGTCTGACGTGGCCTGGCAGCAGTACACAGCTCCCTGGAAAATCCCGGCTAGCAACACGACAGCACAGACCATGGCCCATCTGACACATACACCTGCACCTTTCCACACTTACACCATCTCCTTCAGCACCAAAGTCTTTACCTCCTCTCTGGAAATTTATTCCCTGGTGTGTAGGTAACGCTGGGGCCAACATCCCCTGCCCAGCAGTTACCCAGGTGACTCTGACAGGTTTTACTTTGCAGTTCATTTATCTTGACTTCTCTAAAACAGAATGAAATGCAAAATTTTTTAACTGACAAATCTTCTGTCAGTTACGAGCCCTTGGTTTCATGTGCCGTTCACGAGCTCGTACATCAGCAAAAAGGCTCTCAACTTTATACAAATGGGTGTCACTGAATCCCTTCACCCAGTTTTGTAAGAGACAGGGACCATAGCCCTGGAAAATGTAAAAAACCTACCATCAAAGTACAAAGCCGGGAGCTGCCACTCAATGAGCACACACCAATTTCCTGCGCAAAGCCTGGGCTCTCCAGAGCATAACATGAAGCTGCTCCAGCCAATGGTCATGGCAGTGCTGCACAGAGGCAGTTGCTTCTTTAAGTCATACCTCCCTTTTGTAGAAGAGTTGCATTATCGTGAGGTGGGGGGTGCAGGAGTAAGAGAAAATGAAACACGACACAGTTTCTAATTAAGCAAGTGTTATCCATTCAGCATACTGAGTGAGGTACCACTCATAGAAAAAATAACGCATTACAGTTCAATATTACCATAAAACAAGGGGAGTAATTAAGGATGCACAGGCAACCCTTAACCTGGCTTTTCTTAATTTGCGTTCCTAACTCCACAGCCCTAACCTGGCTTTGGCATTTTCCTTCCCCATGAAGGCACAGGCTCGACTTCTCTGTGTACACATAGCGGAGAGCTGTCTCGGTGCCTGCAGGACCAGTTACCCCAAGCCCGCAGAGCTCCGTGGGTAAGAACCTCTATACAATGTTCAAGTAAGGAACTATGGAACTGAAGATGTTCTGCACTTGCACAACCCAAGCTAGCTGCTTGAAATCAATATAAAGATCTTTAGATCAGGTTGATGTATCACCTTAAAGGACACAAAATATCAAACTTATTGAATGTAGATTCCCAAGCATAGGAATAAACTTTCTTGGCTAATACGTTTGTTGTAAAATTTACTGTATTTCTTATGGTAAGTTAGCAAGAGAAATATTAAGCAGAAAATGTGATGAAATTATTAAAAAGGACGCTGTTTTCATTTCTCTTACATGATTAGAAAACCAGTGTTGGAACTCGTTTTAATTTCCTTTTACTAGAAAAGTCCACTATTCATTGCTCGTTTAGACATAGCTCTATTTTTTCTCCGTAACTGGAAATCTAAACACTCCATAAAGTCCTTTTTTTTTTTCCAATATTGTGAAATTCTCTGCATTTTAAAATGTCATTCACATTTGATAGTCCCTAAAACTTGACTTCATATACTTTTAAATAAGTACATTGCATAGGAAATATGTGTGTGTATATATATATATGACATATAGATCCTCAGGTTCTACCTGGCTGGAAAACTGTTCATTAAAATCATTATTCCTCAGGAAACCAAATAGTATCAGTTATCCTTTACAGTAAATTCATTTACATAAATAATTTTAGCAGTGCTTTGACTTCCACTCTATCACAGCTTCACAAAAATAACGGCACTGTAGAAATTGTAAATTATGTTTGCAATGTTTAAATGAAGTACAAAATATTCAGACAACTTTTAACCCAGAGAATGGCAGTAACTTTGGGGCAAAGTCATGTTTAAAAGAAGGATTTCTACTATTTTGTTACTTCAAAGTAGATGATCTCTACTACACGTGAATGGTTTGCAAGAAAATGCTACTGTTGAATCCCCCACATTTCCCAGAACATAGACTTAGAAAAATTTTCAGTGTTAAATGAAAGATTTCATTCAATAACGGAGATTCTGTGGAAATCAGTGGTAAAACTTCAGTTGGCTTTAGGATTTCAGAATCAGGCCCTAGCTGTTTCAGCTTTATAACATTTACGTCACTAAAAGCATATGCTACTGTATTTTTTCAATAAGTAGTATAAATCTGAGAGCATAGTAGGTATTCTTTGCTTGCAGTTATATCACAACATTTCTTTGTAAAATGTTCAAGTAACAACACTCCCTATAAAAGCGTTGAGTGTTAAACAAAAAAACCCAACAAAATAAATGAAAAGATGAAGGTTTACAGCCATAGCGAAGCCATTTAATAAGACGGATTAACCCAATTTTATTTTTGAGCTCTTCAAACAATGAACAGTCTTCTAAGATATAATTGCCACTGGATGACATAACTACAAAAAAGGATAACATACTTTGGACTGTCTGACAGGTTTGGAAGATTATCTTTTCTGATGTAAACCTCCGGTCAAATCTCAGCAACAGTAAATCTAATAAACTTTGCCAAGACCTTTAACTCTTTCTTGTGCTCTTGCTTGACTTTTATATATATATACATATATATATATTTAAAGCTTCCATGTATTTCTTCAAAATATATTTTTAATTTTACAATCCCTGGGTAACTTCCAGGGATTTATTTGTTATTAATTAGTATAACACATGCTAACCAACATCCCCACCTCAAATTGTTAGAGCATAACATGCAATTTTAAGTGAACATAAGTAGCACAGACATTCCAGCAAGCAGGGTAAATAACCTGCTCTTGAACCAGTGCTGAAACAATATGTAGATTCGAACATCTCTATTAATTGCAACTTCTCTGAATTCTCTCAGTAATTCACATATAGGGCTAAGAATATTTTTACCACAATCCATGCTGAAGTGGTCAACTTCTCTGCAAAACCTGCCTCATTAAGAGTTAATTAACATTAGCATTAAATGTGTCCATTTATATGGACTATTATAAAAACTATTATAAAAGACTGTTATAAAAACATTATCTATAAAGCTCTTTGCACATACAATATACACAAAGACACTGACAGGGCAGATTTTTATGTCTATGTAGCGATGTATTTATAACACTCCAGGAAAAGCAACTTAGGTGTTTTAATAACCCTTACCTTGCCCTCTGCACCTCCAGCTGGCTTGTCCACCGCCGCCTCCTGTGTTTTTTGCTTTCCACAAGAAGAACTAAGCAAAAGGTTAATAACAGGAGTTTTGCAAAATAAGGCATCTTGCTGAAAATAGGAGTCGGGCACTCTGCACTCCAGTAACCTCCTGTAGTGCAAGTCCCCCCGGGTTTAAACATTGAATCAACTCTAATTCCTGCGTCGCGTGTTTGTCGGCGATCGGTGGCAGAAACGCTGCTTTCCCGACGTGATGTTTTTGACAGGCTTTCAGGGGCTTCTCACTCAAAGCTTTTACCTCATCACCGCTTAATGATTGGCCATTACTCATGAAGTTTGCCTCACCAAACATTTCCACTGGGTCCTAAAGGATATTTACTAAAGCCATTATATAAAACCCCGCAATTCTGCATGCCGGCTTTTTGCTCAATCCCCTAATCTCAGGACAGTGCTATCCTTCTGCCAGACTGTGTAAAACTGGGCTGTCCCTTTTCATTAGGCTTTCCAGATTCTGTTCTTTCGCATGCTGTTTTTTTCAACTGGAAACCGCCTGTGCCACGTTTCAGACACGTATATCATTGTAAAATGTACATATTTTGATGGGTTTTTAGCAGTTGAGATTTTATTTTCCGATTTAGTCTGGCTCTTTATGCTGTTGAAGATAAAAGATGAGCTGTTTCCTCTGAAAATGATGACTTTATTTACTGTTAACTCTTAAAGGAAAATTAAAACACAGAAAACCCCAAAGTATCGATACATGCAATCGACTCTTCACATAAATCAAGTCACCATTAATATTTATTTTTCAAATAGGTACTTGCACAATCAGGCATTTTAACTCTTATTAAAAAAAGAGCGAAATGAAAAGGTACAAAGCAGCTATTTCTGTAATCACAAGGAAGAGGCTGTTCTCAGAAACCATTCGAAGCTTATTTTCTCATAGCCCGTTCAAAGGGCAATGTAAACTGGCCTCTTTGCAGAAGACTCAGCTGCTTTACTAAAAGCCAGTGTGTGGCACAGGTACGAGAGCAAAAGTTTGCTTGGCACAGCAGTGAGGCTCTAGGAAAAGAAAAGCACATTCAGAGCAAAGCTTCCAGAGGAGCAAGCGGGTCAAAACCTGGCAAAACTCTCTTTTGGGTCAGATCTCTTTCAGAACTCTCTCCTGTGAGCTCAGGTTTGCAATACTTGAATAGAACAGGTATTCAAGCAACATACCAACTACGAAACACACTACTTTCATTTTAGAGGCTACAGGATCTGGAGAGGCTTTGGGGGGTTTTAGTGTGGGGTTTTTTGGGTTTTGTGTGTTGTTGTTTTTTTTAATTTCTAATGAAATAAGTATACAAATTAGGTAAAACCAGATCAGTTAATATATTGACATCAAATTGTTCTGCAGCAGAATGCATAAGTAACTGCTGAACTGGCTGAACAAACTACATACTTTCGTCTAAACTTCTTAAGAAAGCTATTTTTTGATCTTTCTTCCATTGTACCTGCAAACAAGATTATCAACAACCCACAAGAAGTGCTAAAAAGGAACTCAGGTTTTGGGTTTTTTTAATTTTCACATCCCCCTTAGACACACAATGGGCTTTCCTTATTTTAGAAGTAGTTACAGCTACTTTAATGTTTCACAACACTAATACATACTACATTTAACAAAATTTAGGAGAGCTGTAGGTAGCCTGATAAATACTTGCTGAGAAACAAGATGAGAATCTCACTTAAGTCAGTGCTATCATGTTTGACAGCAATGAAATGAAAGTTAGCTAAATTTCATTGTCTTTGAAATAAACATGCTAGAATACATTTAAATCTGAAAAATAATACAAGAGGAAAATTATCCCACTGATTGCTTTCTTCTACTTCACTGCAATACTTAAACATTCACAGACAAAACCTCTCAAAACCCTAACAATTGTAGGTCTATTGCTTGTATATGTGATTACACAGCATTCATGAATATTACCAGTTATTTTTTGAATAAACTAATAATACAGAAAGCCTCTGGCTCCAATATTGATTTTAGGTTTAAAAACCCCACTGAAACAAACAAACAAAAAAAACCCCACGAACAAAAAACAAAAGGCCATGTGATACTTGAAACATAACCGAAGACTGGCTTGAAACTGTTTATTACTACCAGGGTTTTAATAAATATTTCTCTTAAGCATGTTCATATATACGAGAGTTTAAGTATAATAAGGTTTAAATTTTCTTTAGTAAATAAAACCACATATGAAACATTCAGTTCAACACATTATGTATATTTCTGGTATAATTAAAAGACAATAGCTCTGGGTAAATAATTATATTACATATTTATAACTATTGCAAGAATAGACATGTTTTATATAATCTTCAAATTTAAAAAACCAAGATATACAATTGAGAGAATTAGAAGACGACATTCAAATCTTGCAAAAGATTATCCAATCTTTCTTCCAAAAAAAAAAAAAAAAATCAAAATAATGCAAGTAGTTTTCTGGCCCCTTCTTTCCTCCCCTACTCCTTTCCCCCTTTCACACACACAAAGCAGCATCACAACCAATTTGTATGTGTTCCCCCTCTAGAAATGTGTCACGGTAAATAAAAGTGGTTACAAAACTGTATCCGCTCCAAATTAAGAGTTCACTGGACACAAACACATAGTAGTGTTTCGTTTTATAATTCCTTCTCCAACGTCAAATCTTGTACTAACTTAGATGCAGTGATTAATTGCATTTACGGTCCATAAAAAAGTGAATCAACCACTTGTTTAAAATTGTCTTTTTCTAGTTGATAAATTACTGAAATTGACTCCCCTCCCACATGCTTAATGTTACTATTCCACTGCACTGTTTCTCCAAGTATCTAGTGGGCACTCAATTAACACCTGTTGTAGTTAAATGTCCAATTTTGATTTTCTTACAAGTAATGTATCTGTAGGTACATTAACATTCATAAGGATTTAAGCGTAAATACAAAAAGTAATCTTTGTAAACAGTTCTCACGTCATATCCAATACAGAATGTTCAATGAAGCATTCAAGTCACCACTGTTACAACAAACAACCTTATAACTCAAATATATACTCGTTAGCCAAACATATTCTACGAAATATAAGAGCTGCCAATGCAAAAGTCAGAAGGACAATCAGAACAGTTGATCCAGTGTTGTTCATGTTGACTCTTGGTTGCTGTATCCGATTAAAGTCAGTTGAAGACGGAGCCCGTCTCTGACTCTGCTGCTGGGCACGGCGCTGCCGAGGACTTATAGACGTGTTGGTGGACGCAGGTGGAGTATGCTCTTGACTAGCTGCTGCACTGCTATTCTGAGTTTCAGACTAAAAAGGAAACATGGAGAGTTGTGAGGCAAGACAGTGCATAAGATTAGCAAGGAATAAAAATCATTAGGACTAAAATGTACTCTTCAGATAATTGTTAATACTCAAAAGCCTGATAATACATGTCACTAGTAATTACGAGATTGTTATAGCCATCGTTTTTCTCCATACACTACCTTGAGAAGAAGTCTATTTCAAGTTGCAAATTAGCAGTTCTAAGGACAAGAAAAGTCTGAAGAAAGTCTGTCAAACAATATTTGAATTCTAGACTGGTTCCAAATCAAGAGATTTCAAATATCTTTGTCTAGGATTTGCTTAAGTCTTTGCAGTTCAAGAAATCTTTAATAATCCTCCAGATAGTTAAGTCTCTGAAGATTTGTAATGTCACCTATACTGAAGAGGAAACAAGTTGGAGAGGGCAAGAAAGGAAGGAGAGAAATCCAGAGAACTGTAATTAAGCAATGCTGCACTGCTTCCTGTGGACAGCTGGGTCCAAAAGTCTGTTCTCATCACCAACAACAACACTGGAAAAAAACAAAACAAAAATCCTGAACACAAAACACCTCAGTGATTCCAGCACGAATTATTGAGCGCTGTACTTACGCATGCACATACCTATTGCCCTCTACTGGTCAAACGTTGGTCTACCATTATATGTAGTAAAAAAAAAAAAAAGAACATTGGCAACTGATGTTCAGCTCAGGAGTATTATTCTAAAGAAAATCATTTTCCAGTTTGTAAGATTGAAACTATGGGTTCTGATATTCCACCGGCCTAATCCTGCTTGCAATACTAAAAGGCTCAAACTTCCAACATTTTAATATTAAAAATAGTGACACAGCACAGTTGTTGGAAATAAACATTTTGACAAGGTTCAATTTGAAAGTGTTTAAAAAAAGTAGCTCTGACAAAAAATTATTTTTTTGAAGTTGTCTTTTCACTTCTCAGAGCAGCTTGCAGGTATTCCCACTTAAAGCAACCTGCAGCTATTTTCCAGAATTAGCTTTCTCCCCGCTTCCTTCTTCTAAAAGACTGATTATCATTACAGCAGGTAAAACTAGAATTCTGGACATTTTATATTTGCTTCCAAGCAAAAGCCTTTTAATGGACACAATATCCATAACCCTAAGCACTGTTTTGGCCAGCTACTATATCCACAAAAGATATCCTTTCCACATGGCCAGATAGGGAATGTCCTCAACTGTGTATCAGGTTTGATGATCCACAAGACAGTAAGTAGCACTTGGTCCCGTGACTCTTTGGCCACATATTCTGCATGTGGGAGAATAATTCTGAATTTTCACCTAGTCAGTGATTTGACTAGCCCAGGGAAGAGACCTTCCTTTCCTACCTCCTTATCATTAGGATTTCCCACTGTTTATTATCAGCAATGAAGTACTGATATAATTACTCGCCACATTTGACAACTTGCCTGTTTACACAGGTTTCTTGCCTAAGCAAGCAAGCAGCTTGGGTAGCTTCAAAGAAAAATGTTTTTAAAAGATTTATTTTATCAGCAGAGACAGCCAAGAACACCACGAGCAGCTTGCCATGATTTCCACTACACTGCAGAAGAAACTCATTCTGCTTCATACTGAACCCACTTGAAAGCTCCTCATGCCAAGGAAAATAAAGACTTAGGGAAGCTAAGCCTTTGAAAAATGAAGTTCCTAGATTCATCTACACTCCCATCTTTCAGAATAGGAGAGGGAGAGAAGTGAATTCAGGAAGCAAGAACTGCAAATTCAGCAGGCAAAGTGTTATTCTTCTTAAAGTAGCTTTTAAAAAAGGAATTAAGAAAAGGTCTAGAAATATTCCTGATCCTTCATACGTACTAACAAAAGTAACTAGCACTGGCTGTCACACACCTGTGTTTCTTCCCAACAATGCAAATTTTTAATTCAAAAATAAAACAGAAAGGCCTGAAACAGAACAGAAAGTTCTGAATGAGACAAGGTGCCATACACAAACACGAGCAGACCTGTGATTCAAGAGAAACCTCACTGACAATTGCAAGGCTTTAAATTATTTTTTTGGAGGGAATTATATAGATGCATCAGGGTAGCAGAAGACTGACTGCTTCACCTGAAGCTGAGCTAACCCACTGCCTTGGGATTCCCGACATAATGACCAAGTATTAGCAGACATGCAGAAGCAAGTTAGATAAGAAAGCAGTGATTGTTACCCGATATAAATTTGGGACCAGATGCTACTGTATCTTAAATAATATATACAGCTAGATAAAGATTTTTTTGTTTGAAGACTTAATTGTTAAGAATCCCAAAAATGGCAGATGGGCTGTATTGTAAGTTTTAAAAAAATCACAATCTTCTTGTCCTCGCTTACGGCAAGTTTTTAAATTCTCCTTAAGCAAAAATCTCAATATTTTTAGACGAACTCAGCACCTCACATGACACAATTTCCATCCAATTTTAAGTCATTTTCTGCCAAACCATAGTGGAAATGTTGGGGATGAGGGCTTAATAGACTAAAAATAAATATTTAGTAAGAGCTACATTGTAGCCACCTTTAGCATCTGGTCTTTACAGTCATTGAATATGCACTTTATGTGTCATATTATTTTCGAAGCTTCTAAAACTGTTAGGACTGGTAGAAAACTTTGCTCCAAGGACATCTGAGTTTGATGAATAAGGCTAGTTCAGTAAAACGTACATATATTAGAATTAACAAAAAGTTCTATTGTATAACAAAATGCAAGTAAGGAAATTTACACTATATTCAGTCTACTGAAGAATGGGAGCATTCACTGCATCATTTATGTCTCCAGGCTGTTATTTTAAAAATTTTTATCAGAATGCTGGAAGTATTAAATAATCATCTTAGAAGGGATGTTTTAAAAATATAGCAAACTCTAGGAACTCAGAACCATATAAATCCTCTGGGTTACTGAAGCCTCTTTCAGTTATACTCATGATCTCAGAGAGATACAGAAATAAGAAGATATAAGGATAGGTGAAATACTTGTTTGTCCATATAACTTCCAACTGAAGAACAGCTGAATTTCGACACAGCATGGCTCAATGGCTAATAAGAAAAATGTCTATTTTTTAATGAATCAAAGTTGGGCCAAGTAATACTGATTGCCAAGACATTTAAAATTGTTGCTATAGTATTACAAAACTTAAGACACCACTTAACAGTGATAAAAGGAATACTTTTTAACAATATATCATTCAGAACATCTGATTAAAAATAAGGGCTTCTATAAATCTCATGTATCAGAACATAGCCTCATTTTCTCACAGAAACCTCCCTCATCAGTTCAAGATTAGTTGACTTCAGCTACACTGTTTATTTCATCACTCCTCATTATAACACTTCATTCAGCCAGTATATTAGTGCAGGACACTACTACAGTATATTGTTTAATAACAGGTGTACCAAGGTTTAATGTATTCCCAGGTTATCAGAAAAAAGTCTAACCACAGTTTTTAGCTTGTCACTTTATAATTCTTATCAAGTATCAACTTTATTCATCAACTATAAGCACCAAGGTGGGACATCATTCCACATCAATACATGAAATGCAGGTTGCTACAGGCATGGTAGGATTTCAGACTCCCATAATAGTCCACATGGATTTAGTCAGTGCAAGCAGGGGGACAGACAGAGCAATGCAGCCTACCAGCCTCTGCTTCTCAGTAAGCTGCAGTGCTGTCTAGCCTCCACTAACTAGTCCCACAGACTGTGATGAGAGTTTTGGTACCAACATTTAGGTGACCACTGGCACAGTAGGTGACTTAATCTGCACCTGAGTCCAACCTGAGTATCTACAATATATTCATTCAAAAACATTCTTTTACTCAGATATGGAAGAATCTCATTTTCTTAATGCTAAGGGTGATTACTTTTATCAAGCCAACTTCCAGCAGTGCCTTGCTTGCAGTTTGAATACTCGAACAGCAGTAATGTACCATTACTTTGCCCTGAGTAGACATCAACAGCTACTACAAATTAAAAAAAAAAAAGTACATACCTATTGTCAGAAGTAGTCTAGTCAGAGATGTTTTCTGCACTGGCTTCAGACTCCTCACAAGTACTATGCTGCATAATGCTTTAGGTAGCTCGTTGTTTTAGCCTTAACAATGCTTAAAGCCTGTTCTTTGCAGCTCTGTATCCTTTTACCCAAGCTGCTGTGGCAGCATTTTCCAGAGCCTCCATGGCAGCATTGTTCCTTTTAGCGTTCTCATGCTGTGCACCTGCAAACCTCACTAATGTTTTTATGACAAGTTCTCCTGGGAAGCAACTATCACTGGCGTGAGAATCATCCCCCTCCCCTCCTTTTTCTTCATTCAAGGATAAGTCATTTAAATACTTGATAAATATTCTCTAATAATACAGGTGCACAAAATTTTAACAGCCAATGTGCAAAATTTGCACTAGTGTTGCACACTTCAGTCACTGCTAACAGGGCCATGAACAGGAACAACCAATGAGCAGGTCTTGATGAAAAGTACATAGTACTACGTTAAAAGCATGGCGAAAAGTCATCATCACCACGTGCTACTCTGGAGAGACAACCTCTGTCCCTCTGTCTGCTTTTTAAACAGCAGGAACTCAGGAAACACATATTCAACATTACACTGGGAAGGTATTTAGTCCTCTGCTAGAGAGCAGACCAAAGTGGACACTGTAGTAATTTTAAGTGTGGCATCAAGACACTGGCTATTGGTCTGGCAAAATAGTAAGAGAAGATGGGGAAGGAGGGAAGTGACCTAGAAGATGAGGTCAGGCAGGGAGAGCCCAGAAGTCAAGAACACTGAGTGCACCTCTCCAACAGTATAGACAAACACATCCATGCAACAATTACATCACACAGTAAGTCTCTTCATAGGCAAAAATCTGTAAGACTAAAGTACTAACACAACAGTTCACACTATGGTAGCATTGCTGTTAATATAACAATTGCCATTACTAAAACACAAACTACTATTTCAAATTGAGTTTTGAAATCTAAAAAAAATATGTTTTCCCGAAATACTGTATGTTTTGGTGCTACTTTAGTCAGTGAGGCTATATTCCTTTTTCTAAAGTGAAAGCTGACAGAAGGGAAAGTTAATTCAAAATATCTTTTCTTCTGATGGAATGAGAAATTCTCTCTTCAGAAATAAGGCCCCGTGTGGAACAGAGGGAATGGACTCAAAGCAATGCCATGCCAGAGACCCATTTCAGTGCGCTCTTCACACAAGAATTCAGTTAAACCTGTCCCAGGAAGGGCATCACTGTACTCACAATTGTCCTGCCATTAATTCATTGCAAAAATCTCTGTCCTTTCAAGCAGCTTAAAGGTAAAAATCATGGAATAGACAATTGCTGCTGGAAAGAACAAACTCGCCGATGAAGCAGTCTGTAGATTGGTTTTCCCATAGTAAAACATAGCCTACAGATTCCCTCCTCTTCACCTACAGGTAGACCCTTTCCTTAGCACCTATTTACCATCATGTTTTTAATGAAGACTGGTTACAACTGTTCGAAGAGCAGAAGAAAGGTAACACTCCATTCTTCCTGCATGATTACTGCTATTTTTTTCCTCTGTATTGTGTAGCAGGACATAAGGTCCCATGACTTCAGAGTTAGGCACATTAAATCTACTATACCAGAAGGAATTACACAAGCTAATACAAGGATTCAGCATTGGGTCTACCTCTGCCCTTTTTATTCTCAAAGGGCATACATTTCAAGTTCCCAACAGCAAATTTTCTACAATAGCTTTTAATTAAACACACATTTGTAGAGTAAGTGGTAAACATTTTATCCAAGAAGAAGAAAAATGGTTTTGATGTTGCCTACATCTAACACTTGCAACTTAGTAAGGTAGAATTAGGTCTTTACACAACAAGAACTAACCCAACAAACTGATTTTACACATGCAAGAAGCCCAGCTGAGCAGAAAGGGTCTGAGGTTTGCATGGATACTCTTTCACGCCTATTAGCGGATCAAGGCCTCCAGCCCCATAGAAGATTTCTATTAATTTTCGCATGAATAAGAACACAAAAATAGCAAGCTCAAATTCTTTAAAATAGTCTTTCCTGTTACACATTTCTTTCTTCCACCATGTGGCTGTAAGTTTTCACTCCCCAATAGCTCCAGAAAATTCCTAACACTCAAAATGTGGCAGCTCAGAAACACAGGTATTACTTCAAACTCAAACTTAACAATCATGAGTGTGACAGTCTGATCCCTTAAAACATGAATCCACTTTTCATCATTTACAGTTTATCACATATAAATATTTTTACATACATTTATATGTTTAAAGGTCTCATTTCACATGGGACTGTTCTGCTGAAAATTACATTAATCATTGCTTATTAAATCAGAATAATTGATTAAAACAAATTTCTTAGAAATGCGATTACTCAAAAAAATCAGCCTCTCTTTCCTCAAGAAAATGCTAGCAATGCCTTGGTATTTTGGCTAGTTCTACTATATTAGCCAGGATTTGTAATAAGAATAATAAAATTAAATGGTTTATTAAATCCTGAACAATCTGGAAAAATCCTTATTGTGGGGAAAAAGTATGCTATTAGCATGTTTTTATTTCTACACAGCTTGAAAACATGTTGCAAACATGCAACAGATGGTCTGATGTTATTTGACATGTTTTAGTTTTGTTAAACGATCTGCAGCCCCATCCTCTCTAAAAAAGATAGCTTAGCTGGGATTTGCCTGCAATTTATCAGTGAATTTAGATTGCATTTGCCACAGTCATAACAGCAGCTGCCTTGGCCCACCACCAGGCCTCGGTCACTTCTGAAACCATTATGTAAGCCCTACACCTAGCAGTATTAAAACGTAAGTGTCATACTTCAAATGGTAAGAATAGTTTAGTCATATTTACTTAAGAGGTTATAAAAACCAGGAAGATATCCTTAATTAATATTTAAAAGCTACCAATTATCACTGAAACATTTTTTGCCTCTGGCTAAGAATTCTATTGCAAAAGCCTGTGATATATTATGCAGACGGTAAATTGTAGTACTTTCAGACACCATAATATTTTAATGAACTGTTAACCCATACATTAAAAGAACTACTGGAAACAAGAATTGCTACAAGAACATTATTTATTGGTTTTAAGAGAAGGAAGTGAAAGCAAAGAGATCGCTATTTCTAAAAGCGATTCAGCATAGTATTTGATAAAGTTTACACATAGATTTTATATAAAAGTATGTGGAAGTTCTAGAAGAAATGTATGAACTACCTACTCTTAATGAAGCCTCCAATCAGCTTAACAGTACCGATTTCATGTTCGGACTACGCCTGTACTTGCACTGACAAAGCTCAAAGACGGACCATACCATTGCACTTGCTGGATCTTGGAATGCTCTAGCTGCACCATCCTGCTGGGGCTCACGTGAAGCAGCAGAGTGGTTCAATCCTGACGTGTTTGAGGGTCCAGCATCAGACTTCCTGGATGAATTGATTTCTGCCTACAAGGAGTACATACGTACGCTTCAGAGAGAAGATCAAAATTGCTCCAAAAAGATTTGGCTTATTTTGGAATGTGTATTTTAATGTATGGAGAATATGAGACTTACTGAAATGTAACAATCAAGTATGCCAACTGCACTTCAATTACACACCAACAGGTTTAAGAAATTCTCATTCTTTAGGAAATAAGACTATAGATGTACAAACATCAGTTTAAAAAACAATTTTAAGTTTGTTTGCACATAACAGGTATAACATTAAAAAAATGCACAGATGTATAGAGCAAAAAATAAAATTCTTTAGAAGATCCAGGACAACATTATGCCAAAAATAACATCATTTTTTAAAACTTCTGTTTCTCATGTCCTTAAGTGAATGCTGACTACTGTTGTTACAAATGAACTAATATAGCCTGTTTCTCAGCAGGGCTAACTAGCCTCTGGTAAGTGCTAATTTAATGTGGCTATACTGGTTCTAGTACCGAAGTTGCCTCACAGCCAGAGTGGGCATATATGCATGGCACTACACTGTGTCAGGCACGCATACCTCAGTTTCCAGTATTTAAATTTCAGCACAAGCAGAGCAAAAGGAAAAATACAAGTCTTGTAATACTGCTTTTGTACACATTTATAAAATGCCTAATAAGCATTCAATTCCCAGAATTTAGGTTTCATGCTTTTGGAAATTTGAGACAAGAGATCAGTAGTGACATGTAGAAGATTATGAACAAACCTCTTGTTAAAACAGTATATATGTCTGCAATAATCCCTTGGGAATGGAAAAGGATATAGCATCATAGTCCTGAACTGAAACACTTTAAAATTTATACGTATCAAAAGAAAAGTCATGACCAAATCAATTTTTATCAGCAAGCAAGTCACCTCCCAAGTCATGTATCTAGATCTCAATTTATTATAAAGATGACAATTCCAAATCTAATACCTCTCTTCAAATGCAGATATAAGTAGTGGTAGTAGTAGTAAGAAATACAAACAGTGTATTAGAAACCAACCAGTTATGGTGATAACAAGCTGATAAGATCACAAGATAATAATATTCTTTCATGATACTATTTTGTGTGAGGAAATCAAATTCCCTGTTTCTTGATGTGTATTATCTCAGGAGAATCTGAAAAATATGTCACTGAACCTGAAGATGAATTTAAGATTTAAAAACACTTATAATCTGACAACACTGCTTTCCTTTTGCACTTGACTATTATGAACTCTAACATTAGATAGCACAAGTTATGATTCAAATATGGACCAGCAACAAAGCAACACAGGATTATGAGCAATTTAGGCTGGAATGGACCTCTTGATGTCACCTGGTCCAACTCCCTCCTCAAAGTAGAGTCATGTTCAGTGAAGTTTTGAGCATCTCCAAAGCTGGAGATTCACAGCCTCTCTGGGTAGCCTGCTCCAGCATTTGACAACCTGCAGGGTGAATTTCCCTTTCCTGTATCCAGTTGTAAGTTCCTTCCCTGGAACTTGTGACCACTGCTTTTCATACTTCTGCCTTTTTCCAAGAAGAGCTCATTACATCTTTACTGTTAATCTCTATAAAGCACATACACTTGATTTATTTTAGTTTATGGAAGTACTAAGTCTGGTATGCTAGACTGAAGTCAGACTAACATTCAAGAAAATAAAGCACTTGAAAGTTCCCAAAACTGAAATATCTTTTTTGTCACCTAGTCTCTCTTTTCTCCAGCCCCTACCTCTGCTTCCAGAAAAGCCAGAGAGAACACAGACATCAAGGAAAGAAGATCAACATATTTAAATGTAATAATGAGGGTGAGTGGAGAATTAATTTTACTGCAAAATATGCCTTGTGATGGCAACATGAAGATAAACCATACTGTTTTACAGTAATGCGTATGCTATTCATCATCTATCTTTTCTTTTTTTCTTTTGAATGGAATGGAATTTATGGTATATAGCACCTAAAATGCCCAAAACAATTTGCAAGTCAATGTAAAGCTGATAAAAAAAAAAAATGTAATTTTCTATTAAAACAGATAGGAACAAAGGTTGAGGCTCACAGAAGCAGCAAAACTGTAATGACGAAATGTGGTTTGTTATTTTTTTTTCCTGAATTTCATATTGCTTTCTCAATACCACACATGGAGTTTTTTTAAAAGTTACCATTTTGCCTAAGGCTGGTATGAAGTAATTTCTCATAATCCCAGGATCATCTAGAAAAAGTTAGGAAATCTCTTCTTTAAAGATCAAGATAACACAGAGATTGCTAGTATGTTTCCTAGTAGAGAGGCGCTCTCAAATTATACACTCAATCAGCAATCTGATGTTAAATCTTACCTCATAAATTGACATGGAATATATCCAAATGATTAGAAACTTTTGTATTCCCTGCTAGTAATTCATACTATTAGTTTACTACAAACACATCAATCGAATGCTTTAGCCTAACACCAATCAAACAAACAATAACAAAGTCAAGCAAAGCAGAGAAGCAGGAAGCTTAAAAAACCCCCAAATCCCTAAAATTTGATTTGAGAAAGGGAGGGAAGGCGCAACCAGAGGACAGAACTGATTCACTTTGTAAAAAACCCACAATGGATTGTAAAAGGCTGTAGAAACCGGAGGCTTTTGTTCAGTTTTCCCTTGCTGAGTGCTTGTTCTTAGGAGGAGGAGTTCAGTCTGTGGATACATGGAACACACCAATATTCTTGAGAGACCGATGTCCCTAAGTCTTTCATTTTAAAACTGAAAAATGTATGAAATGTAAGTTAAGAATTCTTTCTTAAAAAAAAATTTATACTCTGATATTTCTAGAACTTCTGTGATGAAGATTAGCAGTTCTTAAGTAAAAATTAATTCTACACTTTTTAACCCTTATATATTGTAAAAAAGCCAGGAGCAGGCAGTCCATTGCTTCTCTGAGTAGCTCAACTTTAAAACTCTGTCCCTGTATCTCCTCATCTTTGTAAAATATTTTGAGGTGGTTTTATCATAAGCATTATTACACACAGACCCAACCATATCAACATGTCTAGATGTGAGATCACACAGGAATATGCAGGTCCTGCAAAACTGGCAGTAATGCTCAGTAGGAGGCAATCTTTACTCTCATGGTACACCAAAAAAAAAAAGTAGTCTTTAGGACTGTGTTAGGAGAACACTGGTGATAAAAGGGGACATACTAGCACCCCTGACCTTAGTGAGAATGTATTCTGCACCAATGCCACACTGTCATAGTATATTTCACTGTAGTTCCCTGCCCTCATGCACAGTAGTCTTCCTTAGTGGCTGATTTAAGAGTTTAGTGGAAAACCCAGTGAAAAACAACACTGTGCATGCAAAACATGCAATTTTCTAAGGCACTTATTTGGCTAAACAAACCTTACTTTCACTGAAACACAAGCTAGAGAACACATTTTTGGGTAACAGCAACTTCCATACCAGAGTTCAACTTTCAGTATCTTCAGCTGCAGAGTAGTTCAAAAGAATTTGCAACCATTTTTCAGTAGGAATATGTTTTATTCCTTCCATAAGCCAAAAGGAGAAAAAAAAAAAATCACAAAGGGAAAAAATTTAGGTTAGCTTTGCCCAAACTTTCCTAACACTTTTATGATAAGACTAATTCTGGAGAATTTAATCAAGTTGTTAGTGACTGAAAACATGAAAGTAAAAGCAACAGTTAGGCAGTTCTTACCACAGTGTTCACCACTGAAATTAAAACTAATCAGTGCTTGAGATGAACAAATTTATTAACTGGCACACTGCAAGATATCTACTCCTATTTTTCAGACTGTCCTAAAAAAACAGATTTCCACGTAGTGATTGAAGGTTTATGAAATGATGAATGTTTCTGCAGTTTACAAGTTTTTCCTCAATTTTTTTTTTTTTTTTTTTTTTTTTTAAGTCTATGCAACAGAGATCAAAGTTTAAACAATGACTTCACCTTGAAGCTAATTTGTCTGGCAAGTTCTTTAGCCTCCTTGTCCGCCTGGCTTGACACGCTTCCGGATGTTAGTGGTAAGAGGGCTGTCTTCATAGATGTGCCACACATTTCACAACAGAAGTCTTGTGACCTGGCCACAAATGACATAGCTCAGAATAGCATGTTCTCATAATGTTCTTGTATGCTTGTTTAAACAAACTATTTGCAAAACAATCCACAGAAAGACAAGTGGTGTCAAGACCAGTAGCTTAAACTTACCTCGCCCCACCCCAAATCACACTATCTTGAAAAAATACGTTGAGAATTGTCTCTACTACAAATACATATTCTCTCATGTCATTTATGAAAATAAACAACTGACATATATTGTTATTAGCTATACTTTATTAATAATTTGTTACCATTTTAAAATTTACTTTATATCTGCAGCAAATTAAAATTGTAAATTATAAAGATCTAACTATTACTACAATATTAAATTGGACCCAGGAGCTTGCACCTCAAACCCAGGAATTTCAGCTTCTGTGAGAGCATTACCTTTCCTCTCTTGCACACATAATTTGTCTATAGGGCACACTGCAGGCAGCTCTCCAAGCCAATGAGAAACCACACAGCCTTGATAGTACAGTATCAAGACCAACCCACTAAACCCTACCTCTCAGCAGAGTTTATTAGGTTTGACTCCGTGCCATGTTAACAGGAAAGTTGCAGATTCCAATTGGCTCAGAGTACAGGCAGAATAAGCTCACATCTGCCTGCAAAATAAGGTACTAGTTGCAATTTGGAATACAGTAACTTTGCTTACAAGATAGGGATATGGTCTTTCAAGTACCTTCTCCTCCCCAGATGGGGAAAGGAGATAGACCAGAAACACCCCACAGGTATAAGATTTTGTTTAAGGATAATCACAGAATAGTTGAGGTTGGGAGGGATCTCTGGAGATCATTTAGTCCAGCCTCCTTGCTCAAAGCAGGGTCAAGCAGAGCACATTGCTCAGGTC
Organism: Gymnogyps californianus; assembly: GCF_018139145.2. Taxonomy (NCBI): domain Eukaryota; kingdom Metazoa; phylum Chordata; class Aves; order Accipitriformes; family Cathartidae; genus Gymnogyps; species Gymnogyps californianus. Next base: position 86,952,937 of record NC_059473.1, on the reverse strand, counting down.
TGTTTCCAGTCACATTTTTAATACTTTCAAAGATAGAGACTCCACCACCTCTCTGGGCAACCTGTGCTAGTGCTTTGACCATCTTCACAGCAAAAAAGTGTTTTCTTGCATTCAGACTGAATTTTGTGGGTTTCAGTTTGTGCCCACTGCCTCTTGTCCTGTCACTGGATGCCACTGAGAAAAGCCTGGCTCCGCCTTCTTTACACTTTCCTTTCAGATATTTGTACACATGGATAAGATCCCCTGAGCCTTCTCTTCTCCAGGCTGAACACTCCCAGCTCTCTTAGCCTCTCCTTCTATGAAACATGTTCCAGCCCCTCAATCACCTTCGTGGCACTGCACTGGATTCACTCCAGTAAGTCCATATCTTTCTTGTACCCTGACCTGGACCCAGCCCCGACCTGGACCCAGCACTCCAGATGTCTCACCAGTGCTGAGTACAGAGGAAGGATCACCTCCCTCGACCTGCTGGCAATGCTCTTCCTAATGCAGCCCAGGATACCATTAGCCTTCTTTGCTGCAAGGGCACATTGCTGCCTCATGATCAGCTTGGTGTCCACCAGGACCCCCAGATCCTCCTCTTCCGAACTCCTTTCCAGCTGGTTGGCTGGAGTTATTCCTCCCCAGGGGCAGGACTTTGCTTCTCTCTGTTGAACTTGATGAGATTCCTCCAGCCCGCTGAGGTTCCTCTGGATGGCAGCACAACCTTCTGGTGAATCAACCACTCCTCCCAGTTTTGTATTGTCTGCAAACTTGCTGAGGGTGCACTCTGCCCCACCATCCAGGTCATTAATGACACTGGATAACACTGGCCCCAGTATCGACCCCTGGAGTACACCAGCAGTGACCAGCCTGCAGCTGGACTTTGTGCTGCTTACCACAATCCTTTGAGCCAGGCAGCTCAGCCAGTTCTTAATCCACCTTACTGTCCCCACTTAACCTAGGCTGTACTTCATGAGTTTCTTCATGAGGATCGTGAGGAATACAGCACCAAAAGCCTTGCTAAAGTCACGATAAACAACATCCACTGCTTTCCCCTTGTCCACTAAGCTAATCATTTCATCAGAGTCATAAATCTATTTTTAAGTTATTTTCCTAAAAATCATTCAGAAGCAGTTGCTTCAGATTTTTTTGTTGTTGTTTCATTATTATTATTTACTTAAGGGAAATGATGCATCACTGTTTTGGTTGTTTTCTCCCCCACTTACACTTACTATCAATTCCATCATACTCATTTTCCCTCCATGCTGCAATTACCACTGTATCACAATGTTAATTACATCTCTAAGCCTGAATTTCAGACAAACCTCTAATTTGACCACACAATGCTGGAAGGAACACAGCCCTCTCAGAGTATTTTGTTTGACTGTAAAGTTCCCAGTTTGCACAATGTTCAGGAAAAAAATATATATATAAGGCATAGAACTTTTTTTATATTTGGAATAAATGCAAGAGAACAGACTGAAGTGACCTACTTTCTACTCAATGCCTGTTCTGGTTTCGGCTGGGATAGAGTTAATTTTCTTCTTAGTAGCTGGTACAGTGCTGTGGTTTAGATTTAGTGTGAGAACAAAGTTGATAACACACTGGTGTTTTAGTTGTTGCTAAGTAGTGCTTATCTTAAGCCAAGGACTTTTCAGTTTCCCATGCCCTGCCAGCAAGCAGGTGTGCAAGAAGCTGGGAGGGAGCATAGCCAGGACAGCTGACCCGAACTAGCCAAAGGGATATTCCGTACCATAGAACACCATGCCCAGTGTATAAACTGGGGGGAGTTGGCCGGGAGGGGTGAATGGCTGCTTGGGCATTGGTCAGCAGGTGGTGAGCAATTGCATTGTGCATCACTGGGTTTTCCTTTTTTCCTCCCTTTTTTTTCCCCCTCCTTTTTTTCCCCTCTTCTGTTTTTTTTGTTATATTATATATTCCTATTGCTCACCACCTGCTGACCAGTGCCCAAGCAGCAATTCGCCCCTCCCGGCCAACTGCCCCCTGTTTATATACTGGGCATGATGTTCTATGGTATGGAATATCCCTTTGGCTAGTTCAGGTCAGCTGCCCTGGCTGTGCTCCCTCCCAGCTTCTTGTACACCTCCTCGCTGACAGAGCATGGGAAACTGAAAAATCCTTAACTTAGGATAAGCACTACTTAGCAACAACTAAAACACAAGTGTGTTATCAACATTGTTCTCACACTAAATCCAAACCACAACACTGTACCAGCTACTAAGAAGAAAATTAACTCTATCCCAGCCAAAACCAGGACAATGCCCTACGCTAAAACAGAGTACATATATATGTACCTACAGTAACAAATTTAGTGCTTACTTCTTTGCAAGAGCTCTTCTTTCTTCTGGTGTATAATCTAGAGATCCTATTGCTCCTTCACCTTTGGTTGGCATAAATCCAATAATGGCTAGTAAAGCTGTTCTTACTAAAATGGGAAAACAGAGATACAAACAAGGTTGCAGAAGCAACTGTTATTTCATCTCACTTTACACTCAGTATAGAAAAGTTGCAGTTCTGCCTGCAAAGCTTCATTTTGTCCAAAGGAGTGGTCTGAATTTCATACAAGCAGCACTAGGTTTTTTGGTACACAGCAAGGCTTTCTTCATTTTTTTAAACTTCACATTATAAACGAAAGGTAAGGCCTTATTCTTCCATCAGGCAACACAGAGAAGAAAAGGTAAGTTGTCACAAAAATGTTGCATCAATATAAAGATTAGAGTCCAGACTTTAAAAATGGATTCTGAAGAAAAAAAGGTAAGGCAGAATTAACATATAAATGGGGGGGGGAAAGGAGGATTCATAAGGTACTCTTCTGTTTGCGCGTGCTTTCTATTAGGCACAAATTCTGCAATTTAGTGCAGCCACTAAGATGCACCACAAGCTCAGTGGTTTTCTTTTATGCAATGTACCGCAGAATTTGTTCCTTTTACATCATCATGCTGGGGAAGGAGCTTACTTAAATGCTAATAACAGCTCATAACAGAACTGTCATCTAAAACATCTCTTTTGACAATATCTATCCTTCAATTTTGTTTTACATAGTCATGAAATTTAAGAATTCAAGACACTTTGCTAGTAGATTTGGTAAAGAAATATCACATGAAGATAAGTATCACAAAATAGAGATAGGATATTTACACCTCCTACTTAGAAGACAGTATTTTCTACTCTTTAAAAAACTGCAAGAGACTTTACAAAAGTTGAATAGTGGTCTGCTAGAAAATTGCTAAGATCTTATCAACATATTTTAAAAGTGCAACTGATATCCAAAGAAATAATTGATGTACTGTACTCAGCAAGACTAACATTATATAAACACAGAAATATTGCCTTGGATTAATTGTGCCAACTCTCAATTTCTGTGATAATGAAACTTAAAAAAAAGGTAGAAAACATTCAGTTATTCTGGACTCAGACCACATTGTCTTTCCTTGAGTGTTCACGAGTATAGCATCAGAATTAAAAGCTGACCACACTCCCCTCTATCAATATTCAAGCTGGCTTTAGTGATTATACAGAAACAGAGTAAAGTAATAGAATTTAAATACTTTCATAAGAACAATATAAAAAAAAAAACCACAAAACCAAAGAATATTCTAAGTACTCTGAGAATTCTTAATGCTTGTGCATCCAAAGAAATAAGAGCTTACCATCACCCTTCAGTTTCTCAACCTTTTCACCTCACATTTGTTTAATACCATTCCCAAATCCTCCTATGTCACTCTTTCATGACCACATTTCTCAAATTCTCCCATACTTTTACTCCCTCAAAATCTGTCTCCTCTTCTGCTATAAACATTCTTTGTGAGATTTTTTTTTTCAGTTTAGAGATCTAGTTGCTTGATAGGGGTAACATTTTCCAAATAATTGTTACTTACTACTCCATGAAGGCTGCCATGTTTCAGGATGATGCCCTGAGATGCTTAAACAAATTTTCTTCCCCACTTCAAACCTGCCATTGGCCTTCAAAGGAAGAAGGAAGATATAATAAAACATGCTGGAAGTTAACTCTTGGGTTTTCGTACAAGTTGTAAAAATCATGATCAAACAAATCTACATGCAAACAATACTTGATAATTATATTACTGCCAACCTCACAAAATCGGCATTCAGCTTTCTGAACAAAGTCGTCTGCCATCTGCCTCTAGTCATGCATGAAGAAACCTTTAACTGATACCTCATGTGTCCCAGGTGACATGGTGGCTTTCCTGTTGCTCCTGTAACCCACACACCACATGCAGAGAGCCTGAAAAGCTATAGCTCTATGAAACTATGCACAAATGTGGGCCTTTGGCCCAAACCACAGGCCTACCTTCCTACATGTGACCAATGTCTCCAACAGAGACCGAGAGGGCCCATGGAGAGAACAGAAGGTTAGACAGTCACATCATCAATGTGATTACTCCTGGAGAAAACTTCCATTTATTAGGTGCAAAGCTTCATGTAATTACAGAATACTAAAGTCACCTTGGAAGACTTCTAGTCTTAAATTGGCAGCATTAACTGTACTATGCCACCTTTCTTACAAAATAACATTACCTTCAAAGCCAAGAATCTCTCTCAGACACCTACGGTTAAATTGATCACATAAAAAGGAAAAACTAGTAAACATACTTACCGTCAGCAAAATAATGCTGGGTGGTTTCATGGGATATTCAGGTGGTAGTACTATTCGCCCGTGATAAATCCCTCCATCGAAATCTGAATCTGGAGGGCCTCTAACAGTAAAGTGCCATTCAAAAAGATTATCCTAAAATGCCCCCACCAAAGGGAGAAGGAAAAAAAAAAAGGAAGAAGAGTGTGTCAAAGAAGTAGACAACTAAACACCGTTTTCTTGAACAAGGACAGGCTAAAGAAACAGTGCACAGCAGAAGTTTTAAGAAGCCAAAATCAACTGGAGAGTAAGACAACCAACACAGTACTAAGATTCTGGTTAAAAGGATAAAATTTGTAGCTTTCCAGTAATTTTCTTACACAATGGCTTTGTTGAAACCCTCAAATTCATTATTCAAGCTCTTCACTCTAGTTGTATCAATTATGACACGAGTTTTATTACCCGACAGATGGAAACTTGAGTCAGCTAAGGGAAAACTGAGTCTTTGCCCCAGTGAATAATAATTTCTGGAGAACCGAGGGGAGACCCACTCCAAGAAAGAACATTAGTGACAGCCTCCCAAAAGCCCCTTCCATGCCCAAGTCAACACAGGGACTTGACTCACACCCCAGAGAACTCCGATCCTCTTTTGCTCCTCCATAAACAATTTTGAAACAGCTACTGTGCCTTACTGCACAACAGGTGCAACTTTGAAATTTGGAATATTATGTTCATTGGACATATAAAATAACTTCTCTTTAAGCATTATTTCTTTGGGGTTCTGTGTTTGGCTTTGTGTATCAGATCTCGTGATGCCCACAACTTCCTGAATATTTACAAGCAGAACAACTCCTACTGTTAGGACAGGAGTCCAAACGAGCATTGCTGTCAGTGAACGAGATCTCTCAACTAATGCTGAACACTGGTATCACAGGGCTGTGACTGCCCACCTAGTTACAATTTTTTCGAGGATGGGAGGTAACTGTCAACATTTCCAGCATTTCCTTTCATCTGCCACTGTTCTCTTCGCAGGGAGTCAGTGTTCTAACCCAGAAATAAGACCTTCACGTAAGTTCGAAGTAATAGCATGAATTAAACCTCACATTTCACCACAGGAAGGGGAAAAACAAGGTACAGACAAAAACTAGTCGATAATAAGGTATATTTTATAGCACCTAGGAACATGCTATTTTCTGTAAGCATGTTAAGTGTGCTATGCATTTCTGTGAACAGCTAAATCAAACCCCCGAACTGAATACCACAGAACATTGCCTTTTTTATTATTCCAGCGAAATCAGAAGGGGTTTCTGTTTACGCTTCTAACCACCAGAACTGTCCTCTTAGCCCAAAAACTTAACTGGGTGTTTAGAGGACTCCAACAAGCTACTTTTTAGGTGGAATCTAAGCATTCTCTCTTACAATGCATCCAGAATTGCACCCATTTACGTTTTTCACAGGTTTTTTGTATGCAAAATAGTGAATCCTCATAGATCACCTAGGCTTAAGAGTTTTGTTGAGCAACTCAGCAACTGAGCCAGATGTCAGGTTTGGGCGTAAAAAGCTTAACTTAAACATAATGCATTTATGTAGTCTCAAGAAGGAGGAGGGGGAATAAACATATTATACCTGTGTGATAAAATTAACTCAGGTGCAGTGTAAAACCAATATTATGTACTTTCACTAACAACCTGGAACTACAATACCGTTAAAGTGGAATTCTGCTGTTGATTTCCATCACAGGAAAAAAAGAACTGAACAAATTTTAAAAGGTCTAGCTAGTATCTAAATATGTACATTTAATACATATGCATACAGAGAACTTAGAGTATATATATTAACAACACAGCCTAATTACAAGCTCTTGCAAACATATAGAGAAACAAACCTCCAAAGGCTGTGCATGATAATGATCTGTAGGATCCTTCAGTTCTGCAGCCTCTTTCATCAAACGTTTGACAGCTGAAAAAGTGTAAGACATAAAAATAAAGAAAAAAATTAATACACACTGCATACAAAAATACATAAACATTTCTTGAAGAGCTCCTGTCAGCTGACTAATCTTTTTCAGCACATCCCAGCTTCTTCACTGGAGTTAATAATCCCAGACACAATATAAGTTACTCACACTGAACAAATCTTAAACGAGTTATACAAGCACAAATTTATGAAAAATATGTTGCATGATCACAGAGTTTCTCAACACTGAACACTGGGACTAAAGTAGTTTTACATTATTAATTGCACCAAAGACATGAAGAAAAACATAGGTGTCGTTAACGGAGTTTCAGACCTTAAATACAAGATGTACAAGACTAATAACTTCAATATTTTATCATAAAGGACATCATGTGCATCTTTGAACAACTGCTGAAAAGCTTTATCCTGACACCTCCTGTGACTATTACATGACTACTCCCTTAATTATTCCAAAGGGGGTCACAATAAGATTTGAGAGAAACCAACACACCGGTAGCACGAGGAGATGAAGTTTTATACTAGATTTGAAAATGCATATGCCCAGCCAGAAAAATTTACCCAGGGCCTTTGTAATTTGAACCTACTACTGAATGAGAACACACAGGTATTTTTCTATCCTAAATTCAGGATAGTCATTAGTTATCCTCTCCAATCTTCTACTTCAGAACCACCAGCATCATCTGTATTTTCTCCATCTCCTTTTTCCTTCAAGTTCTGTTACATCACTTGTCCTGCCAGGTGCCCTCATGTGCATCATGCATTAATGCGTAATAAAGAACTCAGCCAAACTGAAGAGCAGACTAAACATAAGAACTACAGACAAGAAATTCGAGGATGGCACCTCATGAATAAGGTTAAGTAGAAAGTTCTTTGTCCTGGTTTCGGCTAGGACAGAGTTAATTTTCTTCCTAGTAGCTGGTATAGTGCTGTGTTTTGGATTTAGTAGGAAAAGAATGTTGATAACACACTGATGTTTTTAGTTGTTGCTAAGTAGTGTTTATACTAAGTCAAGGATTTTTCAGCTTCTCGTGCCCAGCCAGCAAGAAGGCTGGAGGGGCACAAGAAGCTGGGAGGGGACACAGCCAGGACAGCTGACCCAAACTGGCCAAAGAGCTATTCCATACCATATGACATCATGCCCAGTATATAAACTGGGGGGAGTTAACTGGGAGGGGGGATCGCGGCTCGGGAACTAACTGGGCATCGGTCAACGAGTGGTGAGCAATTGCATTGTGCACCACTTGCTTTGTATAGTTTAATTCTTTTAGTATTGCTATTGTCATATTATTATTATCATTATCATTGTTTTTCATTCCTTTCTGTCCTATTAAACTGTCTTTATCTCAACTCACGAGTTTTTTTCCTGATTCTCTCCCCCATCCCAGGGGTGGGGGGGCAGTGGGCGAGCGGCTGCGTGGTGCTTAGTTGCCGGCTGGGGTTAAACCACGACATTCTTACTCCCTCCTACTTACTGGCAAAAGTGCAAATACCAGTTACCTCTTTAAGCAACTACATAGGAACAGGATCCCTTAATCCATCCTCCACGTTCATTTCAAACTATGGGTGTCCCTTCCACTCATGTAATTACCTAACTACAAAGAAGGAGAAACACTGCTCAAATTCCCTTACAGTGTAAGCATAAAGATATGGTAAAAGTGAACCATAGTTCCTAGATTTATAAAGCCTCGCATCACCAGCTGACTGTAGGGTGCGTAGCATGCTCAAACTCCAGGGCTTTACTCACTTTCACGATGCTGTGAGGGAAGCTACTCTAACTCTCCCACAGAGGAATTTTGATTTCAATCTACTGTGAAAAGTTCTTCTCCTCCTTCACGCTTCTTGACAGCTATAAAGAACAGCTCAAAGTTTGAGAATTTCACTTCTTACAACCCAAAAAGCAAACAGACTATGCGGAAATTTGCTGCTGCCAGTTGTCCCAATTCTGCTGCTGCCAGGGGAAGGTGTCAATTAAACACCCTGCAGAGCCCACAAGGTCACGTCACAGGCAGCAGCATTCAAGCCCCACTGAAAAACAGTTTGTCTCTTTCATCTGCATTAAGGTTCAGTAGTGAGGAATAATAAGAAAACCAGCCTGGACCAGATAAGGCTTCAGACCTAGCATTGCTTCACAGCCAATAAGCCTGGACACTTGCCTTCAGAAGAAGAGTGGCACACACCAGGATGAGCTAATTCAGGAGTGAACACCCCATGAAGAAAAAGGGTAACCATGAGAAAACTGAGAACGTATATAACGAAGCCTAACGATGACAGAATAGTCACGGACAAGGCAGACAACTCTGTTACTGAGATTTCACAGATGAGGGACCAAGACAGAAAAGAAATAGAGTTCCCCTATATCAGTATCACGTGCAGTTACTCATGTTAACTGAGGGAAAGCTAACTATTAGAGGGAAAAAAAAAAAATTTTTCAAGACCATTCTACAAAAGTCCACCGACACTCAGAGAAAGTACCCAGCCTACCAGCCTAAAACTGGGCGCAGGATCTTTGCCAGTGCACATCGGCACTTTGGATTTGTCCCAAAAGGAACAGCCTTTCTACTCCTTTAGCTCCAAGGCTGTCCCCTGGGTGCCGAGTGCCAGCAGCTGGCAGGCAGAAACAGAGAAACCAAGGGTTTGCACTGGGAAGTAACAGAGACAGCAGCCAGGTGGGGACAACACGCAGGTGGGCTCCTGTTAAATTCCTGTTAGAATTTAAAACGGAAGACGTTTAAAGCATGTTTTTTAACATATTTTTGTATTTAATTAACAGTGACAGTATGTATTTTTTCATAGCATTACTTTATTATCAAGAAGCCAGACTATAGATATTTTAAGAAGCCAGCATAAAATACGCTGAAAGAATATCAAATAGTATTCCACTCTTGGAGCAAGAAATACAGCAAAATACATAATTTAGCTTTTGTATACCATAGAAATAATTTGCTTATAAGAAGTTTTCAGTATTAAGGAACCTAGGATATCTTAAGATAAAGAAGCACATGTATACGAAGAAAGGCTGAGAAAAAGCAGCACATATATATGAAGAAAGGCTGAGAGAGTTGGGGTTGTTTAGCCTGGAGAAGAGAAGGTTCTGGGGAGACCTTACTGTGGCCTTTCAATACTTAGAAGGGGCTTATAAGAAAGACAGACTTTTTACCACAGCCTGTAGTGACAGGACAAGGGCCAAGGGTTTTAAACTGAAAGAGGGTAGGTTTAGATTGGACATGAGGAAGAAATTCCTTACAATGAGGGTGGTGAGGCACTGGAACAGGTTACCCAGAGAAGTTGTGGATGCTCCATCCCTGGAAGCGTTCAAGGTCAGGTTGGATGGGGCTTTGAGCAACCTGATCTAGTGGAAAATGTCCCTGTCCATGGCAGGGAAGTTGGACTAGATGATCTTTGAAGGTCCCTCCCAACCCAAACCATTCTGTGGTTCTACTTCCACATTGCTGAACAATGCCAACTGACAGGCTGCAAAGAACAGCCTGGACTGATAAAGGTTCGTTCTGAGAACACGTGATCCAGTGAAGAAAGGATTAAATTGCTGCTTCTTTAAGCATAGCTGCAGTATTCATTAACACAGTCCCTCCTTTGGCTACTGAAGACTGCAATGGAAGAAACAAATGTAATTCACAAAGTCTGCCTGCAACAAATACATGACATTCTTATCCAAACTTCATTAAAAAGTTTTGATGCAAAATATGGTATTTCAACCCACTTAAAATCACACTGAGTCATCTGAGTAAACGTTTGGCAATAGCAATTCTGAAAAATGAGAATGGTTTGGGTCCATTCAAAATAAAGAATTGCAAACTGTCAATAAAGTAAAAAAGTATCACTAATTCAGCCAAAAAAAATTCAAATCAAGACATTCAATTTGTCGAAGACAGGTTTTAGAGACAAAATAATCAAGGTGTTTTTTAATGTGGCATGATTGTCAGCATGAAAAATAACCATGCTTTCACAGGTACACTCCACAACAATTTATCATAATGTTCATTAAAACTAAATATTGAGGAAATTAAGTTTCTGGGCTAACTCTAGAGAGCAAAGGAGAGTTCCTGCCCCAGCAGGAGGTACAGGAGCTCTCCACTGCTCTGGGGAGGAAAGGAAAGAGTGGGTGCTATGGGCCAGACGCTCTGCCTGACAATCTGCCTCTTGTTTTACACCGAACTTACCAAATTTTTCCGAAAAAGCAAAATGTGGATGTTAAAAAAATCTGAGAATCAAATTTAAAGCCACCAGCTTGCTTCTGGATTGAGTGGCGGCAGAATAACACAATTAATGAGCAAAATTTGTGTAATGTACGCATGTCTGATTTGCAGATTTATTTCTGTCAAAAACTGTGTCCTGGTCAAATTCTACTTCTTATTAACATTTACCTTAAGCTATCTCTAAATTTCTGTTCAATGCAACTGCTTCTCTTGGATATATCTTGAAGTCACATTCAAGTACTCCTGCTATGACACCCAACTAGACTAGTCTGCATCTCCTGGCCTGGGAAACCCTTCTGTACACAGAAAATGCAAGTGATCAGTCTTCATAAATGTCAATATTACTGCTTAAAGAGACAACGGGATTTGAACACCGGTGGTGTTCTCTCAGTAAAATATGATGCCTTATGTTTAAAAAATCTGTTATTGTGAAAATAAAAATAGTCTTAAAATAAAGCAATTATATTTAGCCTTACAGAGCTTTGTTTTGTTAGTAGTCTTCTGTATTTAATAAGGAAGATTTTAGTTCATTTTTACATTATCAGTTAACAGTACCTGTGGCAATCAAATGAGCTGACCGAGGTTATATTAATGTAAACATAACACACCACATTGCAACAGTATTTATTTCAACCTAACACAGTTGCATACCTTTTGCTCACTGGAAGGTCAGAAAATCTGATACGAATTCCAATTCCCTCCAACACTCAAAAACCCGGACACTGTTACAAACTTGCTGAAGATGTGCCACAACTTGTCTACAAAAGGCAACAGTACTGGGGTACAAGAGCTCAACAGGAGAAACAGACCTGAGTGAGAGGAGCAGTAGAGGTGAGGTGGGTGACACTGTAATCAAACCCAAGTCAGGAAGCACAGGGAGGGTGAGGTCTCAGTTCAGCAAGGCTCAGCCCCTAGTACTTCACATGAAGAGACAGCATTTTGTGCACACAAACATGACTGCAGGATCATCAGTGAAACAGATTCCTATTTAAGTGATATGGGTTGTGCATGACTCTCTTCCTCAAATGGATAGCAACCATTTCATTCTACCAACTTTCAGTTCTTCTGTTTGAAAAAGAAAGTACATAATAAACAAAGGAACCCAAAACAGCTGGCATAAAGCTAGAGATCTCCTAATCTTTCAAGTTGACTTATCTGATCTGAAAAAAAAAAAAAAAAAGGAATAAAACAACCTGGCAGCTTTTACTTTCTACTTTTTTTTTAATGGCTGTTTCCCCACCCCCACCCCCCCTTCATTTTAAATAAAATTTAGAGGTCTACTCAGGAGAAATATAGAAAAAGTAGTCCTTTTTTCCCATGGCCCTGCTGACCAAGACAGCATAAGTAAGGATGCAATTTACTTATCGAATCCAGATTTTCCAATGAATTAGTAAAATTCTTATAAAGTTTCTCTGGGATGAAGGGTTTTATAACTACTCAGCCCACTTAAGCTATTAGTAAACTACAAGTCATCTTCGTTACGTGTTTGTCTATTAATGATGCTACTATCTACAATTAGGAAAAATATTAGACAATAATATTAGAAAAATAAAAAAATTGAAACCGCACAATCAATTTGAGACAAGCATCAAGACCCTTCAATTAGATGATGCTTATGTCATGGGTGGCATTTTGGGAAAGTCTTTTTAAATCCAGCTGGCTTTGGTTTTTCCCCCTTGTCCCGCTTTCGGCTGGGATGGAGTTAATTCCCCTCTTAGTAGCTGATACAGTGCTGTGTTTTGGATTTAGTGCAAGAATAATCTTGATAACACACTGGTGTTTTAGTTGTTGCTAAGTAGCGCTTATCCTAAGTCAAGGATTTTTTCAGTTTCCCATGCTCTGTCAGCGAGGAGGTGTACAAGAAGCTGGGAGGGAGCACAGCCAGGGCAGCTGACCTGAACTAGCCAAAGGGATATTCCATACCATAGAACATCATGCTGAGTATATAAGCTGGGGGGAGTTGGCTGGGAGGGGCGGATCGCGGCTCTGGCATCAGTCAGCGGGTGGTGAGCAACCGCATTGTGCAGCAATGTTTTGGGTTTGGTTGGGGTTTTTTTTCCCTTTTTTTCTTCCCCCCCCCCCTTCTTTTTTGTTATATTCCTTTTCATTATTATTATATTTCATTATTATTATCATTAGTATTATATTTTACTTTAGTTATTAAACCATTCTTATCTCAACCACGAGTTCTACAATCTCTCCCGATTCTCCTCCCCATCCCACTGGGGGCAGGGAGGGGAGTGAGGGAGCGGCTGCGTGGTGCTTAGCTGCTGGCTGGGGTTAAACCATGACACTCCTCCACTCAACACCCAACCACTGAGCCAAGAGTGCCTGACCCATGGCTAGCGTGACCACCAAGCGACTTTAGAGCTCACAGAGCACAGCGTCACCTGCTGAACCACCACCACCAGTCCCCACAGCAGCCCAAAGCACCTGGGAACCCATTCATGCAAACTGTCTGTATTCATATTCAAAAGAAAATCCTGTTTACTAAAGGTAAGTTTAAATTTCACGTAAGGGGAAAAATAACAGTGAATCACAGTCAGTCAGTAGTTCAACCGCAAAAAGACCGGATCACGCAATAAAAAAAACCAATCAGGATTAAATTTGTGTGTAAAGTACATAGGATTTCTCATAAGACAGCAACACTCAGTGAGCTTTGATGTTTTAAGTAAAAAAAAAAAAAAAAAAAATCACTTTAAGTGGTCACTAAAGCATGCAAGAAAACATTTAAAGCAAAGAGTCATAGCAGACTGGAGAGTTATGAAATACTTTTACTACAGCTCTTTGATATGGAAAATGGTATTTTTTTAAGTAGTGTTGTACTCTCTAGAGAATCGTTTATTAAATCTAAACATACAGAAACTCTAACAGGTTCACGGCAACCTGCACAGTGTCACTAGGTAACTGTGTGTCACCTACTCCATTGTGGATGTGATTTTCCTGGACAGCTTAGAATCTGTGAATGATGTGTAATCATTAGTGAACTAAAACCAATAAAAGGGGGAAAAAAGGGGCTTGAGACAAAAGTACCCTGAAATATAAATTACAATCCTTTTGCAGCATAGAGTGTCAAATGGTATCTACTCTAGAAATAAACCCACTTTCAAGTGAGCTTCACATTACTAATGCTCTTGTCTACCTCTGCATTCCTTGTGTTTATTCATTTTGCCCCACCTTTCTCAACCCTTCCGAGTTCAAATCTGTCTTTAAATAGATTTTTGAGTTCCTGTGTATATTTTTGTATGTCATTTCACAAAAATGTGACTACATTTTCATAAAAATTTGCATAGCAGTTATAGTCACTTAATTTTGAATCAAAACCATATTTAAAGTTTCATTAGGACCAAGATACCTGATCTTTCTTCATAAAAAAACCAAACCCACACGTCCCAGTCACATCCATCCAAAATAAAATCCCTGGAAGACAGATGAAACTTCCAGTTGGGCAAGTCCTTAAACCACTGATGAGAAGAACATACTACATATTCCGTTTCTTTAAAGCTCTTTTCCAAAGCATTCCCTACTGCCTCTGTCTATGATGGGACAGTGGACTACACAAATCTTTGCTCTGACAACTTGGCAACAGAAGTATGTAGAAACAGGCATACTTGCAACAGACCATGCAAAGATTTCCAGATTTTTCAGTCTTCTGGAACTAGAAAGCCAGCAGTGGAAGCAACTGATGCTCAGCAATGCCAGTGACCACCTTATCAAACCTACATTCTCCAGTGCTAGAGGAATTAGCAAAATGAAGAAGAGTTAAAACTTTGGTCTCAAGTGAACAGCATCACCATTTCAAAGTAATCTCTACCGAAATCTACTATAGTTTCAACATTATTCTAAACATCATAATCTGTGGAACACTATTTCTCCATACTAGAGAAATTACACTTCTCTGTCTAAATAAAAGCAAATGGAGACAATGAAGTCGCTCATCATTCACTGCTTCTGTGATATTCTCCACTAGTCAAGTTCCCATTTTGTGCTGATTTCATGTAACAAGACAAAACAATTGTTCTTACAAAACCAAAATGCTGGTGATTGCAGAACTATAACAACTGTCTGGGGTAGCCACAGGTTCCAAAATTGCTTTTATTTTAAAGTTTTATTTGACAGTTCCTTTGACTTCTGCTACAAAACAAATGAAAACACCATTTGCCAAGAGACAGGCCAGCTGCTTTCTATCTTCAGGGTCTAAGATACATCCTTTCCCAAGACCCATAAGCGTCCCGAATAGCTGCTTTACATCTTCACAGCCTCACGTATATCCTTTGGCAAGACCCACAAGCCTCCTGAACTAATATAAAGTATTGACAACTGTAAAAAAAAAAGAATACTTTTAATTAGTCTATTCTCTCTTTCCTCTCATCCTCAGAAATGACAGACCTTTAGTCCTCATTTCCCTCAGAGCAGCAGGAAGTACAGTACTCTTCCTGTAGTTACAATTCAAAACAACTGTTCAGTCAACACAAAGGGAGATAAAACTTACCAAATGTAAGGTGCTTGTTGAACACACTAAGATCAAACAATGTATTCAGCTTGAATCAATTTTTAACATCCATTCAACTTTTTATTTTTAAAAAATCTTATCTTTATTTCATACACGGAAGGTACCAAGCAGCATAGTATCTACTGGCTATTTTCTATTAACAAAGAACTGACGCATGCTTGTTGACAAGGAACACTTCTTACTTGTAAAAAGTATAGAATGAAGAACGAAGTACAGTTTGTAGGAAACGCAGTAAACTTATTGAAGGTGACAGCTAAGAGGATCACAGTCTCGGCACGTTATGTTCCCTGTGCGTCCAAGATCCAAAAGCACCGTCCCTGAGCAGCAAATGCAGGGCACGTGCGCCATGCCTCCCATGACATGCTCTCCCCAGTCCTCCAGTGCCCTCACTAGTCAAATTCCAGATGAGGAGATCAGCTGAAAACAAACAAAAAACCCGCCCAAAACAAAATAAAAAAGCACTGTTGTTTGTGGGCTCTACGTGAGTCACTGTAAGTAGCTGTTCATAATTCAAGTGTGTCTGTGCTAACACCCACTCAGAAGACTAGTAACATCCTACATGTAAGAGGGAGATTGTCACTAGAAAAACAGTGACTACAAGATTGGTGTCTGATCTTGCAGCAGGCTAAGGGTCACAGCTCTTGGAAAAAAAAGTAAAGACATTATTTCAAGTAGCTGTCTTATAAATTTCAGAAAATAGGGATGTTCCTGAAGCATGAAGAGGATGAAGTCTGTGCTTTCGTCAGCTGAGCTTTAATACTGATGGGAGAGGTTTATCAGCCATATGGTAGCAGGCTAGCACACCTACTCACAGAAGAAGGATCCATGTAGCCATGTATAACCATAGAAGAACTTCAGCTCCTGTCATAGCTTTACAGCAGAATTTGGCTTAAAAGGAAGATCAATAAAAGTACAGGTTTCTTTTAACAAAATTTTCCTATTTAAAATGTGTTTTCCTCTATGATATTTCAGATAAGGCCTACTATAATCATTAAAATAACTTATACTAAATCTGTAAGTAGTATTTGCTCTCTTTAAAATTACTGAGCAGATGGACATCACCATCTGCAACCAGAGTTTGCTCAAGTCCAAAAGCAGATTTCAACATGAGAAGTCTCTTGTGCAGGTAGAAAACGATTACTTTTTTCACTCTGTCTCAAGATAGCACATTCCAAATCCCTAAAGCTGACCAGGACCTAAAGGTTAGCAGCTTGGTTCTTCCTCTATTCAAGTCAGAACAACAAGAACAACAAGCACAAGGACAGCTACTAGTTCCAAAGCCTTAGACAGCTCAGTTACCAAAATAATCCCTTCAGTCCACAGATGATACAACCATTTGAAACAGGAAACATGGTGGATTTGGTTTTACGTATTTCAGTGCATTTACATTAATTAAAACCACCTTAATATTAGAACACTCTACATTTCCATCTTAAGCCTTCAGTTGAATGGCAAGTGTAAAATACCATCATTAAACTGCACATGTAACCGTAACAAGATAGGAATTTGGAAAACATACACAAAAGTATTACATAATTGCATATGTTTATCTACCTGGTTAGCAAGAAAAGTGCCAGACTAAAAGCAATGGCTATACATAATTACAGTCAACTCATTTTAATGGACAACAACTGTTGAAGAAACAATATTTCTTTTACATCTTTTTTGGTATTTATTCAATACCTTTGTGCCTACCTTTTTTAATGAAAGATTTCATGCATATTAAGTGACTATTGAAATGAGTGTTTTAAATCGTATTATAGAGATTTAAAAAGTGATTTAAATCATTTATAGACTTTCAGCATCCATACGGAAAGAAATAATTTAATGCATTAATATGCTGTAGAGCATGTTTAATTTGGGGAAGCAATATTGACCCATTGTACGAATGATTCATCTTTGCCAAGTAAGGTTCATTTTGCTGTGGAACAGCACAGGTGCTGAAAATCAATTCCAGTAAAGGCAATTTTCTCTTGAAAACAAGGCGGACTAGTAACAACAGAGGGGAAGAACATTTCTAAATTAAACCACAAGTATTTGCCCTCTCCACCCAGATCCCAGGAGCACGTCACACAGCACACCACCATTATTTCCAATGACGTGGCAAACCATAACTAGTGAGCGTGTTTGTGTAGCCTTGTAAATTCACATATGCAACATATCCAGCAGATCCCCCTTAAAAAAAAAAAACGTCTGCCTTCCTGATATTTTAAACTATAACAAGTACATCATTTGCTTTGTGATCCTTCTTATCTTTCAGTTATGCAACTTGGGTGTGAGGGTGAGAGACATAATTTAGCAATAGATACATCATCCATGAGGCATGTTTTGTAAATAAGCCTGTCATTTATGTTTGTAAGGTACAAGTCATCATAATGTTCAGTTTCTCCCCACCTCTCATGCTGGTAATAGGACAGTATGATTAAAGAATAAAGCCACTATTCATCATAATAATATGAAGCTGATAATACCTACTTCCCAAAACCAGATTAGGGGAAAGCAGGGGCAGGACAGCAACCGACACACAAACCCAACTAGCCCTTACAAGCTGTGGAAGAGGTTTTGCTTCAGCAGCGACAGGCCTCCGGCTGCGCGTGCAGCTCCCAGGAGGTGAAGCCCGGCACAGCCAGTGAGGGGCCACTGCTCCAACACAGCTGTCTGGGAGGGACCCGACCTGTCCTCGGTTTCACTTCCTAGGAAGCAAAACCTTCCCTTCCAGCGCTGTTTCTCAAGACATCTCCCATATCTCTTGAGGCATCCTTCTCACTTCCAGGATTCAAAAGAAAGGAGTTATAAGGCATGAATTTTAACACAGAATCCCATGAACAAACACACACACACATGCATGTAAATACAGTGTGTACAGTGACACTTCTGTCAAACAAACTTACGCCACACAGACTAAGCTATCGCTGGCAATCTGTCCCCTCACATGCACCTACTCGGAAAGGAGGCGATACCCAGGGGAGCAGGGCACTGCCACCTGACAAAAAGTTCAAAGGTACGCTTCCACGAACCAGCAAAACAGGGTGGGCACACACCCACCCAGGTAGCCATGGTGTTCTGAACCGAATTACAGCTCAGCGGGAGTTTTCAACACCATCGCACTGGGAAGCAGAAGCGACCCAGCCGGCCTCCACCAGAACGCCGCCACCTCCCCGGCGCGCAGCGGACCCACGCCCGCGCCCATCGCCGCAGCCCAGGGCCTCCGTCCCTCCTCCCCACCGCGGCCTCGGCCCGGCCGCTGCACCTGTCCCGCCGCGCCCCGGGAAGCGATTGCCGGCCCCGCCACCGCCGCCGCGCCCCGGCAGCGGCCCCCGAGCCCTCCGCGAACGGCGGCAGCCCCGGGGCGGGCGCACCCGCCCGGCCGGCCACCCGCCGCGAAAGGCAGAGGCCTGGGCAGCCTGCAAGGCACGGCCGGGCAGCCCCCGCCCGGCCCCGCTACCCCCCGCCCGGCCGCGGCCTGCAGGCGAGGCCGGCGGCCGTCTCCCTGGCGCCCGCCGGGGCCTGCCGCGCCGCCTACCCGGGCTCTTGAGGTTGTAGCGGGCCTCCATGGCAGCGGGCACGGCTCGCCCCCTCCGCGGCGTCTCCGGTAGCGGGGGCCGGAGAGGAGAAAGGCCGGGGCCGGCCCGGCCCAGCCCAGCCCAGCCCGCCTCGGCTCGCTTCGCCTCGGGAAACTCCCCCGACGTGGCAGCGGCAGCCCCGCCGTGACCGCGGAGGGAGGCACCTGCCGCGCCGGCACCGCCCCCGGGCCCTCGCCGTCCCCGCCCCGCGGCCTGGCCCCGCGGGGCGGCCCTCGGCAGGGCCCGCCCAGGCCGGGCCCGGAGCAGGCCGCGCAGGCGGGGGCGGGCGGCCGAGGCACGGGAGGCCGAGGCAGGGCACGGCTGCCGGTGAATATTCGTACGGTTGCGTTGCACAAATTAAAATTCGCAGGCTGCCCGCCCTTCTCTCTCGTAGGGTGGAAGAAGCAGCCAGTTTCCAGCAGCGGTGGGTGACACTCGGGCCCCACAGCAGAACCGCGACTCCAGGCGCAGCCGGGATGGAACGTGATGCTGCAACCACTAGGCCACGGTTCTGCCGTGGTGGCTGCAATAGTGAAAATGCCCCCTGCGTCCCCGTCTCCTATCTGTCTTGAACCGCAGAGGGCATGGGGTGAGGTGCCTCAAGACCTCATAGCACGAGTAGATCGGTTTGAAAACGGGGGGCTTCAAAAAGGGGCTTCCAGGACCCCGCAGACCCACCGACACCCTGCCCAAAAGGCTTAACCATACTGTAAGACTTAGTAGCATCTTGTTTATTGGTTTTCAGGATCATGAAAGACGGAAATGGTGTCATACACCAATGATTGTTACTTTAGGCAAGAATTATCAGCAAGAGCTTGACTTGATGGGGGGATCACGTTTTCCTTGTCACAATGCCAGAGGAACATTTGTTTGCATCTACAACTTCGGTTTCTCTGCTGCCTGGTACACTTGGGATAGCACTTTTAGGAATTTATAGCTAAGGAAATACATAAATTACAGTGGTCATAATCTCAGCAGTCTCAGTTTCCCTTTAATTCAGTACAAGCCATAAATAAGAAACATGTCTGAGCTCTTACGTGCTTGTCTTCAACAGCATAAGCTTGAAACTCTTGTCTCTAGCTCATGAATTGTCCTTAATTTCATCTACATTACTTTTATATTCTTCCTAATCATCTTTTAAAAAATATTTTTTTCATATTTTGATGTCTTAGTTCTCTTTTCCTCTTTCCTGTAAAAAGGAAGATCACTTTGCCCCTTTGAAAATTTAGCAGCAATGGAAAACAGTTGTAAACAAAAACATTTGAGTAGGTATATTTTTTTCACCTCCTCGTGTTCTCAGAATTGTAAAACAAGGTGTTACTCTTCCTTTTCCTGTTCTGTTGCACAGTGATGTTGTGGTAACAGCAATAAATAAATAAAGCAACTTTACTCCACCTTAACAAGCAGCTGAATTTTCAAAGGGGCAAAGTGATCTTCCTTTTTACAGGACAAAGCACTACGAATAATGTAAAGCATAAATAACGTATATAGCAGAAGGGAAGGGATGGCGTCAGACCTTGGAGTTCCCTCTTACACCAAAAGCACCCCAGGGTACATTGAATGGCCAACAACTCTTGATGACATCTCAGCATTTCTGGTTAGCATCGGCTGATCTGACTGCTTGAGATGGTGAGTTGCAGGCACTGGGTGTCATGTTTGCAAACTATTTTACTATTTTGGTCATTCTTAGCAGGTATGTCCCGTCTTTCCTTGTTTGCCGGAACCATCTTGCTGTGCAGCGTGAGAAGGGCTCTGGGACCATCTGTGGCTAAATCTTGCCCTTCCCCAAAGTAGGAGAGCAGTATTTTGCATTTGGAAATCTGGATTTCCATGTAAAAAGTTCTGGGACCTATTTTGATAGAAGATAATTTGAAAAATGGTATTATAATGTGAATGATGGCATGAATCGAGACGTGATAGTTATTATGAACTAGTTAAGAGTAATGTGGAATTCAGCTTTCTCTTCTGGGCTCTGGCGTTTGACCCTGGCCACACTTACAATGTCATTTTACGTAGTTCAAGGAGGAAGCACCTGCAGTTAACATGAAACTTGGGCTTTTAGCTAAAAAAAGAAACACACAGCCACTGTAACTACATGACAGCAAAGCACTATTGAAAATAAGCTGAATAGACTTAAATTTTAACTAACAGAAATTCACTGACAGGACGTATACATTTTCCCCATTTAAGTAAGCTACATTGTGGCCTGGCTGGGTGCTGGGGTAATTGCCACGTGAAATTGTGCAGAGCTAGCAGCACAAGACTGCTTTCGTTTTCAGCTGTATTATTAGTCAAAAGTCGGAGCTGCAGGAGTTGAATGCTGCCAGATGCAACCGCCGATTCCTGTGAGGTAGTCAGCGTACGGGTAGAAACCTGGGGAGTAATTCCCAGCCCCTCATGTCAGCAGCTGCTCGGGGCAGAGGAGGAGCAGGCACTGCAGAGCTCTTGCACAGTCAGTGTTGCCAGTCCGGAGTGGCAGCCTCCCTCCTCTTCCTGCCTCTGGTCAAAAATGCACTTTGGATTTGTGTTTTCATCTGCCTTTTGTGTAGACTTTTGCACGGAGAAGCCATTTTGTGCTAGAACTTGTGTGGTTTTAAAACCCAACGCCAAATATAGTAGCAAAATTGCAGTCAAATCCTACATGCTGGCAGCACTTCGTGTAGCTTGTGTATCCTGTCATATGATCTAACTTGGTGAAAAATAAACATGCTCAGCTGAAGCATATAGAAACTGAAAGTTTGCCTGAACACTGCTGCAACAAAGATTTCGTTATTTAATACCACACTGAATCCTTGCAGAAAGATTTTGTACAACTTCACCAAATTGGTTGCAGGACAGCAAGAATCATTGACCATCAAAGTATTAAAAATTGTGTGGCTTTAGGAAGTGTTTTACATTGAAGTAAGGCTTCAGTCTGACCAAAAAAAAACCCCTAATAATTTCTAATTTCTAGTTTCCAAGAAGATATTTTTGCTCATGTTTCTATGTACTTATCTGCAGTTGTGGTATACTGATTTTTTTTTTTCTTTTGGATGAGAACAGGGATTGATACAGCCGCCTAGCTTCAGAGCAAAGGAGCATAAAGGCCCCTCTGTTGCAAAAAATATTACAAAATTAATGACAATCATAAGGTCTGATAAAATGCATAATTCTTCAATTACAGCCATTTCTACTGTGAAAGAAAGGCCAAATCAGAGTAAACATATGGGCAGAGTTCCACTGGACAATTGCAGACTATGGATATACATTTCTGAGCTGATTACCAGAGGCTCACGTTATAGCTAATGGAGAGAACCAGGAGCTTTTACAGCAGAGTTCATCTTGCCTGGAATAGATGTTAGCTGTAGATCCAACAAATCATGCTTTAACAGTTCCTGGATTTCTCCATTAGCTGCAAAGGGGGATTAGGCGAAGTCGTCTATGTTCTAGACCATCCTAGTTAGGTATTTTCCTATGGATGTTGTATTGGGTTTGCGTGGCAAGGTTTTGGTAGTGGGGGGGCTACAGGGGTGGCTTCTGTGAGAAGCTGCTAGAAGCTTCCCCTGTGTCCGATAATGCCAGCGGGTTCCAAGACGGACCCGCTGCCGGTCAAGGCCGAGCCCATCAGCAACAGTGGTAGTGCCTCTGGGATAACATATTTAAGAAAGGGAAAAGAAGTTGCAGGGGAGTTGCAGTTGCAGCCAGAGAGAGGAGTGAGAATATGTGAGAGGAACAACTCTGCAGACACCAAGGTCAGGGAAGAAGGAGGGGGAGGAGGTGCTCCAGGCACCAGAGCAGAGATTCCCTTGCAGCCCATGGTGAACACCATGGTGAGGCAGGCTGTTCCCCTGCAGCCCATGGAGGTCCACGGTGGAGCAGATATCCACCTGCAGCCGGTGGAGGACCCCACACCAGAGCAGGTGGATGCACCCAAAGGAGGCTGTGACCCCATGGGAAGCCTGTGCTGGAGCAGGCTCCTGGCAGGACCTGTGGACTCACGGATAGAGCGGAGCCTGCGCTGGAGCAGGTTTGCTGGCAGGACTTGTGATCCCATCGGGGACCCACGCTGGAGCAGTCTGTTCCTGAAGGACTGCACCCCACGGAAGGCACCCACACTGGAGCAGTTCAGGAAGAACTGCAGCCCGTGGGAAGGACTCATGTTGGAGAAGTTCGTGAAGGACTGTCTCCCATGGGAGGGACCCCACGCTGGAGCAGGGGAAGAGTGTGAGGAGTCCTCCCCCTGAGGAGGAAGGAGCGGCAGAAACATGTGATGAACTGACCCAAACCCCCATTCCCCCATGCGCTGCTCGGGGCAGGGGGAGGAGGTAGAGAAAATCAGGAGTAAAGTTAAGCCCAGGAAGAAGGGAGGGGTGGGGGAAGGTGTTTTTAAGATTTGGTTTTATTTCTCATTATCCTGCTCTGATTTGACTAGTAATAAATTAAACTAATTTTCCCCAAGTCGAGTCTGTTTTGCCCGTGACGGTAATTGGTGAGTGATCTCCCTGTCCTTATCTTGACCCACGAGCCTTTCGTTTTATTTTCTCTCCCCTGTCCAGTTGAGGAGGGGGAGTGATAGAGAGGCTTTGGTGGGCACCTGGCATCCAGCCAGGGTCAACCCATCACAGATGTATAGCTGCACCTGATACATGTAGCTCTCTCTATCGGATACAAATGTATCATGCATTTCCCCTCAGTTTCAAAGAATTACAAACATTTCAGTCGATAGAGCCTCTTAATTTTAACAGTAAGACTCTTGATGAACTGACTTTACAGGTCCAAGAGCGGAGCTCAGCAGGTAGGAATGGGAATCACAGAGTTCAGCCTGCGGAGCTGGGGGGATGGACACCAAGAAGCCTCCAGCAGGAGCCCCCAAAGAGGGAGTTACTCCTGAAACCTCCCCTTTCTCTTGGAGGCAGGACACTTGTGTGGCGCAGGGGTTCCGTTTTTGCATTTGGGTCTCGTACATCAGTGTATATTCTTGCAGCTCTCAGGGAATTAAGCTAGGTAATGTGACATTGAGCTATTATTTATTTCTCTGTGCAGGTCATATAATTGTGTGAGGTAAGGTACATTTCAGCAGTGTATACTATATGTTAAGTGATTACCTAAAGTCAGTTCAGAGTGGGGTTTGTATGCTCTGTAGGCTGTCTTATAAACTCAGCTACAAATCACTTCTGGAGGTTTGAGATCACAAAAGCTTACGAAAATACAATAGTTCTTTGTACAAAGCATTCACACCCTGCTTTCACCAATTCACAAAATGTAGAGTGGTTTGCTTCATTTATAATGCTACCCTTTCAATACAGACAGTTGGCTGCAGAATTAAACTCTAATGGAATTAAGGAATCTAATATTAATATGCCTACATTATCAGTGGGAACAGACATGACTCACTTGGAAGAGAAATCATTGTTGTACTCATTGGTGACTAATACAGTCTCAGCTTTTAAAATCCTTTATGTGAATTCAGACGTGGTAAATCTGGATTCAACAAGTGCACCTCCTCCTCATGGATAAAAACAAGCTCGGCATTGTGTAACCAATGCCCTGTAGCAATTGCACAGATGCATGGTGCTTCTCAGGAAAGCGATTACTGTCTTTTCTTCAAGCTTAGTTCTAAAGCAACCGTCTCACAAAATGGGTGGCTTTGCCAGCTGACTTTTAATTAGCATTATTTCAAAAATGGAAGAAAGAGAATGGGGGAAGAAGTTACCCGATTGCTCTAACTGCCCAAGCAAGTGAGTGCCTAATCTAGACCTTCAGTGCAGAGTTTGTGGAACATCTTGCAGTAGTCCACACTATGTGAAATCAAAATAAAGGTACATACTTTTCACCTTTTTTTTCCCCCGGAAGAATGGCAAGAGTCACACCAGCCACTTGACTCACACCCCTCTGGCATCATCGTTGTAATAGTTCAGATGGTTTCCTGGTTCAGAAGAAATGTGCAAAGGCACAAGTCAAAGCTGAAGCTGCTGTCCGAGTGACAGCTGTTTGTGACTCCGGACTTCCCTGATCTAGTTACTCTATCTTTAGCAACTACAGATAACGGCAGAAATTTTCTCTGGTGCATATTCTTTACCGTGCAAATAGCAGAGCGCGCTAGGTAATTGGAGAGTAGTTGTGAACTACTACAATTAAAAATTAGTTTGCTCCTGTGCCACTATTTAGGGAGAAAATACCAGGCATAGTCTTTGACTCATGCAGCCAGTTTTTCATGATCCTCCCTCTTCAGGGCTTCAGGCCCCAGGTTTTCTTTTCGTCACTTTTTCCTTATGTGAGTTGCTCCCCATGCCCTTTCACTTTAACTTACTCCCATAAGCTTCCTTCTGGGAAGGGAGTATCTGTCTTCACAATTACACGGCAGCCAGAGGGAAAGCAGTCAGGATTACATCTGTTGGACTGCCATCAAGCAGTCTTTCCACCCCATCCATTCCAAAAATGTTACTCATGACTAATGTGAACTTGCGTGTACCTGCTTGCGTACAGCTGCTTGCATACAGCTCCTACTGACTCAGCAATGGGAATAAAGGATTTACGAGCAGGCTCTTAATTTAAAGCTCCTCAAAAAGTGTTTTACAATCGGTGCAAGGATGATTAAAGCTTACTGTGTCATTAACCAAGATATATTGAGTTATCAGTTGTCTCTGCCAGCCTCCTGTAGATATCTGGGACACCCAGGAGTTTCTCAGATGCTTAGTGGAAATCTAGGGCTTGATTCAACTGCACACACATAAGCATCTGATGCCATATGAGGTATCCAGACATCCATATGGAGCAGAAAGGTATGATATGGAATACTGGTGCCATTCTGAATGAATGAAGCAGTAGCTGAAGGCCAGGTGGAGTGCCTAGAGCACCTTCAATGACACAAGGGACCCATGTGGGCAACTGGACTAAACTGCTAATCACAACAGTCAAGAGAGCCCAGCAAGTGGCTCTGCTGACAGAACACGTCTACCCTCTGGCAAATAGCATTGCTCTCCGGGCTCCAGCCGACCGTACTAACCCCGACCTCCACTGCCTGCTAGCAAGTCACCTCCCTCTGCAGTTTCAGCTGCTTCGGCTGAAGCAGCCGAACAGCCCTGGTAGCGCCCAGCCCTGTAGCCTTGGTTCAGCATGCTCAGGGGATCACTATGCCATGAGAAAGGGCTGCACAGCAGAGCCAGACAAGATAAGGCAGAACTAGAGATGGAGGTAGGGTTGTTGAGATGAGGGCCAGGACAAAAACACCGATGTGAAAAGGTATAAAATGCTGGAAGGAAAAAGTGGAGAGTCAGAAGATGGCAGTTTGGTGACACTGGCCAGCAAAGACTCATCTGGTGTCTTGGAGGGGGAGGTGAACATGTTAATGCTTAGTCTAGTAGCTTGCTAGTCATAGCTACCTGTATTAACCAACAAATTATTACTTTACACTCTTAAATTGTGTATCTGCTTGTAGGGTTTTTTTGGCAGATGGTGAAAGGTGTCTAGCAAAGTGACTCACGGCGGTGCAGACTGGCAGGGGATGCAGGCTGCAGAGGGATTTTGTTATTCTGAAAGAGAAATAACAAAAGCTGAAGACAATTGTGCAGTCTGGTGTTGTTGTAACTATTCAAATTAGAGATTTATAGCTTGGATTTTATGGGGACTATTAATGGTAGCAATATAAAGAGGGGAGAGAAGAAGGGAACAAACTTCTCCCATTCTGAGGAACTTCAAAGAATTCACTCAGTTCATGGGAGCGCGAAGCTTTCACGGGAGAGGGTGCACTGAGAAAAGCAGGAAAGGCATTTATAATCTGTCAAGAGAACAGTAAATTTAAAGCCAATACTCAAGTTTCTGCATAATAAGCTTTAGGAAGAATTGCAGAACTTGGAATGACAACTGCTGCTTTATAGATAGAAAATGTGGAATTGAAATATGAAATGAAATTGCTGAAGGAACAGGACTGGAAACAGTGCTGAGCAAGGGGAACAGGACTGGTGGGAGTGAGCCGATTTGTGTGCCTCTGCTGCAGAGCCTGCATTCAGCACTTAGGATGTGAGACCAGACAGCTTGATGAATGGCATACTGGCAGTCGAAAGAAGTTCAAGCAGCTGCGAAGGGAGTATTGAAAGAGAAGCAATTTGTGGATCAGACCATGTGGCTCGCCAGAGGATGATTCAGTCTTTGAAAAGGGCACTGCAGAAAAGCAGAGCATGGTTCCACCTCTCAGTGCAGGGTTTAGAGACAAGATGTTGGCCCCTGGGACCTTTTGATTCGGCTCAATCCTTTTGATTTGGCTCTACTGGATTTCCCAGAAGGCACACCCCTGTTCTCTCTGTATACTGCTTTGCAAAAGGAGTTGAAACAGATTACATTTCCCATGGCTCAGATGGCTCTGGTGGTTACCAAAGTAGTCCTCAAAACTGATGCGGATGTGCATGAACCACAGGGGAAAATTCAATCAATAATTGACTTAACCTCAGAACAAGTAGGAATTGTATCACAGGTGTCAGGTCCCTTGAATGATACCACTGCAAAGTGGACAGTGGGGCTTCTAGAAACCCCAGGAGTGCTGGTTAAAGATTTTAACTTTATTGCTAGGACCTCCACCACTCCATCTGATCAGGCAGTTTTATCAGCAGCATTAGAGGAAGCCCAGCTGCAAAAGAACTCACAGCGTTGGGTGTGAAGGACTCTGAAAGCATTACTGGCTCCCAAACTGTTGCATGGTTGTTTTATCTGGAATAACAGAAAGCTGAGCAAGGACTAGGGCAGTATTTACCAAGGAAGCATGCACTAGGTATGACACTCTAGTTTTGTGTGGGAAGGAGCAAGGAGGCAGCCCAATTAGGATGACCAAGAACATAAACTTGCAGTGATGAATGGATTGGTACTGGCTGAGTGGACACCTACCTGACACATAAACACCTACATGCAAACATGAGTTCACCTGGTCAGAAACTTGCAGTGCTGATAAGAAAGTGAGTTAGGACTATCACATTCCCTGATGCTAGCACTCTCAGGTAACTGGCATGCTCACCAAAACTTATACCCCTTTTCATTGACAAGCTGAGGTTCCTCTTGGACATAGTCAGGCTGTTTGCTCTCCCTGCGCTGAGCAGAGGCTCCAGAACATCGCTGCTCTCTCGCTTTAGAAATCCATTTCTGATTTCCAATGTGAACGTGTTCATGCCTGGTTTATACTTACATTTGTACCACTGCTACCATTTAGTTCAGCGGAGTTCAGAATGGCTTTTAGTTCACACTTAGTGGAGATTAAAACCTATATAAAGGGTAAATCCTGCTATAATAGCAAAGGCAGCTCTGATACTGTCTTGTTAAGTCACTGCCGGGGCACTACTATGTGGGCCTTTGAGGACTTTGGTGCAACTGAGCTCGCCCAGACCACCTCACCGTGGTTCAACGTACATGCATGCATCTTGTTGTGATAAGCCCATCATCTTTTCTTAGCCTGCCTTTTGTGAAAGAAGGCAGCTTGGAATACACTGTGAAATGTTCTGGCCTACACACTAGCCCACTCTGTATTTTTTTTTGTCTCTCACATTTGCACTCATCTATGAGGTGTTTAATCCCAACCCTTCTCAGTTTAGGCCATGTTTAGTTGTTGGTTTGTTGTTGTTTTTTAAAAAGCGTATCAGTGTTTTTTTTCTCTACCTTCTCGTACTCAGCAATTCTGAAATAAATAATCCTTCCTTCTCGTAGCAGCTCCTGGTATTACTAAGGAAAATATTCAGTACAGTATCTCCTCTGACTAGTTTCCTGAAAATCTTTTACCTTACTGAAAATAAATTAGTTTAGTCCAAGAGACATTGTGACAGACTGCTGCATTAGATCACTTTTTTCCCCTGGATGTATTTATCTATATGAATCTTTTATTTTAAAATACGTTCTGGAGACTATTAAGAAACGTTTAAAATCTGACTGCCAGCATAAACTGTAACTTTACTATGAACATGTATTTGTATGGTGTGCATACATACCAAGATTATGTAAATATGTTGTATCTTTTAAGGATATTAGTAGCATGTAATGGATTTTACACAATTTAGATATTTTTCTACTCAATAGTAGCTTTTCGTTCAAGACCTAGCCTGTAGCTCATAATGCTTATAAGCCAAAGAAAATAGGCTGGCAGGAACCAAGGAGACTGGGTATCTGACCTGTTTACAATGAAACATGTATACAGAGATAGCAAAATGAGAAAGGTAACGCAGAAGATATCAGGGAGAAGAAAAATGAAAAGAAACAGTCTGTTAGAGTCTTTTAAAAATGTAGCCATTTGAGGATATGTGCATGAGCTAATGTGCAAATATTAATACAGTGGGAAATCAAGTGGGATGTCAACCATATGCCACCATATTAGAGGAGCCCAAAAGAATTTCCCAACCAAGCTTATTTCTCATTTCCCACACAGCTGAAACGGGTGAAGTTGATGCGTTTGTCTGTAATTGAGTAAATTCACTTGTGGCTATCGATAAATATTTAGCATAAGAAATTTTGCTGTTAATGATCTGATTTCCCCATCGAACAGGACAGAGATAAAGCTTCAGCAACAAAAATCACTATGTAATAATGTTGTGCACATCATTCAGTACAAAAACGGAAAAACCTCAATGTTCAATTTAAGAAAAAATATTCTGCAATGACTATTGCAAATGACAGGGACAGTAAATATGTCATTAAAGCAAACAGTTGCTACTGTATATGATGACCTGTTTAGGGTTATTTTCTTTAATTCTTCAACTTCATCTGAGGATGCATAAAAACGGAGGGAGTTTATAGGTTAAAATTTCTTTTAAAAATCGCTGCAGTACTTTCACAGAATGAACTCCCTTAGTATAAAACTTTATCACAGGAGTGCAACTTCACATGCAAGAAAACCCAGAATTCTTGTTTTAATGAGGGAAAAAAAATTGTTCCATCACAAAACATGAGATCTCAAGTGATCCATTTGAATTATGCTTTATCAGAGTAGTTTGCTCCTGTTGATTACACTTCCATGCTAATGCACAGCACGTCTGTCATCACAGAAGTTTAGAAAGACATTCCAGCACTGTAACATTTTAAATAGCCACGGTCCAGTGCACGCTCAAGGATGCATTTTAACTCTTCAAAGAATCCATCAAGTACTCTGGGCTGCTGCCTATTGAATTACTCAGAGATTTCCTCAACTACAACAAGTTGTTGGAACCAATGTTTTATACTTATTCAGCTCCTGACGTTAAAGTGTCTATGGGATACCAAATTGGTTTGGGTTTATTCTAAAGCAGTGTTTTAAAGAGACATGGCTAGTTCAATAATGGTCCCTACTATGTCTAGGCAACTCTGACGATATATAAAAATGGAGACTCACAGATCAGGTATTTTGGAAATACTGCACTATTCAGGAAGTGATTACTTCTTGCACAACTTCTAATTTTAAAAAATGTATCTCAACAATGCCTTATCAGAATTGGCTCTTGTAGCATATGGGGTATTTCATCCCTTTAAAATAAAAACTAGAATCTCAATGAAATTTAAAAGAAAAAGCAAGAGATTTGAAATAATACGTTCTTTAAAAAAAACCCACCCAACATTGCATGCCTCAGTGCTCAATCACTTCAGCTAGAACATGAACATCTGAGGTACTAATTAGAAAATGATTACTCAAAAATGACACATGCAAGTCATCACCTAAACTGAAAATACCAAAGTTAAACAGTAAAACTAATGCATTTTTAACATTCTTTCAATTTTATAATTATTTGAAACATAAGTAATCTGATAAAAATTATGCTTACTCTGATAATATCCAATTAGAAATTTTATACATTAGCTAAAGTCACCTTCACTAAATTATGCAACATAGTCTATGCCAAATTCTGGAGGGGACTACAAGAGCTAACTTCATTGTCTTAAATAAGTTGATAGTCTCTGAATACAAGGGTATGCATGACTACATAGAACTCAGGCCAAATATATGGAAACTACATTCTTTAGTTATGATTCACACCATAGCCAGTATGATGAGAAACTGTATTAAAAAAAAAAAAAGAAAGAAAAAAAAGAAAAAAACGTGTCTGGTCCAGCCTGGTAGGTGTTCTTTGTCCCATGTAGTCACCTATACCTGAAGGAGTGAAGGGAGAAGGACAAAGATTGTGACCCAATGGAGGGTCTCAACAAAATGAAAGACAAACGTGTGGCCAGAAATTATGGCAGCCCTTCAATGAAAGTCCTGTGGACTGGAGAGCTGTCAAAAGGTGGCTCTTCCCCACCAGTGCTTTGGTGAACTCCGAAGACAGCTTTGTGTTACTTTAACTGAGGGGTTGGTCAGAAGAGCTGCCCTCACCTCAGATGACAGGTGGTGACAGTACCGAAAGGAATTTGAACTTTCTATATTTTTGAAGCATTCTACTTTGATTACAGCTACTGTCATTATCCTTCACACTGGCACCAGGACCGGTACTTTTTGCTATTCTCTATGTTTCTCACCTTCCCGAGCACCTAGAACTGCATTACTTATGAAACGAGTCCTGATGGAGCTGAGCTGAGCTCCATCGACTAGCACCTTTTTCTAAGAACTCTACATATATTCAAAAGACTCATGCCAAAAGAGCCAATCTGCTCCAAAAAGATAAGCCACGTGCATCAGGCAGCAGTAAAGGGTTTGGAAACTACTGGTCTCCCTTTTGGCAGATGTTTGTGTAGAGAGCCTTCGCATTCATGCCAACTGGCTCTCCCAGCTCGTGTATTCAGTATAGTATAGAGCTTCAAGATGTGTCAATATATAGCATACAGAAACCCTGCATTTGCATTCAAACCACAACTGAATTTAGACTTGCTTACCACAGGTTAAAGCCCTCCTTGTTCAACAGAAGCTAGCAAACACTGGGGGCTCTTAACTCACTGATAGACATGCAGCATTATGCCTTACCTTGGCTAAGAGAAAAATTTCAAATTCCATCTTCCCGCTTGTCTCCAGAGCTATCTCAGCTAGGGGCAGATTAGTTATGAATGAGTGAGGTACAGCTCCCCTTACCTGTTTCTGGTGTACGGCAAGCTGCCTCCCATTCAGGTCAAGCTCTTCCCACTCGCAAGAGCTGCTGACAACACCGCTGGACTGCGCCTGCAATTGGTTTGTGGCAGGACTGGGAAAAAAAAGAGTTGCTCTTCCGACTAGAAACTATAATTTTGTATCATTAATTAAACAAAACCAGTGAATACAGAACTCAGAAAGTAAGTTTTACTTCTTTTTAGGTTTGAGAGTGCCCTGCTGTCCTGGCTGATCCTGTGCTAAGTCTGCCCATGTTCAATATTAAAATAAAAAGTAGTGATGTATGCTGATTACTACAGCAGGTAGATTGTCCAGTCCTCATTTTAATGGTCTCTTATTGATTTCAGTCACAGACATATCCTTATTAGAGGGAATCAGAACCCAGTGCTCACAGCTTTAGGACTTCCTACCAGTACATCAGAATGTCAGTGTGGAAATACATACAGATTCTTCACTGCGCCAACTGCAGATGTGCAGGCTCTCACAACAAACTTAGCAATGTAAATTCAACCTTTCACATACAACACCCTCCTCTGAAGCCTTATAAAAATACCAGTGCAACATATAGCCATTTTACAAAACAATTATCTTTATAGAAAGGTATTTTAGTGGTATATGCTGAGGTAAATAATAAAAACAGACCCAACAGAGGGCATGACCAGTGTTATGGAGAACTCCAGATGAAATTTGGCCAAAAGCTTGTTTTATAAAAGCTAATATTTACCTACCAGTTATGATCCCTGGTCAGGTGCTTATTGCTGTAATACTTCAAAATTATTCTTCAGTTTACAAATCGAAAAATATACGAAATTAGATCTGTATGAATGCTAGGTATTAGCTGTCACGAATTTTAAAAGGCATTGTACCAAGTTTTCTTAATTGTTTACTAACCAATTTGATTGTAGCAGGTAAATAAACTACAGCATACATTTTACCTGACACCATGCATCAAAATCACCATAAAAACTAAGTTTATCAAAGTCCAACTCCACAAGGAAAACATGAAAAAGTGCAAATTATGTACCCAGTATTTCTGTCACAGCTGTTTTTCTTAATATGGCATGAAAAAGGTTTACAGCATATATTAAGAAAATTCTTACAAGTGTTCACCTCAATGCTTATATATACAACATTTTGCTCAAAGTGCTCACTATATGAAAAAAACTGATTGGATAAAAATATTTAAACAGTGCTTTCTGAACGTTCAGGGAAAATTCATATAATACATCAGTCCCATTTGTCTTCCTCTTCACTCAGTGCAATGAGATGCAGAAGTCACATCAACTTCACGAAAACTTTGCTTGCCACATTGCCAGAAAACCTCAGTTACAGTGGCATTCTTGGTGTCCCATTGGGAGTGGGTCTTTTATTTTTTTGCATGTGACTTTGATGTTTTCGAGATCTTACTACTTTCATTCTTACTTCAAATACTTCTTGTATGGCTTTTCGAAAACAATGGAAATTGTAGTCTATTAATCCTACAGAGACACAAATGTTTTCCATATTAATAAAGACATTTATACAAACTAGGTAATGAAAAAAGTGCTTATATTCTACATTTAGTGAAATACCACACTCTCTCTCTGGAGGTCATAATCAGTGAATTTTCCAGGCATTTTTTCTGTGCTAAGCACAAGCACGTTTGATAAATACAAATAATTCAGTGAGCATTATAGCTTCATACTATGTCCAACATTAAATATATTTATTAGACTTAAGAGAAAACAAATAAAAGTTCATTGGCAGATAAAAAAGCTTTAACTTAAGAGCTTTGAAGAAGTGCTCAGTACACAAGAAAAATTGAAGTCTTTCATAAAATATGGTGTCATTTTGTAAATTTGCGCTACAGTATGACTGTGATAAAAGTAAGTAGCATCTAGTAATCAAAGAATTTTCATTTTTTGACAATGCATAAGCTTTGAAATGGATACTTGATAGAAATATTACCAAGTAACAGCCAGTATACTTCATCTTACATTGCAATTGAAAAATAACACAATAGACATGCTGTTAGATTACATACATACATAACAGGCAGATAACATTACCATGTGAGTGGGCTGAATGTGATCCCACAGAAAAGCTGTAAAGCCATCTTGGTAGTCAATCGGAAGAGTTACTGGGTGCTACAATTGTGTAATGCTGCAATACAATTTTAGAATTTTGGTACTGAGCTTATGACCTCATTCAAGCTTAATGCCATAAGCTTTCTTAACTCAAATACTGCAGTGTTTTCCAGTTCAATTTCCATAACAGGAGATGATACATATTTTAAGTGGTTTAAATCCACCATGTTACACTTTGATTTTTTCCCAGGAATTATTTCCCTCACTCTAGAGTTCAGACAAAATATTATGTGGAAGTCACCAGGCACCAAAAGCTAATCCGCATTATAATACCAGAACTGTACTGTTAAAGAGTACAGGCTACAGCACAAACTGTTCCAAACTATGTAGACACAACAACCTGACACAGTTGTGGACAAACCCTAGTGGGTGTTTATTCAATATGGTGTCTTTTCTCAGAGTTCTTAGTAGGTATGTCGAAGTAACACTTCTTATGGTTACAGCAGAAAGTGACTGCATCTAACATTCACAGATGTCCTGGTTTCGGCTGGGATAGAGTTCATTTTCTTCCTAGTAGCTGGTATAGTGCTGTGGTTTGGATTTAGTAGGAGAATAGTGTTGACAACACACTGATGTTTTCAGTTGTTGCTAAGTAGTGTTCATACTAAGTCAAGGATTTTTCAGCTTCTCATGCCCAGCCAGCAAGAAGGCTGGAGGGGCACAAGAAGCTGGGGGGGGGGACACAGCCAGGACAGCTGACCCAAACTGGCCAAAGGAATATTCCATACTGTGTGACGTCATGCCCAGTATATAAACTGTGGGGAGTTGGCCGGGAGGGGTGGATCGCTGCTCAGGAACTAACTGGTCATCGGTCGGCGAGTGGTGAGCAATTGCATTGTGCATCACTTGTTTTGTATATTCTAATTCTTTTAGTATTAGTATTGTAATTTTATTATTATTATTATTGTTATTATTATTATTTTTCTTCCTTTCTGTCCTATTAAACTGTCTTTATCTCAACCCACGAGTTGGTTTTTTTTTTTGATTCTCTCCTCCATCCCACTGCGTGGGGGGAGTGAGCGAGCAGCTGTGTGGTGCGTAGTTGCCGGCTGGGGTTAAACCACGACAATAGATAATAAAGGTGATACGGGTATGAAAGATAAATTCGACTAGTTGAAGTTTTATAAAATAAAATCTAAATAGCCTGTCAAACAGCCCAGCAGACATGGTATGAGTACTGCACTCACAAACACACCAACACTGACTGGTGAATTAATATCACAAGATGGGGACACAAGCCCAGATCATGGCTCATTCTTCCACTGCTCAGTTCTAGTCTCAGGGCATTTCACTAAGACCAGTAACCCAGTGAACATCATGCCAGTGAGCAGAGCGATCATGAACTAAGCTTTCAATATTGACCTTGACGAGGGTTAGAGATATAACCAAGAAATTTTATGCACTTTAACTGCAAAATATGAAAGCCACCTAGGTCCCAAATATGCAACTTTTCAAAAGCCTCCCTTCAGAGATAAGAAAAGCAAGAACATATTTCTTTCTGTCAGCCAGTTTCAATAATTTTCCCTTGGTTATGGCACGCAAGCTGTTCCAAATGCGTATGCTGGCACCAACAGGTACAAATCAATGTTAGCCAAGATAAACTGACACATTCTACTGTTGCAGATGGAAGCTTTACTGCACTGGATGTAAACTTTCATATGCTTTCATATCAGAAAGTTGTCAAATACATTTATGATTTCATCTTATCTTAATGCCACCACAAATACTTCATGCCTTTAAACATGTTATGTAAGCTCTATCAAGCTGTACTTACCTTTAATATTTGCGATACAGCTAGAGACTGTTATTAGCTAACAACAACCACAGTTATTCATTAACTCGCTAATGTAAGGGAAAAGTAATGCAATACTAGAAAAGGGAAAAATACCTTTTCTCTCAAAGCTTTCTTCTCTGACAAAACAAACAAGAGCAAGGAATTTTGTCACCTCTTTTAAATAAAGGACAGTTGTATTGTTCAGTTTTATGATTGCCATGGATTCTTTGTCATAAGGAGTTCCAGTGCCATCATCTTTAAGCCTAAAGGGCAACATTCAAACAAACAAACACGAAAAGATAAGCCACCAGATGAGCTAACAAAAGTACTCTCACATTGGTTCTTTCACCAGAAAATCTCAAACTTCATGAAATTTTCATTTTAACCTTTCAGGGAGACTCTTCTTCAAACTACACACTATGTAAAATAAGGAGACATAGAGATTAAATCATTTGTCCAATCACACATCAAATCTTAGATCTGGGGCTAGAAATCAGATTGTTTGATTGCCAAGTACCTGAACTGGAGCCTTATTTTTTCCTCTGTTAGTTACCAACCATTTACCACAAGGTTGTGTTTTCTTTTAATCAATGCACTATATTATGACTTGATCTAAAACATGTGAACCAGTAAGTCTGTACTGATAATTCCAAATCCAGTAACCTTGCTTGAGCAGTGACAGCTGACTGATAGTTTAAGCCATCATGAGACTTTCCTCATGAGATGTGGCTTCTGCAACATCAGATATCATGAAAAGAGATTTCTCCTTCACAGATGATGTGTCATGATGATCACTGTTTTAGTTTTGTACCTTGTAATTCTACCCTCATTCCTGAATGCACACACAGATCTTGTTAAATGGGTAGTTATCACCAACCTCCCAGAACAATTAGTATCAATAATATATTAAAGTAGCAAGTTTCACAGATGCTCCAGGAACAGAGGACAAGAAATTAATTGTAGTATCATGTCTTTAGTCTATAGCTAAAAACATGGTAAGCAGATTTCTGGTGATAAATGCTAAATGGTTACACAAAGACAGTGGCAGAGTGACATTTTGTGAATAGCCCCACAAATGCTGTTGTACAGATAATAATTAAATGCATAGTCTTTTGAACTACACAGCAGCATCTTTCTCGGTACAAAAAAAATGCCACAGTATCAACAGCCTTTATTGTATAGTTACTTTCTTGTACAGTTACTGAAGTGACTGACTCCAAAATCTCAAACACACAGCAGAATATACAAACTTAAGAAATTTTAGAAAGGTATTCCAACAATTTGTTGTTCTTTTGAAGTTCTAATGCTTATTGCACATCTGCACCAGGATTCTCCCTTGTACCTTGTCCAAGAGTGCAAGAAGTCTATCAATGGGTAAGAATGCAAGGCTACCAAAGACTACCACACTCTAAGCATGCTGTGTTTAGCCTCCAAGTCTATGCATCTTAATGCACTAATTCTTAATGTGCCCCTGCCTTTCCCAGGAATAGCAGGCATTAGATTTGGCCAAGGGCCAAGCCATTTAAAACATAACTTGTAAGGAGATGTACATGCTACCCCAAGAGATCTCCAGTTGCTAATGTATAAGGAAGAGAAACTGAAAAAAACCCACAAAGGTCATGTAGGGAAAAGAGGACGAACAGATAACCGAAGCAAGAGCGAAGCAGCTCTCTGAGGCCAGTAGAGGCCACTAGCTATTAAAGTAAACAAAACTAAGTATGGCCCCATTTTTTTTTTTTTTAAATGGGAGGCATCCTTCTGCTGAATTTGTCGCTGGGGAACAAAAAGATAATGTTAATGTTTCCTTTTATTTTAGGTTGGTTACTTCCCACTCCTTCTTCCAAATAAAATGATTAGCATAGAAAGAGGAAGGTGTTCACAAAAGGGGCTGGGCAGGGAACAGTGCTTGTCGCTAGCAGGGGACCTGTACTTCAGAGGCCTGCCGCTTCCTCCTTCTCCCCTGTCCTGACAAATTACTTTGGCAAATTACACATTCTCATTATTATTTATACCCACATCATTCTAATTTTGAGGCCATTCAGATTGAAGGTACACAGTTTTACGAAAAACATTAACAATTTACTTACCCATATATACAAGAAATGTCAATCACAACATCTATCATATCACAGCAGAGCTCATAAGTTTGCATATCCACTGGAGTACTGTCCGTTGCAATATAGATCTTACTGACTACATCAAATAAAAATGCTTTTTCAATCCCAGAATTCTATTTAAGAAAAGAAGAAAGAAAAATAAAATGGAAGCCATGTCTTCAAATTAATACAAAGCTTTTTTGTTCCCCTACTTGCCTGTTATACAAAAAGCTAGGCTGAAGAAGTGGAAGTTAAACTGCAATCAAGCTCATTTTGAAAGAACTGTACATACAGCACTGTCATATTTGTAGCA
The DNA here is from genome assembly GCF_018139145.2 of Gymnogyps californianus. Lineage (NCBI taxonomy): Eukaryota > Metazoa > Chordata > Aves > Accipitriformes > Cathartidae > Gymnogyps > Gymnogyps californianus. The sequence continues at coordinate 86,914,767 of NC_059473.1, read as the reverse complement.
AACCGTGATGCTCACAGACCTTCCAACAGTTTCTGCCTCAGAGCAGACATAACGCCAAGTTACACTCCCAAACTTCCCCTCTCTGGAAAACATCTGGAGAGATTACATTTATTTTCAGAGGAAAATGCAGGGGAAAAAAATTTTCCAAGATCAAGCTTTTGGGTTTTTGATTGCAACAATGGACATAAAAAGAGAGCTGTAATTTAAAGTTATTCTAGCTGGACATGTAAGAAGGTAGAAACAAGGAAAAGAAAAAGTTGATAGACAAAGAAGGCAGCAGTGTTCAGGAACTAATTTCTCAAGGAAATAGGGATATTGTCTCATCGGGGTCTGTAGCTGTTTTATTGTCTGGTTCCTTAGAACATCTTTTAGGATCACAGGAAAAAGACCAGTATTTTGATGGTGCTCTTTCAATTTTCATGTAGCATTGGTGGTTAAAGCCATGTTTATAATGCTAAGGCTTGCTAATGTGATGACAACTATGTTCTTGTCATCCTGCCAAACTGATTAAGACTCTCTCCATACTGGAGGCGTATCGTATTCGCAGCTCTCAGAGGCTAGCCAGGAATGCTAGCTCATACTCCTTGTGTAGATAAGGTAAACTGTCATAAGCCTCTGCTTCCTGGAAAAAAAGAGGAAAAAATGTGTGCTGCTTAACTGAAAACAGTAGCTTTGCTTGCTGATATCAAGGGATTGCACCTCGGCAGCTGTCCCAGCATGAACACAAAGGGCAATTTCCCAGTATTGCTAAAGCTCACGCTATAAAATATGCTTCAGAATCCACCTATACAGGAAGAGAAGCAACTTTCTCCCATCAAACTGAATTTTCTCCATATATGGGCTTCCCTTTTTAATATGGTTTGGGACTGCTGCCACAGCAGTTTTGTAACTACCAAAAAACACACTGAAAAGCCCTAAGAAATTTTAATAGCTTCAGCCTCCTTTGTAGTTACAGAACTTTGCCTTTTTTCTTCTTCTTTCTTTTCTAAGTCAGTCAACTATTTAACACATAGTTAAGGGACTCAAGTGACCCTCCTACTTTCCAAATTTCCTGAAATAGGTAGAAAAATTTCAACGCTAGGTATGCTATTGAACAATGGCCAGCAATATTTTGGGCATTTTTTTCTTAAAGAAGCTTAATTCTTCCACCATTGCATACACACCTAAGGCTGGAAACATCCATCAATAATAACAGAGTATAGAGGTGAATTTCTTGCATTTCATTATGGAAAAGACTCTGTGAATGGCACATTTCAGTAAGTCATTAATAAAAAAAATACTCAAAACACTGTGGATACCTTAGGTACACGGGCTGAAGCACACAATGTACAAGGATAGTCTCAGAGAACTGGCTTTGTTCAGCCTGAAGAAGAGAAGGCTCATTGCTATCTACAAATACCTAATATAAGGTATTTGCACAGAATACAGAGCCAAACTCTTCTCGGAGCTACAGTGTTGAAGGACAAGAGGCAAAAGGCACAAGCTGGAATTCTGACTTGATACAAGAAAAAAAAATTTAGCATGAGAGTGGTGAAGCACTGGGAGCATGCTGACCTGAGAGTTTGTAGAGTTTCCATCCTTGGAGATACACAAAGCTGGACTGGACCCAGCCATGAGCAACCTGCTCTAACTGGCCTGACTCTGAGCAGGAGCTGACCTCTAAAGGTCTCTTTCAGCCTACATGGCTCTATGAGTCTATGTTCTTTGAGCACTAAGAACAAAAATGTATGCATATTTATTTTGGTTATTCTGGACAGATGTGGTAGTTCTGTAATTTTAATTTTTAAATAATAATTCTGACAACACCTCACATACTTCAACAGATGCTGTCAAATAAGACTAATCACAAGATTCACCTGTAAATATAAGTATATAGCCGTAATTCATTGCCAAAATACATATTTGAAAATACAAGTCATTTTAGATGAAAGAAGTTGGAACTTGAGCCCTGTAGTGTCATTCATGAGGAGTCGATTATAAAATTTTGTATTACATAAAGAGAGATATAGTGACAATTTCAGCTGTACAGGTAAGATGTACTTTAAATTATTAAGATGCCAGTGACAATATAATAACATCTAACAATGAGAAGTGATTTTTCTATCTCAGAACTCCAGCTGCTGCAGCCTGCCTGTACTTGCAGTGACAGTTTAAAAGGTTTTCATCTTGAGATGTTTGCCATGCCAGCAGTTATGCCTGCTGGTAAGGGCAGAGCTTGGTGTCTTAACTTAAACCATGCTTCTTTTCAGTTGAAACTAATACATCATGGTAGGACCTGCTCAGAAACCGGCACATATTTGCTTCTGTTGAACTTTGTATGGTGACAGAAACCTCTGCGAAAGGGTAGGATGGACTGCCAGGAGTAGTAACCACTAAATTGTGCCCACATGACTTCAGAGATTTTATTTGCCATGGTTTTTAGTACCACTTTAACTGAAAAAGCAATGGATTTGCCAGAATGTTTGTGAGGAAATTGCTCAAGGAAAAAAAATGCCAGTACAAACAACAATTACAAGTCATAAAAAAAACAAGGGACAGTAGATAAAAATTACTATTCAAAGAGACATTACATCATTAATGCTCAGCCAGGGAAAATGACAATAAGAAATCAACCGTTCCTGTTACTTGAGCAGGAGGGTTCCTTATTAGAGAAACAAAGGCCAATAGCTGCCTTATGCAACTGAATGAAATGCTGCCATTGATGTCAACGAGAGCAGGGTCCGAATAAGCACTAGTTATCTCTGACACAACCCTACAGCCTGGAAAGAAGATGCAACATGCACTAGAAGATCGATCAAGCACTCTGAATCGATACGAGAGTATTCCATGGCTAATCTGAACCAAGAGAGTGATTGCAAAAAATCTTCTGCAATGAATATATGAGATTTTATTTTGGATAGGTAAAAACCATGAGGTAGTTGAAATTCAAACCATGTTTCTCAACTATACTGGGTGTGATGAAGTAGAAGGCAGTTTCTATTCTTTAAGTGGAATGGGTTCAGTAAAACTGGTAGTATTACTCCAATTCCTAGGTTAGGTAAATGGGCCTATCTTTTTCCTTCTTGAAAGTATGCAGGGTAAGCCAGAATTTGGCCCTAAAAAGTAATTTTTAAAAGAACTTACAGCATATCACCAGTCACTTACAGTTAGGAATGCATTTCAGACAGTTATTTAAACAGGTCTTGCAGCAAACAGCAGATTTTGTGAATGAATTTTAATTTTAAATACTACATTTGAATTTACAGCTTATGAAATTTAAATCATTAAATAAACAAAACTGTACTTAATTTTATTTTTACCATGATAACTCATTGTTTGTTTTTAACGCATACTTTTTAACGTCTGTCTGGTTTCGGCTGGGACAGAGTTAACTTTTTTTATAGCTGTACAGTGCTGTGTTTTGGATTTAGTGTGAGAATGATGTTGATAACACTGATGATTTAGTTGTTGCTAAGTACGCTTATCTTAAGCAAGACTTTTCAGTTTCTCATGCTCTGCAGCAAGCAGGGGCAGGAGCTGGAGGAGCAGAGCGGGAGCTGACCTGAACTAGCCAAAGGTATTCCATACCATGGAACGTCATGCCAGTATTAAACAGGGGGAGCTGGCCGGGGGGCGGATCGCGGTTCGGGAACTAACTGAGCATCGTCAGCGGTGTGAGCAATTGCATTGTGCATCACTGGTTTTTTTTCTTCTTTTGTTGCATTCCTTTTCATTACTATTATTATTATATTTCATTATTACTATTGTTAGTCCCTCAAAAAAACCCAACAACCCTAAAATGAAAATCCACGTTCCCGTGTCACACAACTTGATTGCTTAGTAAGGCCATGGTAATTAAAAAACAGACATCCTTCTATATGAAGCTGATAAGAGTGTTAGTCAGGTAAGATTACATGGGTTTTGAATGCCAAACCAACTGTTATTTTATGCTTTACAAGCAGTTACATTAAAGAATGTGAAGCAGTATTATCACACTGATCGTTCCTCAAACGTACAAGCTAACACACTGTGGCACTATCAAGTTAGGCAAAAACCTGCTGTGAACTTCAGAGTGATCACAGATCTATTTTTGTAATCATCAGCTTTTCGTGTTGGAATTCTTCATGGCATAAATGAAAGCATATCCTCATGAATATTGCTGCAAAACCCAAACTAGAACACCACTACACCCACACTTTGATATCCAACACACTGGCTTCCTGAGGTAAGACATGACCAAAATCCATGTCAAGATTTGTTGTCACTAAGTTGCTAAAGTAGAGAGGCACCCGCTAACTAATTCTATGCTGGAGAATGATGTTTAGTCTTCCTCTGGCTGCAAATAGTCATTCCGAGTCTCCTGTCTACAGATAGAAGATACTTGTAAAAAGACAGCAAGCATGCTGAGGACATAATGATGCAGCTACCCCTTGCTCTAGGTCATTAACAAACTGGATTTTGCTCTATTTGGAGCTAAGAAACAGTCTGAGACCGTTTCCCCTACTGAATAGGGGAAATAGCATACCTCCCTCACATTTTTGGACTTCCCATTCATTTGAAAGATTTGTTCTTCCTTACAAATTACATCTGATATTCTAGATATTATTGGAGCTGCCTTCTGGGTGTTCCAGACACACAAGCAACTGTCATCAGTCATTCAGGAAGCGGCTCGTGCTTGATTCATCTGGTGGTTTGGCAGAAATTCTTCATCAACTCCAAACAGTAAGGAGACCCCATACAGAGATCTGACTCACAATATGAGTGACTGGGGTGACTCTGGCACAAGGAGGACTATCATTCAGCCAGCTTTCTCTTTAAGACTGTGTAGCATATTCAATATCCAATTGCTCCAGAACTGTTGTCATCACTCCTTTCTGTCCTAAGTGGAGTTCAAGACTGGATGATAACTGGTATATGGTCCAGCCATTTTGGTAGAAACAGATCTTTGTAACAAAACATTCATTATGAAATAGCATCATTTGTTGCCTAATAGTAAGAAAATAAGTTTTGGAAAGACCTTCCTCTAATCCTAGCTCTCCCTTTCAGCAACATATCCAACTTTTCTCTCTCTCCATTTTCACACCCTACACTGAGAAACTGTGAAGTCTAATTTTATCTTACAGGCTGTTGAATGATATTAAATAATTTCATTACTTCAAAATCACAAAAAGGCACAACAAAATACCTTGCTTAGAAATTGAAGCTTGACAAATTAACGCTAGATGCAAGGTGCAAAATTAGAATACTATGAGAAAGGGTGCAGTTTCAGGAGCTGCTATGACCTGACTTAACGACCACCAAAACGGGGAGTTCCCCTTTTCACAACCTACTCACTGTGTTCCCCTTTGCTCATGGCCACATGTTCCCACCTCTTATCTTGTGCCAAAACAAGAGGATGTTGGACTCCTCCATGACCTGCTTTTAACTAAATTAAACAGTGCATTAGTGTGTGTCATAGTGACTCCAAGAGGGAACAGGTCAGTGTCAGAACCAGTACAAAGGAGAGGAAGGGATCACAGATACAGGAACAGTGGAGCAAGAATTACCTCCACAGTGATAACAAGCCACTAGCTACACTAAGCTCCCTAACTGGCCTTCCGAGTAACTATGGAAGCGGTGAAAGTTGTGATGGACTCTACCTCTAAAAATTTCAAGACAAGAGAAGATTTTCTTAAGAGGGGTAAACTTCAGTACAAAGTAGAATTAATTCTAGGAAGCACTACAGACAGCTCTACATAGGAGGTCAGAGTAGATGATGTTCCTTTAAGAATCTATTTACGCAAATTTTAAGTACTAATTAAACAAATGCATGCAGCACAGACCTTTGCAACATTCAGATTAATGTATGACCAGAAAAGTGATGACTGCTAACCCACTTTTTGTGATTCAGGAAATACTGTATCTCAGCAGCTCAGCAACACTGTTTAATAGACAAGGAGGTGAGGCCAAGCTGCATGTGGGTGCATTTCAACTAAGTTCTGATAATTTCTCTGAGAGTTCACATTGCTCATAATCTCTCAGAAGGCAGTGAACAGAGTATCTGAACATGCATGTTGGACATAGCTGGATCTACAGACAAAGTATATAACAAGTACTTACTGAAATAAAGATGTTAAGCAGGTTTTCCAGTGTTGGGAGCTGTGGAATCAGTTTCTGTACCACTTTGCTAAACGCTTCAAATATAGAATGATCATATATGCTTGTCAGATAAAAGCTGGAAAAAAACGTCACCACATTTTCCTTTTAGCCACATACTGTGAACATGATGTACCTTTCATAATATGAGTGAAATGAAATATTGTCAAACAGCAAGTGCCTACACTTATGCAATTACCCCTTGTGATCAAGTCACGTGTTACGATTGAAGCATAGGACTTCATCTCTATACAAAAAACCCCTAGACACTGCAAACTAGACCTTGATGTAGAACTTCATGATGCAACTCCCACCTTGGTATTCTTACGAAAGTATTTTTCAAACTGCAGGAGAGGAATATTACCGAGTATGTCTGTTGTGATCTACTTTTTGAAAGCTGTGGACCCATTTAGCAATGCAATGATGCAGTCAAGTAGTTAAGAGCTCTAAAGAGCTGGCATGTTCACGGAGCAGGTCTCTCTTTTTAATATATTTGTACTTGGCTTTAAGTGCTAAGAAAGCCATGACAACTTGATGTCCTCTAGTTCCCAGTCTATTTTTTATGATTTGCTACAATAATCTGCTTTATCAGCAGACATAAGGCAAAGATACAGCACCTGTCTTCCCAAGTGGCTCCAAGCAGGCTGCAGCAGTGAGGACTAGTGATTGGGAGGGGACTGTGAGGCAGAGAGGTTTCAAAGAAGGCAAAAGTGACGTAGGTGGCATATACACTCTACTGGCTGGAGCTCTACTGGTTGCTGCCTCTGTCCAAGCAACTTATTTCAAGACAGCAGCTGCAGCAAAAACTGGTAGGACTCTGGCGTATTTGTTATCTGTTTTTAAGCACATCTCCTCTCCATCTTTCCCTCCAAGACAGCAATCAGAAATAAGATACTTTGTTTGGCTCAGGTCAAATGCAATGTCTCTGATTATCCTTTACCTTCATATATCAAAAGCTTGTTGTCTGCTACTTCAAGAGGACAGAAAATGGTAACTCGTCAAATAAGCTGTTCTCCTCTCTAGGATTCTCTGCACAGCAGTTTTTCTCACCTGAGGTGAATCTTCTCCAATCCAGCATCTGCAAGGTCATCATTTGCCCTCTGGTGAATATCTCTTTGCGTTTCAATCTTGTGATCATCAGATAAACCATCCACTTTATGGATAAAAATTTCAAAGTTGATATCTGGATTCACTTTATAGGCTCTGGTCACAGTGAGATGCAGCCGAGCTAATGCTTCCATATAATCATCCTGATGAAGTAAAAAGAAAAGCTACAACTGTAGGAAAGTTCTTAAAAATATATATAAAATTTTATGATACTTACTTTTAGATAATGCTACAGTTCAGCAACAGCTTAATTTTTTTATTTCTTGGAAGTAGAAGCCTGAGCCTACATCCAGCATGTGCACCAATCTCATGCTGTCAGCACTTAGGAATCTGAGTGAGAACCTCGAGATGTTACAGTAAATTAGTTAACTTTTGAACATACTGCAGAGAGAGATTAAAAATAACTAAGCAGCTCTTCAAGTTTTAATTACTTCCTTTTAATGTGTGTTTGTGATGTAAGTTAAGTCATTTATTTGCTTTGAAAAAATCTATGCTTTCCAACCCATTTGTCTGTTGTTGAAGGAAGAAAAGAAAAAGGCAGCTTAAAGCCCCCTTTTTTACCTGAGAATCAATAACAAATATCAGTGCTCCAGTGCCTCTGAAAATCATCTCATAGTCAAACGTAGGGTCAAAGAAGTCAATCTGCCCAGGAAAATCCCATATCTGAAAGTTGACAAAGGAGCTGTTGGAAACATCCTCTCTGCAGATCTTGTTTGTGCTCTCCAAGAAGAGAGTCTCATTCGGCGACATTTTGTGAAAGACAACTTTCTGAATGGAAGACTTCCCACTTCTTCTCAGTCCCATGAGCAGGATTCTTGGCTTAACTTCAGTACTGAAGGGATCATTGAAATCCAAAACTGAATAAAATCACACAAGAAGAAAAGTAATATACTATGGCAATATAATTAGTAACTGCCAGATAACATGCATTTGACATTTGTTTTTATGACATTTTTACTTGGATTTATGTAAATGTTACCAATTTTTAAGCTTAGGGAGCGGTGCTACAGGCATTTTAACTTGAATTATTTGCCCCTTAGGCTATACTATCAGAAAACCTACTTCTCACCTGTAAGACAGAGACTGCAGAAGGCTTGATCGCTCAGTTTGTATGTGAACACCATGTTATCACACACAGACATCCTAAAATACCTGATTTTACTCTAATTAACACTATCCCACATACACTCTAACCCAACTTTTAAAAAGTATCATCCGGTAACAAATACCTTTCTCAACTGATAGCTACATCACACTGCTGGAAGAAAGGAGTAAGTTTGTGTTAGTTACATCTGTGTGATCTTCCTAAAGCTACATGAGGGCTTCGTTCCTCTAAAATAAATAAATAAATCATACATCCCAGGAGCTATAGGAAGCGGACAACTCAGCAGGCACATAATTCCTCTATGTTGGGACTTACAACACAGTACTGAGCTCACAAGGATTCCTTTTCTAAGGTGGTTAGGATTTCACCTGCTGTTGAATCATTTGTGTTACCATCTGTAAAAGTTTGTTATCCAATAAATAAGATTACAGCATATCCCCTGCCTATTTGCAAAACAAAGGCCTCAGAACACAGTGATGTCATTGTGTTACCTACCCCAGTTTGAAACTGGTACCACTAAAACAGAACATTTTCCAGTTTCAGGTATCTCTAATCAAAACAGCTACAACAGTCTAAATTGCTGCACTTAGTTGGCCCATAACTTTGCAATGTCCTTTGGTGGTGAGCCGAAAACCATACTGCACGTAGATCTAAAAAGCTTTCAAACACCTCTGTGATACCCTGTCTGCAGCGTCAAACACAAGCAATGCAAAAAACTGAGTTGTCAATGCTAAATCTGCAGAATAAGGCTCACAGCACACAGTGGTCAGGTTTAAAATACTGATCAGACAACAGGCTAAACACACTAGCTGTCAGGCAGACCTCCTCCCACCCGCTGCAGTACAGACTATTTAACATAATTCAGAGCACAACATAATTGCATTTCTTTCTCTTTTTCTGCTGGGATAAGTTTTGAATTGCAGAAAACCGGCACACATTTGTTCATATGCATTCGTCCTGCATATGCCCTGCATACGTTAAGTGATCAACTTTACTCCAAAAGTACGAAAATCCCAAACAAGAAACCTCAGCAACAACAATTTGAACCTGTCAATTTATTATATAGCCTTATGGGCCGAAAAACATGGAAAGCTTGAAGGAATCCTTTGCCTAGGAGCATGTTTTGCACCCGGGGTGGTGATCACATCTGTCCTCTTGTGTTCCTCAAGCCTCACTCACAACCTTCAGAAACGCAAGAGCGGGATGTGCTTGCCAGGAGGGCACAGAACCTTGTTCACATCTGTTTGTGCCTCCTGTGCTTCAGTTACAGAGAATTAGGGCTTCTCAACTGAAGGGCTTGTGGTGTTAGCATAAAACATCCCCTTGGCACCATCTACCGGCTCATGAGTGGTTATGCCACTCAGTGTGGGCCCGTGTCACCACAGTGACTGACAGGAGTTGAAAACTCATTACCGGTGGGATCCTACCCATTTTAAATACATTTGAAAGGCCTTGACAGGTATTACCACTTACTGTACTCTTGTCAATTATCACACGTGAAACACTGCCAGGCTGGAGCAGTGCGCAGATGATACTCCTTCAAGCAGAATAGCAACAGGTAACTCCATAAGAATCTCATCCTCCCAACACAGCAATGGCCAACTTCTGCTGATCCACAGACAACAAATTTAGGAAGTAATACACTGCAGTCAACACGCTGATCTACTCTTCCTGTCAACCTCAACAGTGATAGTACCCTCCTGTGGCTGCAAGAAACATGTGCCTACAACACTTTACACCTATAGAGAAATAATAAATATCTGCTCTAGGATGATGTAAGAATATTTTATGTTTTGGGGGTATGGTCTTGTCAATAAAGCAAACCAAAGGTACAGGATTTAACGGTATTTCCTCCACCCCACTCTCTTCTTTAATGAACAAATTTTCCACAGCTGCCAAATGTATACTCGCAATTTCATTAATGTGCATATATCCATACATCATACAATTTGCATTTTGGCCATCAGAAGGGAAAATAATTTATTCAAAGATTTACAAGAACTAGTTTGAATAAAATACTTTATGAAGGCATATAAAGAACAGTCTTCTGGTTGAGGCTTTATTGCATGTTTCAAAAAATCAAAAAAACTCCCATTTGCTCTGTACGCAACAGAACTTACGAAGTCTAATTTGCTATGGATTTGTACTTTGTGTCCCCTTCCTCTCCCCACCACAATTAACACCAACTTCCCCCTGTATGTCTTATGACATATCCTCCAAATAACAGATATGACATGCTGTGGCTGATCTGGAGCTCAACACATGCTGGTTGGCTAGACCGTACACACGTGTACACCGGTTTGCCAGCTGCTGCCACAGGAACGCACACATCTGCTCACCTGTCCCTCTGAGGACACTTTCATTTGAGTCTCTCCTCTCTTCTGAATGCCAGTTTTCATCAAACTTGTGGGAACTTAATCATCTTTGAGACATCTTTAGTTCAAATTTGGTTGAAGGTAGACAGCAGTTTCCAAAGTTCTGACCGGTGATGAGACAACCAGAAGACAGGCTACCTACATAACTCCCTTTTCTTTAAGAAATAGGCTAAAAACTCACATGTATCTCAAAAATATATTTTAAATAACTTGGGGCTTTACATTGTTGTTGTATTAAATTATTCCAGGCTGTTAGGTTTCTATGGACTGTAATACTTACTAGAAAGAAATTGCTTTATATTAAAGCCATACTAAAAAAAATACAGTTGCAAGTGAATACAGAGTTACTGATGAGAAGAATGAACACTAGCTCTTCTGCTAGTAAGACTGTTATTTAGCTTTTGAAATTCTGCCAGTTCAAAGACAGGCTAATGTAAATGAGTATCATCCAAACCTGACTAGATAGCAAGGCTGCTGTAGCACTTCCCTCTGAGTTAAGAGATTACCTTATATGTAAAGGAATTGGACGATGTGCTGCCTGCCCACATTCCTTTGCAGAGTACATGACAACTCCTTCTTTAATTTGCCACAGAAATGCCAGTAGATGTATGACTGCAACTTCTCAGACTAGGTTACTGAGTGAGATCATAATATGCCTAAGAGAAACATTAAACTCTTCTCTATTCTGTAATGGGAAAGATAATTTTCCCTATTGTGAGATGCAACACATTTCCTGCTTCACTCACTTTTGCAAAGAGTAAATGTTATAAAATGCCAGTTTCTAATGCATATCAACAGTCCTTCGTATTTCAACCTTTCTAAGCAGCCACAAAGAACAGAAGTCATGCTGGTTAGAGGCCGTATCCTTTGAAGTATTCACAAATGAAACTTAAGAAACACAAAAGCACTTTCCCCACAGAGAAGTACTCAATTCCTTACAAAATTTCTGTAATTGCAGTTGTGTCCTTGCTTATGGAGTGCAATTTGCGTGCATTGCAACATGCAGAAGAGCCCAGCTCTGAGGAGCTAATTGAGAACTGCACGTAGTAGTCCTGACCTGTCTCACCAGGATGCACAGTACACAATGAATACTTTAATAATCTCCTTCATGCTATCAGAGATAACTGGAGATAACATTGATAACTAAAATAGTTTTTGAAGCCCATCCTGAATTCCACATCAATTGCAATTAATTGTCAAAGCAGGTGACTATCAGTGCTTCACAGGCATGTGTGACGGGGATGCCACATTGGAAGGTGTATTTGTAGATCTCACCAGTTTTCAAACATCCAAATAAAGCACTGCAGTTCATCTGCTCAAGTGACGTCAAGCCAAAAGCAACTATTTTGCTCATGTTACCGTCCGTAAGGTAACAAGCCTCTGAGTCTAGTTTTAAACTAATACAGCTAATAATGATTATTTTTGTGCCCACTAATGCAATTCTGTTATTTTTAAGTTTTAACCTTTTTTGTGTAAAGGAGAATTAGCAGTCCCAAACTTTCCACTCATGTACCTTCAAGCCCATCGATTTCGTAGCATTTCCAGTACTACTGTGACTGCGATATTTGCAGCACTTTGGAGTGCTGTCAAGACAATAGCCTTACAAAACCCATACAATGAACATCTTCAATGCTAACAGATGGCCTGAGCCTAAAGAGTTACCAGAAAAAGCTTATATGCAATCAAGAAAACTGTTCAGCTATCCTGAGTTCATAAACATTGCAGAATTGCCTGGTGGAAGGAAATTCTTGTGGCTAAAGAAAAGACTCAGAACCAGAAGACCTGGTTCCACTCTGCCAGAAGTGTGACGCTCTCCAATGATATGTTTTAAAGCTACTTCCTTGGACACTCTGCAGAGGGTTTCCCCACTTCTAAATACTTTTTAATTGCATATATCAAAAATATGACTAGGCTTTATGTAAACTAAGTGCTTTAAGGTCTCTGAATATGACCCTATGTGTAAAGTAAAAACATTAAGAAGAGGACAAGAGCCATGGTTTCAGCATTCAGGCTGGAGACAAGAAACTAATATGGGGTGAGAGATGACCAATATGAAGTTTTGAAATCTCCCATATGTCTCCAAGCACAAATTATGCTTTTACTTTTGAGCCTCGCTTCTCCCTTCACTTTCAACAGCCATGCATTGAAGCTGTTCTCCTTATATTGCTCTTTCCATTCTTTCTTTGCAGAAAAGTGGAGGCTGTGACACTGAATTTTGGACTACTTACTGTACAGATCCAGGAAGAGAGAGGACAAAAACTGGGAAAAGGAAAGCCCCTTGCCCTGCAGCCCAGTGTTAAATACACAAAACACAGATCCAAATCCCAACCCCCTCCATTGCAGATGCTCTATGCCTCTTTCTCCAGAGAATTCAGAATGAAACAGAAAACCAGGGGATCTGGACTGTTAAAATGGACCTTTGCTTTAATCCTGTGTAAAAAAGGTCCCTGCATGGACTGTCTTCTCCTGCTATTCAGGATGTAAAGGTTTGTTTCTGTTAAGTGCAATATTCTGGTGTTACTGTGAAGAAGCAGTTGAAATTTTCAGCAGTCTAACAAAGTTTCTATTGAAAAATATCTAAATAAATTCTTCTGAGGACAGAATACGGATTACTTCTCTATGGAAAGTGCTAAGTTAGTTTAGCACTAAAGAAATATACTAAAATACATTCTCTTTGCATTGAAACGAAGGCAATTCTTTAGCAGTTTCAAGTAAGACTTTAATTAGTCTCAGCTACAGCTCTTACATCCCAGCACTCCCACAGCCTTTAACCATGAAGGCTTACACACAAAGCACTGACCTTCCCCCGCTCCCCCAAATTGCATTAGTCAATGCGATACCTCCCATGGCAGCCTGTAGGACTGGGCCTTTAAGGAGAAGAGTTCTGCATGCTAATAATCAAAGTAGCTTTAAAACGTGTGGCCTTTTATTATGCTCTTATAAAAAAACAATTCTTTTTTCACCCTGAGATACTGAGAGTTTTCCAAGCTCCGTTGTGAAATACATCTCAGAAGAATGAATTCAGGCTCTGAATGAAAGCAACAGGCTCTGAGCTGGCATTGCCTCTTTTTACTGAATGAGACTGCTTTTCCTGGTAAGCCTGTCCTTCCTAGCATCACCATCCATACTGACACGGATACGCAGTGAGTAACGCGGGTCCTCATATGCACAGACACACAGACAACAGACATTTAGCAGAGCCTGCCACTGTGGGGACTGACATTCACAGCTGCAGAGCAGCCCTGGACACAGAGCTGCATGTTGCCGCTGCCTTTTATAGTCTGACACCCAACCCCCCCACCTCCTTGGCACACTCAAGTCACATCACCAGCCTGTGGCCACTAATGACTAATAACTCTCACCCCAGACATGGAAAATACTGAAAGGAGATTACCCCCCACCACTACATTGTCTGTGCTCCTTTTGCCTCCTCCCTCTTTCCCAACCCTTCCTGCTACCTGTCAGCCCTTGCCCTGCTCCTGCCTCAGAGATCCCTGCTCTCTCTGACCCCACGGTAGCGCCCAACGAGCACCCTGTCCCCGTCCCGTCCCCTCCCACGGTCACCTCCGCAGCATCCCCGCTCAGCCTGGCCTCTTACCACGCACCCCCGACCCCAGCGAGGCCTGCCCTCCATCCAGACGCCTCGTCTCCCCCACACCGCTGTCCCCGGTTCCCTTCGTGCCCTGCTCACCCTCGCCGTGCCCCAAATCCCGCGGAGAGCCTTGCCTCCGCCCTGACCCACATCCGCAGGCAGCTAGGCCCGACCCCCCGGCAGCCAAACCTCACCTCCCCAGCGGTGGCTCCGTCCCGCCCGCCACCGTCCCTGCCTCACCCGCATCTCCGCGCACACGGGGCCGGCCCTGCCCCGCACCTCGCCCCCCTGCCCCGCCTCACCCCACACCCGCACTCGTTGCCGGCCGCTGCCCCACAGCCCCCTCCGAGGCCGGTGCCTGCCCCCCGGCTCTCCGGGAGCAGCCGCCGCCGCCCCCGCAGCCCCACGGCGGCCGCGACGCCGCTCCCCGCTGCCCCCGGTGCCGCTGCCGCTGCGGCCGCCGCGGGTGGCACTCACACGCCTCATCGCCGCCGCTCTCCACGTCACCGTCCGAGAAGGACTCGGCCCCGTCGGCGTAGCCCGCCAAGCCCACGATCTCCTCCTCCTCTTCCTCCTCCTCGTCGCCCTCCTCCTCCTCCGGCAGCTTCCTCGGCACCTGGCTCATGCCGGCCGCGCTCCCGGCGGGGCTCCGAGGGCCCCTCTGCCTCCGGGCGGCCTGGGGGCGCGCCTCGCCGCGGGCGCGGGGGGGCCCAGGTGCCGCGCTGGCGCCGTGCCCCGCCGCCGCCGCTGCCGCCGCTCCCCTACCCCGCACGGCGCTCGGCGGAGCGCGCGGCGCAGCCTGCCGGCGGGGCGCCGAGCGAGCGAGCGAGCGGGCGGGGGAGGCGGCGTGACCCGCGTCACCTGACGCGGCCGGTCACGGGCCGGCGGGGCCTCCGCGCTCGCCCAGGCCCGGTCGCAGGCCCGGCCCCGCCGCTGGCACCCGGCGGCAGGCAGGCAGAGCCGGGCGCTGCGGTGCTCACAGGCGGGCTCCGGGGCCTGCCGAGCGCCGCCGCGTCCCACCCCGGCCCTGCTGTCCCGCCGCGCCCTACGCGGGCCTACAGACACCCGTGGGACCGGTGCACACACGAGACGCTGCCTCTGGCGTGCAGGGGGCCGGGGTGGGTGAGCGGAGTGGCGGCGGCGGCCAGGTGTGCCAGTCCGCGGCCACTGCTGGTGTTTTTATTACAGGTAGCCCTTCTGGGGGGCTTCAAAGTCAGTCAAATCCTGCAGCCTCACCCCACACCGAGCGCAAAAGCAGGCTCTCGGGGCCCTCCTGCATCACCCTCACAGGCGCCTCTGCCTTCAGCATGTGCGAGACCGTGGGACTCGGGCAGGGCATGTGTCTGCCCGGCGCTGCTCAGCTCGCAGGCCTGCCGTGCCTGCTCGGGGCCCACACGGTGCCGGCAGCACTGCCTGCGGCCTGCCCAGTGCTCCTTCCATGCCAACGTTGCCGTCATATGGCCAGGCCCAAAATGTTAAGCCAGGCACTAATGGTGGGTGGTAACATATTTGCAGTGTGGGTGAGAGAGATTATTTTAGAAATAATACTCTGGATGAATAAGGAAGACTAAAGAAAGCCATAGTAGTGAAACCTCCTTGGAAGATGGGATTTTGAAGCCTGTGACGGACTGAGGTGTGCTCAGCTGCCTGCCATTGCTTCCTCCAGACCTGCACCATGAAGACAGACCTTCTGCCCCTCAGCCAGGCCCTTCTCAGGAGTTTCCAGTGTTGTTCTTGTTGTCTTGTACCAGTCTAAGCACCGAGCGTGTGTGTTAGCCCCTGGCTGTCATCCCACGCTGCCGGCTGTGGTGACTGGCAGCTGAGTTCCTGGTTCTCCAGCAGCACATTTTCCTCTGTTCCTGTTTCTCTCTTACCACTTCTTCCTGTCCTGTTCTCCCTCCTTGCATTCAATGTAATGGTTGGACTTATGTTTGGAGTCTCCACATGTTTCCTGCAGCTTATTATTTTCCCACCTCTACGCTGCATGACAGTCTTCTCACCACCAGGCCTTCCAGGCTGCACTAGCCCACTTGAGATAATGGAGGCACACTTTTGTCCATGGGGGGAAGAAATCCCCCTCTTATATTCCACATAGTGACAAATCTACCAATATGCGAATTTATTGAAATGCCTCTCTTTATTCTCAGCTTATTAACGTGTTTGGAAGTTTTGCTTGAACAGATTAACAATGTACCAAAAGATGATGGGAAACATTTCAAAGTTAGATCCCTTACAAGGAATTAGGACTTAAGTTTGGAGCAGGCATTTTTACCAGTCATGCTTTCAGCATTGTGTCTTGGGACAGCCCTGGGAGGCATTAATCTGCTGAAAACTCTTGATGGGAAGAGGAGGAGAGTTTCCAGGTCTGTAATGAAGCACCATCTGTCTCACTCACTGGCTGATCACATCTGCGCAGAAAGGGCTATTAGGTTTCAAGGCCGGCTATGGGAAGTGGGTCTTGCCCAGAAATTTGACGGTCTGTATTAGGTTTCTTTTATACAAAGAGCTATGAAACATCACCAGTGAGAGAGAGAATAATTTGGAGATATTAAAATACTAAATCAGGGTGTAGAAGCTCAGGAATGACAGGACTTCCCTGCAGCTATTCCCACAACACTGATGTCGGTGGCCTCATGCTTGACCACAGCTTTGGGTTCAAAGCCACGTAGACTCCAGGCCCATTGCCAGATAGGTTTTTAGAGTAGGGCTGAAGTACTTCTGCCAACCCCTTGGCAATATAATCTGTCCTGGACTCTACATAAGCTTCAGGACTTGTTCCTCCTCTGTCCCTTTGCCACCAAGTTGTTCTCTCTCCCCTCTGCACCTGGCCTTTTTCTTTGCTTCTTTTTCTTTTGTCAGGTCGTTTAACTTTGAAGCCTGTTGCACATAATGAAACAGTGCCCAGCCTTCAGTCACAGGACTTGTAGTAAGGGTAGGTAGACAAGGGGTTGAGTCTTTGAATACATGACGCATACAATATTAGATGTGACTGGGCTTTGTCCGTGGGCAGCTGCAGTTCATAGACATGACGTACTTTCTGTTTCAGGCAACTGAGGGAATCCCTCATGAATTTCTCTTCCCAACAGGAAAAAAAAAATCCAGAAGAATATGAAATTGGCTGTCTGGATTAAAAAAGGTTAATGGTAATTAAGCACAGGGAATGGTCCCACTGACATCCACACAATCAAGGGAGCCCATCTGCATCTAGGTCTGCAGGATCATGACAGCGTCTCATCCTGCTTCTGTTAGAGGGGGAAAACTCCCATTAGATTGGTGGCAGATCCGTGCCAAGAAAGCCTTTTTCTGCAGTGTGTTAACATCTTGTTTCTCAATCTTAATGATCAAACATAGCCAAAGTAGTCCTGTAAACATTTACATATATGGAACTTATTTAACATATAGCTTAACTGTTACTCACACGAATACTTCCATTCCTACATCAGAATTTTACACAGTATCAAGTAAAATAAAATTCCCATGAGGTAGGCCTATCCTGAATATGGAAACGAGCAAACAAAACTATAGTGTGAGGAATCACAATGTATTTTTATGTATTTTAGCAATTACTTTCTAATTACAGTAATGACACCAGACTTCAGACCAGTGCCGTAGTTTTAACAAAGCTACAAAGCTTTGCTGAGGTCAGAGAGGCATCAGAACACAAAAATCAGTCAGTAAATCTTTTCTGCAGAGCACCAAGGGTTTTGATGTGAACCTATGGTGTGACGATTGGCACAGAACGATGAATACCATAGTAATTGTTTAGTGAAAAATGCATAAGCAGAATCATCTGCAAAAACATTCAGAGGAATATATTCATCACATAACTAGATAGTGCCTGTGATACTTCAACGTTTAGTTCATTTAGGGCATCATCCTGAGAATGCCTTTGAGCCAGAGAAACGGCCTTTGAAAGCGATGTGCCTGCGGGATCAGGCATTGTATGGGGAACAGCTGCTTGCTTTCTGTTTTCTCCTTCAGATCCTGCTGTTATCATTTTACTCAGCCTACTCACACAAACTCCTTTCTCCTGTACTGGTGTCTACAGATGGTCCCGTCTAACTTGCCTCCCTACCAGTTTGTGAATTACCGACGTACACACGTCATTGCCTACACATACACATGATTTCGGTGAACCGAAAGTCCCTGGGACATTGTAATAGCTAGAGGGGTGGGTGAGGCGGTGAGCAGGCACAGCGAGCTTTCAAGTCAGCCCTCTCTGACCTTCAGCCCAGACTTCAAAGCCCGCTGGCTGGGCTCCCTGCTGGAGGGAAGGGCATCTGGCTTCCCCAAAATTGGTTTTGTAGCACTTTGGCTCCTACGCAAATTATTATGAGCTTCCACAATTAAGTTGCAAAGGCGCTTCGGTTCAGGAGGGCATCCAGCTCTCCAGGAGCCTCGCTCCGGCCGGAGCCCAGCGTTCCTGGCCAGCGGCGGGTAATTCGCCCCGCTCGAGGCCAGGCTGGTGATCAAGACCTGGCTCCACGCTCGCATTAGCCCACCCCTGCCCGCCGTTGGCTCCGCTGACCGCACCGGTGCCAGGTAAGGGGGGGGGGGGGCCGTGTCCCCACGCCTCCATGCACGACCTTCCCCGTTTCCTCGGTGGGGAATGGCTGCGAGGGGGCCGGAGGCGCGGGCCGGGCCGGGCCGGGCCGCGCCGGGCCGCCTGTCCTGTCACGGCCCCTCGCCGGGGAAGAGGCGGCCCGGGCTGGCGGGGCGGGTTGGCGGGACGCTGTCCGCCCGCCCGTCCGCGGCCGCTGGGTGTCGCCCTCGCAGCGGGCACGGCGGCGGCGGCGGCGGCGGCGCCACCTCCGGGGCAGCCCAGCCCGGCGGCGGAGGCGCCGTTGGAGACGGTAGGGCTGTGCCCGGCCCCGCGCCCGACGGGGAGCGTGTGCCGCGGGGGGAGCGCAGGTGAGCGGGGCGCCGCCGGCGCGCGTGGGCCCCCGGGCGCAGACCCGCGCCCACCCGCCGGGGTTGCGTGTGGCTGTGGTGAGGCGGGGGAGCGTGTCGTGGCGGGCGGCGGCGGGCTGGGGCCGGCGCCGGGGCCGGGGCCGGGGCCGGCGGCGGGGAGCCGGGGCGGGGCGGGTGGCGCTTGTGGCGGGGGGGCGGACAGGTGGTCGCGGAGGTGGCAGGGCTGTGGCGGGGCTGCAGCTCGGTACGGGCCCTGCAAAATCAGTGCTCAGTGCCCAGTGCCCGGGTAGTTAAAGTGTTTCCTTATTACGGCCCCGGAGTAGGGTCCGGGGAGGGAACCCCCCTCTCATGCACACACGAACTCTCCGGGCTGCCGCATAAATACAGGAGCCTGTATCTACGTAGGGGTTTAATTGCAGGTTTGGGGGTATACACGAGGAGGCTTAACGCTCTTGTTCCAACTTTTAAGGCCGCGTCTGATGAGAAATGGAAATCTGGCTCAAAGTCATCCTTCCTGTTGTTGACATCACCTGAAAACTCCACTGAAAATATTTCCACTAGTTTACTGCAAACATCAGCTTCCCCTGAGGTCTCAACACCTTGTGAGTATACACTGGCTGCTGGTAGAGCTCTCTGATTTTAGAAGTCTGTGGCTATGGTGTGCAATTGTTCTGCAGTGTTCATTTTATTGCAAGCATTAATAAAGGGCTTATCGTGCCCTGGGGTGTTGTGTGCACTACAGCGTAGGCTGTAGACAGTGCTCTGTTTTTTTAAAAGGCATAATCAATATCTTCATATTTTTATAATTATGTGTGAAGTGATTATTTGGGTTTCTATTTGGTATTTCTGCAGTACACATGACCAAAAGGACATGTTGTCTGCTACTGAATACCTTTCGTTCACAGAGAGAACACTGAGAGGGGTAGAAAGTGTCTTACTGGCAGGTGGATCAGTGAATCTTCCCCCCATGAGTTGTTTAAATGAACTTAGAATGTCCTACCAATGTTAAAGGAGCAATCTATTGGGAAGATCAGTAAATCTGTCTCTGTTCAAAGATGGAAAAATGTAACAAAGACTAAATTCTTATGCAGCATTAGTTAGGCATGGTCCAGATCCTCTAGTAAGACTGTTTGAGTGTGTGGCTTATTCTGAGGAGAATGTTATTTACTTAACTTGCTTGCTTTCAATGTGATATGTCTGGGTGTGCAGCTAGTTTTATAACAACTTATTTTGGCAGGCTCAGGTTCCAAGTATTGTGTAATCTTCATTCTCTAGATACTTAGAAAACAAAGTGTTTCTGGAGATGTATGATTATGTTTAAGATCTGCAGTTGCGTTGCAGACCACAAGACATGGTGTAATGACACTAATTCAGAACTTCATAGTAATTTCTGAGCAGAAAACACTAGTTACATCCACTGCATGTACCAAAACTACAGTTGGCTGGCTACATAAAGTATTAGGCACCTGCCTCTAGATTTCAGTGAGAGGTTAAGGTCTATACAAATTCTTATTTAGATGCCTGGTATGTATGCCTGTTTGTGTTAGTGAGGATCTATTAGTCTGTGAGAGTGGATGGGAATCCTGTAATGGTAGTAATCTCATTGCTTCTCTCCCTGTTGTTTGTTTGAAAAGAAACTGTAATAAAATTCAAAAGTGGCTTTGTGATAGTACTCAGTTTTCACTTTCCCCTACTTCTTGATAATTACCCAGACAGTCTTATCAACTTCATGTAGGAGACTGGCTTTAAACACTAGAAATGAAATGATCAGTAAATGATTGGTGAAAATAAAGTGATCAACCTCCTGATCATCCACGTGCTTTTCTTCAAGATTTCTGCAGAGCTCTCTTCTTTTTTGGGGGAACAGAAACTGTGGGAAGCTGGCTCCACAAATGGGACTCCAGTGTTTGCTGATATAATGTAGTTGCAGCACCAGGCTTGGCATCCTGCCCTGTCACAGGTGGCATGTTCTGGAGTTCGGATTGTCAAACTCAATGATGTTCTTGGACTTGATGAGATGAATGATGCCTTAATAAATCAGGTGCTTCTGGGTATGGTAATGAGTGAGTGAGCCTCGAGCTGCATTTCTCCATCTATCTTCAGCTTCACCTCTGCTTGACTTTGCCAGTGAGTCATTTTGTGATGTACAAAAAAACCCTTGCTGCCCCTTACTCTCGAAATCTGTATAATAGGACTAACAATATTTATCTGTTTGGATGGGTGGCGTAACGATGAATGTTTGTAAAGCACTTTTAGGTTCTTAAATGAATTGTACCATCTGACAACTATGTTTTATTTATTTATTGTCATTAGTTTCAGATTTGCAATTTCTCTTTTTCCCTCAACAGTTAGGACTTTGGATGAACTTCCAGAGAACTCATAGTCGTATCTTTTCTTAGAGATACATCAGTGCAACATGTCACTGGTGGAAGTATTTTATTTAAAGCCACAAATGAGGTACCATATTTCACTGGCAAAGTTGGCCTAGGGAGATATTTGTCAAAGACATAAATGAATTGTAATTGCTTTGGGCAAATAAAAAATTTAGATAAGTCATTTTAGCTCCTTTTGTTTATTAAGGAATGAAATATGTGACTTCTTCAAAAGTGATCCAACCAAAAATAGAAGGTGTAGAGCTGGAAAGACCTCAGTCTGTAACAGTGTAGCAAGGGGCTAATTTTCTTCCCTGCCTCCTGTCTAGCTATTTTGACCCCTAAAATCTCCAGAATAATTTCTGAGTACAATAATAGCAAATATTCTTGCATACCATCGCTAGCTTGTGGACCCGTTAGGAAGAGCTTAGCTACTTCTCTCTTGACTACTCCACTCCCTGTTAGCAGGTGCTGCTGAAGAATAGTTTGCTACAGTATATTGATAGCAGTTGTGAGAGAGAAAAGTGAAATCCTGAAACCCCCTGTGTCTGGCTGTGACCTTTCACTGAATTATGTGTAATAGCTTCTTTCTAAACTTTTTCTTCTCTTCTTGTCTGTATTTGGTTTATCTCATGCTGCCATTCAAAAGACTATTGGGCTTGTGAAGGCAGGTGTTCAAAAGTTAGGAAGAGCCAGAATAAACATGTGTGAATTCCTGGCGTATTTGTTGAGTAGCTTTCAAATGCACACGTGTTGGGATGTTCTCCGTGTATTGCTTCCCTGGAGGACATGGTTGTACATGACACAGTGATGCTCTGTATCCAAGGTGGTGGTAGTTTGGCCATACAAGTATTTTTCTTGTTTTCTGGAAAACCCTTGAGGTCCGATTGCAGATGTGCAGGTCTTGAGAGTGGAGCAGGGAAGGATACTGTTGGTGTGCAGTAGTTCAATACTAGGGTGAAGAATGCTATCAGAACAGTCATGAAATGAGTAAGTGTCAATTTAGGACACATTTTTGAGAAGTGTGTGATAAATGAAGCATTAAGGCTGCACAGGTCTTTGAGGTTAAAAGAAATCTAGCACAGTACTACTAATAGTTAATCTGGTGTATTGGAAGAGGAGGATGTCCTGTGAAAACAGTCCTGTTGTGATAAATGAATCCACGTTGGGTGGCCTAACCGATACTGTACAACAGTTTGAATTCTTGCGTTATCCGGTTGTGGAAGGGTTGTCTTGGTAGCCTCAGTGATGTACTTCTGATACAATATTGAGTGCATAGCTAGCTCACGATATCATGCAGGACTGTAGATTGCTGGCTTGTTCTTGCACCATTTTACTTTTGACCCTTTGTCAGTGATCCTGCCGCGTGTGGCATGAAATTCAAGGTCCCTACAATCAACAAGAAGACTCTATCTTACTGCCAGCACTCCTGTCTTCCTGCCTGCTCCTCTGTGGCTCTCTCCTTCCCACTCCCCAGACCCTCTGCTGGTCCTCCAAACCCTAGGTGCATCTCAGCCAAGCCCCGGCCATGGGGGAGGCTGACAGTCATTGGGGATGGGATTTGGGCACATCTGTGGGAAGTGGTGGATGGAAGTATCTGGTGTGGATGCCAGGCAGAAGATACTGGGGCTGTGGGGTAGCTGGGGTGTGATGTGCTGAGCGTGGGCACCCTAGCGGGTTTGCCCTAATCCTGAAGAAAAATTTATTTGGCCCTATACCAAAAAAGGCTAAGCTTTTTTGTCTTATGTTGCATATATGCACATTTGGAGTGCTTTTCAAATCATGAAATCTTACCTCCTTCAAATCCTGGTTTAAAACAAGCTTCTTCTAATAGTCTGTCCCTTACTTTCCCTTTCTCTCTCATGACTTGCCTTCTTCCTCACCTAAACACCATCTGTTTTTGTGAAGTGAGCCACTGAAGATAAAGTTTTTGGGTGCACGACCTGGCATGGTGTTGGACGAAAGTATTTTCATTTGCATTACGGAAAATGCATTTGGATTTGATGGAAATTAATTCCATAAGGGTGTGCATCTTCATTGTGTCTGCATTGCAGTAGGATCATTTTCTTTTCCAGTTTGAGATGCCGATTGCTTTAAGCCAGTCAGGAATTTTTTCTGTTGGTTTTAACAGCATCTGCAATGTGACATCTTAGCAAGACCTGTTGCTAGTCTATTTATATTGTGCTGATACACTTCTGAGTCAAAATTCCCTAAATTGTCTCAGATGGGTCAGTCACTGAGGAAAGTGCCAGCTTTATAAAATAAAAAAGCACCATGAATGTATGGAATTATATATCGTCTCAATATTTGAGTAACTTTTTAATAGTGATCACAGTTAATCATTTTAGGTATGTTTTACTTTCATTAAGATTTTGATGTCTATACATGCACTGCAGTTGCAGAAATTGCAGCTGGTTCAGAGTCTTGCGCAAGACGTGATCTTTCCACCATATCACTACTGTATCAAATAATTGCACTAATATCTTCAAGGCATACCCATTGCTTAAGTCAGTTCATTAGTATATTGTAAATCTTACATACAAGTGATTTTCCTTCATTTTCTTTCTGGCCACTTTTTTGATTAGACTGTGTCTGGCTGAAGTCTTTTGAGAGGATTTAGGGATGGGGGGACGGGGGTTGTCTTTCTTCTGGCAATGGAATTATCTGCCTGCCATCTGCAGTCTTTCATTGACATTATTGTTCTGGTTTAAATCCAGATTTTGAAAGTACAGCACTTTCTTATCATTTTGTCTTTTCCAGACTTTACAGCAGCTTCTGAATTCTTGCAAGTATGGTTTTTTTCATAGCTTTTCACAGCTTCTGTGTAAAATCAGGCCATGCTGTTTCCATGTGCTCTTTTTTTTTCCTCTAAGTAGAAGTGGTATTGGTCTTAAATCTTTACATTCTTCCTCTTTTGTTATACTGTGATGTAAGTTCAGCCTTTGACTAGCCCCCAAGATCTAAAATTTGCATGTATGGAAGCACAAGAAGTTCGGATAGATTTCTGTTGGCAACAAAACTGCTGAAGTATTTGTCTTCAATGGTACATTTTTTCATTGAAGAGTGCCGGATGATGGAGTTGCAGGCAGATGTCACAGCAGATGCTGACCAGCTTGTTTTTTTCATTTCAGAGTCTGAAGGTAGTTAGAATAAGAATAAATGTTATGCTTTAACTTGTATCATGTTATCATTTTTGTCTGCTGTTATATGGTGCCCTACGGTAAATATGAGTCTCTCCCCCAAAAACTTGGTAGCATGGAAAAAGCTCAGAGGCAAGATGTAGTTGGAAATCGTTTTTCCTCCCGCCCCTGTGTTACGCTGCCTGCAATATCCACTTCTTTCAAGGGTTTAGGTTCTCTTAGACGTACTGAAATCCAGTCTCTGGACTTGTTGGGGTTATGTCAGATGCCCTCCCAGAAAAGAGATTGTGGAGGATCACATGTTCCAGCCCCTGAACAGATATAAATTTTCTTCAGCACAGGAGATGGTACCCCAATTTTAATGTGTGATGATTTCTTCCAGAGGTGTACTAGTTTCCTCCAGGAACAGCTGTTCAGTGTGGTTGAATGCCCTCCATTAGTGCAGCTATGGTTTAAGGCTATTGATATGAATAGGAGACTCTAGTGTGGAGTAAGCTGAAGCGTGAATTTAAAGTACAGTGTTTTATTAATGAAAAATCAGCTACCAAGTTGGATTCTTTTGTTTTACCATAAGATTACACTTAATCCGTTTGGAGAAGCCCGGGTTTAAGAAATCCTGACCTCGCGTGCGCTGGGTGAGGCCGTCATCCATTTCACTTTCTCTCATGTCTTGACGGGCAAGTGGAGATGCCTCTGCAGATGGTTAGCTTAGTTACCAGTATGCCTGATAAAGCAGGGCTGGATTTGGGGTGAATGAGGACAGCTCAGTCAAGAGAGGGCGTTGATGTTAGCTGTCTTAGTTGCTACTAGCCTCAAAATAAGCAAGAGCAAATTAATTTATTTAAATTCTAATAACATAAAGAGTTTTCAAAAACTTACCAAGTGATACAGACGCTTTTGACATAGCTTGTAAAAACAGAGTGCCTAACGTTAGCTGCTTCTCTGTGTGGCCATCTTCATGAATCGCATTATTTCAGTCAGCTTGAAGGCAGGGAGAGGTGGACATCTCTCGCTGACTAGGACAGGACCGTCCGTCTAGGGAGATTTCTTTCAGTTCTTCCTGCACGGTGGCCCGCGGCTGAGCAAGTCACCTGCCTACAGGTACGATGAGCCTGGTTTGGAGGTGTAGGTGAACGCTTTCGTGGTCAGTCTGGCTAATTCTCACCTCTGTTACATTGGCTGCATTTCATTGGCAGGGAAAGATGGCATATATTCTCCTTAATGCTTTTTACTCTTTTAGGGCATCCGTGTCAGTGACATTCTCAAGCTGAGGAGGGAATGTGAGTGAGTGGGAAACAGGCTGAGAAAACCAGAGGAGAAAGGCTAGGAAAACCACAGCTTGAAAAAT
Source organism: Gymnogyps californianus (assembly GCF_018139145.2). NCBI lineage: Eukaryota > Metazoa > Chordata > Aves > Accipitriformes > Cathartidae > Gymnogyps > Gymnogyps californianus. The sequence goes on along the minus strand of NC_059473.1, from coordinate 86,888,703 downwards.
GCTTTATGAGAAGAAGAGCCATTTCTTCTCACTCGTTTTGAGCCTGAGATCTGCTGGTTTAATCTGATGCCTTCCGGTATTTCTCCAACCTGATTCTCCTCTACTTGATTATGTCCTGCCTTTGATTGTCTTACGTTCTCCTTCCTTGAAACTTTTCTAGTTTTGCTAAACCTTTTCCGAGAGGGCCAGAGTTACAACTTTCAGGATGCAGCTGAACTTTTTAGACAGTTGAATAAAAGGTGCTTTTGGTTGTATTCTCTGCAGTAAGAATTTTTAGCACTCTCCCTGCTTTTTAACTGTGCTGATGCTTTCATAAGAACAATCCACTATAAATCCAAGTTCTCATTCCTGAATCATCCAGAGCCCATCATTATGCATACGAAGTTGAGGTGGTTTTTCCTGCCATGAATACCAGTCTGTGTTTAAATGGTATTGAATTCTGCCAGCCATTTTACTGGCTGGTTATTTGGTGTCATTAAGTTCTTCCACATCTCTTTGCAGTCAGCACTTGCGTTTATCCTGAATAATTTAGTATTATCAGTGAGTTCTGTCATTTAACTGTTGTAATCTTTCCCTGTCCCCCTGTGATTCATTAGTGGGTATATTGAACACAATATATTCTTAATGCAGATGGCTGTAGGGCTGCAGGGTTAGTGTCCCTCCACTATGAAGACTGACCGCTTTTTCCTTGTACCATTTATTTCCTGTCTAGCTGGTTCTCTATACAGAGTAGGACTTTTCCTGTTACCCATAGCTGCCTAATTTTTATAATACTGATTTTTTTTTTTTTTTTTAAGCAGCCTTCCTTCCTTTGAGGGGAATCTTTGGGGACTGGACACAAGTTACTGTGGCTTGAGGAATAACTTTACATCGGCGAAGCTGTGGTAACAGGTGACATTCAAACTCACCACAAATGTGAAGTAGCTTAATTTAAATGTTTTTCTTGTGTCCAAACAATCAGCATTCAGCTCTAACTAGTCTACAGTACAATCACATCCCAGCTTGCTTCATAAAATTCTAAGTTTCAGTATTCTGTTTGGGATTTAGTTTTGGTCAAAGAGTGCCCTGGGTGAATTTGTTTGACAGGTCTCAAATAAAAACTGTTTAGAGTAACTCACTTCTGCTTCTCGTTCTTCCTACTTGTCAGACCAGGTTGACTATTTCTACATTTAGGCCTCCCTTGCTTTTTCAGAAAGTATCTAGTCCTTTCTCAATGAGAACTTTACACTTTGTTTGTCTGGAAGCAAGATGGGACCCAAAGTGAAAAGTGAACGGCAAAATTAAGAGTGGTATGAATACTTGCACCAAGTAGCATGGCACACCAATAAGTCGAAGCAGAATTCGTAGGTATAAGCTCTGGTCCTTGGCAGAGTTTCTTAACTGAAAAAACCCTATTTTTAAAAATGAGTCCCAGATTCATTGTGTGCCTACAGGAGTAACTTAAGTCGAAAAAGCCAAACCCCAACTTTTTTCTGCCTCCTCTTAGTTCCTCCTTATCCCTGCCCACCAATACATGTGCTTGAGAAGTTTAAAATCAAATTCTGGCTTCCACACTCCATTAATCTTTCAGAGAATCTAGTCTTTCATGTCTATAACTGTGCAGACATACAAATGAGGATGTTGCTGCTTCAGTTATTAGAATCACGTCGGGTTTTTCTTCATTTTGTTTTTAATCCTCAAAGTGGAATACTTGGCATGGAAGCTAGAAGCATATTTTATTCAAAATCTAGCATCCAGAATTTGGATGCATGTATTTCCAGCTTTTAAGAATAATTATTTTTGAAATATTGTATTAATATGAATTTGCTTATGTATCGTATGTGGTTTTGTACATCCAGCAAGTGTCTGAATATAATTACATGGGATGAGCTGGTTTTGGTAACACACAGGCAAACCAAGAAAACAGGTAGTGGTGCATTTAGTAGAACTGAGCACAGCACTTAAAAAAAAAAAACATTTTAAAAGTTTATTTGTTCTCCTCATAATTTGAAATTAAGAATCTCTCCTTGACTAAGCTGAAGCAAGTGTTGAGCGACTTATTAGGCTGCGGTGTAAAGCCAGTTTTACCTGGGACCTGGTCTCAGTGTTTCCCAGAGATGGAACAAAGAGTGTCAGTGAAATGGAGATCTTGCTCTGTCTTTCAGTCCTCTGTAAGTCTCATGAAACACACAGTTACTCTGCCTTGGTGGAAAAAAACACTAAATGCACTTTTCAAGTAAGCTAAGCCAGAGAGGGTTAGCAAGAGTAGAGTGATACTATGATGGAATTTCTCATCACACTATTAAACATGTACTATGGTGTTTCACATTAAGATGATGGATTTTCCTATCATTCTAGGGAGCTGTATACCGTCATCCTCCCCAAAATACTAAGATTTTGAAATGCATTAACCATGCAGGCAGTGTCTCAGTCTGATTGTTACTAATAAATTCACATTTTAAATTTTAATATAGCAGGCAAGCATCTGTTGCATGTCTGTGCTTTTTGCTTGTAAAAAACAAACAAACCCTCACTTGATTAGTTCTCATGCTTCAGATTTTGAGTATTCATTCTTCTGCTAACAGAGAAGTTTCTCATGGTTTGTGTATCTTAAATGTACTAGTTCTCCAAATACACATGGTCTTTCAAGAAAAACAGGATAGGGCAAAAGTGTCTGTAATGCAAAAGTTAGCAGATTTTACCAAGTACCATTAAAAAAATCACTTCTCTTATGCTCTGTAAATGGGATTTTCACACCTTGCTTAAAGATCAAGAATAAAATGATACTGAAGTAATTACTCTTAACAAAATTCTCTTGGTTTATACTTGAATATCAGTATTGCCCATAGAGAGGTAATTATCAACAACTTGTGTGTAGTAAAATTATAACTAGTTTACTGTATTAAATCTCAGAAGGACAGACCTGAAAAACAAAACCTTCAACTAGTCTTTGCATTGTTAGATAGTTTAAAGGTAGATGCCTATTATCCTGGGCTTTTTAAAAATTAATTTTTATACGATATTTTGTAACAGTAATGCTGGATCAAAACCTGATTTCCCTGCTTGTGTGACTGATCTCATTCAATTCAATGACTGTTTACGTGAATAAGACTCAAAGAATGTGGCTTTGTATGAAAAACATCCTCCCAGAGGGAGTTGTAGTAGGCTTACACTTAATATAAAAACACCCCCCCCCCAAGGAAACCAATGTTTGTGTTTCTTTGTCTCGTATAATGTTTTTCAGTGAAGTTTCATATTCCATGAAATTAAATCTGTAGCCAAGATGATATGATATTGGACAATTTTTATAATTCAGCAGGCAGGTCTGTGCTGTTGAAACAATAGGCTGAGTGTTTTAAGGTGCAGATAGCCTGACTAAAATAACGTGTGTGGCAAAAGAAGTTGCAGTGCATTTTCAATAGAGAATGTTCAGCGGAGAGACACTTGAAAACTCTGCATGGTATGTTACAATCACGGGAGTAGTTAACAAGATAAAGAAAATCTCAACTTACTTTCTGTTTACAAAACTGGCCTTTCTGGAAGGACTGGAAAACAAGAATACAAATATAAAATATGCTTGCCTTCTCTTTCTTCCCCTGCTTTCTGCCTCCCTGTATTGAGTCAAAAATAAATGGGAAGACTAACTGTAAGAAAACAGCACTAGAGTAAGTCCTCCTTTTCATTAGTTCTCTCTCTCTCTTTCTGTTTTATATGCTGTTGAGAGCTGATGGTTGTGGGGCAATGCAGCTCCCGTGATAAGGTATGGTTCAGTCCTGTAGTGCCGACAGAGCAAAACTATGCTGTAACTCTTCCTTAATCACGTTGCAGTAGCCGCAAGTCCAAGGATGATCAGCACAGTTCAGGAGTGAAGTTTGATCTTGTCTGCACTGAAATGCCACCACGTGTTTTAGCCGTATTAGGCCACTCGTGTGGTTTTAAGGTAATGAAGATGTCCTCAACCTTTTCTCCATTTCTTTTTCCCATGCAAAATTCCTCTTCATCTTGTGCCACTTCCAAAAGCTTCTCTGTATTGTTCCTCACCTTTGTCTTCTCCCCTTTTTTGTCCCAGACAGTCTAGCATCCTTGATGTGAGAATCATCTGGTTTTCTTTGATCTGTTCCTCATCCCTTACAAATCTCCTGTTGTTTTGCTAGTTGTGCTCCTGACAGTGGTTAATGAGTGCTGAGCCACCACTTTGAACCCAGACGAGCTATGAATAGAGCAAAAGGTAGTTTAACAAACCTTTAAAAAAGAATTTGTGAGAGTGAAAAAGGATCTGTGTCCCCCTCCCATGCTCTTCCAGGTGCTCTTTACCAGGTTGGTTTCTGTGACATGTCTTCTGAGGCTTTTTAAAAGCTCTGTGTTTGTGATTTTCTTCCTCATCCTCTCTTCTAGGCTTTATCTGTCTTGGTTTGCAATCTCATTTTTTCTGCTTTCACTTCAACTTTAGTAATGTTTGGGTCTTGGGGCATATTTTTCCATCTCTGACTTCTTTCAACTCTGCCTACTCGAACATCAGCAGCTCATGGGCTTTTCTGGTTGCTCTTCCAGCTTCCTTAGGCTTCTAGTCCTTAGCAGTGCGGTATTTTTTTGAGAACACTGGTCTACTGTGTTCCTTGGTAGGAGTGATGGTGAAGGAATATGTATTTCTATCTTATTGGACAGGAACTGTCACCTCCTTGAGATTTTTTTCTGTATGTTGTAAAAGTGAAAATGGGATCTCTCTGGAAAGAGTGTCCTGGAATATAAGAGGCATTGGGGTGCTGAGCTTCATGAGAGTAGGGAAGCAGAAGGCCAGGAGGAAAATCCTGCCTGGTTCTGAGAACACAGTCCAGGAACATAATGTCCCTGTAGCATGATCCTCCCCTTCTCTATTATTCCATCATCAGTTTTGTTTTTTTTTTTTTTCTTCATATTTCCATTCAGGACCTGGACAGCCTTTGTGGGCAGACAATGTGAATATTCTCTGTGTGTTAACACTATCTTGTACAAGCTGGCCTCTTGTAAAGTATGAAGGAGACTCAGATATGCTGAAATTTCAAAATATTTATTAACTATAAAGCAGGTACAGTGAACTGCATGATTGTTTTCAGTACTCGAAGTAAGGCCAAAGCATCTATTTTTGGCTGTAGACAGCTTAGAAACATAAGGAGACTGAAATGGGTGCAACAAATTGCATTGTCTTCCACGGTTCCTACCAGTGGCTGACCAAGGAGGTGCTTGCACTAAGGGATCCTGACTTTACCAAGGTGCAGTAGCCTGGCCTGTGTAGAAAGGCTTTTCCGTATTTTCCTTTCTTCCAAGCTGTGGGAAACCTCCGCAACCATTAAGAGGCTGAGTCTCTTTAAACCCAGCTTCAGTTCCCAGAGAGATGGCTTCCAGTGCAGGGTTGCTCCTTTGGGTTCCTGCAGGGCCTGCGAGTGTGCAGGAAAATGTGGGGAAGCAGGGAGCAGTGAGGGAGAGTGGGGGCATTTGTGTTCCCTTTGAACTCTCAGCTCCCTGTACTTGACACAAGTACAAATATTTCTGGATGATGAACCTGTGATTTGTTGTGCATAGCCATTAGGGCAGGGTGTTCACCGTGAGCCGAGATTCTGTCCTGCAAGAGGAGCAGCTTTCAAGAGATGCAGTCTCTAGCGTAGACTCTTTAATCACCTAAAATGACGTTAGTGGTGTTCCTTTTTATCTGTGTGAAGAGCCTGCTGGTATGGGAAATTTTTATTTTACCTGGCTAGGTATCACATTTTGATGCAGCAGATGGCATGTGTCTGACAAGTGCCCTTTGGTAAGAGAGTAAACGTAGCAAGAATACACCTTAACCCATCGGTATTTTCTTAGGTCTTTTGTAACATCAAAGCACCCTTATGCAATGCTCATTATAGTCACCTGATGCAAGATCCAAGGTTTTGTGATACCTACTTTCTTCTGTTGTTCCTATGCTTGTACAGCTGGCAAGATTCTCAAGAGATATATGGAAGAGCAATGTGATATTCAAGGTGAATTGTGTTAATCAAGCTGTAGCCTGCACTGAGAGAGGTTACATAAGATTAACTTAAGTTACTTGGCCTGAAAGTACTTTGTGTTGATGCATAGCTTTTTAAAATTAATTAATTGAGATCCTAGTTTGCAATATAAGTAGAATAGGACAGGAACATATGATTTTGTTTATTTTGAGCTTGGTATAGAGGCATTCCCCATAAGTCAAATGCTGAGCTGAAGGTAGCGAACTATTGCTCTGCCTGACCTTACCCTGCCAGAACAAATGAGGAAGGATGTTTTGAGAACTGGGCTTTTTGATGGGTTGGAACAAAAGAGCCGTGGGGTAGGGAACCATAAGTCAGACTTTTGTTACCTGACAGATTCCCACCACTGGACTCCTGCATGGTGTGGGGAAGTCTTCTGCAGAACTTCCAGAGAATTTAGCAAGTATTAAAGAAAGCACAGAGGGTGCCCATGACCCACTGAGAGCTCTTTCAGCTCCATGTCTGCCATGGGATCAGGGAGGGGGATCAAGATTTCCAAAGTATTGTCTGTCATGACCTGTTTGGAGATTAGTCACAAACATCATCTATACAGATACTGCTGTGAAGGGCAACTTGACCATCCATCAGCCAGAAAAGATCAGAAAAAAGAGCTCTACTGCTAAGCATCAGCTGTTGTATAGCATTACAGCTTCATAGGGGGATTAAGACCACTTTTTACAGACACTATTTCTTATGATAGTCTGCCTTGTGGAAGAACTTGGAACAAGTCTGTATCTGCGTGGCATCTCACTCTTCTTTTCCCTGGCCATTTGTTGATAATGGTGAGTGCATTAAGCACCGAAGTCTTGTTTCTCTGGGGAATCAAGTCCCCAGTCCAGTCCCCCAAGTCCAGAACTTGTCAACCTTGTCAACCTTTTCCCATTTTTTAATTACCTCAGGCATCTGCCTTCCACCAATACACTGTAATTACCTAGGGGTAAAGTTAAGCTGTTCCTTTCTGTTGTTCGAAGCATCCAGTGGGAAAAGGCTTCAGAAAACCTTCAGGCTGATACAGGACATAAAGCACGCATATGTTCCCTCTCTGTAATTTGCAAGTCTCATCCATGTGCTTTGTCAGACTTTTTGAAAGGATATGTTTCTCCTGGTTCATGACAACCACCCTGATGGGTAATTTGCTACACCAAAGCAGGTTATTCACTGACTTAAAAAATAAAAGTGAACTGATTTTTCAGGTAGTAATTGCCAAGTTTATCTCTCTGTATAGGATAATTCCCATGGTGGTATCTGTCTTTGCAGCTTTAGCGATAAACCCTGTTTCGGTTTTAATTCTTCTTCTTCTTTGCATTAACTGTATTATCTTTTTGTTTCAGTAACAAAACCTTTAGGAATTACAAATCCAAATGTAACCCTATTATACTTACCATGGTCATGGCACTCACTGTTAGGTCCTTCAGGCTGATGCATTAAAAACCTCACTGACAAAACGAATGTATAAGAGGAGCAGAATCATGGAGTTTTAGACTAGTGCCCCTGTTCTCGACTACCTGTGTTTATTTTACATCTTGTAAAGTACCAACAAGAACTTTGTGCAAGACAGATCTGAGCGTCACAGCACTGCATCCTTAGATATGAAGAGCTGATGAGGAAAATTAATTTTGCTATGCCTACTAGAATTATTGATTTAGTTGTGTTTGCTGCAGAGAAATTGCCTTACTTTGGGTTGGGTCGGATATCCTCAGATGTGCGTGGAGGAGAACATTGCAGCTGTACCATTTCTCCTTCAATAGTTAAACAGCTCAGGATGAATTGAGGGAGTGGAGTGGTTCAGACTAACGTGCGTGGAACACTGATCTGGTCCTCATTTATCTGGTGGTTGTGTCTTTGTTTTGTCATGAGAATAAATGCTTGAATGCATCTTTACAAATTTCTCATTTCTAGCATAGCTACCCAGTTTATTCATCTTGATATGCTTAACTAAAAATCATAAAACTGTATTGTGTAAGTCATGGAATATATTTTAGATGGATCACAGAATCACAGGGTGGTTGAGGTTGGAAGGGACCTCTGGAGGTCATCTGGTCCAACCCCCTGCTTGGGGAGGGCCACCTAGAGCTGGTTGCCCGGGTTACTTAGTTTCTTTGCAGTGTTTTGTATTGGTCTTACATATCTAAATGTTTGAGTGTTCCGTATCTTAAATTTGTGCACCCATATCTTAAGGCTCCGTAGTGCTTAAGAAGGGTATTTTAACCTCTTTTTGGCTGAAAAATCATTGCAAGTTTTGCAATAAACAGTGCTCCATTAGGCAAGATCATATGTCAATTTTGGTACTGTACAGTCCATAAAAACTGCAGATAATGGGTACACAGGCAGCTTGATTTAACAGGCTGGTTCATAAGCATGGCTGAGAACGATGGAGCTGGAGGGGGGTGAGGGAGAGATTTGTCTCCAGAAGTAATTTGACAGGCAATGTATGTTTTATTGTGGTTTAGGATGTTACTTAATACTTGGTATCTGAAGTATTTGAATGTGAAGGAATTGGAAAGGACTGGACCTTGGCAAACAATTTCAGCTTTGCTGATCCCATGCAGAAGGTCTAACAAGAGCGGGCATGGTGTGAGATAGGTCAATGCAGCTGAAGGCCTTTTGCTGATAATTCTTCAAACCTCTGTCAGCAAGGTTATTCATCCGATACTGGGACTGTCTTCAGAAATAAGTGTGTATTGCATAAACTAAACTTATTCCTGGACTCTCAGGTTGTAACACCTGAGTCAGCAAATGTGTCCTACTAATATATTCAGCCCAGTACTTTTTGATGAAGCAAAGATCTTGTACTAAAACCCTGCTGCTATCATTGTTGTGCAGTCTGTCCCAGCACACGCCTTTTCTCAAGCATAACCTCCCCTTCTCCCCCCAAAATCTGCAATTGTAAAGATCCTACTGGCATGTCAGCACACGTCTTCAGAGAACCCGAGGGGCATTTTCAATGAGAATAGCTTTAGAATTCCTGGCTTGATTTATGAGGAAAAGAAAAAAAAATAATCACAGAAACAGTATCCTCTTACCTATTAAAATGTTTACCTTCTACTTAATGGTGATATCTGCTTAACTTCTGCAGATGCAAATTGAATAGCCAAATGTTTACCTGTTTTCCACTTAGAAGTATATAGACTCTTTCTCTGCTTAAATGCAATACAGTTCCAGAGAGAGGAAAGTGGAAAGATAAAGGACTAGAGGTCTTTGTTCTAAATTATGGAAGAAATAAACATACAGGACTTCAGCACTGGATGTTTGCTGCAAAATTTTCCTGTAACTTGTCTGTGAGAAATAAAGCTGAAAATATTTTTGGCAGTTTGCTGTACTGTTCTAAGGCGGTTTTTGTAACTTGTACAAAGTGAGACAAACAAGACAACAGGTTCCCATTCATCAACCCAGCTGTGTTAATGTATGCATTTCATGTTTTTGTTTGTTTTTGAGCAAGGCTTTATGTTACAGCCACAGAAATAAGGCAAGTGTAATCATTCTGCATTATTTATATTCATACATTCATAATCATAATTCATATTCGTAATCATGTTTGCAGGTATAGAAACCCACTCCAGCCCATGCTGAGGACACCAATTACAACAGGTGCCCTAAATCTTATCTCCATCTACATTGCCTTTCAGAAAGTGCCAAACCTGTTCTCATTTATACTGCACCCAGCCAGCAGACATCATTTTTCACTGTACAGGAACACCTCCCTCTCCTTCCCCACCTCCAAAAAAAAAAAAAAAAAGCTTGACTCCCAACATTCCTCTCATGTCTTACAAATATTTGTGTAAGTCCTTGGCAAGAAGCTGACTCTGTTCCTCTCCACTAGCCAGTCCGCTTCTGCTGCCTTGTATGCCTCTTTCTCCCAGCACTTATTCCTGTAGTTCAAGTACCGGAGGAGGTGTGTACCGTGGTTTTAAACACCCTGAATACAAGTCCTGCAGATCATTAGCATAGGCAAGTAGTATGAGAGAATGTAGAGGCATGGGGTGCTGCTGGATATTTGGTTTTCCATGGCTCTTATTTAAAAAGGAAATTAAACATGAAAAACTGTAAGAAAAGAATGCTGCGATATAAACCTTAAAGATGTCATCGTGTATGTGTTACTCAGTGGGAAGACATGCCTTGTGTGGTGCACAGTGACTGGGCAGGGCTTGGGAAAGGTAAGAGTGTGCTTTTGTGTGAAAGCTGTGACCTGGAACCCAAGAGCAGGCTCGCACCATCCGTGTCATGGTTTCACCCCAGCCAGCAACTAAGCACCACGCAGCCGCTTGCTCACTCCTCCCCCCTCCCAGTGGGATGGGGAGGAGAATCGAAAAAAAGAAGTAAAACTCGTGGGTTGAGATAAGAGCAGTTTTATAACTAAAGTAAAATAAAATATAATAATAACAACAACAATAATAAAATAAAATAATAATAATAATTGTAATGAAAAGGAATAGAATTTAAAAAAAGATAAATAAAACCCAAGAAAAGACAAGTGATGCACAATGCAGTTGCTCACCGCCCGCTGACCGATGACCCAGCAGCGATCCGCCCCTCCCAGCTAACTCTCCCCAGTTTATATACTCAGCATGATGTTCTATGGTATGGAATATCCCTTTGGCTAGTTTGGGTCAGCTGTCCTGGCTCTGCTCCCTCCCAGCTTCTTGTACACCTGCTTGCTGGCAGAGCATGGGAAACTGAAAAATCCTTGGCTTAAGATAAGTGCTATTAGCAACAACTAAAACATCAGTGTGTTACCAACATTATTCTCACACTAAATCCAAAACACAGCACTGTACCAGCTACTAAGAAAAAAATTAACTCTATCCCAGATGAAACCAGGACAATCGGGAACAATGGTTGACTAATGCTGGCAGTTCCTGCCCTCTCTATGATTTGCTTTTCAGCTTTAGTGTTGTATTAACTCCTTCGGGGCAAACGTGTTCCTTAGGTTTCTTGTTGCACTCCCAAACCAACACATTCATCAAAACCAGGATCATTTTCTGTGCATCCATTTCTTTTACTGTATTCTGCTGCATGAATTTACACTGTACATAAATCTGGAAAAAATGTGTTTCAGGATTTTTGTTTCCTCATTTTAATAACTATCATTGTAGTACTATACCGAGGGGTTAGATCTCTAGGGAAGTTTCTATGCACTATACTAATGATGGTCAATTCACATCAGTTTAAATCCAGGGAATGGAATAATATCAAGATTTTTGTCCCTCGTCTGATCCTGCGCAGAACTGCCTCTGGAAGTACAGAGAAGGTATTCTTTGAGAGGAGACTGGCAGTCTGTTGCAAAGGTTGCTCAGATGCCAGGTCCAATACTCGATTAAGAAATTTCTTGCTCTTCTTGGTTCTGCAGACTTTGTTTCAATCTCTTAATTGTTTTTGTAAGCTTTGAATCAGAGCAAGCAAGAGCAATATTCTTCTCATAATAACGATGATAAAACCTCCTGAAACTTCTGAAGCGAATTCCTGTGTATCCTCATCCTAGCAGGTCTGTTAGTAAATCAACATACAGTCTAGCAAGGAGGAAACTTTTCAAGTAGAACTTTTCCTAAGCAGGTGAAAATACAGATCTGTAGGTCTTAGTCTCCAGATCTGGTTAATATAAAATCTCAAATGCCTTACAAGAGAACAGCTACAAGTCTATTGATGTAAAACTGCAAGTAGTGTTCTCTTGTGTAAATAGTTTGTCCGTATTACTGGAGGTGCCAAAGCAGAAAACGTAGAAAGAAAACTCTATGCTCACCAAGGGGACAGTCCTGCTCTGCTTGATGGTTCTGGCAGAAATTGTGTTTTTTAGGACAGGAGCAGGATCGATTTCAGATTCTTCATTTCTTTAGCCTTTGCTGCTTCCTGCTGAACTATCTTTTTTTTTTTTTCAGTAGCCTGAAACACATTCCAGAAATGTCTGTGTGAGGGAGAAGAAGAGTGCCAAGGCTGCTGATGAATAAGAGACTTTGTGATGAATCTTGTAAAATTGGACCTTTTCATTCAAAGAATGGTTCTCCATTACTGAGTCTTTTGTTGCCTTCTTTTGAATTGGAGGGCAGAGGAGGAGATGTTAAGTGTTGTCCTGCAACGCTTCCCTTTAGCCTACCTGAATTACCAGAGGGATGAATTGCTTTGACTGGCGGGGGATGGGGGAAAATGCAGAGGAAGTTGATTCACTCTGTTAAATCTGAAGATGCAGCAATGGTATTACTTCACTTCTAAAAGTACTCAGTTTTGGGAAATTTAAATTTACATTGAAAGTTTGATTTTGAACTATATTGATCTGGGCTGAGACATGATAATGAAAACTTTCAGTTTTAAAATTACTATTTTTTAAATAGACATTCAGGTCTTGTTGACTTCCAGTCCCTTGGAATAAATCTCTCTTCAAGTTGAGTGGTTTTTTCAATTCTAAACTACTTTGCAACAGTGTTGTTATTCTAAGATTTGTTTTGTTAATACATCAACTTGGAGCTTCCTACAAGGTGAATTTGGATTGCATGTATGTTTTACCCAGGCTGTGTCAGAATCCCAAACATACTGTTTTTCCCTGCTGAACATACTGTATTTCTTACAGTTTTCCTGGTAATAACAGCTGGAAAACAACTGTGGCAGTTTCTAACTTAACTAGGTGACATGTAGTGTGTGGTCAGGGCTGCAGCAGCTGTGTCCCAGGACTACACCTTGGTAAAATTATCCATCACACCTCAGATGATAGTATCCGATTACTAATAGGTAATGATTCATATGTAAACACAGATGTGTGAGCTGTAACTTCCAGAAGGGGCACTTGATGCAGTGGAGGAACTGTATGAAGGAGCTGCCTGTAGTTTGCCAGGTTTAGGAGTCCTTGCTTGTGAAAGCTTGCAGTTAGCAGAATTGAGTCTCATGAACTTGTCTTTAAACCTTAGTTCTTCATTAGGTATGACAGGGTATCATGCAAACGTCTTTGGAATGAATCCATTATTTGAAACTCCTGTGGCATTTGTTAACTTAAACACCTCGAGAGAGAAGTGCCTTTTAAGAGTTCAGTACTTTTGCCCCTTCAATTATTGCAGGAGCTCCTATTGTGTCCATTTGCGATGTTTCCATCTCTCCGAGTTGAAGTGTGCAGCTCTGCTGCAGCAAACACTGCAGCATCCTTTCAGCGTTGCCACCAGAGCGTCAGTCTCTAGCGTGGAGGGAACTGTCCTGTCTCCACAGATTGCTTCCAGCTTTTTGTGTTGGCTTGGCAGTCACTGTCATCTGGGAGAGCTTTTTAGAGGACTCTAATCCTTATTTCGTATAAAAAACTTCTGGACAAAATATCTAACTTGGGAATTAGGCTGCTGCTTTCCACGCTGCATCCAAGTTCTGTGTTTGACTTCTTTATAATGTATGCGGGGTTTGGCTGGGAAGACTGTGCTGCCTCTCCGTGCTGCTTGTCCTTCTGAACAGTCACAGCAGTCGGCATCCCTTCAGATCTCAGGGGGAGACCTTGTAATGCAGTGGCAAACATCTAAATCTTTTCAGTGCTGGGGGAACCTGCCCTGGCAGGGTGCTTGTTGGGGAGCATAACAAGATATGTAGCTAGATGGGACCTCCTTCCCTCCTTCTCCCTCCCTCCCCAAGCAAGAAAGGAGAGAAACTAGAAGTGGGTGCAAAAGGATTCAAAGGCAAGGCAGCCTCTTCTCCCCATACCTGTGAGGGTAGCACCCCAATAGCCCATGCTGCCAGCTACACCTGATGCAGAGGTGCACTTACGTCTCTTCCCTTCTCCCTGCAGACTGAAGGTGTCAGATGCACTCTCTGCCCTCCCTTATGGTTTTGTTGTGGCAGGGCATCACAGGAACATAGTCCATCTGAAGAGCTTTCCACATTTACGGGGATAGTGCAGGTCTGCCAGGCTCATGCACCACGGATGAGTAAGTAGTATATGGTGAACCTGCACCTGATTTCTAGCCTGATGGTTTTGTGCATGAAACCTTGCAGACTGATGTGGGGGAGAGAAGACAAGCACGTTCCTCTTTTCAGAATGCTTTCTGTGACTAGTTTTGTCCTCCACCCTGCAAAAGCTGATATTACAGGCATAAAGCATTTTTAAGGGAATAAAAAACGTGTCATAAACCAGCATTGCTTCTTTTGCTCATTTGAGAGAATTTATTACGAAGTCTATTCTTCTAGCTGGGGAGCGCAGCACTGGCTTCTTGGAAGGCAGATAGCAGATCACTGCAGAAAACAGAGCTGTAGACACATGGTTCCCTGCAAGCGTGCCGAGATACCCTTTTCTCTTGTGCCAGCAGGTGACAATCTCCCCTCCCAGCAAAGGGAGTCCTTCAGTCTTAATCAAATCTTTAATATTACTGTAAAAGTGAATCTCTGTTCTTAAGGCAAGATGGAGGAGCTGATATCCTCAGTTCTCTTCAGACCTTTCCCTGTTTTGTTATGGGATCATAGAAAGTATTGCTTTCAGTCAGAAAATACTGAATATTGTGAAAATTGCAGTGTGCACCTGCCCAAGAAAAGTTACAGCTGTATATTGCACTTCCTACAGAATGGCGTGGAGGGGAGGAATTTTCTGCTCAATCTAAAGGTTGGGGGTTTGTTGTTTTTTTTTTTAAGGATTGGGCTGTTGCCTGGTGTTATTGCTATAGATCTCCAACACCTAGCGTCCAGGACTGAACATGTTTTGCAGGCTTCTCTGCTGTCTCATCGTTTCCCTCCTCTCCCTAACCCCAGCTTGCCACTTCCTCATCCATTTAATGAAGACAGAGGGCTCTTTATTGTATGATACTCAAAATGTAATATGATAGTGTTGCAGGAGAGCTAGTGGAGTGGTCATTACCAGGTGTCTGGCGTTTTGTGTTTCAGGGAGATCTGTAGCTGTAAGAATGGCTTTGGTCTTACTCAGTCCCCATACAGGAAGGGAACGCAGGTTGGGGTTGCCTTGCTGTGTGGCACCATCTGTGCACCCACAGGCCTTCCCAGGGGCTGCAAGTGGATGTGGATGATGTTGTGAGTTAGGTCCCGCTTAACCTCCTGAGGAGGAACGACGCCTACTGCTCGAACAGAGGTGAATGTGGAGCTGGGTCTCACAACACGTGGAAACCTCTGAGTTGGCGAACCAAATAGATGTGAAATCCCATACAGAATCTCCAAAAGATCTGATTTTAGACCACGTTTTTTCATGAGGGTAGTATGGGCAGATCTGTTGTCATATAAAGGCATCAGGATTGTTTTGTCTCTGGCCCCTTGGGAAGGAAGAAGCTAAGGTTTTACTATAGGATGTGCTTTTAGTTTGCTGGTCAGATCATCTGATGTAGATACTCCTGCTGTTTCTGTTTCACCTGTTTTACTCCAAGTGAGCCTGCACTGATTACAGTGTTGTCTTTTCTGGCGGGCAGACAAATAAAGCAGGACTGATCCAATTGTTGTTTCATAACTGCTTCTTGGAAGACACATCCATCATTTTGTGGACAAGTTCAATAACCAGAACATGTTTTCTTCATTTTTGAAAATGTGGCTCATGAAACGTGTGTTGTTCTTTGGAAGTAAAGTGCATTTTAATGCACAGTAAAAGTCTCTGACAAAGAGAACATGCATAGACTACAGGGAAAAGTAGCTTAATTCTCCTGTCTTTAAAGATTAGTTTCATTTTGGAGCTTCTCTCCCAACAATATGATTAAAATAAGACACTGCCAGTGGTTGTCTTGGACAGTTGAGCCATTAAGGCAGTCAGGATTTGGATGGCTTTCTCAAAATGAGTTAATAGCAGTAGCAGCCTACCATTCTCTCAGAGGAAGACATCTGTAGATTTTTTTCTTCTATCAAATTGTATATAGGTATTTAAAAAAGGCTTATTGCAAATATTCTCTTGCTGAAGGAGAATTCAGCCATCATTGGATGTAATTATATTCCCATATGAAACCATCCTTTGGCCCATTAGTATTTTGTATTTCTTCTGCCAAGTAGAATACATGCAACGTAAACCTTGGAACTGAATTCTTACTACAGTCATTGTACAAATTAATTTATTTTAAAAGTGACAATGTCTTTTCATATTCTACCAGTATATATGCTTATTAATATTCTCTAACCTCATTCATATCACGTAGTAGTTGAGTTTGGAAGGGACCTCTGGAGATCTGTGGAAGCTGCACACTTTGGATATTAGAACAGCACTTTAAATACCTGAGGGGAACTAAATCCTCATACACCATGCTATTCTGATTGAAGATGAAACCACTTTCGGCTCAGAAGCTTTCAAATGCATTGCTGATCTCCCAACAGTAGCACACCGCTATTGATTTAATCTCTAGTAATCATTTCAGAGTTGCCCTTACATCATTGCCGTGTTTTTATCCTTCACCCTTGAATGACTTGTTCAGCAGTGAGCATCTGGTGAAGGTGATGACAGTGATGAAAATGTAACCATTCAGAAAAAGGCAGCAAGGATGTTTGCACCAAAAGTTTTACGTTGGGCATTCAGTTTCATAAGTGAAGCAGTGAGATCTTCTTAGGAGGTCAGTCATTCCAAGAGTGATTGGACAAAGTCACCAGGGCATTGCAAGGTTTGGTCTCGCATTATGAAGAGAGGTCATGCTGGTCAAAATTTCAAGCAAATAAGTAGTCATCTCTTGATTTTTGTTTTAAAAAGGGGTCAGCATCTCCTGCTGCCGCAAAGCTAGCCTCCAAAAAGCGAGCCTCTCCTCTACCTTTTCTCTCATTACTAGATGATGAGTTGGCAGTTGACTACCCTGATGATCCTGCTCTTGCCTCTCTTTTCTCCATGGCAAACCTACAGCCTGCGTGTACTTGAAAGTGTGTGTAGGTCTCAGGTCTCTGCAGGCATTCCCTCCTCTCTTACCTTAGTTGCTTTGCTATCTGTCAAATCACTAATGATCAGATGTTTAAGGAATGAGTCCTTGATGGATTTTAAGGGCTTAAGGCAGCCCCACTGAGGTATGGTTCAGGCTATAGTATCAGACACCAGACCAACAACTTATTTCTAAGTAATGGCACAGTAACAAGTACAGATCAGTAGTACAATTACACAGGTTGAAATGACAGCAAATCCAGTAATTCACCAATACTGGGCTAAGCTTAATATCCAGGTGCACAAAGACTTACATGACCATGGTGACCAGGCAGGCCAGCAGGAAGCCAGGCATGGCTCTTCTCCAGGTGAGGAGCAACCTGGACCAGCTGAGGGGCTCGGGGAATGCCTAATTCCCCAGTCAGACGGTGATTCTTTACTGCTGAGCTGCAGAAGCAGTGCCTGGACTTGTTAACTAATAACCGTGTCCCACCTCCACCCCCACTCTGTGCCGGTTCTGTCCTTGGTGTGCACAGGCGTGGAAATACTGCATAAGGCAATACTAGCCCCACGCTTATGCCTCTGTCGATGTGGCTTGTCATTTGGGAACTGACTATTCTGATTTTGGAAGGTATGGGTGGTGGTGTTGGAGGCAGATGTTTCCCTGGTGTCAGAGATGGGTTCTGCTCCCAGGCAGTTGGCAGTTGTAATGGATGACCTTTGTCTTTACCGTTTATGGAGAAGAGATTTATTTTATGTAAGTGTACTCAGTTTTCTCACTTTCCATTCTTACATTGGAAGGAAGGCAAGATTTCATTTCCTAATATTTTTAAGGAAAAAATAAGTGGGATAGTGAAGTGGGCCATTTAGTCAGTCATGGAAATTTGGGGAGAGGAGTAGGGTGGCCAAGGGGTGCCAACCACCTCTAGACGCTCAGACTTTTCACAAAAGTGCTTTTAACTGTGCTCGTATGTTTTATTTCATGAGTTTTTAATATTAGCATCCTGAAGGCTAGGTCATAAGTATAAAACATGTTTCAACTCCCTCAAGCTGGAAGGGGGTCAAATTTAGGATTTCTGTTCTCCTTACTTGCCCCTTACAGGAAATGGTTGATGTATTTGTGGCTTTCCAAAATGGACGAGAGGGCGGTACCTACTCATGAGGATTGTTGTTACTTCATTACTGAGTTTACAGCCTGTCCTGTGTATCTTTTTACCTACTGTATGCTGAGTTCATTTGGATCTAGCTGTTGCTGAAATAAAAGGCTATTTTGCCATTTGTGTTCACCTGCCTAAAAAGCTACCATGAGCAGAGGAGAAATAGAGAAATACTTTGAATCCATCAGACAAGTTAGGAGGGCTGTTCAGTCCCATGGTAATCATCGCTGTGGGCATGCGGGAACTGAAATAATAATTGTAATAGTCTGATTTCTTTTACAGCCCCTCAAGGCAAGTGCTTGTGATTATTGGCTGTTAGATACAAATCAGAAGCAATATGTGCATTAGGATTTGGGAACCATCACATTAGCCTTGTGTAGGAGGGAAAAAGAGCCCTGGTAAATTCCCTCGTGCTAAGGGAATTTCTTGCAATACCCCTTATCTGCAGCATAAATGTCACGAGCTATTTAAAAAAGATACCTCTTGAAAACAAATTCCTGAATATCCGTATTTAGTTGGCGGATCAGAAAGGCATTACTCTCTTCTACAGCTTTTGCTCCAGTATCCTGCATAGTGCTTTATCCTGCGTAGTCATTCCGCTGGGCAGCGGAAGGCGCAGGAGGAAGGAGGGTCACTGCGTGCTGTGAAACCTCTCCTCCAGCCCCGCGTTAACAGGCTCCTTTTTTCTGGCCTGTGTAATACCTGTTAGCTGCCCCTCGTGGCACGTTTGCACAAGGATCATTTGTGCAGTGCATTTGGCCCCAGTTTGTGCTGCAGCTGAATTAGATCATCCCAAACCCATATGTAAGACTTTTCCCTGGTTAGACTGACCTTGGGAATAAAACTGTTCCCTGGGGCTATGTCTGGTTTTATGTATGTGCTGGGTCAAAGTATTAACTGTTAGTCAAAGTTGCTAGCTAGTTCACAGTTTATTAAAAATAAAGCAGACAAGCTAACACTGAATGGACTGTCTAAAGCTGTGCTAATGTTCTGCTTCCCACCACATGCGGGGACCTGAAATCTCTTTCCTCTTACCAGTGGTTTTGTATACAAGAAGCTTAACTTGTCTTTATAATCTCACTTGTCAGTAAAAACAGCTGTGATACGAAATACGAAAGCCCATCTCACTTGGCAAAGAAAAATAGTCTTTTACCCTATTAGGCAGAACATAACAGGACAATATAGAAGTGCAGCCTGTCTGCCTAACAGAAATGAGTAGGTCAACTCTGAAGCTCTAATAGATGTCGTTTACTGACCCTTAATGGCTTTTCTCATCTCCTGAGCACGTCCCCTAGACAGTTTGGGAACTGCCCAGTGCATTAAAGGACAGCATCAGACCTGAGATGCTCTGTGGTCCCTGGCAGCGCAGCCGCTTTTGTGGATGCGGTGGGAGCTGTGCTCCAGTTTTAGGACTCCTTTTACCCACACCGTGGGGGTAACAGCAGCTTCTGGCGCTGGATCTTGAGCACATACAGCTGTGAGTTACTTCCAGCCTTGCCTCTTCCCTCCTGTTTGGAAGTGGTGGTACAGTCTTCTCTATGAGAGAGACAGTGGGTTGGGAGGATTCCTTATGGAGGTTGCATCTGCTCTGTAACTCCTTCTCTACCCAGAGCAGCACAACTTTTTGGGACTGCTGTGCTCTGCTTTTATCACAGCAGTCCTTGCTATGCCAGAAAACATCCAAATGAGACCTTCCACCCTTTTCTGGCTTCCTCAAGATAGATGAATTGCGCCCTTGAGAGTAGTAATAAATACGAGTTTGAAATGCTGGCTTTATATTGCTTTTTAATTTTTATATTCCTTCCTCAGTGTTTCAATTAAGGCAAATTAAAAATTAATCACATAACAGGGTATCTGATAAGGTCATGCAAGTTAGCAATATAAATTCATTGTGTATGATGGAAGCATAAAAACAAAATGAGAGGTTTCAGGGGGTCTTACGATACTTATTCATTAGTGGTGAACAACATAACAGACTGAGATTTGCTAGGCTCAGCGGGATCCCGGGATGACCAAACCATCCGTATACCGTTCCAGTGTACACTGGGATCCCAGATAAACAGCCAGACCTGCAGATGGTTAGATCATCCATATTACATCGCCATTTCTTTGCCAGTGCAAAAAAACCCACTACCCAAATGGGGACAAAATGTGATGTAGACTTCCATGTGTGTGACCGTATCTGCAATAAATATCCTGTGCTTGTTTTAATTCATGTGGTTGGTTTGCTGGCTGGACATTTGTGGCTGGTTTCAGCCTCTGGAGGCTGGGATATTGGCACCACTGAATATCTGTTTGAACGGATAAACTAAATGTTATGTTTTTTTTAAATATGAGGCAGTCAGTCCTCTTCTTAATAATAATGATAATGTATTTTTGTAAAGTATCTTATGTCATTTTCTAAAATCAAAGCACTGGGGCCTAAATAGCGGAGCTTCATTAAGGAGATGAAGTGAACGAAGAGAGGCATCTGGCAGAAGAACGGAGGACAGTGTAAAAATAGAGGCGTATGTTAGTTTGAGTAGCATTAGTCATTTCTGATATTACGTTGCCTGTGAACCTGTGCTCCATTCAAAGCAGAAGACTGAGCCAACAAAGCCAATTTTCAGGACATTAACACAGTGTTCCTTTCTTCCTGAAAATAAGCGGCTGAAGCTTGGGGAAATTGGAGGTGCCTTTTGGCCAGCAGAAATCTTTGCCACAAGGACAATTTGATAATGTATCCTAAATAAATCTTCAAAAAGCAAATCGGCAATTTTTGTACTGCCCTTAATTTATTTAATTATTTTTTCAAGATGCTTTTTTCCTAGAATATATGATTCATTGTGATCAGTCAATACAAGGATCTTGGAGAAGATAACTTAAATAAACACCCTCCTTATTTTTACATATTTATTTGTATAGCCTGTATGAAGAGGGTAGCTTGCTTTGTGCTGGGTTGCAGAGTTTTTGCCTTAGGCTGTAACATGGCTAAATAGAAACCTGTATTTCAGAAACATTAATGATTTTTCACACTTTTAATCTTGTGTTAAACAGTCAGTTTCAAACTTCTGTCCTAAACTCCATGTTTCAAGTTTTTTGTTGTGTTCCTCTTCATTTTGTCCTTTTCGTCCCTTGCAGTTATTTTTTTTCACTCTCTATTTTCATCTTTTATGTTCCTTCTAAGTACCATAGCTTGGTGCAAACCGTAGTGCATTACTTTTTGCAGTACCACTGTATGTCACAGTAAATCTGGAATCAGCATCTCTATAGCTTGTAAACCAGAAGTGTAGAGAAATTAAATGAGTCTTTCAGCAGCACAGAGAAAGCCGCTATCAAACCTGGGATGGGAATATAGGTGTTCTGGTCACATCACTGGACCCAGCTACCTCTGTGTCTAATTGCTGCTTTATTTGTCTGTCTGACCTTTTCAGCTTTTTGTTCTCATTGTTTTCCTAATTTGAGCTCTTCTCTTCTGGTCTAGGTTGCTTCAGGCCTGGCCACTCTGGAACTGCTTTGGTATACATGTTCACCTGGCTCTCCATAATGCTTTCCATCATAGTAGTAACATTGGCAGGACACTGTTTCTTCTGATAGCATAAATATGCTCAATAATAATATGGTGGGATATGGATATGATACTTATTAAGAAAGAGTACAGACCACATATCTGTTGTTATCCATGGAGAATAGGGACTTCAGGATTATTTCTGATTTATATAATTATGTGCACCATTATATTTAGAGAATGAATGTTTCCTGAAGTAGAGAAAGCTTTTTTGGCAGTTTTTTGAAAATTCCCTTGTGTCACTGACTGTATTGCACAAAGAATGTGGTGTAGTGAGCAGGGGGTTATGTTAAGTGGGAAAGACACATTTTGCTTTAATAGTCAAAGGGCAAGAGCAATGCACTGTAATAAGTGATGGCAGTTGACAGTTTGCTAAAGGGAGTTTTTCATATTTTAATAGTAATAAATACAATAATCCTGTATGCTGAATGCTTCTAATGGTGAAATAAAAGGTGCACCAAAACCAGTTTTCTCATGTAAAGATGATCAAAATTTCTTTCCGAAATGAAGAAGCTGTTTAGCTCTGTAGAAAGTGGTGAGTTTTGGAGTAGATGCAGGAGAGGTTCAGCACTTGCCTCGGACTGTTTTTCTTCACTCCATTTCCAATGAGCAGCTGCAAATGCTCAGCTTTTCATGCATATTTTTAAAGGAATTTGGTTAGCAAAAATGGGATGATGTAGAAGTTACTTCTCTCAGAGAGGAGATTCACTGGTGAGGTTTACTGTAATTTAATACTGTCTAGTGGTCACATGCAAAATGATTTAAGTGAAAAATATACATATCAGTGTTCATACTTCACTTTGTCCCTTGTTGAGGTGGAGAGATCTGGAGGAACATGAATAACTTGGATAAATAGCCTAAGATTTCTTTATCAAGCTATGCTAAATGAATTAAACATGGGTTACTTTACAACAGCATCACTTTATTTTTTGCATCAGTTTAATTAAGTTGGTTTTAAATCACAGTCTAAGTCATACTGACATATCTTATTCACACAAATGAGCCGCTGCATTTTTCTTCCTTTGCCTACTAAAATCCACAGTTCTCAAGCCGCTACTAACATGTCCCAGCCTGAGAGGTATCTTTTATCCTTCAGCATGATATTCTTTATTTGCATTTAGTTTTTGATTCACTGTGTCTAACAGGTGGTTTGCTCCAGTACTGCTGCTTAGTCAGTTCGTTCCTATTTTTGCATTTGTAGAGTTGATTATTCCTATCTAAATGTGGAACTTTGTACTTTATTGATTGCATCCTCTTTATTCCAGGCCATTTCTGCAATTTGAAATGACTTTGAAATGTGGATCCTGTCTCTAAAGGACTTGAAAGTTTAGTGACTTCCGATGTCAGGCACAGATTTCACAAGTGTCATCTCTGTTCCCTTGGTCACAAATGGGACTGTTGAACAAAACTGGACCCAGAATAGACACATATGGGACCCTGTTAGAAATTGCTGGACAGTTTGATAAGGAAATATTGATAACTACCGACTTACTGATTTTCTAAACCACTTGTGCACCTAGCTTGCACCCATAGGTTGTATTTCCTCAGTTCGTGTGTCAATGTCGAAAGCTTTCCTGAAGTCAAGATGCATACACTGCTTTCTTTTTGCCTACTGGCAGGTTACCTGTCAAAGGGGAACATTAGATCAGACATAATTTTTGGTGACTTTTGCGCTATTTGTTTTTTGTTAGCTCATTGCCATTCCTGTATTCCCCTTGTGGCTGCTTAGCAATTTGTTTCTGGGTGGTAAAGGCAGGATGGCAGTTTGTAATTCTTGTAGTTTTTCTTTTTTCACTTTTTCAGTGACAGTCTTAACCTTCCTTTGTAGACTTTGTGTCTTCCCTCTTCTCAGCGAGTTCCTAAACGTGAGCCTAAACAGGTTTAGGGCCATTGGTTGAGTGTTTTAATTGAGATTATTTTCCAAAATGTCCTGACCTTCCCCAAATTTTCTCATGTGTGCTTTCTTTGGTACAGCAAGACAAGGCAGGAAAATGAGTGGCTGTACTGGCTCAGCTGGACCAAAAGGTTCTCTTCCACCTTGTCTCAGACAGTGGCCTGAAGTGGATGGCTAGGGAAGAGAAAGGGAAAGAAGAAAAACCAGCATAAGTGTTATTTCCTCCTAAGGCTCTCTAGGATACTATCAGCTCTGGGACTTTAAGAGCCAGGTGTGGTTTTGTGTGTTTGTCGTCCCTCGGTAGATTTCTTTTCTGTGTACTTGTCTGCTCTCCCTTGACCCTGTAGGATCTTTCAGCATCTACAGCATCCTTTGGCAAGGAGTTGCAGAGGTCTCGCTCTCCTCCTGCTTGTTCTTAAACTGCCTCCTCCCAGCTTACTCTGATGTTTTTTCTTTTTTTTTCTTTTTTTTTTTGTTAGAAAGGGCAATGAACAGTTCATCCATGTGCCACCTACGTTGTGCTGCCCCATGTCACCTCCCTGCAAAGTTTCCTCTGTTCCTTTCTGAGGAGTTCTGGCCCGTCTCGATAATCCTTGTATGGGAGCTTGTGTCTGCTTTTTGGGCAGGGAGGCCAGAACCTCATGCAGGATTTGAGATACGGACTTTGGTTTATAGATGATGTGTTCATTCAGTGGCATTTTGAGGACCTCTTCTATTTTTTTTCCCTAGCAGTTTCTAATGCTTGGCCCAGTTAATTCCCAAGGCTTTGACCATGGCTGGTTATTGAGCCAATGTTTCACTAACCGTATTGTCATAATCCCAAGATCCCTGAATGTCAGTGATCAGCTCACTGTTGTTTCATGTGTGATATCCAGCTCGCCAGTCCTGTAAGAGAAGGGTCCCTCCGTCGCTCCGTCAGAAGAGCGTTCACATCCCACCTTGGCTTGGTGCCTGCTCAGTGAGTTGAACCAGCTCACCTGTGGGGTCCAGCAAGAAGAGCATCAGGAGTAGGTGGCCAAGTGCACGGCAAAGAGTGTAAGCGCTCCCATTTCAGCAGGACCATGCTGTTGAGTCATCTTAGCCAAGTCAGTCACCTGCACACTTGGGATCTGCTTGCTGGGTTTGGCTTTTACTCCACTTCAGATTTCCTGAAAGCCTCATACCCTGCTCACCAGAACGAAGTCTGAAACGGTGACTTTAACCCATCCTGGGCAGGGAGGGCTGTTCCCAGTGCGCTGCCTCAGTGGGCTGCCTGCAGCCTGCCCTTGGTGCCTTTTGCACAGTTTTCACGAGCTCTTTGTGGTCTGGAGACTGAGGAAACACACTTGGCAGTTGAAATTGATGGCTGTCTGGCTGAACACATTTGCACCTCAAGGACCACCGCTGGCCAATGAGGCGTTTCATTATTAGATATAACTCTTCTGTTCTCCAAACAAAGCCGGGGGGACATCCTCCCGCCCTCTCCGCGCCCTCCTCCCTCCCCATCCGCAGCTTCTCTTTGGGCACAGCCTCGCATCACACCAGTCCTCCTGGGACACGGGACCTTCATACCCCACTGCCACTCCTCCAAATTTATGCCTTTTTTTTTTTCTTTTTCTTTTTACTCCCAAGACCGTACTGAAGAAGAAAATGCTACCCTTCAATTTCTAAATCTCTCTCTGTATATGGACACCTCAATGTATTTAGGTTTAAGGCAGTTGCTTGTATGGACGAGCAGCCCTTGAAAGAAGGAACAAGGAAAGACAATCTCCAGCAGCAGATGCCTCGCAAACACATCTCGTCGTGAGGGCTTCAGTGCGTGTCTGTGAGTAGTGTTGGTGATGCTGCGTTTTGCCTGTGCAAGGTAACGTAATACCGCTGCTTTTCCTCTATCCAGCAGCTGCAACTGCAGCACATGTATTTGGGGGGGTGAAAATTTTTTTTTTTCCTTTTGCTTTGGGAAGAACCACTGAAAATTTTGGAACTGAAGTTTTTCCACTCTTCAAATTGTTGTCTGTAATATGTTAGTTACAGACTTTCTCTGGATAACCTGGGATTGATAACGACCTAAGCTTGATTTCCTAAATTTCATAAATGAATGTTTGTGTTAATTTCTGAAGGTGAAACAGTTCTTTTGCTGCAGTGTAGTTGTTGCTGAATATTTAATCAGACTATATTCACATAATAAATGTTTATGTCTTCAGCAGAACTTTCTTGTAATTTTTCCTGATATTACCTTACCACTGCTGTAGCTGCAAATAGTGGTTTTTTTTATCATAAACTGTGGCACGACTTTGGAAGGGTATCTGGCCTAGAGAGTTGGGGCAAATGCTTACATATTGTATGAGAATTGAATGACTGCAACATTATTTTGGAGTTATAAACATGACTGATAAAAGTTTTATCTAAAATGGTTAAGAAGCATTGTTTGTATTTTAAACGAAAACAGTAGGCTGCTTTTAGGGAAGGGTAATGAAAGAAGGATGACAGATTCAGGTGGAACAGCGGAAGGAGAGAAATACAAGGTGCGGGATACACGTTCTGTACAGCTGGGTGAACTATAGGTCTTAGAGATTAGCCTGTGAGATGTAAATGTCAGTGTTGCTTTTGTGTTGTTATGAAGCTGATGATTGGAAGGTTAGGCTCTATGAAATGCTCACCAGGTCTAGGAATCACGCTACTTTATTTGCTTGTAGTTCCTCTGTGAAGGATGGAAGAAAACTATATATTTTTTTATTTCAATGATGCATGCAGCGAGCCTGAAAGGGTCTGCTGTTTCTCCTGACTGCTTCGCTTTTGACTGTAGCAGCGTTTCAAACACCAGAGTCTTCTCTGACTGTTGGAGGTCTCCATGGGGGACCAGCATGGTTAGGATGGGAGTTTACCCAGCTCTAGGCTGCAAACTGGGATGATGCAGGAAATACTTCGGCAATTGTACCAAAGTGATGCATCTTCCGAACAGAATGCAAAACCAAACAAAGTAACAAGAAAGATTTTTCCTTTCCTTTGGCACTTTTGCAGTGATGCTTGTTACTCTGACATGGCCTTTGCAGTCATTCATGAGACATCCCAGGAGAGGCAAGACCCAAATTTCTAATACAAGTAATAAACAGGAGCTTTCCCTCTCCTCACCTAAATATGTATTTTAATATTACAGAGGCACAGGGTAGGTTTTCAGTGGCAGGTCATTTTTAAGAGTCTTCCACACAACTTTTATGCCAAAACACTTCACTGACTTAAATAATACCATTACAGAGATAATTAATAACACAGAGAGGAATTAAGAAGCTCAGGCAAGAAAGGAAGGACACATTTTCTCCTGGGGTTTGAAACGAGTTGGAAAGTAGATGAGGCAGGGAGGTGCACAAAGGCTCTTCCAGATGACACGAGCAGCACAGAGAAGAGTTTTGCACCAGCAGTGCCAACATGATTTTGGACAGGCAAAGAAGAGGCCTGTGGCGCTTGAGCCAAAAGGCAGGAACATCCTCTAGGGAAGAGACAGGAGCAGGATCCCAGCACGAGGGATGCAAAGGCTGAGCTGCGCCATGGAGCCAGGCAGGCTTGTGTTTTACGCGCCCTTGTCTCTGTCCTGCGCGGGTACCACCGGTCACGCAGGGAGCAGTGCCAGAACAAAACGTGGCCTCATCTGAGTTGCTTACAGATGAGGAACAAGTGCATTGGCCCATCACATTGTTCAGTCTGTTTAAATTTGTTAATGCATAATGATGTGAGAATTTAGCAAGAAATCCCATTCCTTCCCACTTCTCTCCGTGTTGAGGCTTCTGCCTGTATTGTTTCCTTTCTTCTTTTCCCTCTTTCTCCTCTGATACCAGACATCTGGGATAATGGAGTTTTTCACTTCTACAGCAAGTGCAGCACCTGCCATGTGAAATCTCTCTTTTTCTCTTTGAGTGAAAGCTTTAACCAACACTTCTCCCAGACAGAGATTAAGGCCTCAGTATTGCTGTCTGGGCTGGACATTTGATTAATACAGGGTCCCTTTACTGTGACCCTGCCTTTCTGCTCTTCCTCATTAGAAATCAGTGGCTCTTCCCCAGTTCATTCATAACACGGAGAAAAGAATGCCTAATGATACACATAGATAAAGAAAATATATAGCACGCATTCAGCTAGTAAAATGAGCTCTTTTCCCACGTGGAGAGGGGATTAAGCAGGGGGTGCATTTGCCTCCTGCAGCTGCTAGTAGAAGCCTCTGACAGACGGCAGCGCAATATATATGCACGCGTGCATGTACGTACACACGCATGTAGAAGAACTGAGCACAGTTGCTGTTCATATATAATTTTGGTTTGTGTTTATGTTTCGGTGAAGTGACGTGGTGGCTGGAGTTGTTTTTTCTTCCCACTGAAGGTTGGAAATGGTTTTACTCCTGTGAGCTACTGAGTGTTTCCATTAGCACTTGATGGCACTGTGTCAGCAGGGGAAAATATTTATTTGCTGGGGTTTGTCCAGGGAGGAACTGCAAGGAGGGGTGTGTGGGTGTTTTTTGGCCAGAGCACGGTGCCCTGGGGACATAATCCTTCCTGTAATGAATTGCACAATTTACTGAGTTAGGAATGGGTACGTTGATAGTTTGCTGTAACCCTTTTAGCACTTATATCCAGGGTTTTCTCCACTTTTTAGTAACGCAGTCCTTCCAGACACAGTGTGAATATGTGCAGCAGTTCACCTGGGGTTAGGGTTCGACGAGTGCAATTATGCTGTCCTTTCGCTGCTGCCTCCCAGCTGAGCTGCCAGTGGCCGCGCCGGGGCTGGCATTTAGGGCTTGCCGCAGTTCCCTTCAGCCTGGGTAGGAGCACAAGCCGGAGAAGTGCGGTGCAAAGCCCAAGCCAACAAGCTCTCTTGGACACGTGCTAACCCAGTGCAGGGGCAGCGTGGATGGATTGCTGATGAAAAGAGAGGTGGGAGTAGCTCAGAGGAGACACATCTCAGGTCCAGCTGTTACTGAAGGGGATTTGATGGGGAGCAGAAGCTTTCTTCTGTGATGGCCAGATGGTTATGTGCTGTCTTGGTGGTGAGACCAGTGTAGCCAGTGCTTGCCTTACCCCAGGGCAGAGGGGGCAGAGCTGCTGGAGCTTGGGGCTGCAGAGTTTGGAGCTGGCTAGAACATGGCTATAGGGGTACATGCCAAAGGTGCTGGGAGCAGGGTTATCAGGTCCAGTGTGGTAGGTGATGTTACGGAACAGAAGAAGGGAAAGCTCACCTTAGGTGTTTATAAACCATAATGTAGAGTGTAAAAAGGAATGTGAATAAACCCATGTATATAAAAATATATATATGCTTCTTTCTGAGTAAATTCAACTTTAGGAAAGATTTGAATGTTACACTAAGGTGGCAGTGAATTGGGAAAAACTTCCTAGCTCTAAGCAGCACAGGAGGCAGCAGGAAGGAGGGAGCTGTCAGCAAAGGAGTAAGGCTGGCAGGAAAGGGATAGAGTTTTCCTTCCATAAGTACTAAATAAACTCAAATGTGCATGGGTCAGAAAAGAAACTAGTTGAGAGGAGGCATGTGGAGGCTAGTACTTTAATGTATTTGAAATAAAGTAGCTCAAGTTTGGGTCTTAGTCTTGTGCCAGTTGGGGGAACCTGTCTTGATGTTCTATGGGGAAAAGAAACCCTGGCTTCATGTAGTGCTGAGTGATGATATCAAGGGACTTTGTGACTGTGTAGCTGCACTGTGGTAATACTCAAGTTTTTCTTCTTTGAGTCCGTTCCTGAGAAACATAAACCAAAGTATTCTTAAGAAACATATAGAAATATTTTAGGCTTACATGTACCTCATGCATCTGCACAGATGTCAGGGACTTAACTGTTGAGAGTCCTGTGTAACGTGATTGGGAGACCGCTGCTATTTAATGTCTGTTCTGAGTGTAAGCAAAGCACTCTGATCACTGGCATTCTGCATTTCCCTTGTGCTCAACCTTGATGGTCTTGCGCTTTTGTGACTCAAGTATCTGACAGAAGTAAGGACCAAAAAAACCCCCAAACCTCTGGTTCAAGATCAGTTCAGGTGAAATGAAGAATGTGGATGGGGGCAAATGTACTTGAAGAACAGGTGCTATCTGAGTGCTTTCTCAATGAAAGATGCTTGTCTGTCCACTGCCTTGGCAGTGTACTGCCTCCAAAATGTACTGGATTCACCCCAGATCATAAGGTGGCAGTGGCCGTAAGTGCCTTCCTTTATCTTTCAGTTGGTTTTACTTCTGTTTTTAATGTTTTAGCATAGTAAAGCTTTTATCGTCCCAGCACCTCCCTGAGAAACTTATTCTACTGCTGTATGAACTGACCTGGTTAATAACTCAATTTCAATATTAATTTTTTTTTAATGCATTAAGTTCTGTGGGCACCTGAAACTGGCAGCTTTCTTTGGCAGTGGTACTACGGATCAAGAAGCCAAAAGTCAGACCTCATAAAGAGGGTATTTCCACAAGCACCTGTTCACTTTGTTTATGGAGGTTCATCTCCAGCACAGGATGAGCTTCCTTCTTGCAGCTCTGGCAAATGAGCTGTGACACGCTCTTACTGATGCTGCTGCTGCAAGTAATCAGCTAGAGGTTACTTTCCTGGATGAAATACATCTAAATGGCAGTGAAGGAGAGAACTGTGATTTATTTTGATTGTTTTTCCCCATGATATTTGCATACTGCAGTATGTAATATGAGCAGCTATATATAATGATTTTTTTTCTCCATATGACACCATAAATCAAGAGAGAGGTTAAAAAAAATAAATTGCTTTTAGTGACATTGCCTTTTCCTTTGAAGAACCCAGGAGGAGCTTAGATTTGGATGCTTCAAATGAACATATTGTTCTATTTGTGTTGAATATAACAGTACATTTTTGCATTGAGTAATGTATCTGAGGCAAGTATCATCACCTGAATATAATAAACATTTACAATCAGCCTTCTTTGTTTTCTTTCTCATTCCCAGCTCAGTGTTAAAGAAATAGTTATAAAACTATTCATCAGATGTTTTGATAAACATTTTTCTATAGTTGTCAGAGTAATTAAGATGTAATAACTTGTTTGAGATAGGCTTGAGAAAAAAGCACTTAATAACATAGTGCTATACTAGCTATTACAGAACAGCTGTATTTTTTTCTCCTTACCAAAGACGTTATAAATTAGTGTGTTTTACTGTGTAAACCCAGTCCTTTTTCTTATGCTCGCCTTCATTTAAATTGACAAGAACATGAAAATAAATATGACAAGAATAGGTGTAATCGCTCAAAATTCTCCATTAAGAGTGCATGAGTGTGAATTCAGGGCACAAAGGTCCATTTGGAGAAACGGAACATAAACTTCGTCTGTAGTCTGTGTGTAACAGGCTCAATGATGCCAGTTTAAAAAGTATGAGAGCTTTGGAAGGAACTTAGGCGGCAATTGAAGAACTTGACTTGCTCACTTGCTAGCTTGTGCATGCATGCATGCATGCCTGCTTGTTTTTCAGACGATTGTGCCAGTGCGATAACAGTTCTTGTTTGGCACGACAACACTTCAGTGCGCTGAGACGTGATGCTTGTTTCATCCCAGCATCTGGTGAGATTAAGTATTAGCGCTGCTGTTTAATGAACAGTTTGTGGATGTGAATGAATATTTGGGGTTGTTTTTGTTTCCTCTGGTTTGTAGCCAACAAAGCCGTCGGGATGAACAAAGCCTTCCGGACTGCCTACTATATAGATTAATTTACAGCTGCCAGTTTATATTAGTTGTTCTATTTATTCTGCTTGGGTGCTTTTTTGAGGAAAGGAGTATTTCTTAGTCAATTGTCTTGCAAAGAGAAAGGAATTCAAGAAATATGAAGCAAAAAAAATCCTGCTAATTAGGCAAGCTTTTGGCAGCTGAGTTGTTTGCTCCCTTTTCTTATGATCTCATGTTACATGAAAAGACTGAAGTTCGAAAACAGAATTTAAGTTGGGGTCTGAACTTTGTCTTTACCCTCCTGCACTCTGTGTTGGTGATGCTGGGGCTCGGTGAATAGCAGCTATAACCAATTTCTTGTCTGCCTTCTTAAAAGCCTTGCCCTACTGAAGGTTTTGACAAGCAGAGCAGTGTACGTCTCTTGCCTCTGCAGCTCCTAAGATGCTGTGGGTTTATCAGGAACCTCTAATGCTCCTTATTTTTGTGATGTTTCCCTATCATTCTCCTCTGTCTGTTGCTGTTTGTGCTGAGTCCTGGCTCCATGTACCAACTGCCTGATGCAGCCAGGGACTGCGGGCTCTTGCCACTGGGGATGTTCAAACCTGTGCGCAGCCCCACACTCCCTGAGAGGTGACTCTGTGCATTAGGTGGTTATCAGCGAGGGCGTGAAATATCTGAGAGTTTATCCAAGAGCCTTATGGATGTGTCTGGATATGGATAATACAGACTGGCTGATGTCTTTCCCCATCTTCTAAAATAATTGCTTTGGAGGACTCAAGTAGTTCAGAAGGGGATTAGCTGGTTTACTTAGGGCATGATCAGGCACACTGGGAGATGCACCCTTCTTCCCCACCCCCATTGGAGCCGGAGCTCTTTGTTGCACAAATTACTGAGAATGGGATCAGACTGGGCTAAATATAATCTTCTACGATCCTGCACAGAGGGTTCCTTCTCTCCCTCCCCTCTCCTGGGTGCAGGGCGGGGAATAGTGCATTGTGGGCCTGTTTGGAAACCAAGTGGAAGGTAGTAAGACATGAAATGTCCCAGATGTTAAGAAGACACCTTGCAGGGACAGGAGCAACGGCTCTCAGGACCCCACAGGGCCAGGGGAGCCCACTCTCCGCCGAGACGTCCCCAGTGAACTGTCAGCTCCGAGGCAATGCAAGGAAGTAAAGTCTCTGGCTTTTGGAAATAATTTCCCTCCTGCTCATTGTAATGAATGGTCCCTTCTGTAATTCACTCGTAAACCTTGGCAGGTAGCAATTACAGTATCTCATGTATTTTGATGCAAATGTCTAATGAGAGATGTATCATGCATAGGTAGATACATAGGCATATATATATATACACATCTTTTTTTTTCCTTTTTTTTTCCTGGTGAGAAGGTGGTTTTGCTCCATAGTAGGTGATTAGTGGAGGGCATGATACCTGCATTGTGATCTCTACTTTCTTCTATCTTGGTTGGACTTTAGCTTTGGAGCTTGCAGGTGTATAACTGTGGTGATGGTGCAGGTGTTTGCTATGCAATGTGTAGCTTCATTTGCGAAATACTTTCTGCTCCTGTTTTGGTCTTTATTCTTTTGAAGGTCTTTTAATTGGTTTGGAAATATCCATTTGATGAATGTTGTTCTTTTAACTGTTTCATATCAGATGTTAGAAGTATGTGTGTGCTCCATTTAATAAGAATTCTATTTGTTGAGTGTGTCGAAAGTTACTTGATATGTACTATGTGAAAGGTTTCAAAACCTTATTAGCTAGTCTTGTGTTTCTAAGATCACGTGGCAAAATGGAGCTGGTATGGGGTTTCTTCAAAGTATACTTTGACATACAATGGGGTACTTACAATTAAAAACAAAAAACCCAAGCCTCCCAAGTGCACCAAAACCCAAAACGAATAGTTAGTGAACTATCAAAAAGAAAAAAGCTATATGTGTTTTTTTTCTATTGTAACCAGTCTTTAAGGTCGTCTTGGAATAATGAAGAAAACTATTTAAAACCACTGTTTTTCATCATTGTAATTGAAGTGTCATTTCTCTCTAAAAACAGCTCTGCACAATATTGAGAAGTAGTAAACCTGTTGTATCAAAAATATACCTAACAATTCACTGTTTCCTAACACTTTTCTTAGTACTGAATAGACATTTATGAAAATACAGTATCGGTTAAAAAACAGAATTGTCAAATTTTACTATAAAGTTTATATTCTGTTGCAAATTTTTGTGCCTTTATCATCACCAGAGATGCTGAGCTTTCACATTTCTTAAACCACATGTAAAAGTGATTGGGAAGTGATTGTCCCCCTGTACTTGGCACTGGTAAGGCCGCACCTCAAATACTGTGTTCAGTTTTGGGCCCCTCACTACAAGAAAGACATTGAGGTGCTGGAGCGTGTCCAAAGAAGAGCAACGAAGCTGGTGAAGGGTCTAGAGCACAAGTCCTGTGAGGAGCGGCTGAGGGAACTGGGGTTGTTTAGCCTGGAGAAAAGGCAGCTGAGGGGAGACCTTATGCTCTCTACAACTACCTGAAAGGAGGTTGTAGCAAGGTGGGTGTCAGTCTCTTCTCCCCAGTAACAAGTGATAGGACAAGAGGAAATGGCCTCAAGTTGCACCAGGGGAGGTTTAGATTGGCTATTAGGAAAAATTTCTTCACCGAAAGGGTTATCAAGCATTGGAACAGGCTGCCCAGGGAAGTGGTAGAGTCACCATCCTTGGAGGTATTTAAAAGACATGTAGATGTGGTGCTTAGGGACTTGGTTTAGTGGTGGACTTGGCAGTGCTAGGTTAATGGTTGGACTTGATGATCTTAAAGGTCTTTTCCAACCTAAACAATTCTATGATTCTATGATTCTAAAATTAGTTCTTTAAATTAAATCAGTTCCTCCCAATGCCTCACTTCTCTGCCAGTTGAGTCTGCTGCTCAAAAAACTCTAAGGAATCCTCTTTTTGGACGTAAAAGCCCAGGCATGTTGGGTTGTCTTCAGAAGGTGTAAAGCTGAGTGAAATGTAGTTTTTTCTGTTGCAGTTGTGGGAGGTTTTATTCCTGGGGCTAACTGCCAAAACTTCAATCCAGCCATGTGGCTGGTTAGCTGGCTGGTAGTGATTAGATGTTCAGAATGATCTGCTCTACGGTTGGGGCGGGTTTACAAGTGTATTGCTTTGCCTTGGTCACATCCAGTTCCTCTGCCATAGACTAGAGCTGTAGACAGCCTGGGTACCCGAGGGCCTGCTGGCTGCTGCACCTCTTCCCTCTTATTGAGATGGTAGGGCAGATACAGGATAATCTTGTATAATACTTCAAGTCAGTATTTCCCTTCTTGGTTTTAGTACAAACGAGATGACCAATCAAATGTTTTTTGCCTTAATTTGTGAAAAATATATGGACATTTAAATCCTCTTAGTGCCCTTTTTGCGTGTTATTAAATCACTGGTTTTGGTTTATGGAGTCACTTCCAGAAATTCCCTACAGTTATCTTTTGTCAAGGAAATTTTAGCTATTATTTGAATGCATTGTTTTATGTTACAGCTGAATAAAGAATCAAATTTCTTCATTAACTACTACATGCCCATGCAGCAATCAGAAAACCCTAGGACCTGAGTGGATGGGAGAGAACTAGAGTACTTCTCAGTACCTGGCTTCTTTATTCCATGTAGGTTTTTTCTGTGCTTTGTTTTTGTATGCATCTAAAATCATTGCGCTTATTTTGATTGTTATCAGTAAATTGAAAAGTCTTACAAAGAACTGCAGAGCTGCTTAATTTCCTTCTTTCTCTTTCATTCTGCAAAAACATGTATCTATCACTACCTATTAAACTGTCTAAATCAATAGAGGCTTGATCCTTGTCTGCATGCGAAAGGGAAATTGCCCTGCTGTGCAGATGAACAGAGTACAGGAATCACTCAGTATCTCCGTAAGCTTCCTTAAACATTTTTGAAGAGCAAAACCTTTGACAAATGTTGTGGTTGAAGACCTTCATGTCAAATGGTGGTATGGGTTTCCTGATTTTCTTTCATGTGCACAAATGACTTAACAAAAATAATGACTGTTGACTGTATTATAGAAATATATGTTCAGAGCATGCATAATAAGACCTTGTAAAGTAATCGGTGTATATAAAAACCCACAAAAAGACTTGAAATTACATATATTTTTTTCTTTTGAATGTTTTCTTTTCAACTCCTGACTTTTTTTTTTCTTTCCTTCTTCTGATGTTTTTATTGGAGCTGATGAGAATATTGTTTTAAAAAGCAAACCTTTTTACTCACCATTTTTATCATCACATGTATTCCTTTTAGTGAGATCTGATGGGCTAACCTCAAAATAGTGTGCTTATTGGTTACTCTCAAGAGAACAAATGAAGCAGAAAATCTTTGGGATATTTTTGTTTTTGTTTTGCAAATATCCCAGTTGTAGCTATCCAGTTGTCTTACCTGATTTTGAACCTTTTTCGCTTTTTATTCCTGCCACAGATGGGAAGCAGGCAGTGCACTGAGCAGGTATGCACTCGCAAGCACAGCAAGTGTACTTTCAGGCAGACCTGCCTGCCTGTCCAGACGCATCTGTGCAGCTGCTCTGAGCTGGATCTCTTACAGGACGACTGGAAATGAGTCGGTTGTGGCAGTACAGTGGGAACCACCACCGAGGCTGAATTTGGGTCTCAATATCCAAAACAGAAATGGGACTAATTACATACCTATATGAAAAGTATGCATTTTAGTTTATATTAGGTGAGGAAAAATAGTTCCTGTATTTGCTAATATATTTTAAACATGATGATTTAGAATGAATGTGAGAAGGTTAAACAGGTCATTTTGCGAAGGCTTCCAGGTGTTACTGAAACATCAAGCTATTCAAATTTGGACACTTGACTCTTAAGCCAACCTGATCTAGCACATCAATGGACTCTCTTCTAGTGAATGGAAAGAGAGGTATTTTCTCCAGAGGGGCATTCAAAATCTCCAAATCAAGTGCCTAGTCTGGATTGCCTTCTGTCTCTGTCTCCATAAGTGTGCTCTGCAGTCAGCGAAGAGGATGGGGCTGGGATACCTGTGGATATGCTTCCTCTGTCCCTTGTCTGTCCGTGGGGTGGTGGTTTGGGTTCCAGTATGGTGGTGAGGGAGAGAGGTGGGGCGGTGTGGACATCAGATTCTTCAGTTGCGGGACATAGTTAGAGGGGAAATTTGACAACTTGTTCATTTGTTTGAATTAATTCCTATATATAGTGCTCCTAAAACTCCCCATATTTTAGAGAAAGCTGAATAAGGGACATTTTGTAGGCTAGCCGTTCTGTTGTTATCTAAAGAGCTCTTCTGTTTTCATGTGGAGGGCACTCATTCCCACGGTCATACTGCCTCACAGCCCTTTGTTCATCTTTGCCTCTCTTTTTGCCCCTTTTGGATGGAGGGGCATAAATCTCTTTGAAACATCTAGCTAAAATGTCAGGGTACTTAATGAAACAGTGACGCAGCTAGTTATGCTCATCATGAAGAATTTAATCAGAGAAGAATAAACTAAGCCAGCAAGTTCATAAATATAAAGGTATGTTTTCCTGCAAGAACTGTAACAGTTCTCTGGTGTCTGTGCATCGTAGACCGTTACAGTATCTGGTTTTATTGTGTGTGCCTTACAGTGACTGTGCAGTTAGCTGAATTAATGTTCCTTTGGCAGCCATAACTTTGAATTGACTAACTTTTATGTGCTTAAAATTCCCCTCTAGTATTTCTCCCTTTTCTTATTTGATTTCCTTCTGAAAAGCAGTAGAGAAACTAGCAAAAGAGAGGGAAGGAAGACACAATGGAGAAATGCCATCACTCAGTTGAACACATATTTGAATTGAGAAGAACTGTTCCTTTTAAAATTTGTGTTTTGGAGTTGTATCGCAGGCTGGCAATCCTGTTCGCTTCAAAGAACATGCATGGATTTTAAACAGCAGACATTTCACCTAGCAGAAAGAATTCTTCAGTGTGCTGCGTTATAGATGGAGAAGATCCACAGATTAAATGTTCTGAGATCCAAAAAAGATCCTATGTTCAGAGATCCAAAAAAATATCCTGAAGATTTAAATCCATTTGCAAATATGAACAATAACAAGCCTTACAGCTCTCTGGGCATCGGCAGCTGGAGTGAAATCCAAACCTCGTCAAAGTTAACAGCAAATTCCCTGTGACTTAATAGGGTCAAGAATCATACTTATGTTCTACTTAAGGTTTTGCCTGTGTAAGATTAGATATACTCAAAGTGGCACAAGGAATGCCTTTGCTGCTTAAAGATGCTAAATGACGGATAAATGAACAGTGGTTAAAAGGTGCTGGGAATCCCGTAGCCCACAGATGGGAGCTCAGGGCTGTAATTACACTTCAGAAGACAGTCTACAAACAAGTTCTAGCTCTTTCTGTAAGAAGATGGAAGCTTTGACATAGCAAAGTACTTTCTTTAATAGATGGCCAGTTCGTTGTTATGTATAGGGTTCACACCATCTAAGTAGAGGTGTGTGAAAATTAGAGGTGAGCTCCCTTTGTGGTCAGAGGAAGGGTCCAGAAAGAACTCCTGTGACTGCATTATGGCCGTTTCTCTTTCTCCATTGACTGTAGAAGGAAATTAAACTAGTTTAAACCAAATATTTTATGAAGTTTAAGTTATGCGAGGTGTATCCAGCATGGTGACTATTGCAAGGCTTTGAGAGGGACATGTATGCCCAGTCATTAACCTCCAGTTAAGTGAAAGAATTTGAGGGAATGACTAATGTATTGCCTGTAAATAGTGTAAAATAGGAATATAATGAGTGGGAGGAACAGAGAACTGCAAAGAATTGGCCGAAGTCTCCAGGGTTGTGTCTTTTCCCTTCCCTCTTACTCCTGGGTGGATCAATAGAAAGGGAGAGCAGTGGTGTAATGGCTTTTTTGCCCATCACTGTGTCATGTTAGTTTGACACATGCCATTTACTTGGAAAAACTTAAGTAGCCTTAATAACAGAAAGTCCCAGCAGAGCTGACACTAATGGTCTCCCCCGTTGTCAGTCTCAACAGAGAGATTAAGAACTGAATGAACAAAGAGACCAAATTACCATCTCCCCCTCCGGGTGTTGCCACATGAAAACAGGTATGAGCCATGACAGCGGGTCTTTGGGCAGACTGGCGCTCTGCTGTGCCCTGGCACGAGAGGGGATTTTGTCTGTGCTCTCAGTTTAGCGCCATTACTGAGGGCTGCTGCAACGTCACCCAGTCCAGCTTTTTTACACAAATAGTCAAGTCCAGTCATCTTGAGAGAAATTCAGTATATCATGCCCTGATAATGCATTTTATTGAATACTCTTCAGACACTAACCATCTGATACATTGTGTTAAACCCAGCCCAGCTAGGTCTACCATTTTTTCTACCCAGTTTTGCGCAGGCAAATCATCTTTTCTTGGCCAAAACTCTCAGCAAGGTGTAACAGTGCAGCTCTGCAGGG
Source organism: Gymnogyps californianus (assembly GCF_018139145.2). Lineage (NCBI taxonomy): Eukaryota > Metazoa > Chordata > Aves > Accipitriformes > Cathartidae > Gymnogyps > Gymnogyps californianus. The sequence goes on along the minus strand of NC_059473.1, from coordinate 86,850,238 downwards.
TGTGCACCCAGAGATGGACGTGTCCCCAGTGCATTGGGTTGAACTTGCAAAAATGTCTCAAAGAAAATAATAGAGCATCTGTTTCTGCTTTCATCCAGAGCTGGGAGAGACTTAGTTAATAATATGAGCACTGTCTATGAATGGCTAGACACTTCCCTTTCTGAGTGCTATTCCTTGAATATATTGTAAAGTACAGTGCCAGCTCTCTTTTGCCTTCCTTCTATAGGACAGGTTTGTACAATCAATCCAACGTTCAGTTGAAAAATATTGCTGCTGCATGTGCTATTTATTTTCTGTCTGTTTTTTGTGGCCACTGTGTGGAAGGCTTTAATTGCAACTCACTTCTCAGTAAGATTGTTGGGCCTTTTTTCGGGAGTGTTGCTCACTTTCTGTTTCTATAGCATGGCAGACCAAAAATTTCTGACCATTAGCAAGTAAAACAAACGTGTTTCAAGAGCGGTTTAGGTGGGCTTTACCAACATGGGATTTGATCTATGATGATGATTGTTTGTGAAAAGTAGACCCTCTGCCTTTTTCAGTCTCAGTACTGAGGAAAAGCAGATCACGTTTCTGTGAACAGCTGATTTTCTAAGATACTGTTGTGTTGACAAATCAGTTGTTAAACATAAATATGTGTCCCCTGGATTTAGAAGATTAAAAACTAAGTAAGAGTTACAGCATCAGTATCAATGTTGTCTAGCCTTATCAGTCTTTGCTTTATAACTCATTGTATTTTCCAACATCACTTACAATACTTTGCCAAGTACACCAGGTGAATGGTGGAGCTCAACATATTTATATTTCAAAGGTAGTGAGATAGATGCTTTGCATTTTATTAACTGAATGTAAGTATATGAACGTATTTAATTGATGGTTCTATAGAGGAACAATCCTGCTCTTATACAATATAATAACTAATATTTATGCTGCTAAAATATATTTAAGATGCATAACAAGTAATGTTTTGGGCTAAAAATGGATTTGTACAGCTTTGTATGTTTTTCTGTGTGCATACAGCGTACAAATGAACTCTGTGTACATCGGATGCATGCGATGTTTAATCTCAAGTGAAATGTTTGACACTCCTAGCAGCAGTTCAAAGATGAGGATAGCTTTATTAGTGTTTTAGAGTCACGCTTTCTTAAATTCAAATTCTTGTCTTACTGTGGTAAATTAAAGTTTTGTTGTTGATCTCCAGTGATTAGAATTTGCTCCCTTATATATAACAGTTACAGTGTTGTTTTTCAATTGATTAGTGCATGCATCAAAAATGTGGGGGGGGGGGGGAGAAAAAAGTGTTATTAAACTTCTTCAATGAAGACTTGCATGACTGATACAAAAGACATCAGGATGTAAATCTTCTCTTCCCTCCTAAAGAAAATTAGAAATACCTCCTCCTAAATGGACTGCTGTGCATTTTGGGAAATACCTATGTATTTCTTGAGTCACGTGCACTAAGCAAATCTGACAGTTTATATGGATGTAGTAATTTATTGTAATGATTTACTTAAGTATGGCCTGGACTGTTTTCAGAAGGCAAATGCAATGATCATGAGACCGAAACAATTTTATGTTACGCTTCCAGGAAACATGCCACTGTATCTTTTGTCTTGTCTGGCTGACTATTGCCTTGTCTAACTTTCGAAGTAAGAAAAAGCAATGTAAATATAAGCAGAACTTTGATGAAGCAGAAAAGTGATTTGGTCACTCTATAAAGGAGGAATTTTTTCTTTCTTTCCAAGGAAAGAACATGGTAGACTTGCTAGATATTTTTCTTTGAACTAAACTTATTCAATTTTAATATCTGGAAATTTCTCAGTAATCATTGATTTAAAAACTTTTCTGGTGTATCTTTTACTAATTCTTAGGGATACTCTAGTCTTTAAAGCAGTGAACATGGGAAGAATGGGAAGCATCTGAACAGTACATCTAATAGGGCAGTCTGCCAAATGATTCCTGCATCTTTTAGCTCTCATTATGTTGGATAAATCTTTGTTGAGTGAAACGTTCAGGTTTCCCAGAAGGCCTTAACAGAGCAGGAACTTAAAAACTGAAATTTCTTAACAACTTGCGAGCAAGGCCATGCACACATCAAAATAACATAATTTATACAATTGACACTTTGGGGGTATGTTTGCTTCTTTATTGCATACCAAGCATCATTCCAGCATTCATTTAAGAATATTTAAGGGTATCTATTGTCTTCTGATGTGTCTTCTGTCTTGTTGTTGGAATAATACAAGAATCTGCTCTGACATCCCTCTGAGGTGCTCCTGGGCTGGCTTTGTGCTGATGCAGAGCTTAACGCCAGGCTGGCTTCCCGTGGTTCTGGTACGCTGGTAGCCATGCGGTCCCTTCAGCTTCACAGCCCCAGTGAGGTTTTTGCCAGCTTGGGCTCATCCCTGGGGAGTTCCCTTTTTTCTCCCTGCAGTTCTCTCCCTGTGTAGGAACTCAGCAACTGCTTTGAAGAGGAGACTGGCAAAAGAAGTTTTTTCATTGCTTGTGCTCTCTTCTCCCTTCTTACAAGTCTTCTGTTCTCCAGCAAAGGCAGAAGTTCTTCGCCTGCCCTCTTTTGCTAACCCCTCCACTTGCCCTGCTGATCATGTACCTTCTCAATCATTTCACTGCTTTTTCATCTCTTCTTTTAGTATCCACCCTCACCTCTTGTTCCTCTGGTTTTGCTAGCAACATAAGCTCATTTGAATCTCTTCCAGCTTGAAAAAAAGGCCAGACCATGACCAGTTACTTTCGCACCTCTAGGTACCGTCTGCAACTCTCTTCTCCCTCTCATTGCTCAATACGCTGTCAGTAGCTGTTGGTGGAGTGCTTCTCTCTAATGCACTCGTGCCTTTTCCAGTCCAGCTTTGCACATTTCATTCTGGGCAGCGTCTTTGCTGACCTCTTCCTCATCAAAGTTTACAACGTGTGCTGCCTCCTCAGCCTCACTTGAGCTGTCAGCTGTCTACAGTCTCCGATGTTGTTCTTGAAATCCTGCCCATGCTTTTGTTCTCTAATTGTGTCCTCTTCTGGTTCTTCTGCCACCTCAGTGATTTGCTTGGAGGATCCTCCCCTAGCCAGCTTTTTGGTAATTGTTCTCTGTGGTTGTGCCCTTGGTCATTTGTCTTTGTTTTCTGTGCCTTATGGATGAGATTACCTTGAGATAAACATCAGCACAACTTCTGCCTCTATGCTGAAGACTTCTCTTTGTTGCTGTGCACTCGACTTGTCTTCTGTATGGGCCAGCAATACCTGTCTTTCTTTCCAGCATAGCCTTTTCTGTCCCATAACCTAATTTTTTTCCCCTTTTGCAAACCGTCCCCAGCAATTCGTATTTTTGATTATTTGGACAACACTGTCATCCTTCTTGCCACTCAGATTCCTAATACGAAAATCTTTAATTCAGGGTTCCTCTCGGTGATTATGACCACACTGTACCTAAAACTTGCCAAATTCTTCAGCATCCATCTCTCTTGTATACTTCTGTACTGTTAAAACTGTATCCAGAATTTATGTCTCATAATTTGTGCATCTGTTACTATAACGTGCTTCAGTGATGTTGGTAATGTGAGGATTTTACCCTGCTGCTGCTGCTCTGGTGTACGCCTGCAGAGGTTGTTTCCTTAATCTTAGGGGTTTGACCAAAGCACCTTCCTCCCCACGACCATCCCCCTTTTCTCTACCATGGTGAACATAAGGTGGTTGCCGTTTTTGGGGGGGGTGAGCCTGTGGTGACTTTTCATCTTTCAGTCAGTGTTAAGAGTTCAGCTGCATCCCTGGCTGATTCAGGATGTCGCCTTCTGTTCCCTCCTTGGCCTGTTTTGACACAAACGCTCGTGCCCAGGGAGAACTACCTGAAAACATCCATGGTGCTGTGCATGGGAAGCCTCACGCAGTGCCTCCCCTTTGCTTTACTGTGATGCGTGCAAAGAAAAAAAATGGTAACCCAGATGCTGCTAACATGCCTGGGCTCCTAAACTGTTGCCAGTGTTGTTGCTGAATCCCTCCTACACCATGTGCCTGTCTGTCCAGTTGCTGCCTCCTGGTTTTTCTCTCAAATTTAGCGCAGGGATCATCTTCTCTTCTGTGTTTGTATAGCTGTTTCTGGGCAGTGGTGTAATGCCGTGCAACTGCAGATCAGTGGTGGTTATAGAAAAAGTTGGGCTGTCACGTAATAACATCAACCTCAACAGCTGTGTGCTGGGCTGGGGGAGTAGGGATAGTTAAACCTTGATAAATTTTTTTTCCAATTTTTATTTTTTTGCCTTCCAGATGCCCTCCTTGCAGTTTGCTGTTACTGGTTTTAGCGATTTCTGTATAAAATCTGAGGATGTGCATTTGTCTCAGGTGGTCAGTAAACCTGCTCTACAGACTGCAGTCATGCATCCTGTGAGACTTCTGTTCTTTCCTGTTTCCCTGACATAAATGAGCTTTTAAGTCCGTCACCTAATTTCACCTGGGAGCTATCTGTATTTGTTCTTGGATATGCCCTAAGTTCTGCTTGGTTGCTGTTGATTTGGAGATGATGTCAAAACAGAAAACAAGGGGAAAAGCAGTGGAGCGGTGGGAAAAAAGGGCAGAAAAGTGAAATATTTCAGGGGAAGATTCTGGGTATACTGTGGTGAAGGCACCTGAAGACAAGACTGAATCTGTCAATACTCAGGATCTTTTTATTTCAGGCCAGTTACAATTTTCCAAGATTGAATGGCAGCCTGATTCAGACTGGTTTACGCAGGAAAATAAATGTTTTGATAATAATTATGAAAAATAATAGAGATTACTCTGACTGTACCAGAAACAGTTTTTCAAAACACAGCTAAGACTCTGGGCCTAAGTTAGAATATTTTACATTGTTTCTTTAAAATATATCCTCCTTACAATATTTTCTGCCACTTTTGTGCATTTTTTGTTTGTTTTTCAAACTGCCTTCCATGGACAGTAGGTAGAGAATTGGTTTTTTGCCCCCCTGGCAGCACACAGTTTCCAACCATGTTTCCACTAATGCATCCAAAGTCAATGCATTTACACCAGTAGTTTCCAGCAACCACTTGTAGGTGCATTGTAAACTAGTTGTACATTTCAGCAGTATTTTGCAATATGTAAATGAAGTGATAAAAGAGGAGAATATCTTGTTTGATCCCCTAAATTGAACTGAGGCTCCATAAAAAGTGCTGATCTGAATCTCTACAATGGAGGGGAGACTGTGAGGAGCTCAGAGGCTCTGACACAAAGGAGGGAAGGAAAAGTATTGTATTAGCAAGCAGATTGAGTGCAGATGACTGACAGGAGATGGGCTTTGAGATGGAAGCATGAAAAGATGGAAGCAGAACAGAGAGAAGAACAAGATCATCCCAGAGAGACATAAAAACAACAAGTGAGATCCTTTCCTGTTAAGTTTTTTTTGATGTTTTTAATTATTTTTTTAATCTTTGCTTTTATTCTTAATACCTCAGTTTGTAATCTGGGAGAAAAACAGGATATACTATCTCTGCCTCTTCAGATGTTTTATAAAATTCATGCTGAAAACTGCCTCATGTATAAAGATCACACTATTTATTCAAGTGTAAAGGAAGTACCTTGCAGTAAGAAAATTAGTCTTACCGTCATTATCCAAAACTCTTTCACAGTGGAAGATGAAGTATGAATAAAAAGCAATTCAACTCATGAGCTCCCAATTGAAATTTGTAAGCGTGGAAGGTAGAGGCTGAATCTGATTTCTTCTCTGGGGAATTCTGTTTTCTGGCAGCCTGCAAGGATGGAAACCAGCAAGCAGTTATAAAATAAATTTCTGAAGATAAATAGTTCAAATAAGTAGATTTTGAAAGGAAAAGTCTGTTAAAGAAAAACAAGTTTTCTCCCAGTGCCATTCTCTTTTTGCAGTGTGAAGTACTACAGTATTATTCTACCGTTCTTCAGCCATCTCATGTACGCTAATAAACATAGCAGGGCTGGTTTGCTCAGGCTTCCAGTTTTGGATTCTTAACAGCAGGTCAGGTAAGGATTACAGTTTTGCTAGACACTGAGGAAGCTTGGAAACATTGACCTGGCCAAACAGAAGGCCGCCTGAATTTTGAAGTCCTGACTTTTAATGTGATGACTGGTGTGGGAAGCAATGGTGCTTGAACCCCAGCACGTGAATAGTGGCTGTCCTTCAGCCATCTCCTCTGTGCACAAGCATCTGGAAGGTGGAGAATTACTCATGTTGCCACCCATCTCATTTCAAATGTTAAGCAACAAGCACAGTATGGCAGCTTTTCACTCTTTCAATTAGGAAAAGTAAAAAATAATTAAAAAAAAGACACAGCATGTAAAGCTACCTGGCCATTTGTGCCTTTTCAGTCCCATTGCAGTGTCTCAAAATCATGTAGGTGTTGAAGCAAACCTAAGGCTGCCAGGTGATGCCCAGCCGCTCCAGCCTCACCTCCACAATAACCTTCCTCTAGCAGGAAGTCACTGGCAGACAGGCAGGGAGTTGCCAAGACTGTCAACATGAAGAAATGTTTTACTGAGCAAGGGACCCACCCGTCACTTATGAGTTGCTGACATTTTGCTCATCCTTGGGAAAGGTGTTAACAGTCCCTACTAATACTACTTCCACTATTTCTCTGTTACATTTATCTAACAAAAAAGGGCATATATCCAAATTATTGGCAGTGACTTTAGGTCCAGAGCTTCTCTGATCAAACTCCTGAAGTGCTTAAAGAAACAAAACAGATAGCTGTCCATGTAGGAGTCAGGCTCAAAGATGATCTGCAAAATAGCATGTATTCTGTGTTTATTAAACTATCCCGTAGAAGACATTAAAATATTAATTGCCAACTATGTTTTAATTTTCTGTGTACCAGTGTAAGCTCCCAGTATGGATTTAATATAAGTTTGAAAGTTTTTGTAGCCACTTTGCTTGGACTTCAGAGGAGGAACTGTTAGGAGTTTACAGTAAACTTCTTTTTGTACCTGGGAGAAGCAACAGTATTAGACCTGCTTTTAATAGCAAGGTTTTACCTGGTACTGGCGGGGCTGAGCAGGTGGATTTGTTCAGCATTTTGACTTTGTTTACTGTGCTGAGAAAATACTCATTTTTTCAGTTGCTGGTGGTCATTGGTAAATGCTGCAATAGAAATACAGAGTTATTTTAAGACTACCTTGAGAGCTGATAATGCTGAGGGACCATTATCCATAGTTAAGAGCTCGCATTTTATTAGTATCGCGGATTATTCACTTTTAATCCTTGTGTCTGTTTCCAAAACTTTGTTCAGTAGTTATCACTGAAGAACTGAAAAGATAGATGTTTTCTCCTAAAAATAGTTGAGCTTATTTTAACATGCAGCTATGCCCTGCAAACAACACAAAAGTACCATCCTTTTTATCCTGCAGAGCTGATGTCTTTCGGGCGTGAGAGTGATACTTTACTGAGAGAAATTAATTAACTCCCAACTCTTTCTAACTGTGGCAAAATACTGTAGCAACTGTGCTGTTGTATGCATCTAGCATATTTGTTAGTGAAGCTGCAATTGTGAGGAAAAGCTTTGTTCTCAGTAAAGGCACTGAAAAAACAGACTGTAGTGATAGAATAGAGGGGGGAAATTTGACCTTTGCCTTGCAGGTGTATTTGCTGTTCAGAAAGCTATTAGAAAAACTGTTATTTTATTTTTAAATTGAGCAGGTTTAGAATAGATTCATTGAGACCTATTTCACCTTCTGGACCCTTTTCTTTGAACCAAGTTTCAGATTGTAAGTAGTCTTTAACAAATAATGTGTAGATTAGCAGCACATTGTGGTAATTTCATAAATTGCAGTCTGCATTCTAGATATTAATTGCCAGATGAACTATTTCTGTAGATGTAAAGTTACTTCTGTTAGTATACAGTTTTCAAGGAGTATAGGTAAGAGATAACATACCCAAGTGAAATCACACTAGTTGTGTTCCTGCTGAACCTGGTGAGCTGAACAGAATGATATAGCTAATCAAAATTAAATTGAATTAGGCTTAATTAGGTTTACAGCACTAATGTTTCTGGTTTGTTTGTGTTTTTTTTAAAAAAAGGAACCTGCTATTTTTCCAGTTCTCAAATGCAATTGTAACAGCACATAACCTGTGCTCCTTGTACACCCTCTGAGACATTTCGGGAACCTGTTTTCAGGGTACACCATTTGTTCCTAAGTAGAAGTAGTGTATAAGATCATCCAAGAAGTAACCACAAAAAATGGAAATGAATTGAACAGTAGTACCTTCTGATGGTTGTCAAAGTTGGGGGTTACCAAATGGAGAAATTGGCCTCATTTGAAATGTCTGGGTGGTGGCGAAGGGAGCTATAATATAAATGTATTCTGACCACTTTTACCAAAACGGCTGTTCTCAGCATACCTTTGCACTTGGAAAAAGTAGAATGAAGAGGGGGAATTACATGAATTCAGTAATAGCATGAGCCTATGTGATCAGTTATGTTCTCTGTCTTAGTACAGGTGCACTGACCTTGCAAAATACCAAGTCTTAGCAGAGTGGTCAAAAATTGTAGGAAATAAAAGTCAAAAAAAATACTGCACATAGATATGGAATCTTGATTATATTTGGTATGTTTTAAAAAATGAAAATGTACTTGAATTTAAGAGGCAGAGTACTTGTGATTGTATTTTGCAGTAATGTTTCTTTCTGCATGCATAAGTCATCACTAGGTCAAGGCGGCTTAATCTACAGTAGATTCATAGGATGTTGGTTGGAAGGGACATTTTGAGGTCATCTAATCCAGCCTCTTGCTTGAAGCAGACCTGTCACTGCACCAGATCAGGTCTGTCCTGGCGTTGTCTAACCGGGTCGTGGGTATTTCCAAGGGTGGAGATTCCACCGTGTCTCTGCCGCCTGTTCCAGCACTGCACTACCTTCCTAGTAAGGAATTTCTTCCTAATGTCCGTTGTGAATGTCCCAAACTTCAACTTGCGCCTGTTGTCCCTTGTTACATCATTTTCCGCTACTGCAAAACATTTGGCTCTGTTACCTTCTCAATTGTCCAAGTTACTGCTCAAGCAGTTGTAGGCTGCTGTTAGATCAACTGTAGCCTCCTCTTTGCCAGATTAAATGAGCTGTGCTCTCTCAGCCTCTCCTTGCAGGTCATACTCTAGGTTCATGACCATGTTGGTAGCCCTCTCCTGGATCCCTTCCAGTTTCTCAACCCACTTCTTGAACTCAGGGCAGGCAAAATGGGGCACAGTGTCCCAGGTGTGGCCTCAGAAGTGATGGATAAATAGCTTCCCTTGATCTGCTGGTCATGTTCCCTACTAATGTAGCACAGTATGGAGTCTGCCTTATTCACAGTGAAAGCAGGCTGTTGGTTTATATTAAGTGCAGGGACCACTGTAACACCTGGGTTCATTAGCAGGGCTATTGCTCATCTGGTCAGTTCCTAGCCTGTAGTGGTCCATCAGCTATTCTGCCCTGGTGCAGAACTTCATGCTTCTCCTTGGAGATTTCCATTGGCTCAGTCCTGAATTTTGTCAAGCTCGATGGATCAATGCTACTTTCTAGCATGTCAGCCATTCCCCCAATTTAGTGTCATTCGCAGATAAGCCAAAGGTGCATTCAGTGCCGTCATTGGGGTCATTGATATTAAACAATAGCTCATTGATTAGTCGAGCATGGATGGGCTGGCTGTTTGTGCTTTACCTTCTTTACCTTCTCATCTTGCACATGCTGGAACGTGCATTCCACGAGGATGTGCTCCATGATTTTTCCAGGGACTGAGGTAACCTAACTGGCCTATATTCCCTGGGTCCTCCTTCCCATCTATCCCATCTGAAGATGGGTGTAATGTTAGCCTTTTCCAGTTATAAGGGACTTCTTCCACTTCACCATGATTTTCTGTGATGACAGAAAAATGATCAACCAGCTCTTTCGGCACAGGTGATTCCCATCCAACCCCATGGATTTGAATAACTCAGCCTCTGTAAGTAGTCCTTGCCCTGTTGCTCCCTTACTGTTGGTTGCTGCTGTCCTTCCCAAACTGCAGTGGTATACACAGGGGTCTGGCAGCAGGCTTCGCCTATGAAGACTGAAGGGAAAAAGAGGTTGAATACCTCAGGCAGTCAGTATTTGGCCATAGGCTGAATTATGTGTCAGTAGGCTGTCTTCTCCTTTCATTAATGAACTGCAGTTTTGAGAGGAGCAGCAGTTCAGCAAGGCATATAAGGAGGCTCTCCCAGAGTAAAAATCACAGTTTTCTAATCTGGTTACCAAAACTCAGGTACCTCAATTTGTAATTCAGGGACTTGAGAGGTTAGATTTATATTTCCAACTTACTAAGTATCAGCATCAGCTCCTGTTAGGCTAAAATATGGAGCCCTAGAGACACGTGCCGTGCTATGAAGCAGCTGGAATAAATGAATAACAAGAAATAATTCCTTTTACATGATTTGTGAAAACAGCCTATATTTTGCTTTCCATCGCTTAGTCCAATGACAGTAAGTTAATCCACAGATACTTACAGTGTGGAAAGGGAACTGAAACATGATTTAAATCTTGAAGCATAGTATAAACAGCAACTTAACCAACATTCGTATTAGTTACAAGAACTTCTCAAAAGCGTGGCTAATTAGTAATGACTTAAGTTATGCAGCAAAGGATAAAAGGAGTCGAACTTAGGTCTTGTTAAGTTAATCTTCTTTTGCAGTCCGTGAATTGAGTTACAGCTTAGGTTCAGTGTTACTGCATTTTGTGTTGTCAACAGCTTGTGTTTCAGTGGACCACACTGTAAAAGAAAAGAGAAGAAAGCTAACTTGGACTATTTTTGTTAAATTTTAGTCTGAACGGGATCAGTGTGGTGGTTGGGTTGAATGCCAAAATCAAACTCCCCCATTTTGTTTTGTTCAGCTGAACTTGGTTGTCCTCAGGCATGCTGCCCATCTGCCCTGAGCCCTCAGGCAGAACAGCTTTGCGCGCCCAGCAGCCTGTCTGGGGTAGCGGGAGGCTGTGCAAGAGCAAACATTTGGGTTTTGCCCTGTCAAGCCTTGTACACTGGATGTGAAGCTCACAGCTCTTGGTTCCCTTCCTGAGCTCCTTCCTGGAGAGGTCATGGTGTTGCACTGTCTATGGGTAGAAATACCACCAAGCAAGGTCCTTCTTGGGAGCCTTGCTGCCCAGGTGCAGCCCAGGACTCAGGTCCCTCTTCAGGTGCGGTGGTGTTGGGGTCTCCCTGCCGTGCAGCCTCTCACACCAAGTGTTTCCTGGTGTCGAGACTGGATGCATCAAAGCGTCAAAGTTGGAGAGGTTGGGGTTTGCTTGCAGCATGCGTTTAGGCCCAGCAAACTCATCTGTGGCTGCTTTACTTGGGTTAGGACCGTCGGGCGTATCGATACAACCACCCTTCATGTTTGCATTAGGCCTTTAGGACATGAAGATGGTTTCATGTCTAATTCTTTTGCTGTTGTCTGACTTATACTTGCTGTCAGTAGCTGGTATTTTTTGTACTTATTTATGTGATTGCTAGTGGCTCAGATTCCACATTCTGACTTGCTTGCAGAAATAAAAGTTGAAGAAGAAACTTGAACAAGGAGTTTGAAGCATAGCATCTAAACTACCTATTGATATTTTAAGGAGCTGCTGGCTCTTCACCTTAAAAAAAAAACCAAAACAAAACAAAAGAAAAATCAGGCTTATACCTGGGTTTGTTAATGATAGTAAAGATTCTTGATAGTCACAGAGGACTTTCTCTCATTTCCTTATAAAAAAGTAAATGCCCAATGTGCATCTTGAAGTGTACTGGGAAAAAATTTTCATCCAAGAGAGGGATGTGAGGGAAGGGCAAGAGAGATGTATAGCTATTTTATTCTACTTTAAGTAATACTGGTAAGGGTTTTTTTCCTAATTTTTCCTTTTAAAAAAAGAGCATTTGTGATTTTCAGGGAAGGAAGGAGTGGGACCAGTGGAATAAAGACAAGGGGCTTAATTTCAACAAACTTAAGGGAAGTGGTAGTAATATCCTATGGGAATGATAAGGATTTTGAGAAAGGAAGAATGGTTTCCAAACAAGGCAGTTGAAAGTTTTGCCTTTGATGCTGTGAGACTGGAAAAAAAACCCAGAGAAATTGTGGTAACCATAGCTATGGTAAAAGCGGTAAGAAGGGATTAGATGAGCTCTGGAGATCTCTCTCCAATTTCCATTTCTGTGGTTCTAACTTTAGGCTACGTCTTTTTGCACATCATCTTGAACATGGCTATTAATAGTCTACCTGTAGTTTAGATACAGTTTATTTATTTGGTTCTTTATATTTCAATTGATATTTCTAATGCAAATGAAACAGAAAGGTGTATTTGCAAGACAATGACATTGTCATGGACAACATAGTCAGCAAAACGGTACCAAAAGGTCAAGTCACAGACATAACTAGCAGTTAGTTTTCCAATACCTTTCTGTATTATCAGGTTTTTTGTACATAAACACATCTGCTGATCTGAATGCATTGGGAAAAAGGATAGGAAAAGCAGTTGAATTATGCGGAGATGTTAATTAGTAGGAAAGAGGGATGGTAAGGTCTTCCAACAGCATTTTCTAATTGAAGTCACTGAGCTGGCATTTTGGGAATGATTTCTGCTTCAGAGATCAGGAGAGATTATTTATTCTTAGCAGTTTTCTGTCTGCAGCTCTCAAAAGTTCAAGCAGGCCAAGTGAATTCCATCATTTATGAACACCGTTGAACAAGCAGGGACATTGCACTGAGATCAGAGGGTTCATTTCTAGCCTGTGGGGCCAGGCACTCCCAGGCAGCCTATTTGGTCTCCTCTCTAACTGTAAGGGGAGGAGATGACCGAGGAGATGACTGCTGCTCCAGTTTTGTTTAACAAAAAAGTTCATTTGAAAAGGCATCACTCTTTCAAAAAAAAAAAAAAAAAAAGAAAAGACTACGCTACACAGGTATTAACTTTTTATAAGATGCGTGTGAGTTTACTGAAGCATATGATTAGCATTGGGGTTGTACGCTCTTTTGCAGCCTTTCTCTCATCTGTATGTGAGAATGGTGAAATGTGGCTAGTCCACAAGTCCGTCTCCCAGCACTGGCCTGAAGCAGATACCTAGTGAAGCATGCAAGAAGCGGGCAAGCATGGAGTAATGCTTTACTAGAATACTCCCCCCATTTGCTAGCAGTTGTCATATGAAATATTTCTTAATCTTTGCTGGGTGTAAGAGGTGGGGCAGGGAAGCTTGTCATTGTTAAACTGTCTTTCTGTAGCGTGTCAGTGGGCTTCAGAAAGAGAAGGGAGTCACCTTTCTCCCCAGTGTGGTCATTGCCGTTTAGAGGCGGTAATTGAGCACGTCGTTTACTTTTATGGCTTGCTCTGCTTTACCAGCAGCCCGGTCTCTGGCAGATCCTTTGCTTCTACCACAGGGATTTTAGGAGGAGAGTAAAAGTCCATTTCCTCCTTGTTAAAATGGCAGCTGCACGCTCTGCCTCTGTGCCCTGGGGAAGCTTCTGCAACTTGCTTCTCTACAGATGTACATTTTACCTTTAGAAAGGAAACCACCATGAGCCCTCGGCCCCTCCACCCTTGCGTGCCTCAAGGATTGAATTCATGACCCGGGAATAATAGAGACCTGCTTGTTTTGGCAGTGCAGGCCTGTAAGTCTTCTCATCTACTTGTGAATGCTGCTAACATGGTAGTCTGTCTGGAGTTTAGAGGGGATATGCTGGCTTCAGAAGGGATGTAATGACAGTTATGGCAACAAATAAACCTGGAAAAGTAGCATGAAAGGGGAGCTAGTAGGAATATTTGTGTAAAGAGAACGAGAGAGGGATCACAGGCTGAGAATGGAGACCATAGCAAATACGCCTAATAAGTTCCCTTAGCCAGAGAAAAATTAACTCGCTCGCATCCACCTAGGTGCCATGGCTGAAACGGGATACCTGGGCTGGGGTGACAGTGAGATGTGATGGGGAAGGTACTAGAGAGAGAAGCAGAACAAGTCCTTTTCCTGATTTTATTGATTTGTCACATGATTTCTGGGAAGATTTCTGGGAAGATGACATTCTGTCTCATTTTTCTTGTTCGTATAATTGTGCAGCTCTCACTGCTTTGCATTTTCAGAGATCTGTTAGTGGCAACCAAACTGGACAGCCGTGGTTTGAACTTGTTTTGTTCATAGCGGGAAGCGGGTGTGGAAACCTCAGGAGGAAATGGCTGGGTTTGCCTAGGTGTATTCAGGCAGCCAAATGCTGCAGAAAGCACCGGTGTTAAATTTCTGTACTCCTTGGTCTGCTTTGATGCTCCATTTATGATGTGTTTCTCCTCACGCAGGAGCAGTGTACCATACTGTGGTACAGAGACTCGCTGTTGCTGTCAGCATTGGAAAAGACTGAAGCTGGCATCCCCGTTGTCCTCAGCCAGAGGTTGCCCTGCAAGACAGCTGTAAAATGTTCATCAGAAAAAACTGAATGGTAGATCCTTAAAAGTGAGTAAAAAGCAAATCTGACTTTGTAAATTTTTTTGTCTAAAATGTATAAAAATAATGCCATGCAGAAATGCATTTGGAAATGCATTAAAGTTCCTCAGTAAATAGGGATTGAGAAGAGCTCGGAGTTTTACCTGTGGCGCCAGGTTATGGTATTTATATTGCACTGCTGTGTCCTTTGGAGTATGTAGTTCCTCACCTCCTCTGCTGTCCATGTACACCCCTGTTGAACTGCATTTCTAAGGACCGGTGGCTTGAGGCTACTGCAGAAAAGTGTCAAGCGTCCTATTGAAATGGGATTTCCCTAAGCAAGAGGCTGGCTCCTAGGAAGGAGAACTGCTTTGTCAGGGAAAAGATCACCTGGGAGGGACCAGCTCCTGGGGGTGATATGAAGGCTGCATGGGAAAATACCTGGACAGCTGTATCAGGAAAGGAGATGTCTTGTTTTGTGGGCCATGTTCACCCACTCAAGCAGGGAAGCCACACAGGAATGAAGAGGACAGCGTCCTGACCTGCCTTATCCAGGACACAGGTGGACAACAGTTTCCAATGGCAGAGAGAGAGAGAGAACATCTTCAGGATGCTTGCTGTTTTCTCAGTGATTTTCAATTGCCTTTTACTTTTGAATAGTGAATGACTGCGTTCAGAAACCCACTGCAAAGCGCTTTTTTACGTGTTTTATAGGTTGTAGCTCTAGACTTTAAGATATGAACTTGTAGACCCAAGGGATCGCACACTCAGTGGGACACTACAGAGTATGAGGCAGCAGCTGGGGAGGTTGGAGGGAGGTGACTCCAGTGTCTAGGCCTTGCCCAGGCTTTTGAACCCAGGTACCACTCCTGCCTTTCCACAGCTGAAAGAGGTCTGCCTGTGGAGCCCATCCGTTGAGACACATCACCTGTGCTCTGCCTAGACCCAGCTGGGAGAAAATGCCTGAGATTCAGTAACTGGTTTCCCTTAGAGCAGTCTGGGGAGTTTCCTTTCGTGGAGTGCTTGACCAGCTGGGATATTTGTCTAAGGTATATACAGTATCGGTTATTAACTTTTTATGCATGGTACAGCAATGCTGTTTCCTGAACCTTGAATGAAAGCAAGCTGCGTGTCTTCTGAGGCTATCTTAACAGCAAGTATGTTAAAATGAAATAGTCCTGCTTGACATATCAAGGCACCTACAATTCTGATATACATGAAAGAAGAAAAAACCCCAAACCAATCTTTGCTAAAAGTCCCATGATTAAAGCAATGGCAGACCGAACAATATGTTGTTAGAAACATAGATTGCAATTACGTGTTTTATTTATTCCATTTTCTACTTAAAAAGGAATCACAGCTATATGAATGCTTCAGCAGGATAAATGCTCAGGTACAGGAAAGCATTGTGAGATAATGGATTTTCAGATAGGTGGAGCCTGTAATGCTTTCAGTGGAAGGCTGTGTTTTTGTCAGCTTACATGGATGTATATACAGTGCCTACCACTTTCCTGGTATGCAAACCAGGACTGTAGTGCTGGATGGAGAGGAAGATGAAAGACCAAAATCTGGAGACATAGTTCCTTAAAATCTGGAGTTCTCAATGTTAAAAGCCCAAACACTTTGTAAGAATGCACACAGTTCCTTAGAAATGAGATCTATATTTTTACATGCTTGTATGTATGTGCATCCATATGTGGGTATATATGTGTAAAATAGTATTTTCATCCGCTCAGCTACGTGTAGAAAACATATGTGAGTGGATAGGGAAGTGGAGAAGTGTTTTATTGGAATCAGAATGACTGAAGGATGTAATTCTGTAATATTTTTAACTGTTAAATTGCTGATGGATATAGAAATGAGCTGCAGGTCTGTCATATATATACATGCTTGTGTGTGTATGTAAATGTGATATACGCAGAGAGAAGAAATAACTCAGCTTTTTCCAGTTAGCCTACTTCACATGAGGGGGAGTTGCATCTAGGGGACTCTATGATGATTTTGAATAAGGTATATGTTTGATGTCATATAATGTATTTGTTCCTGACCTGGTTGTGTACAGCATGTTGCAGTAGTGCACTGTGCACCTGCTGGAATAAGGTTTGTGATGATGATTGGGTTTTTCAAGAGAAAGTCAGAGACTGTCCCCCTAGAAAGCCCCATCCTCTGCACAAGGAGGGGCTTTCCATGCGCTAAGCTATTTTATTGTTTCTGGGAAATAAGGCAGTCTCGATGCTGGAGGATGAGCCGGGCTTGTGGGATCATTGCCAGAAGCAGCTTAGGGCTTAGAAGATAAAACCTGAGAGCGTGGCGTGATTTCTAAAGTCCATGCAGAAGACAAGTCATTACTGAGAATTGCTGATACTTTCTGCACCAGTTGTTTTTTGCATTTCTTTTCCAATCTAAGTGTTTTAATTCTAAATAAATCACAGTGATTTACCATTGACAGGAGATGTCATGGTGAAGTCAGGCAAATAAAAGTCCTCTAGCAAATTGCAGAAAGCTGAGTGTTTCTCACAGATACTGTGGATAGGATTAATTTAATCTGACTTTGGATGTTTATAGTGCAGTATCTGAGATGATGCTTAATGAGGTCGGTAATTTTAGAGTGTGATTCATCTGACAGTTGAAATGTACTTTAGGATGACATGGATCGTGTCCTTTGTTGACAGTAAAGGGAGTCTAGCTGAGTAAGTCAGTGGTAGATGTCTGCGCTGCCCAGTGAACCTTTTTCTTTACATCTGGTGTCACAGTGCTGTCCAGAGAACCCCTGAGTTTTGGAGGGTCCTGAAAATTTGCATTCAGTCATCTGTGGTCAGAGCAGAGGTGCTGCCAAACACTTCCTCGCAATCGGTTTGTTTTTTCTTTTGCTCTCATGAATCTGAGATTTGGCTTCAGTCATCAATGACTGTCTTGGGTGGAACATCATGTAATATAATGGAAGTGATAATTTTTGAACTGTTACCGTGAATCGTAGCTCTATGGTAAAACTTGCACGTGAACTTGTGTCTTAAAAGTGTAGTCCATGCCATACAACCTCTAAAATAAGAATTTATGAAAATACAGCTCTGGTTTTTGGATGGATGACAGAGGAATCCCGATGTTTCTGGCTTCTAATCCTTTTGTGAAGATGTTTCAAATTTCACTGAAGCTGGAGTGAACCTGATTGTTTCTTACATTTATTTGGAAAAACCTTCCTGCGTAGAAGAGGTGGGAGAAGGAACGTATGAGAGTGATCCAAATGTGCAGCACACAGGGCTGAGCACGGACTGGCCATGTGGGTGATGGGCATGGTCTGGATATTGGTTTTGGAGCTCTGTGCATGTGAAAAGAAGCAGAAGACAACAAAGAAGCTAGCAAGGAGACAGTAGACAAGAATGTTGGTAGTGCTGAGAAAAAGCATGAGTGTGCTCCAGGGTGTTGTACTGCAGGAGCATGCTTGCACTAGGGATGCTGTCCTGCTGTTTAAGTCCCATTGGTGAAAATCTGTAGCTTTCCTAATCTCATTCCAAGAGAAACCATTTAGATTGCAAGTGTAATGAACTAATGTGTTTGCTGTGCAAACTATTTTGTGAGTAGTGCATACCTTGCTGTTCTATAGACTTTCCTGTTCTCTGGATGAAGAAGTAATTTCCTCTTCTTGTGGTGTAAACCTTCACCCAATGAGCATGTGTGCAGTTCTAAACACATCGTTCATTTCAATGGCTTCAGGTGACTATAGCTTAATAAATTTTCCAGTGAAGGGCCACGAAGGGACTGGAGCATCTCTCTTACAAGCAAAGGCTGAGAGAGCTGGGACTGTTCAGCCTGAATAAGAGAAGGCTCGAGGGGGACCTCATCAATGTACAGAAATACCTGAAGGGAGGGTGCAAAGAGGACAGAGCCAGGCACTTTTCAGTAGTGCCCAGAGATGGGACCAGAGGCAATGGGCACAAACTGAAACACAGGAGGTTCCCTCTGAACGTCAGGAAACACTTTTTCACTATGAGGATGACTGAGCACTGGCACAGGTTGCCCAGTGAGGTTGTGGAGTCTCCATCCTTGGAAATACTCAAAAGCCATCTGGGCATGGTCCTGGGCAACCATCTCTAGGTGGCCCTGCTTGAGCAGGGGGGTTGGACCAGATGACCTCCAGACACCCCTGCCAACCTCAGCCAGTCTGTGATTCTGTGAGGTAGGTAGAACTGGCTGTTTGTCCCTCACAGACTGTTGCCAGCCTTCTCGGGAATTCTCACAAGGTTGTACAGGGCTCCTGGCAAGGGTTCTAAACATCTGCTCAATAGCAGGCCCCCAGAAAACACTGAAAATGTGGCTGGATACTTAGGAAATATTACCCTGGTGACACTTTTGTATTACAATGTTGGGTCAGATGGTGAAGTCAGTTAAACTGCCTTTGATAGATCATACATGCAGTCAGGGCACCTGATTCATAAATTTGTAATGGCCCTACTTACACTAATTATCAGTGAAGCAGAGCAGATACGTTAGATCTGTTATGTTTACTGCAACAGGAATAGCACAGTACTCACTGGCATCAGCGTCTTATGTGAAGAATTAATTGTGCAGTTAAACTTGTGTTAAAATGTGTTTCCTCTCAGTGGTGAAAGTTTTCATCTGTGTAATATTGAAATTCTTCTACTAGACAGACCTAGACATTCAGAAGGTGGTTCATAGTGTGGTAGTCGTGGTATTTTTAAAAGATACTGATAATTATGCAATTTTCTGGACCCATTGAAGAAAGTGCCCAACCATTTGAAGCAGTAACATTAGCCTTTTCCAGTGCAGCCCCTTCAGGTGTAGCAACTGGATGAGAAATCAAGACATCTGCAGAAAGCTTCTGAATTGATTTATGATCCTCTTTGAGGAAAATATATTTAGCCCATAGTGAATGATTTTTTGCAACTCACAAATAGATTTATGAAGCAAGTAGTACTTGCATATCCTTCGCCATTTGTTCTGTATATATTGTCCTTGATGGGTGTTGTACATGAAGGGGCCAAACCCTGAAGATATTCAGTGTTCATTTTACTGCCTGCTAACGCAAACATTAAAATCAGGGGCACTGTATATGGTGATAGGCAGGATGACATCATGAAGAGAAAATTCTCTGTTCTCCTGCAACACAAATACATTTATTGGTGTCTGAAAATATGGAAAGTACCTCAGTCTCCTTCCCCAGCAGAGGAAGATTTTCCCATGGTAAGTTAAAAAGCTTGCTTCAGATGGTAACTTGGGAGAGGGTGGTACCTGACACTGAGCAGTACCTGCCCAGGGACCCAGACTGGAAGTCTTGCATCTCAGGGGGTCACTGCAGTATGGGGAGCAGACCTCCTACTTACGCTCTGGTGCCTTGCGAGCTACAGAGATGGATGGGAAGCTGTGATTCGGAAAAGCGCAGATTAAAAGGAGTTGTGGAAGCCGGTCAATACATGTTTTACCTATGGAAGATGCACCTTCGTAACTCATAAGAAAGCATCCCTTGAGGTTGTTTTAATAGGAAAAAAAGTAAAAACTATTTGTACTGCAAGTTCATTTTGGGAGGAGGAGGGAGTAGTGTGAAAGCTCAGTAGGCATCGCTCCTTTCCAGCACTTCAGTCTCACTGTCCTCAGCTTCCGTGATGGTGACCTGTGCATGAGTTATTGGGGAAGAAATATTAACTGTCAGTGTCTAAGGAGGATCTTTTTCCTCATAAAGCCTCCCTCATTAACATGCTCCCACCACTGCAACTTCTAGTCTTGCCAGAGATTTTCCATCGAGATAATCCCTGCACAGCTCTCTCCTATCGCCCTTGCAAGCTGACATGGAAACAAGATCAGCCATGCCATCAGCACTAAAATATCTTAGGGTTAATAGCACCATACAGTAAAGCAGCAAAAAACCCCCCCCTATTGTGATGCATATAACCCTTTCCAAAATGCATTATTTAATTATTTTTTTAAAAAGTTATTTTTATCACCCAGACTTGTTTTTCACAAGGATTTGGCTTAAGTTATCTAGATGTTTTGGATTGACTAAGCAGTTGTGAGGTGCTACTAATAAAAGTAATTACTTTAGTCCTGAGAGGACTGCAGCATGTCGTAAAATAGGACGTAACACTCCTTTAACACAATAAAAAAGGATTTCCAAGTAGATACTCTCTCTGTTGCTGCTTGAAATGTTTGTAGGTTTTGGCTTTGCAAGTTATTACTGCTTCTATCCCTCCTGCTTGTGTAACTACACAGAAATGGGCATTAAAATAGGCCCACTGGGCTCCTCGCACTCACTTAAATGTGTTTTTCTTGGTGCTCCCTGTTTCTGAAAAATAGAAACAGCATTTAACCGTTAGTTCACAAATGGGTGGTGGAACAGAAAGGATCTGTAAGCACTGCGGGAGGGTGAAGTGGGGAGAAGATGCAGGAACTTTAGAAGAGGAAATCCATGGGGATTTGGCTCCACTGGGTCCAAAATCAAGAGGATTAAACTCTGCAGAGGTGAGTGCCAAGCACTACACTTGCTCGGCTGTAAGAAAGGATCTCTTCTTCCTACAAGGCAGGGAATGACTGATGAGGCTGCAGAAACAGGTCAGAGAGTTTGGAGTGGGCTGGGAAGTGAATTTGATCTGTCTGATGCAGTTGCAAGGAAAGGCAAACCTGGCTCCAGGGCTCTGGGATGCAGAAATGGAGCTGTGGAGGAGACCAGAGGGAATTATTAACTGGGGAGCTGTCATGATCTGAAGGGCTACCTGGCCTGTGGGAGTAAGGAGATTGTGACCGTGGGTTTGCAGGATTCTGTAATACACAAGCAGACAGAGGCTTCATCCTCTAAACTTCTCTCCTTTATTAAGGTTACCAAAAATAGCACAAAATTCACCACTAGCAAGTATACCTGTGATCAATACAGCGAATATAAATAACAAGCTAGTACAAATTATTAGCAGTAATCAATAATAGCAGCAACAAGTATATATGTAATATTACAGCTTACTACAAACTTAGCCCTAGTAAACTTATTGATAGTATAACAGCAGATATACTTATGGTAGATTACTTATATGCATCTATATATATGTATGTTCATCGTATTACCAATACCAGGTGCATCAAACCAGTCCCAGAAGGGGGCCAAACCATCCCAGAAGTGGGAGGACAAACTGAACTGACCCCAGAAGTGGGTCCAGGGGGATCGATAAAGTAACACGCTTATTTTGTGGGGAAAAGAAGCAAGTGTAGTAATTGTCTGGGGTACAACACTGACAGTATTGAAATGTCTGTTTATTGCCCTCGTTTCTGTACCATTATATGCCTCCACGTGTAAGAAATGACGTGGAAGTCCAGTCTATTTGCTGAGACTGCTGACAAATGTATCCTTTAATATGTGTTCAAATTTTTTTGTCATTTATAAACATCTTTTACTAGAATTGAAGTAGAGACCTTCTGTGGGTGTCGCGTAGGATCCTGCACAGCCATGAGACAGCAGCTTTGGTAGCTGACCTAACCCGGTGCGGAACTGAGCCTGTGGTCCGAAGAGAAAAACTTTGTCCCCTTCACCTGCTGCTATGTAACCCAAAACACTGAGCACCATGAGAAGTGTGCAGCATGGAGGCTTTGTGCACATCAGAGAGTCTTTGCTACCTTTGGCCCAAACTCACAGATAGGACAGGAAAAGGTAAAGTCCCTAAACCCACAGTCTTTCAGCAGGCTTTGTAGTCACTAAAGGCTGGGCTCTCTCCTTACTAGGATCTCTTCAGAGATGCTTTTAAGTTGTTTCCCAGTATTTGGAGATCATTTTCAGGGCTCTTCCAAAGTCTGCTGAGGCCAGTGGGAGCCCTCTGGTAGGCTTAGCAGGTTTGGGACCTTCCCTAAAGCGGTTCCCTGTGTGAATCAGATGCAGCTAGTTTTAGCCCATCAGTAATGGTTTTTCTTGGGTGTTACAGCCAGCTTCTCGACAGTGGCACAGGGGGATCAACGCATGGGTTTAGGAAGTGAGAATTACTGTCCCAGCTGTGCTGACTGGCAGGGCGATACCATGCCCCATACAGCAGAACGTGACCTCCGTATTTGCTTCCCCACCACGCTCGGTTTCTCTTGCCCATTTTCCAGGGTGTGCCAGGTCCCTGGATATTTGTGCTTCCTCTTGCTGCTGCAGTACCCCGTGATGGGATGCAACTGGAAAAATTACCTTCTCTCGACGGCAACAGTGTGCACCATAACTGGGGCACACACCGCTCCATGGGTTACGGTGGGCATACTTTGCATTTCCGCCCATGCTTGTCTGAATGCGCCTCTCTCCCACCCTGGCCACTCCATCCCTAGGATTTCATCCACTGATTTTCAGCTTGAGCCTCGTTAAACTTTTAATTGACACGCTGCCTGCCAGACTCTTGTACTCATGCCAGATGCCTAGCGATATTGAGGAATATTGTGCTAATACCATAACATCTCAGGTACTTACGGTGTGTCTGTGCTTCAGTGCTGGACTGGGGAGCACCGGTCCAGCTACCTCACCGCATCTCCCAGTGCTCTCCCAAGACCTCAGCTGTGCTGGTACAGGAGGGACTGTGTCATCGCTGCTGGCAGCTCCTGAGTCTTGTTTTTTGAAGAACATGTCCAGTGCTCTTTTGTCAGCTGGAAAATATTTTGAAGTTGGTGAATATGTGTTTTCTTCTTCCCTGCTCTGTCAGTCAGAGCATTTTCTGATTGCTGCCTGGCTGCACATCTTTACTCGTGTTTATAAAAGATAGGATCTAGCTCAAATAGAATTTTGTGGCTTGGTGCCGGCTGGGATTAGATTATCGTAGTGGTGTTTTCTGACCTTGGAAAAATCTATAAATGTAGGAATTAATTTTTTCTTGAAATTTTCCAGCATGTCTTTTGCAATATTTACCTGAGTTGCCATTACGTGCTGGCTGGGAGAGTGTGGGGTTGCTTGTGCTGGCAGGGAGGAGGGTTCAGAGCAAACACAAGGAGGAGACCTCTGCACCACCACACCAACACGGGGGCAGTGGGGTCCCCAAACTGAATGGCAGATGCTGCCCATGCTATAGGTAATTTGAAAAGCAGTGTCTCTAAAACCATCTTTCTGGTATGGAGGTGGAGCAGGGTGGTCCCAAGGCCTTTCCTGGTAGCAGAGAACGTACCCTTGGGGGTAAGAAAGGAGGGAAGAGCAGTGAAGCAGGAAAGGGAGTTTGTTATGGAAAGGATTTTGGCTCCCAGTGAGGTTCTGCGGTCAGCTTGGGTGGGATCTGTGTGGCCTTTTAATTGACTGGCAGGTGGCTCCTGCACAGAAGATGATGGTGAGGGACAGTTCTCACATCCAGAAGTCCCACTGTGCGTGAGCGTAACGTAAAACCCTGCTCTCCCACGAGCGCAGATGTGTGCCTGCTTCGTTCCCAAGGTTGGGCTCCAGCACTTCTGTTAAACAGCAGTGAGCTGGAAAGACCTCCTAACTGGTTTTATGCAAATGGGAACGAGATATCTCATGCATGTGTGTTTGCACACAGGCACTGTCCCCTATCAAACAATAGATATTGTTTTGTTATGTAAATAGTGCTCAACTGACAAGGGCTTGCTGAGAGTTGAGCTCACTTGTACTGAATTGTTTTGACATGTGTGTGCACGCAAGTGTTGAAAGAGAGGACAGGGAGAGTAATAAAGTTGTGAAACTTCAATGAGATAAGCCAAATAAAAAAACCAAATAATATGGAAAGTCATAAGTATGTAACCTGCATATTCGATAAGGGGGGTCAGGGCTACATGGCAAAGAGATAAATAGGAGGGGAAGAAAAACAGTTGTCTTCATACAAGGAGATGTATGGAGACTTCCAAGTCTAACCGATGACTTGGAACTGCCTCTGATCTTCATCGTTGGTCTCCATGTGTCCGTGCCTCTCTCCAAAAGCGTTCTGTTTGGCAGGTCCAGCTTTGGAGGTTGGTTTTGGTGGTAACAAGGCATTGCCTGAGAGCTGCCAGGCAGCTGAGGATTTACATTCAGTGAAGCTGACGGTGGAGGTTGGGTGACAGAGCCGCGCTCAACGAAGCAGTTGGGGAAGCTGCGGTCACTGTCTCCCCACGTTCACTGCCTGTGGGGTTGGCTGTTGGTCTGGCTGCGGGCAGCCACCAGCTGTGGTGGAGCAGTGACATCAATCAGTCCGATCTGGTTGTGGTGGGAAGCGTGATGAGCAGCTGTCATGCAGATGCTCCCTGGGAGACTGCTAAATAGTCATTGTTGAAGTAATTAATAGCAACAAGTGGGGGGAAAAAAAATTAAAAAAGCCCAGAAAACGTTTTCAGATGTCCCAGACGGTGCTGATACTTAGGGTGATGCATCACACAACTGTCCATATGAAAACTGAATAATTTTATGTGGTACAATAAAATACGCAATGAAAACATATTTAAGGAAAAAAAGCAGAGACCAACGTATAAGCTACCAGACTTTTATGTAGGTGTCCAGTTCAAAATGTTGATTGGTATAAAATCTAACTCCAAAAATAGTATTGATGTTGTAAAGAAAAATATGAATGAAAAGCATATTGTTCTTGACTTGGTGGGGCTTTGCTGTTTTCCAGATATAGCTGCTGCTGGTGTGGTTTTCATAGTGACACCTTTGACTGGTTTTTAACTGTCTTTTGGGGCAGGAAGGGGTGAGAGGCAGAGTCCTCCCTTTAGCAAAATACATATATTTTTCCTGAGTAGTTTATACTGGATCCATGATGGAACTGGAGAAAAATCACTTAAAGGAAAGCAGTGCCGCAGGTCTTGGAAAAACCTTCTTAAAGTCAGTTGAGAGAAATGGCAGATATATCTGCATCCTGCAGTAAATGATAAAATGAGTCCCAGGAAACTCACTCTTTCTAATGCAATAATCCACTCCACTGAAAAATGCTGTTATTCTAAAGTGAGTACAATCTTTGTGTTTATGTCATATTTTAAATGTGACAAACTGCTTTGTAAAGAGGCTGGACAAGAAAAAGAGCGTTTTATAGATCTTAATATACTGTTATGTACTGACAAGCAAAGAAACCCATTTTGCTCTGAGAGCCGAGCAAAGAAGAGATGGGCAGTATTTAGACATAGGAAGTTTTCTTAGAAAGACTTTTTTATTACTATAAAATAGTAACTATTATGTACCCTCCCATAACAAAATGGTCCAACTCCATATCTTAACACTGGGCTATTCTAAAATAATTCAGAATAATTTTATTCCATTATTTATGTCGCATAAAGTGAAGCTACCAGGTACTGAGAGTTTTTCTTGGACTATTCAGCGTCATTTCTGGTGATAAACTACAGAAGAGAATTTGGGGTCTCTTGCAGAAAAGTGGGGTCCCTTTTCCTTTTTTTTTTTTTTCATCTTGTACCTTGGTACACATGGAAACTTTTTGTTAGCTATGTAAGCATTCTTTTATTCAGATACTAATTTAACTTGGTCATTGTACTGAGAGTGACCTGTGCTCTGGCGTTGCATCTTTTCCGTTTAGCGCAGGGGACTTTATAAAGTTGATTAGCTCATAGCTCTTAAATCTTCCATAGTTTTCAGCTTTTTTCTCTTCCCTCAGAGAGGAAGCTGATTTTTTTTTTTAATCCTTTCTCTGAATTTAGGAGAGGCTATTGCCTAGCCTTTCAGTATCTGTGATGTTTTAGGTGTCCTGGACTTTCCTTTGGCTTTAAAAAATCATCATTCCTGTACTTTTTTGTTACTGACATGTAGGCGATACGGCCGCTGAAGGAGCCTGGCAGCAGTTTGGAGGGGAGGGAGCTGGGGAGGAGGAAGGTGTGTAGAGTGTTTTTCGCCTGCTCTGCCAGTTGCACGGGAGAGAGGCTGGAGTTGCGAGCTTTACGACCCTGTGACCGAGCAGCCGGCTGTCCACTTGTGCCGTGCTGTGCTCTCCTGGTCAAACATCTCCTAGAGCATCCGTAGGGCAACATGACTCATTGAGCCACGGGCATCATCCGTGGGGATGTGGCTGGACCTCAGCACCTGGGGACGGTGCCTTGCTGCTGCTGGTTGGGAATACTAATCCATGGTCAACCTGTCCTTTTCCACGTTCTGCCAATGGGATAAGCAGGTTATCCTCAGGGGTAAGCAGGTTATCCTCGGAAGGGATTGCCCTGCGGCGGAGCAACTGAACCTGTGGGCATCACACCTGGCCGGCTTCCCTGGAGAGGCTCAGGAAGTAGGTGTTGCTTTCCCAGCCTGCCCCCGGTAAGTAATCTGATCTTAAACAAAGAAACACAGAGATGGTTGTTTCTTATTTAAAAATACGTTAAAGCAAAATCCTTTTTTTTGTTTTGAAGGCAGAAGGTTTGAATATTCCCGTGCCCTGTGCTTCCCCCGAGCTCCTGGATTGGGGGGGTGATAATGAGGGATTTAATTCTGGGCAGCAGGTGCTGGCATCAGGGACACGATGCAGCGCCTGTAATCATGTTGTTGGGTTCATTTTGCACCATCTGGGTGTGAAAGGGGCAGTCGAGCTTTCAATTGTAGTCCTTGGGCATCTGATACCTTCCTCCTCCTGCTGCAGGTACAGACATGTTCAAGGGAAGATGCTCTGTCTGTCTGAGGCATGTAGAGAGTTAAAGCTGGTGGGGAGCAATGCCACTGCCCGTTGAGCTGCTGTGCTGGGGAAGGGTCTGTTGGGAGGGGAATAAGAAGGTTGTTCCCCCTCCTGCTCCCACTGGTCACCCATTGCCTTTTCCTACCAGCTGAGGAGAAAAGGAAAGTTGGTCTTTCAGTTGTCTGGGCTTCCTATCCTAATTGGACATGCTTTTCTGAGTTGCAAATAATCCCAGCTGAGGAGACGTAAAGCAGCTGGCGTGGGGAATGTGACCTGTTGTGCGAGCGCCTGTCTGCAAAACAGCCCAGAGCAGGAGCCAGGCTTGTGATGAGACTGCCCTCCGGGAAAGCGGACTGACGACTGCTGGAGACTTGGGCAACGTGGGAGACATCTGTAGAAGACCGATAGCTGAATCAACTCCTTGCTATGCTTTTATACGTGATCCAAACGGTGGAAGAGGCAAGGAGGCAAACTACATGATAACAGCGGTGCCATCGCAGTCCGTCACTCCAGCGTGGCAGGGCATGGCAGGCGGAGAAGGCTCATGATCTCTGGGGGGAATGTTCCGCAGTAATGGTAAGGCAGCGAGAGAGAGAGGGAGAAAAATCAAACTAGGGAGTACAATTTCCAGCATTTACCTTGTGTAGGTACGTACCTGTTAACCAGACTTTTCCCTGGCAGCACTAAACTTTGCACTGTTGTGAGTCAGTTGAGGTATTAGTGTATGTTTCTAGCAGTGTGACTAAGATGCAATGAACATCTACAGTTTCTGCGAATTTGCTCAGAAATGTCAGCGTGTCAGGAAAATGTTTTCATTGAGATTTTTGCAGTGAATATGGAAATCTCTCAGTGACAATGATGTTACTGCTTTTTTTTTTTTTTAATTTAAGGGGTAAGAAAACCAAGCAGGGTCTGAGCACAGATGTTTTAAGATGCACAGAGTTGTCAGTGTATTGTGCATGACTCCATCCAAAGTATAGGCACCCAGGTTAGGTGTAAGGATGGGGACAAACAAGTGATGGTACAGTTCATCTGGAAACCACCACTGCACAGGCAAGGGCTGGCACAGAAACAGACCACCCCGCTGCCTGAAAAGCTCACGGAGAAAGATCCCTGTTGTAACGCTTGCCCTGCACTGTGCGCCAGTCACGGAGGGAAGGAGTGGAAAGTGCTCCTGGGTTACGGAGGCGCTGCTTTGGGATGTGATGGGAGGGTCAGGGATGTGTTGGGAGCAGGAGGGCCAGGCTCGAGGGATTCAGCTTGCTTCGGTAGCACGAGTCGCTGGAAAGCAAATACTTAGGGAGGTGAGACTGAAACTTGTATTGCTTTTCACAGATCAAATTACTAAGAGTAGGCCATCTGTATTTCTTGGCTTTTTTACATGGTTTGTACTATACTGTGCACATCACTGTGCCAGAGGAGCAGTGTATGATGTGTACAGTGCTGGTGAAGGACACAAGGGGTTTTTCTTCTGTCTTCCATCTTTTCCGTGTTACCAGGGTGTCCAAACTGTGTCTGTCACATTGAGGGTGTGGGTGAGACCGGTCCAGCAGCACAGGGTACAGCACCGCTTCTCTGTTGTCCCTTGTCGTGCTGCCTTTGAGGCCCAGAAAGTTTTTGTGTTGTTTCTCTGAATAAATGTGCAGCTATTTCCATGTTGCTACAAACATGTTTGCACTTAAAAAGCAAGAGGAAGGTGAGGAAAAGCTAACCTGAATCTTTTTACTTGGAAATATTATTACCTAATGCTTATACTTAGAAATCAAGAGTCAATTATCTGGAGTTATTTCCTGGCTTTGACATAAGTTTTCTATTAACCCTGGAGAAACCAGTCACTTTCCTGTGCTTTAAAGCGCCTTTTTCTAAAATGCGTGTAATATTCTTGAGCATAGTATTCACCTCAAAGGGTGTTACAATAATTAATGCTCATAAAGCATTTTAAGATTTATTAATACAAATTACCATAGGAGTGCAAATTAAATTCTACTAGTATCATCTACTACTACAAATTAACCAACATTTTTTTAATATACGTGATCAAAAATGTTTAGTGTAGATCAGTGATCCTGCAGGGTCCAGGGACTTCGGATACCACTTTGGTGACACAGAGGATCACAGTACCCTATTAACTATTGAATTAAACAGGGCTACAGCATCTTTTTGTTGTGGAGGTGTACTGGTGGAAGTGATCTTGTAACATTGGAGTGATGTTCGTTAATACGTCTCGCCCTCAGTATTTAGAAGACGGGGAATTCATGTGCCACAACCACCCATGCATTTTCTCCTTGTTGCTGGGAGTGTCTTCCTGGTATGAGGATGGAAATTAAATCTTTCTGCTGTTCTGGTGATGATCTCCCTGCTGAAGCTGTTAGCAGAAATGTCAGTACTCTGAGTGGTGGGATTATGATGGGGAGGGTTTTGTACTATGAGCTAAATTGAGACAAACAAATCAATTTAGGGGGGCAGCAAAGCCATTAAGCAGTAATAGCTTTTAGTTATTGCTGTTTTGAGATGGATTCAAAGGGATAACATAAGGGTGAAAGACATTGTATTCCACTATCAATCTCCAAGATCATCTAGTCAGTGTACCAATTACCCTTAGACTATGCAAAGCATGTAATACTGGTAGCTGATAAGGCGCAGTGTAGTAATATTTCAAGAGAGAGAGAAAGATAAATCATCAGTATACACACTGGCTATCTTGAAGGTGTTTTTCCTGTACTGAAACAATTAAATACCAAAGTGTGAAAAGCACAGGTAGAGCTGAAATCCTCCCAAACTGGGCAGGTTCTGGATCCTACAACTCGAAGTGATCTGCGGATACATTTTCTGGAATTATGTCAGAAATCTCTTTTTGGCTCTGATGGCTCATTGGACAGGTCAGTGGAGCCCGGGAAGAAGAACATGCTCACAAGTTTGCATGATGAGTGCTAAATCTGAATTGTTTCTGGGGTCAGTGGGGCGTGATGTCAGCATTGTGAGGGGAACATTTCTCACTGACGGCAAAGATGAGTGTTTCCCAGTTGCAGGTTGTGATCCCTCCCAAAGGTGTCCTTGGGATGGTTCAGGGGAGGCTGTGAAGCATTTTATACTCGTGAGGGAACAGTCAGCTGCCTTTAATTGCTGACTGCACTCAGTCCTTCCAGGGCAGAGGTTTGTGTATTTATATCAGCAGCCAGTAACTATAACCTATTCTTGTTCCCTTGGCCAACACAGGCTGAGCTGCTATTAGCAGTGGAGGTAGTTAACCCGTCCTTGGCTAAAGTCTGGGAAACCTCAGGGGAAGGAGAGAATGAAAGGGGGCCACACAAATACAGGTTAGGCCAAAAGAGAGTTAAGCTCTCAGAAAGTTTAAGGATTTTTGTCCCAAACTAGGGGAATGAGGGCACATTGAAAATGTGCTACTGTCTACATCCCTCTGCATTGCAACAGAAGCGCAATGTCTTCAGGAGGCTCCAAGGGTTTTTTGTGACCCCCTCCCAAAGCGATGTAAAGACGAACACTTGGGGAGGAGCTGCTGCAGTGCTTCCGTCTCTGAAACCTTGCTGACGGCAGTGTTGTTTTCTGATCCACAGGTCCAGAGGATGGCATAGCAATAACGTCACCATCCAGGGAGCTGGGGTCCTTCCTCGCCTGCCTGCATGCTGCTTGAACTGATCCAAGCCTTTGTTTTTGGACCGAAGCAGCCTGAAAACCTTTCTCTCCTAATTCATGAGCCAGCAAGATGTGGTCGCCGTGCTTTCAGAACGCCTGCTCGTAGCTGCCTACAAAGGCCAAGTGGAGAATGTGGTGCAGCTTATCAACAAGGGTGCCAAGGTAGCGGTTACCAAGGTAACAAGAGAAAAACGCTTTGCGAAATCCCTGGGAACTAACATAACTCCTAGACCATTGTCTGTGAAAATGCCCTCATAGCTTTACCAATCTGAATGTGTCTGAGGTTAGTGTTTGGATTTCCTTAAAGTTTATATTTAATAGCTCATGTGAATTTACAATATAGTGCATGTCTTGTATTTATACACTTCCCAGCGGATGCAGCTGTAGTGAACACAGAGTCCTTGGAAATGTAGTGTGTCGACGGAGGGGCAGCAACATTTTTCAAAGCGTGCATTGACTTTTGAACACTGTGTGAACTGATGAATGGAGTGATTCATCGCTGTCGAGGGAAGGCAGTTCACAGAGCCCATCTTTCTGGGTGAGGGGATGGGGGAAAGCCACCTGTTGTGGTAGGGTAAAGGTACGCAGAAAGCATTTCTTGCTGCTGAAGTCTCTTGGTACAGCAGCCTCGCTT
The DNA here is from genome assembly GCF_018139145.2 of Gymnogyps californianus. Lineage (NCBI taxonomy): Eukaryota > Metazoa > Chordata > Aves > Accipitriformes > Cathartidae > Gymnogyps > Gymnogyps californianus. Next base: position 86,819,012 of record NC_059473.1, on the reverse strand, counting down.
ATACCCGAATCATCTTCATTGATTTGTGTGTGTAGTCCCCAGTCAGTTCCAAACTCGGGGGTTGCAAACTGTGTTCCCTGTACCTTCGAGATAAGGTCAGCATAGAAGGATTTCTGCTTAGATATTAAGAGAGTTCAAACTGATATTCATCTGTTCCTAACTCTCAACATGTTATAAACAATACTAGCATATAAAAGATGAGATAGAATTGGCTGTTGCAGAGAAGGTTTGATCAGCAAAAACCCTTAAAAAGAATTAGGTAAGTTAGATCTTTAGAGCTGTAACATAAAATTTGGGACGTCCTGTTTTGATGAACTATTGTTCTCCGTTATATATAGTTTTATTTGTATTTCCGTATTGGTTTTGAACATTATATATGTATGGGAGCTAATATTTACAGATAGAAAGCAAATGTGAGTACATTTGATAAGTAATCTGTCTTTTCCTCTTTTTATCTGTCAGTGACAGTTGTTTTCAATCCCTTTGCAGTGTTTGAGTTGTAGATAGTATTTATTTTGAAAGCTGGAGTGATCCAAGGACAACTGGTGTTTGTAAGTTTTGTTTGTCAAAACTAAGTGGCCTCTTGTTGGTAGATACAAAGCACAGATGTAATAAACATGAATGGTCCCATAAAGATGCCTGTTTGGCTCTGTTGTCCAAGCAGCTCTGTAGCTGATGAACAGCTATTAAAGGTAGTGAGGAATAGATCAGGAAATGCTGACTTACAGATGTCTGAATGGTAGCTCAGGGTTTTGTGGTTGTTTTTTTGTTTTTGTTTTTTTTTTTTTTTTAAGATCATGAGCTTTGAGACTGTTGAGGGACCTACCTGAAAATACACAAACGATTGAAAGGATGCCATGGTTTGTATAAATTTGTGCATTAATGTAATTTCAAATCCAGCTTCCACACTGTTTGAACATAAACTGTGGTGTCCTTTGGAATGGTTGCCAGAATAATCATGACACTGATTTAACTGTTTCATGGAATTAGTTGCCATAATCCACAATTCAAATGCAAAATTGACACTTTCTCGTTGTTAAGGTTGTATATGATGCAATTATCAATGCTTTCTGTTAATTACAATAAGAAGCAAATTGTGTAGATCTGACTTTCAAACACAAAATCAGGTTAATTTGATAAAATGCAGATTTGCTAGAGTTGACAAGTTTTTCTTTCCTATATGATATAGGTGGCTTCCTGCTTCCTGCGCTTGCTTTGTTGTTCAACCCTTGCGTGGAAAATCAAAGCAAAGCTCATTTGGCAGCAAAACTGCACCCAGGTGCAGAGTATTGGTGTTTCTGTTGGAAAGCTGTGCTCGCTGGTGAGCTGTGAGGCCATCCCTGTAGCTGACCTGGTACTACAGGATTGTAGCTATTCTTTCCTAGAGGTTGTGGATCATCCCCATGGAGCCCAGGGAGGGGGGATGACAAAACTGTCCCTCTTGTCATTCTGGATGCATCCCAGCACATCAGCAGACCGCACAGACGAGGTACTTGGGTAGCCTGGTGACAAGCCCTGCTCAGAAGAGATGAAGTCAGATCAGCAAGACTGTGGAGGAGTGCACAGAGGAGTGGAGAGGCTCTCAGAGGAGCAACCAAGGCTATGTGCGTGGGGCATTTTGGAGGTGCACACACACTTATTCCTCCCACGCTGTGAGCCAAATAGAGGTGAGCTCAATGCGAACCAAGAGGTGTGAGGCCAAGCTGCTGCCCTCATCAAAGCCCATCAGTTCAGGCTCAGTAATGTTCTATCCAGGTCTACACAGCACCCAGTTTGCATCTGTCTCTCACCCAGCCAGCTAGCTGCATAGGGAGAGCATGTGCATATTTGCCTATGACAGGCTGTATAAACATACCCTGGAAGAGCTTGGCTTGCTAATCTGGTGACACACAAAGGCTGGAAGGAGAAAGAGCTGTTTAAAGTCAAGGACAAAGTTGTCACAGGATCAAGCATGTATAAATTAGCCTCAAGTATATTTAAACTGGAAATTTGAAGGGATTTTTTAGCCATCAGAGACCCAGGTTCTTGTGCAGTCTTTCAACAAGCAGAACAGGCGCAAAATAAGAACTACTTTCAGGATAGGGGCTGTTAATTTTAGGATGCAAATTAGATGGCAGGTTTGTTGTAGTGGAGAACTGTTGATCAAGCTTTCAGATAAATTGAAACCCAGAGCCCTCTCACCTCCACAAGATAAAACTTGTTGCAAAATGAAATATAAAAGTAATTTATTTACGTGCATGCCTTAGTTCTCTTTTACCTGTATGTCTTCTGCTTTTATTCATAGTTCTCAGTTTGTTCTGTCAAATTAATTTTAACTTCTAGGGATTTGCTTCAAAATAAAAAAAAAGGGGGTTTTGTACTTGTCAGCCAAAATTCCTGCTGAATTCTATGAGAGTTTTCTTGGAAGAAGACATGCAGAGACAAAGCTCTTTGGAGAGAGAGAAAAAGTTCCTACATCACTTTAGGCTTTAAATGTGTTTCTTCTGCTAAACATCTGTAAGCGCAGACCAATCCTTGTGAAAAATGCCATGTAGAGCCACGGCTTGAAGTAACCAGGATCTAGAGCTAAATGCTAGAGAGTTCTTTATTCAAACAGGATTAATCGAGCATAGCTTAAGAAAAATGAAGGGTATTTTCTCTAACAAACCAAGTACTATTAAATGCTGGGTAGCTGACAAGCTCATCCAGTTCTATTCTTATCGTATATGTGGAAGGTCATATGATGTGGTTAATTGCTGCTTCAGTAAACAACAATTCAGCTGAAAAATAGTATTTCATTTTTGTCACCTCTAAGTAGATGATTTCAGAAGAAGAATATGAAAGAAACAAAATTCAATGGAGAATCTGTGTGTCCAGGTGCTCACTTCAGCGTTGCAAGGCATCTGTGCCGGTGAAGTCAATATGGAAGTATGCACCTCCCCTGGCTCCAGCGAGGGACACTGGGGCTCATTCCAGATTTGGGGTCTTTCAAAATATGTAAAGGAGAGCTGATGGCCACTAGGTCACACCGCTGTTGACGATCTGACATCAGGGAGCCCAGAGTGGGAGAGAGCTGGTGGCACTGCGTTGCACACACATCAAGCGCTCATCCTGGTGCTGGGATCTCTGCCACCAACCATGCAAGGTCCTGGCTGAGAGACCGTCTGGCGCTTAGTGGAGGCTTCCTGGCTCTGCTCTTCTCAAAGGGCATTTTCTCGACCAGGGTGCTCTCTTGCTGCTCTGCCTGGTAGGACAAAGAGATAATTTCCATTTTTATGCCTCTCTGTCTGACATTCTTCACAGGCATGAAATTTATAGCTTTTTTCTTTATGAAAAGGGCAAAAAATACCCCGAACAACCGATCATACAAATTGGCTGATCCAACAAGCAGGTGCCTTTATAGAGTGTTTTGGTGAATACACTGCAAAAGCTGGAAAATTAAGAACTGAGCCTGGTATAATTAAGTCTTTTCTTGCAAGTAAGAAAGCTGGTCCCTTCTTTCAGTCCCTTTGTAGTAGAGCTTTCTTTCAATACAGTTATTGACAGCTGCATCTTTGACATGAAAGCACTGGGACCTTTGCTGAGCTGCTCTGCCTTGCTGTCCTCCCAAGATGTTGTTTTCCTTTTCCTGGGGTATTTTTCTTTTGATTTTGTGAGTTGAGATAAGTTAGGGAGAGGGCTGTGGCCCACTAGGGGTGGCACAGGAGGAGCAGTGGTAGTGACATCTCAGATCAGATCGGCTCTTCTCTCAGTCTTGTCCCCAGAACGGTGCCTGGAGGGTGGAGAGAAGCGGGATTTCACCTCCCAGGCATCAACTTCTGGTGTATCCCAAGGATGCTTGGCTGAAACAAGGCACTTCTAGGGGAACAGCAGCCCTTAACGTGGGCTTGCTCCATGCCCGGAGATGAAATTTCCAGTTCTGAACCTCTGCACCACAGCTCACCAGAACAAAGTGTTATTGGGTGTTGGGTTTCACTGGGGTTTTGCAGCACGGGGTGTAGCATTCAATAGCAAGAATTAATAGGGTCAGAAAAAGCTGTGTATTAGCAAGCATGCACAGTGTGCGCCACTTCTCTGTTAAACAGGAAAAAGATTGCCAGAGGAAGTCAGAAAGGTAGTACAGACAGTTTTAATGTAATTTGTATAGCACCATGGGTTTTATGAATATTTTTTCAAAGGGAAGCAGAATAAAGCTTTTCTGCAGAGCATAGCATTAAGATCATAGCTATAAAATTGAATTCTGTGGAGAAGGGATGATCATCCGGAAAAAACCCATAGAAATGCAAAAGGTAGTGCTTCTGTTTTGATTCAGTAATTCTGTTTGTTTGTTTGATTTGATTTTTGAACTAGTCGTGTTATGAACCTGCCATATGGCAACACTTTCATAATGCTGGTGTACTTGTAATCTTGTAATCAGGATTTCAACTTCAGAGCATGTTGAGTTCTTTAAAACAATCTTTTTTTTTTTTCCTTTTTAAGTTCAGACAGAAACAAGAAATACATTTTGGTGCTTTCACATTTTTGTGCTCCTTCAGTTTGAAAAACTACTTGTATCTGTTTTAATAAATAAATGAAAGGGGACTAGCAAACATTTAGGGACTCGCTGAATGCCTATTGAGGTCAGTGAGAAACTTTCTGCTGACTTGAATGAGCAGGTTATTCATGGAAAACAGTCTAACAAATCATTAGTGTGAACAATGTGACAAGACTTGGGTTTTGTTTTCAAGCTTTCTAATAAAACATGGATAGGCATGTTTTTGTGTAAGTGCAGAATGGATGAATAAATAACAGTCCTTGTGCAGCACAAGAGCAGGGTGAGATGGAGAACTGAATGTACTTGCATAAAAGTATCTACAAATACATAAACAGAAGGAAAGATCATGCGGCTGGTGCTGCTAAGGCCCCCCTGTATGGATTTGGTTGCAGAGTGCATACATTGGCAGCTGCTCTAAGAAAATTCTGCTTTTAAACGGTATGTATCGACAGCTGCCTGTCAATGTCTGGAAGTTAGAATACGGATTAAATACAAACAAAAACCCTACCCTTGCATTTTACTGCTGAAATTCATGTGGCTGTTTACTGTGCTTGGCTGCAACCTGATATGCCCCATAGCTATAGCAGCGTGTCACGGTTGTTGGAGTTGCAGCCTTAGTGCAATAGGTCCCATTTATTTTGTCAATAAGCCCGTGACACGGGAGGATTTGTATGATTTGTTGCCTGCTGAAGCAATTATTTACATTTGAATAGAAATTAAAATCGCATATTTTTTTGTATGAATGACTGCTTTATTGGTTCATTAATCCCAAGTTGTAGCAGTCGCTCATTTGTAATAACCCCCAAAACATTACAGTTCATATTTGGAAATGCTCACAAGCTTTTAAGTCAGTAATCTGCGTGTTAAGCAGTCCCTGGGTTTAGTGTTGTCTTCTTGCAATGAGCATCTAGGAGACACTCTTGTTCGTATATGTTTCCTTTCCCACTAGGCCCCATGTGTGTATTCAGATAAGCCCCTTCTTTGGTGCTGCAGTGGTGAGTGCAAAATGTCTTTATGGAGGAGACATGCAGAGGGAAATTTGTCTGTCTGCCTTCAGCTCTCTTCCCGCTAGGTATTTTGAGTAGGATGCATTGCTGTGAGAGGAAAACTTTGTGGGCTGTTGGTTTGACTTACAGACATGAAGGCAAGAGCAGCTCTGACTGTTGCTGCTGGGGCTTCCCACGGTGGCATGGACCCATTGAACGTTTCTCTCCAAAGCTTGCTGTGCTCCAAGTTTGTCATCACAGCATGAGGGGCACCCAAATCACCTTGTCTCTCCCTCACAGTTTGTTCTGGATTGGTGTGTGCGTGCATATGTACATACGTACCTGTGTGTATGTGTATATGTTGTGTAGGGAGGTGGGTGGGAGTGTTTTTCCAGTGTTTGCGTTGCCCGCACTGGAACACTGTCCAGCTGTACTGCCCATCTCTGCTCTTGTTTTGATGTTACTGCGAAGAAAAAGAAAATCCGGCATTGGCAGTTCTTGCAGAGTTATTATTAATCTTGAGATGACTGGTGCTCTTCCAAAAGCCTGAGCCTCTAATCAGTGTAATGTGCTGGAATTGATCCTCCTTCCCACTCTCCCATCCTAGGTAGGGTCAGTTTTCAGTTATAGTGTCCCTTTATAGTGGGAAGAGCTCAAGGACTGCATGCATGCATTAGCTCTGGTCTCTGAAGGTCTCTCTCTAGTGGTTTCCAATAGGTGGGATGCCTCCGAACCTATGTTTTTGGATAGAGAATCTCAAAACACACAAACCTTGTGGAATAAAAATAATCCTCTAATCTTCTGTTTCAATAACTCAATTTATTTAGTTTTTGTTTTGTTTTTTTTTTTAAACAAAAACCTGAGTTTTGGGGACCTGGCTGAAGTTTTTGAACGCTTGGGGATGATGATAGGGGAAATGCACAGTTAACGTGAATTTCTGTTCGCTGAGTGACAGGAGCAGCCAGGCAACCCTTGCTCGCAGCTCTCCCTGGCCCTGCCGTGGCCTCTTCCAGCAAGTGTCCTCTTCTCCTCCAGAACCCATCTCCTGTGGCTGGCAATGAGCATGGGGAGGCTGCCCAGCTATCGAGAATGGGGGACAGGTTGGTCTCAGTGGCAGGAGAACTTGGTGCTTCCTGGGGCGAGGGCAGCCTCCTCCGGATAAGGCCGTTCCCTGGGGTGGCTTTATTTTAATGTGCCTTAAGGCACTGAATGAGCAGGTGAAGGTCATGTCATCTGGATCTTCTGCGGTTTTACAACCTTTTCTTGTGCTTGTGCCCTGCCACCAGGCATGCTCTGTGTGGTGATTGCCTAGAAAGGGTGTGTTGGGTGAGGAAAACATGTCCCTTGTATTGAAATAAACTCATACTTTGCTTTCATAGTTTACTTTTAACACAGTACCTTTGGCTGCACCTCAGCATTTTTTCAGTGGTTAGAGATGGTTATCTTATCAGAAAGTTTCCCTGCTGGGATATATTCATGTAGTTGATGCTGTTTTCCTTTTAAAATACATGAGCTGGTTTCAGGTTGGGTTTGTTTGGGATTTTTTTCTGCTCCGTGCACAGATTGCAATAAATTGTTTTCATGATATATTAGTAACCTGCCGGGAAGTGAGATGCCTGGATTAGGTGATTTACTTATTGCCATTAAGTAATGTAGAAAGTCAGAACCCATAAACCTGAACGTACTGGAGCACATATTCGTAATCCAAATGTATTGTTCATAGCCAGGAATGATTTGTCAATCTGGCTTCTTCTTTTTTATTATTTTTTTTTCCTTTCTTTTTTTTTTCTTCTTCTTTTTTTTCTTCTTTCTTTTTTTTTCTTTATTTCTTTTTTTTTCCCCGCATGTTGCCTGGAGACTTTTATGCCTCCTGCTATTGAGTTACCTGGAACAGCAATATAGCCCTAGCTTTCCTCCAGGCTGATGGAGAAGGAAGCATGCTCGGTGCAGCTCGGTGCCCTTCACCGTAGGGGCAGGCATTTAGGGACCTGCGGCCAGGTCAGGCAAGAGGCACCCAGGCAGCAGGCTGGATGGCGCCCAGGGGCAGTGGTGACAGCCAAAAGCGAGCCCTTCCCATGCCTTCAGCGGGGCAGGAATGGAAGTTTTCCACATGGGAACAAGCTGCTGCCGCTAACGAGAGACAACGTTTGGATTTTGAGACACCCGCATGTCAGAGTGGGTGAGGACTTCTCCCTTAGATCTGGCCCTTCAGATCAATAATGTAGGACAATTAATCAACGTTTAATGTTTTCGAAGCATGGCACAACTAGTCAGTAATGACACAGACGTTTTGTCCCCAGCCGTTCTGTGGATTTCAGCACTCATTTACCTTTTCGCTCTGAAGAGGCTGAATTCCCGAGGCTTTACCAGCTACGCGGGTATGGGATTTGCTGTGTGAAAACAATCCTGTCTTGAGCTTGGTTTTTTATTTACTTGAAGTAGCTTTCCCACTGGAGAAGTTGCTTAAAACCTCAGAGAGCTGATGGTTGCCTTCTGCTTACTTCAGGCCACTAGTAGTCAGACAGCTCTTGAGGTGTTTGCTCCTTCTGTAGGTGATGTATTAGGGCCGTTTATCTTCCTTTGCAGGGTAAATCATTGGCTGGAAAAATAGACGATAGCAGTGGTAATGAAGAAGAAGATATATAATAGATACAGGTGAAGAGTAATGTAACTCTTCTTTATCTCATAAAATGCCTAGTGGAGAAAACGGGATTCTTTGTGAAGATACTCTGTGATTTTAGCAACAGCTGGAATCCTGTTTTCTTAACTGTGATGAAATAAAATTTGCAATTAACATTTTTAGAGTGTTGCTGTTTAACAGGTCTTAAGGTGTTTCACTCACTTTTCATGTTGATGCTTTGAGATTTTTTTTTTATATATATGTGTATGTGTATATATATACACACACTTCCTAGAGCAAGAATTAATTCTTGATTCTCCCTTATAAGTTTTCTTTTTCAGGTTGTATGAGTTAAATGTTTAGGGAATCGATTATTGTAGCTCTCCTCTGTTGTCCAGACTGCATCTTACAATCTCTTTCCTCTTTGAGCCTCTTTTCACATTGATTCTTGTGCCTGTTTTAGCAGAAGCTGCCTATTCCCCTTTTCCTGAAATGTTTCATTTTAAATTCTGTCAAAGGATGGTCAAGTGGGGCTCAGTTACAAGTAACTATTGTTTTCCTCTTGTCGTTTCACTTAGATTTTTGGAACCCATTTGTTGGGGAGATACTTTTTTTTTTTTAATTGATTTTACTGTTAAATTTCAATCTTTGGGTTTTTTCTCCTAAAACCATACATCATGTATCAATCTCACTAATTAAAGCTTTTTTGTCCTTCTGTTTATTAGAGAACTGTCCTTGATTACACTATAGATTGAATTTCTCGTGACTGTTTTATACTCTTACTTTCATGTGGGTTAGAGCTTGGTAATGTTTAAAAATAAGTATTGTCTAAAAAAACCTGACAGATCTTTGCCAAAATGAGGTTGGTTGTCGTACACGTGAAGTCACTTGGAGTGACTACAAGTCTTCCATTCCTTTTAAGGGGAGCAACAGTCATACACAACAGTCCAGTAATCCTTATTTCTATCGCAAAGATGGTACCCATTACAATATATGAATTAGCCCGCTATTGTGACCTTGTCGTACAGAGTGAAGCTGAAAGCGATTAACAATTCTGCGCTCCAGAGGGACAGAAACAAAAGGGTCATGAATTCTCTTTTTAGGCATGGACACAAAGCTGGATCCGAATTTGTAAGGAAGTATCCTCACGTGAATATAATATCCCTTTTGTAGAGTATCATCGGGATAAACTGAAATGTTGCAGGAGGGGGAGGAGGAGTTTTCAGCATACACAAAACTAAGGTAAAGCCTTTGGTACACTAATATATGTCAGTTGCTGCTATTGCAGGTTTCGGAGAGTGAGGCATCAACAGAAGAATGAGGAAAAGCAGATAAAATTCTGGTCAACTACCATGCATAAAAATTCATCTTAAGGTATTATTATTTTCTTCTTATTCATAGCATGGCCGGACCCCCTTGCATCTTGCTGCCCACAAGGGTCATCTCCACGTTGTCCAGGTTTTGTTGAAGGCAGGTTGTGACCTGGATATTCAGGATGATGTAAGTAGATACAACCTTCTCGCTTGGGGTGGAGGGGAAAAAGTAATTCGCAAATAACAGCAGACCTTCACTTCTTTGAAGTAGGATTAAATGAAAACAAAATCTGTCTCTCTATTTTCTAATTTGGAGATGTAACCTCTAATTTGGAGATGCAAAACTGCATGGGAGGCAATGTAAAATGTGGTGGTTTTCAACGAATAGCTTGGTCCTCTTGTTCAAGCTGCAGAGCTTTGTAGGAGCTCTGGTTGCACCAGGCGGGTGTGAGTAGCAGTGAGAGTTGTCTGCCGCTTGGTCTGGAAATGAAATCAGAGTTCGTTGTACTCTGTGGGAACCCACTGGAGGACATCAGGTAGGGGACACAGTCTGTTGTGATGTTTGCCTGAAGTGGAAGATGCTTTTTGTGTAGACACATGCCACAGCGTATAGAGTTATCGAGCAGCTGCCTGGAGCACTGTGCAACGTTGCAGGGAAATCGTCCTTTTGGCAGCCACACTCGATGTGGATGTGGTCGCATCTGTGAGGCTGGTGTGTGGTGAAGCATCGGCACAATGAAACCAGCTTTGAATTTAGCAAATGGTAGTTCGTTTTCATTCGGTAAAATATGTAAGTTGTTGGAATTTCTTGGTATTCCATAAGAATAGTTCTAATCTTGGACCAGGCTTTAAGGTACATTGGAGTGACCGGTAACATGGTTTGAGTTACCTCACTCTGATGAACAAAGGTGTAGGCTGAAATGTGCAACAGTGGTTGAATAACCATGACTTCTTCAGATTCGTTGCTCATTTCTGATAGCACACTGGAACAAGTTTGACGAAGAGTTACTTTTGTTCCCCCTGTAATAAATAAGGTGAAGATTCTTCAAAGGACCTAGAGGTCCAAAGGTGGTTAGTAGAGGCACCTGCATGACTATTAAAAGGACACTGGAAATGTCTAGGTGCCTTCTGAAAATCCCCTTAGGCATTTGTTTGCATCTAAAGAGTCTTAAATGTCTAAAGAAATTGGAAAACTGGTTTCCTTCTCTGCATGAGTAGCTGCTTCCCTGTGAGATGTGAGCAGTCTGTCTGACAAGCTTAGGATGGGGGTACTGGTGCAGCCAGCTTTCTACTGGGAAACTTGTTTTTCTAGGAGGAAACTTTGCTTCCTGTGCTCTTTATTCTTTCCCTATGCCCATCTGTGAAATGGAGCAGATTTGCAAGTGTAATGGGAGTATCAGTTTATTCAGATGCATCCTGAGTATGTTGTTCGACTTCTCCCAGCAAAAATTATTCATCAGGTTTTTAAGACAAAATTGCAGGTACTTGACAAGTACAGTCAGTTTTCCTGAGAAAAGCAAGTTGCTGCTCTAAGAGTGCAAGAGCTTCTACTGATTTGGTCAAATTTGGTTTCTGTGAAAACTGTTTTTTGAGTAAGTCTGGGGTTCTTTTAATCCTCTAGGAATAAAATCTAGGCTGTTTATATGTAAACGTGATAGCCATAATAGAAAAACAGTACATCAGTGTTTAGCATCATTTTAGTTTAGCGAAGAGTCTTGCACTGTAGAAATATTCAGCTCGTAGAAGACCTATTTCACTTGCCTTGCAAGCTTCTCAGGGGCTTTGTTCATGACAACTGGATACTGCTTCTAAATGTGGTGACTAATCTGAACAGAATAGATGCATGCTTGATTCACAGATACTATTTCTTTAAAATGTATTTTGATTTTAGCTCTGTATTTAGTACTAGTAATTTGGTTGGGGTTGAGGAGAGCCTCAGGAGTTGCTGAGTCTCAGAGGGTGTGTTTGGATTTGTCTCAGAGGAGGAGGAAGGCTAAAACTCCAAGTAAAGATTTTTGCTTGTGAAAGGTATTAACTAAAATATTTCTGCTTTCCTTTTACATAGGTCTTCAAAGAAGGTTCTCTGTTTATGGTTTCTCCTTGTATAATTCATTTTTACACTTTATTTATGCCCCATACAATATGCTCATATTCTCTTTTAGTTGCAATCTATTGATTATGCCTTCGGTCACTTTTACTGTGTGCTTATTTGGCAGTGAAGGCATCTTAGTTTCAAGTGTTGATTAACATCTGTACGTTTCATTGGTGTTTTGGGGGAATACCGATGTAGGTTCAGAGATGAAATCACTCGTGAGAGTGGGGAGTATCGTATTTAATTGAAAAGTAAATTACTTTAGTTGATTTTTGTCTGTGGCATTGTTGTGATAACACACAAAAATCTCCAGGTTCTAAAAAGATGACCTGTATTTTATTTTTCTAAATAACAAGAGAAACCTAAGCACATTTTATTTTGGAGTTGACTCTCTATAGCTAATGAACGAATGCAAGACTAACTTTTCATCTGCCACATGATAAGCGGAAACTTAAAAGTTGCTAAATGTTGTGGAGAGATTAAAACACTCACTTCATGTTCTACAGATACATTCTTTAAACACGGTAAGAGCCGTAAGAATTAGTTGAAGAATGACCTCCAGTGGCCTGGAGTGGGATTATTATGAATTTCAACCGGTGGAGTCCAGCTCTGTAGAGTACGCCACCCCGGGAGCTAACTCTTTCCTTCTCCCTGCCAATACTGAAAACTCTTACTGGGATCCCAATGCCATCTCTGAATGGTCAATGAGTATCCATACAGCACACACCTCAGAAATAGTCAAGGAGAAAGTTGTCCCGGTGAAGGAAATCAAGGACGAAAAAGATAAGAGAAACCAGAAGAGAAAGGCTAGGAAGGAACCTAGAAGATCAGAAAGAGAGAAGGAGGTTAGAAATCTTGTGCATCAACCCTGCCTTGAGCTTGACGTCTCCCACGGCTGCATGCTGCGAAACCTCGGCCTGGCGGTCTGGCATGACTGAGCTCTTCTGCTGTGCATGACTGCATGGTGGGCTTTGCGCTGGGTGCTCTGCATCAAGTTTCCTGCCCTGTATGTGCTCTCTGAAAATCTAACTGGGAAAACAAGTTGATTTAAAACAAAGGCCCGAGGCCCCGAAACTTCCCTTCTGGAAGCTCCAGTTTAAGAAGCAGAAAAGTAATTTCAAATGGAACGATAACCCAGGGTTCATAATAATTTCTAGCTGAATGTAAACATGCAAAGTGGCTTATTCCTGTACTCCCATTTCAGTCTCATTTAAGCTGTAGTTTGTTTCATTCGTGATTATTTTTTCATGCCTTGATCACTTCTGCTGGTCATGCATCATCATTTATTGTTCAGAGTGAAGTTGTTCTTACTGTGTATCATGATGACTGCCTTTCTTTAGCAAAGGAGGAGGAGAGCACTCAGTGACACTGAGAAACACTAGGGCACATTCAGTTGCCTTTGTGTACAGCTGCTTCAGGATATCCATGTATGCTTGTATGCTCCTGCGAGTATTTAACACTTGGTTATATTTTAACTTTAAAATATTTTGAACTTTCTACCATGAATTTTGTGGTTTGATTTCATAGTATAAGACTTTGCAAGTGCCGTCCAGCACTTTGTATCAGGGATTGAAGGCATAAGTTTTTGCTGGTTATTTTGGTACAATTCTCCTATAGCAAGACAGTTGGTTTGGTGATTTCTGCAAGCATGGAAAGACAGTGAGGAGGCAAAGTGTGACACTGGAGAGGGGCTTTAAAGGAGATTGTACAACTGATGTACGCTCTGGAGAATAGGAGTGTGCAGGAAAACAAAATATGGTGGTTATAGTATTTTTTTAAATCAGAGAAAGGAAAAAGTAACATGTATTACAAACTAGTGTAAACCAAATATCCTTAAATTTGGGCAGTACAGTCTATAATAGAGACTCCAATAACCCAGGAGAGCTGGCAGAAGTACTAATATCTGCCTGAAACCCTTTTGTAAGTTGCTTGTGTTGTTTCCTTTCCCTTGGGGTGAACTTCAGATGTAAAATAGATGCCTATCCAGTTCCTAGGTGCCTGGTCCCAGTGGTTGTATCCACTGCTTTAAGTTAGCAAGTCAGGAAACTCGAGGACGTAATTGCAAACACCAGGACACTGAGCAAGCGCCACCGGCCTAGCCAACACAGAAGTGCTAAAAGAAAGGGTAATGCCAAAATCCATGGATAAGGTCAAGATTTAGGTATCTGCCTTTCTTCAGGACTCCCAGCCTCTAACCCTCCTCTGAAAGCAGGTGTTTAAGCTCTCTGTAAAGAGCATGGTTTCACCCTTTGGAAACGTACCTGCTGGTGCTGGGCCTTTCTGTGCAATAGCCCCGTTACAGGTAGAGCTCTCAGGATGTGCAGCCCTGCATCCTCTGCACCGGGGGATGCAGACGCCTATCCCAGTCTCCCAGCGTCTCCCTCTCTCTAGCCCAGTGAATACTGAGATTTTTCTTAAAAGTGGAGGACTTTCAACACAGCAGTGCTCTCGTGGTAAGACAACCTGGGTGAGTACCATAACCTCTGGGCTGCTGCAGAAGAGCCAGTGGCCACCTCCTTCACTGGCCTCATTTCAAAGGGTGGTGGACGTACCTGCAACTTGCGTGGAGCTTCTTCCAGCAAGCATGGGACGAGGGCACTAACTGGGCGAGAGAGAGGAGGGGAGATGCCTGCGTTAGGGGCTGCGGCAGGGCAGGGTGTGTGCTACGCGATGACCTCCTCGGTGCCGCCATGACTGCGGTGCCCTGTGGCAGTGTGCAAGCCAAGATGCCTGGGGCATTGGAGTGGAACCACCTGAGTTTGAATTGCTTTCAGGGCTGGGCAGCAGCTGAGAAAGGGGATTTAAGACGCACCGGTGTAGACTTAGGTGCCTTACTGCTACCAAGCTTCACTTAAGCACCTAAGTGTCTTTTTGGCTTCAGGCCCGCATATGCATTTAGGCAGACTCTGTTGTTTCTGTCAAGGTCACATTTGTGTGACACAGCATTGGAGTTATCTCTCTTCATTGCTACTGATCTGCGGTCTGTTCCTAAGGCATAAATCACTTACAAATAGGATCATAAATTGTGCCCAACATAATAGTCTGGGCAGTTAATACGCATTTACTGGTGTAATTGCTCTCTGAGCCTCTGGAACAGCCCCCTAATGCCTTGCTAAAGGCAGAACTCCGATGAGTGCTTTCAGAGACAGTTATTTTAGCAATTAATAAAAAGATACACGAGTCGGTGATTACACTGTCTGAAAATTCATGCTGTGAAAAAAAATATAACAACTCATCTGTTTTCTCTGACTCCATAAGAGGCAAGATAGGGGTTTGCTCCTCTGCTGATGGGGAGGCAAGACAGGTTAGAAACGCAGCAGTGCAGGCAGTGTTATTTACAGGTGGGCTATGCCGTCTGTGGCTGGGTTGCTCAGTGACTCACACGCAGAGGCCATTGCAATCTGGTGGTTCAGCTTCCACAGCACCTTAAGTAGTTTAAGGTTAATGTGTGTACTGAGGTCCAAGGGAATGGTTGACCAGGTCCTGCCCTGCTGGCTGAGGGGCCTGGGGGTGGCAGGGACCTTCACCAGGACGTTGATACCTGCCATCTCTTCACTGGGAGGTGCCTCAGTCCAGGTGAGGCAGGGTTTGAGATATCCTTTCATGCTCCCTGTTACATGGATGAGGTATTTATTTACCTGGTCAGGGTGCTGGTTGGACCTTACTCTTAGATGCTTGGCTCTCCCTATGCTTGTGTAGGGAAGATGTCAGCACCAAAGCCCACACCTTGGGCAGGAGGCACCTGAGCCTACCATCTGTGGAACTTGTGTCCCTTCACCTACCTGGGCTTCCATTTCAGGGACCAGAATAGAGTATGGGACAAAGCCCAGTCATGGCTGAAGCTGTCCCAGTGCCACTCTGCAGCCCCAGTGAATGGCCCCCCAGCACATGGGCTGGGCTCCCCAAGGGAGCTCCTGCAGCAGTGAGGCATGCTTCTCGCTTTCCAAATATGTGTTTGTTTTTAATTTAACTGAGATGCCATTAGAAGTAGCTGTCATATCGACAAACCCCAAAAAGCTGAATGGCCTTTGACCTCACTGCAATTACTGTGATGGGGTTGGGCTAACAACAAGAACAGCCTTGATTTAAACTGGCCCAGCAAGAAGATCCTTAATTACAAACTCAATCCAATACAGTCCATTCCTGTCCCCAATTTGGTCTTCTCCATGATCAATTTTCTGAACTGTAAGGAAGAAGGAACCAACCGTTCACTGTTCAAGCTCCATCCATCGCGATGGCAGATGTCATCTTGTTTTAGTCTTTATTATAATATCTTCTGTAGTTTTGCTGGTGCAGCAATACCAGTTGGCAGGGATAGGTTGACAGATTACTTTCCACTTCATGGTAGTCAGATAAAATGACCTTTGCACTGTCCACATTACCCATTGCTGCAGTAGCAGTAGCTGTGCCAGTCATCAGTACCATGCATTATCAAAAAAGGGTGTTAAGTTCTTCCCTGGCTTGTTAGCGAGCAGATTTCTGTGTAGTAATAGTTACTGGAAACTATCTGACACTTGCACTTGTGAGATGGTATAATTTGGACATTTTCCATAACATTTTGGTTATCTTTAAATTTGGAACAAATACACAAGTTCAGAGAACTTGCAGTGCTGTCAGTTTTCCAATACTTTGTGTTTTTCTGAAAGTCCCAGTTCCTGGAACCATTACTGTCTTTGTTCAAAATCTCTTAAAATTCATTTCCAGTCTTAATAGGGACAAGAACAAAAGTAAGAGTATGTAAGTTCTAGAGACAAAAAACATAGCAAATTTGTAAAAAAGTCTTCAACGCAATTTTTTAAAATCGACTTCATGATTATAAGCCAATTTAATGATTTGCTGCTGGTGGGAGTTGGCATTACAGGGTTTACTGAAAGGTTGTGGTTGGCAATGCTCATTTTTCCCTTCTGGATTAATAACTATTTTGGTGTCATTAGCACAAAAGAACCCCACCAAGAGTAATTTTTAAGTCAGCTGCTAATTGCCTTTGAAAACAAATTATTCAAATTATCTAGTTATCTAAAGACTTGTAGACCGTAGGACAGAAAATACAGAAATTCCTCTAGTTTTAGTATTTAATATAATGTGGTATTATCTAATAAAGATTTGTAGCAGAGAAATTTTTTATCTATTTAGGACTAGCTTCCTGCAAGCTTTTTTTCCCTCAGGATACACTGCATATCTCTGCCCTGCGTGTGTTTTTGGCGACCGTTATCTAGATAAGCAGAAGGGGATTGGATTCCCACTCTGTTTATTCATCCCCCAAAAAGGCTGTGTGCAGCTTTGAAGCTAGTCTTTGTGCCTGGACTCAGGCTGTGCTTCAGCATTGCAGGTTCAAAGCAACTTCAAAGGAAAGCCAAGACCGGTTGTTGTGGCAGCAGTGGAGCTACTGCAACTCATTTTCCCATCAGTCGGTGTCTTACATCCCTACACACTGCTGCATAAATCCTCCTATTCCCCCTCTTTTATCACAGTCTCACCAACATGCACCTAAAGATATATAGATAACCCCTGATGGGCAGGGCCAGTTGTTTGCGTCTCCCTAGTCTTCAGTTTCTGGAAGGCTTGTAGAAAATTAATCTTGGGCTCTCTAGCTCAGCAAATGAGTTCAACAGTTGTTAGAGGGGAGATAGATGGGCAGTCAGACAAGATGACCGCATCAGCATCATTTCTTTTGGAAACTTGGCCATAAAGGAAATAAACTGATGTAAGAAACTTGCTTGTTGCTGCTATGTGGCAGGTCAATGAGAAATGAAAGTCGTTTGGACCTCAGGATCGCTCAGTTGCTTGAATGAAATAAGTTGATGGTCTTGCAGTTGTGGTCCTCATCATAAAATTGCCTCCACTCTTAGCACTAATTGGTAAATTCATCAGAGGTGCCAAAGAGACTGATCTCATCTCATGCTCCTTATCCTAAGCAAGGCTGATGGAGCAATCAGAGCCAAAACAGGAGAGCTTCATCCAGTTAGTGTAAGTACTGGAGGATCATTGTGATGAGTTACGACAGCCTGTAATTCCCTTTAGTTCCCTACAGATACTGTTGATTATTAGACACGTAGTGCCAAATGTGCTAGATTCACTGCCTTCTAATACTACCATATTTTTAGAACGCTTCAGCGCTGTATATGGGATTGTGATGACTTGCAAACTTCTGTAAACAGTTGGTTTGTAGCTCTCTGATACTTTCAATAACTTCATTAATCTCGGAAACGTTAATGATAGTTGTTTATGGGGACTGTTTTCAAAGGCAGCTTGGATTTAAACAGTACGTGTGTTGAAGATGCAGCCCCTGTGTGTGTTGTATGCATTTGCATTGAGTCAAAATGAGGTGGGAACGGTACCTGTTACAAATTTGCTTCTTTTGCAGGGTGATCAGACAGCATTGCACCGGGCTGCTGTCGTAGGGAACACCAATGTTATAGCAACTCTGATTCAAGAGGGGTGTGCTTTGGACAGACAAGACAAGGTAACAGGCAAAAGCAAAGCCCTGTGGGATGGCAGCCTTGCCAGCCAGTAATATTAAGGTCTCAGGGTGAAAGTTATGGTTTATACTCCTGAGTAAGTATCTGATGCTTTGAAAGTAATTGGAAGAGTTACATTGAAAAAAAGCTGTACCATCTCTTTAATATAAATTACTGATTTAGTTATTTATATCAGGCTGATGATAGTTTTTGGTTTAAGAGTCTGTTCTCAGCTCATTAAGGGAGGAATTAAAGAAATGTGCAACCATACTATGCCCTACCAAAACACTGCACAGTTTCCCTTGATTATCCTAGAAACTGAGAATCCCAGGCTGTAAATTTAGTTTGGGAGTAAATGTAACTAATTCAAAGTTCCAAACAAAAGAAATAACAGTATTTTTGCCCTCTTCTAAAAATAAAATAGAAAATAAGCTAGTAGGAAAGGAAAATGTTTTATTTTTTAAGTGAGCAGGTGGGGCGTGCAGCTGCTGCGTTCTGAATGTAATGTTACTCTGCACGTGGACACAGCACACTAACCTCCTCCTCTTGTGTGTGTGCTCTTCAGGATGGGAACACTGCTCTTCATGAAGCTTGTTGGCATGGATTCAGTCAGTCTGCCAAAGTGCTCGTTAAAGCAGGAGCCAACGTTCTTGCCAAGAACAAGGTGAGACCCATGCAGGAGGAGCTTTCAGTTCTGGTGTAAGGTGGCTGATTCTCAGCACTGGAGATTTCTGGCCATGGCATTTCTCAGCAGGGGGGGACGACCAGCTCCTAGTGGGATTTTTTTCTTCTTTTTTTGCATTTATTACGCCTGGATGGTTCCTCCACGGGCATTAGGAAATTCATATTTTGACAGCTGACACAGGAGGAACTCAATAGCGCATTGAATGATACATTAATTACAGCTGAGGAACACTGCAATTCCTGTGGAAATCTCCACAGTGCTCTACTTTATACCAAGCGGATTCATTGTGATTGGTGTGATTTAAAATGAAAATGAATTGTACTAATAGGAAAATGGCATTTAAAATCAACTTTTTTTTTTGGAAATTAAACAGCCAAAGGAATGTAAGCCACAAAAGAAAAAAAAAAAATGTATCTTTTGTTAGAAAGTTCTTCGTAATATATTAGCGTAGACTCTTACCAAAATCTTGTAATGAACCTGGATTATGTTGCTTTTGGTATTTGTAATACCTTGAGAGCAGTTTAGAGGAAAGAATAACAAAGCAGGGGGTTTTAGTTCCACTCTAATCGTAATGCCTGTGGGAGACTTCTCTTCAGTTCACTAATTCAAAAGTTAATGGAATAGTCTTAGGAAATGGCGGTAGCAGCCTATGGTGTGAGCTTAGTCAGGGCTTGGACCGCTGTGCCGATGGGTCGGTCAGATCACACGGTTGGCACCGTGTCCTTTGTTACAGGTGAGGGGGCTTTGGGATGGCTTTGTGGCATCTGTGAGCGTTTTTTGGTAAACACGTCTCTAAAACAACAACTGAAAGGGGCTAGTGAAGAAAGGGAAGAAAGGAGACAGCTGGCCAAAGTCTAAGATTTTGAGTAAAAAGGCACGTTGCCTGGGCATAGTGTTTCTGTGTGTGTGCATGTATATATGCAGTGTATATGCATATGTTTGTACAATTTTTGTCACTTTGTGGTCTGTAATTACATCATCTTTGATATTATTTTATGTGTATTCCTTCTTTTATATTGTTCCAACTTCTGATTTTTATTTTCTGTAATATTTTTGCTGTAATGTTCACCTAGATTTGTATCAAAGGTACTTTAGACAGCTTCCCATTCTTGACTTTATAGTCTTGTGATACTCCTATCCCTGGATACGCTTGTCTATGTATATACGTATACTTCTGTACAAAGGTGTGGGCTTAAGGTGCAAGTCTGGTTATCCTGCGTGCTTGGATGCCGCAGAGTATTAGAAGATTTAGCTTACAATACAGCGTATGTCAACTGGAGACAATCTGTCTTGGAAAGCCTGTGCATAGAATAGCTCAGCAGGGTTGACTGGCAGAGTTTAATACTGCGTGAGCAGCTCCTGCGCTGTCTTTGATGTCTTACCCACACAATCCTCTCCCTTTGCATTTCACTGTTTAGGTGTTTTTTAATGGACAGGATCTTTTCTCAGGAGCCACTGAAAAATGTAGGAATTGTGCATGCTTGCACACATGCATGTGCTTTTACCCCTTTTGATTTCAAGAAGAATGAAGAGCTTAAGTCTACTTAATCCCAAAATGGTTTCTCTGGTTTCTCAACTTTTTATGTTACTGATGACATGGCATAATCTTTCTGACAGCTTTTCTGGCAGCCAGGGCTGAGTGCCATGTGCAGGAGCACCCTATGGGCTGTTGACTTACACCTGGGCATTGTGTGATTTTGGCTGGATGGGACAGATATGGGCTGCTAGATTTGCCAAACCCTGCTAAGCAGCAGAAGACAGGAGGGATTTGACTCTATATTTTCTGTAACTCCTGGTTGATGTCTCCTGGGACTGCTTGGGGAATGCTTGTACAGATGCACTTCTTGCAGCACAGCACCTTGAGCACAGTATATAAAAGAGCAACGCAATTGAAGATGGCTTCTATGTTAAGTAAAATGCAGAGGCCAGACAGGACACCTGGGATTTTAAAGGCAAGTCAGACAGGCATTTGAGGAATGGGACAACACATGGGCAAACCACCTGGGTAGCCGTATTCCTCCTGTGCAGCAATCACCCTGGAGATGCAGTTTATTTTCAGTCAAGTTGGCTTAATAGAAACTCTTCTGCTGTGATAGATCATCCTCTGAGATCAATTCTAGCCTTCTTTTTAGATCCTCCATCAGTCTGTACATTCAGGGAAGATTCAGCAGACCAGTTGTCCTCGTTTCGGCTGGGACAGAGTTAACTCTCCTCTTAGTAGCTGGTACAGTGCAACAGAAGACCCCCAGATTGGTACAACTCGGACCCACTCTCCCTCTCGCAGAAGCTGGTGAGAGATTTGTCACCCCGTGGGAGACGAGCTAGATGAGCCTGCTCTGTGAGCCCTGACCCTAGGCACCAGCACCATGACTTCTCCCAGCATTGAGGTCCTCGCCCACCACCTACTGCACTGGAACTCTCTGCCTTCCCACCAGGGCCCATCTTCCAAACAGCAAATGATAAAGACATTGCAGAGGCTTTTCAGAGATAAACCCAGGTGGGAAAAAATTGACACTTAAATGCAATTTAGCTGAGAAAGAAAAAGTTCATGTCTGCCACAGCTTAGAGACTACGTTCAGGCCTGAAATAGTCTGTAACGTGGAACTGAAGACCTAAGACCGCATCTAAGAGTTGGCCTTTTGTAATTCAAACCCTGCAGCTTTGATCTGTGTCTTGAGAGTACAGGGGACAAATTAAAGGACATAATCAAGGTGAACAGGCAGCCTAGTAAGCATGGGAAGCCTTTTTACCTGAGCTGATTTCATTTCTAGCTCCCAAGAACCAAAACCCCCAAACATTTTCAGGCCAACAAAGGTCAAATGCTGCCAGAAAATCTTCTCAGACCAATAAAATCCTTCACAGTGTTAGAAAGACAATACACAAGCAAACTCTTATTTGATTTCTGTCCATAAAAACTGCATGTTTACTTCTTTCAGGAACCTTAGCATGTGATTCTCTGGGGTGTGGGTGGCTTTTTTTTTTCCCTTCTCATCTTGGCTGGAGACTGGAGTGCTTTCTGAACATTAAAGCTTCCCAATAGCCTAAAATCTGCATCCTGCCCTGTGAGAGCACCTACAGACCCAGCCAGACTTGGAGCTGGTTTGTGTGACAATCATAAGGAAACAGAAATCGTTGTGACCCTCGTCTGCCTAACACCCTCCAGCAGTTGCGGCCAGCTTTGCTTGAGATCAGAGATGCCATGCCATGGCAGCGTGTTTCTTTGTGTGTGTGCATGGGGGAAACCTGAAACACAAGAATTATATTTCTTTAAATGAAATACTTGGTAGCGCTGTTTGATGTTAATGAACCAGACAGTTTCCAGAGTCTTTGCTTCCTGCAAACAGATTTGACCAATGCAGATATTGTTAGACTGTCCAATTTCTGCCTTTACTATATCCCAGATAAATAATTTCCAGGATGAAGAGGGTGTTTCAGTCTCCAGGTTCATTCAGCTCATATCTTTGGGAAAATAACAGTGACAGTTTCCCACCCCTGGGTGGATCTTCTTGTGGGAAGACCTGTGAGGTTTACTTTTTAATGCTTATGTCCAATTTCCAAATATGGCTTTTATATTTTCCTGTATTTCTCTAAGGCAGGTAACACACCTCTTCACCTGGCTTGCCAGAATAGCCATTCCCAGAGTACTCGTGTTTTGTTACTTGGAGGATCTCGAGCAGACCTCAAAAATAACGTGAGTTTTGAAAAGAATGTGTTCATTTTTGTGTGCCTTTATTTTAGGTATATTGCTTTAACTTGTAGAAATATTTAGAAATGTTTTAAGCTGTGATTTTTATTATAAATACTGTTGAAAAAAACCACTAACAAACCATTGTATACATCATATACAGGAATGCTTGTCATAGGACTGAGCGACGCACTACTTGTACCCATCTCTTGGGCGGGGATGGAAGGAGCCAAAGGGCGTTTTGCTGTTGCGCAGACCGAGGCAGCTGGTCCTTTGCTGCTTTTCAGGGTCCTGATGGCCTGACCCATACACTGTCGTGCAATTCTGCAAAAGGGCTCCTCTCTCAAAAAGATGGAAATCTTAAAGGGGTTTTAAGATTCAGAGCAGTGAAAGTCTTCAGACTTGCCCTCACTGAGACAGATAATACATACTGTGTGTTGGTCTGTCAAATGAGGTAGATTCAAGGTGACTTCAATTTCAGACAGCTCCCCTCCTATTTTTTAATGATTCTGGCATGACAAAGGAAAAAAAAAAATCTACAAAAGGAAGCCAGATGTTTTTGTCCCTGCTCAATAACATAGTGGGCAGAGGCACACAGAAATGGAAACCCCTGGGGCCCTGCTCCCACCTCCCAGTCCCAGCTGCGCATGTGCCACCCCTCACGGGGACACTACTCTGGCCCCCACTCCTCGTGTTTTCTTCATTATGTACAACACCAAGTTGAGTTTCCAAATCACATTGGTTTGCGGTTCAGAAGAACAGATTTAATGGAAAAATGTAAATCAGGTTTTGTAGTGCAGTAAACGAGCATTTTATAATTCCAGTATTTCCCGTTAGTGGTTAAAGAATTCGTACCCCCATCTTGCCTGACCGCAGCTCTTGCTAAACCTTCCCACCCATGATAGTAGATTTTGTACCGCAGAGAAGACAGCATTGCTGTTTGGTGGAGGTGTGTGGCATTTACTGCTCTTTTTGGTTTAATAGGATTATTTCATCCCTGAACACCATGACAAGTGGAAGCTTTTTTACTGCGATTACATGCTCAGAGCTTTGTTTCTGTTTGCAGGCAGGAGATACCTGTCTGCATGTGGCTGCTCGTTATAATCACTTGCCCATCGTTAGGGTGCTGCTCAGTGCTTTCTGTTCTGTCCATGAAAAGAACCAGGTCAGTGCATGAACTTCATTGCGACTCTGTGCCCTTTGCATACGGCTAGTTGTTGGGAAGAGGGATGCCTACCTGAGTAATCCCGCTTCACTCTGTGTTTCACTGTACCACCAAATGCCTGAGCTTTTAAGAATAGCCTTAAAGTAATGGCACATCAGTAGTTTATTATTTTGCCATCGCATTTGCATCATTTCTTTAAAGCATTGCCTATTTATGAGGTTCTGCAATTGTACGTTGGTGTAGAAAGGGGGTTTGAGACAGGGGTAGTAGCATAGGGTTAGGAGTTGGCGCTCCTGGGTCCTTACCAGTTCTGTGCAGAATGGGACTGGACAAGAGACTCAGTCATTTTATGGGGGCCCATTTTCTCCTCTGTAACTAGGATTTAATGATCCTATGGCCATTACAGAGACATTGTGAAGCAGAACTCACTAACGTTCAGATGCTACAAAAGTGCGAATTCCTCTGGAATACTTTTCTTTGCTGCATTTTGCAGTAGGGGGAATTAAAAGGACATAAAAGTGAAGAAAAAGTATGCTTTAAATTCAAAGTAATGACCAGTCTAACCTAGGGTTAATCATCCATAGTTGTTTTATAGAGAAGTAATTGATTGCTGTACCTATAGCATAGCCTAATTGGATGGTAGAAGGGAATGGATTTAGTAAATTAAAATGTGTTAAGTCTGCTAAATAAACAGATTATGTGGTGCTTAACCACATCGTCTCATGTTCCTGGGAAATTTTCCACGTGTAGTTGAGGATCATAAAGATGTTTTCTGATCTGTACATTTAATCTTGTTTCTTAGATATGAGATATTACAGCAAACAAAATGGGTTTCAGCATCTTAAATTTACAGTGTAATTTTATTTGGAAATGAGTTTTTTAACTTGCAAAATGAGCTACTGAATATTGAGATTAACTGGTGTGAACCTGGCCCAGAGAGACACCCCTTTCCTTCATTTCCCAGCATAGCCCAAAGTTGTTCCACATTTGCACATACAATGATTTATGAATATGCCTCATCCAAGTTAGCAACAAGCAATAGATTTCCACTAGTCTCAAGGAGATCTAATTTTCTGAAGGCAAAGTGCAAGGCAAAGGGGACAGGAGGGCATTATATACACGTGTCTGGTCTCCCTTGGAACAGCTGCTGGCTCTGTTACCAATGCCCGAATCTGATCACAGCCATCTTCACCTCACTGCCCCGGGACAAGGGCAGGGCAGTGTGTTAGTGCTGGATCTGGATCGCCTCCTGGCTTTGGTCCAAAAACTGTTTTTCTTGAGGAATCTCACAAAGAGAACACCAACTATCTCACTGCTGGTACTTACCTGTCTATTTTTGAGTAATGTGATACGTGACCACCTGCGCACCAAATAATCGAACCTGCAAAAAAAAAAAAAAAAAAAGAGAAGGTTGTGGTGGGAAACCTGCTTCTGCCTTCAGATGTCGTATCTGTTTGCTGGCGGTAGAGCTGGGCTGTCTCCAAGCTGCGTCGTGTGTCACTTGGTTTAGTTAAACCAGATCACCAGCGCCCCAGCTGCATTTCTCAAAACCAGGCTGAAGTAGGTCCTTGCCCTGAAGTAGCTCCGTGCCCCCTCCTGTCCCCTTCCTCCCAACTCTGCTTTTTTTATTGACCAGGCCTTATTGAAGCTTAGTTGTTGCATCAGTAAGTGTAGGTGTTTTGACCTCGGAGCATCTTTTGGGAAGGTGTGATTCCTGCAGGGTGAGACCCAAGGACTTGTGTTACACTGTTGTTTTCTGCTTTCTAACTTGCAGGCAGGGGATACTGCGCTCCATGTAGCTGCTGCTCTAAATCACAGGAAAGTGGTTAAGCTGTTGCTGGAGGCAGGGGCTGATGCATCCGTTGTCAACAATGTAAGCAGGACGTGGAGTTTCTTTGGTATTTTGTATTAATGCAGACTCCCTTCAACACTCTTCATAGTGTTGGTAAAAAATATTTGGGTGTTAGAGTTGAATTAAATCTGGGTAAATGAAAGCAGTTAGTCACTTTACTCTTGTGCACAAAGCATGTACTAACCTTGGGTGGAGAAATTCCACATTTCCAGTAGCTTGTGTTTTGAAGGAAATGCCGTTTTCTTTTTCCTCTCAGGCAGGTCAGACCCCTCTAGAGGTTGCCAGACAGCACAATAACCCTGAGGTTGCGCTCCTCCTCACTAAAGCATCACAGGTACGTTACAAATCTCTCCCCAACACACACGTACACATGGAGCTGAGGCCAGTGAACCTTGAGAGGCCACATCCCCTGGTCCTTAATCTTCTGCTGTGAAAGGTGCCTGCATTTCTGCTGGCATTGTGTGCTGGCCTCAGGTCTCTTGACGTGGAGCCTTTCAGCCCCCAAGCCCAGCAAGGTGTGCAGATTAAGCTTCAGCATTAAGCGCTGTCAGAGGTCCCGCTGTCCTGACTGGCAGAGGATGGAGCAGCCAGAGGCACTTGTTCCCTGCGGTGGCCCAAGGGTTAGAAAGCTGCCCTGTACCCAAAAGCTCCTGGGTTCTGTCACTCTGCTGCCTGCCTCAGACACGTCCCATCCCCAAGATGGTTGCTCGCACTGGAGCATGCTTTGAAATGGGGACAAAACGTCCTGTTTATACTCTGCTGCTGTGTGTGAAATGCTACAACGCTCTTCATGCCAGAAGGCACATGGGAGGGCTCTGTATTCTGGTATGAGACCAGGCGCGATCCCTGCCCTGCTCCTCCTTGTCACCTCTGCGTGAGAAGGGCTGGGCTTGGCTTGGCAACCAGCCGGAGGACACAGGAGGACACAGGAGGCGGCACTCACCCCTCCAGGGCACAGCAAAGTGCCCTGATAGACTTAGCTCAGTGGTGGTGTGTTTTCAGGGCTATAAACACCCACATTGCTTGGCCCATCAGCGTCTATCTGGCAGTGCACTCTCCTTTATCCGTTGCCTTTTAGATAGAGGTAAAAAAGGTCTGCTCTATTACTTGGCTTCTGTGGTAGGAAAGAGCGTGACATCACTGAGTAACAGTGTGGTCTGCCTTCAGGTCTCGCGCTTCAACCGTGGAAGAAGCCTGAGGAAGAAAAGAGAGAGACTGAAGGAGGAAAGGCGAGCTCAGTCGGTACCACGGGATGAAGTGGTACAGAGCAAGGTACAGCCTGGCATTACCAGCTGCATCTGCTGCGAGGAGGGAGTGTAAATAAAACCCATCAGGACTAAATCTGTTTGGAGCCATCACTTATGCATGACTACAGCAGCTGTCTGAGGCAGCCTGTCATGCTTTGCTGCTAAAGAGTTGCCTGCTTACGTGTGCAGAGCAGCTTAAAACTGGGAAATTGAAGAAAAGGCACCTTTTTCCCATCTCTGCAACTGCTGTGAACTCCCCTGTGTTTGCTTCCAGCAGGGCAGCGTCTCAGCTGCTGACGACACGCCGAGCAGCGACCAGCCACCGCAGAGGAAGAGCGATCTGAAGGATGAACCCCGGTCAACCTCACCAGATCCCAAAGGGAAGAAGAGCAAAAAGAAAAAGCCAAAGGAAAAGGTATCAGTAGATTTTAAACAGCAGAGAGAGAAGGGATAGTTGTTGAGCGATAGTGCAGCTGTCCCTTCGGCGTGTTGGCGAGTCAGGGCAGCAGCCTCGCCGTGCTCATGGGGCAGAGGTAGTCTTCAGACAAAACCGATTTCTCGTGGGGAAATTCTGCTGTTGAGGTCACGCGAACTGGATTTGTGCAGAAATCTGGTTATTGTGCTGACAGATGCCAAGGTTGTGGCCAGCCACTGCAGCTGGATTGGTGTTTTAATCAGGTTTTTGCTGTAATTGTCACAATGGATTTGTCCCTTTCCCACCAGGAATAGTTTACAGGGGGGCTCGTAAATAGGGAAAACGTTGTGCGTGTTTTATGCAGGTTTCAGCGCTCTCGGACCCCATCTCCCCAGCTGATCAGCAGACACTCCCTCGGCCCCAGCAAAACGTGCCTAAGCGCAGAAGTAAACATCACTGCTCCTCTCCACCTCCTCCCCACGAGGTCCGAGCCTACCAGCTCTACACGCTCTATCGAGGAAAGGATGGGAAGGTGATGCAGGTGAGCCGCTGCTGCCCTGGCCGCGGCCCTCGTGGAGGGAGACACAGGGAGCAGCGCTTGGAGTTGGGGCACAGTTAGCTAACGGATAGAAAATACACTTGATTAACTGCACTCTCAGGGGTATGGAATCATGACTGTGGATTTGTTTTCCTTGTTTGGGCTTCAGCTGCATTTTGGCCTGAAGTCTGGTAAACAATAAGCTGGTTTTGTG
Source organism: Gymnogyps californianus (assembly GCF_018139145.2). Lineage (NCBI taxonomy): Eukaryota > Metazoa > Chordata > Aves > Accipitriformes > Cathartidae > Gymnogyps > Gymnogyps californianus. Next base: position 86,791,229 of record NC_059473.1, on the reverse strand, counting down.
CGTGTTAAAGATGACATACTTAACCAGTTTTGATCCACAAAGTATTTCCTTTTTGGAGATAACATGTGAACAGTGATTGGAAATGACTCTGGAACTTTTATGATATACTTTGAAACATTAAGATTCCCGACAGGAAATGCAAAGAGCTTTTCCAAGGAAAATAAATGAGAGCAGTGTGTGAGCACTGAAGCTTACTAACTAAACCAAGAGCTTGAGTAGGCTCAATACATTTTGTTTCAATTCTTCCTGTTTATTGCAACATGTCTTTGGGGATTCTAGGATTACTGGAGGCAGGAGCTGTGCAGAAATTCATTCACGAATAAACCTGGAGTTACCAGCTCATGTGCACTTATTCCAGTTTAGAGATTGATATTTTACTCATTTTATTACACAAGTATTTACCAGTACACATTTATAAAAAAGCATGAAAACAGTCAGCAAATTACCTTGTAGACATTGTAAAGGTCTATATTTTTGTTTTCTTAATATTGCCCTCCTGTACCTCTGGGAGGTCAATCCTTTAATTTCCTTGGCTTCTCACATCCATCCACCAGCTCTCCTCAGTCCCTTACTGTAGTTAAGAAATTCAGCAGATTCTGAAGATCACTCAAGTCAGACTTCAGAGGTTTTACTGGCAATATTTTCCAACATCTCGCTGTGTAACACTTGGGAAATTCCCTGACAGGGGCACTATGGGATTATCCTGATAGCAGACATCAGGAAGGATGGAGGACCTTTCATAAGTTAGAAGGAGTATCTCCCTGCCCGTAGGATCTGATGGTAGGAGGATAGGCCAGTAGGAAGGACTTGGGGAGCAGGAAGAAAGGGGCAGAGAACAGACAGGATTTGTATACGAATCTAATCTATTCACAAAAATTAGCTTAATAGAGCTAGACTCCCTTATAGTATTTCCTGAAATACATGACATTCCTCTCTCCCCTTCTTTTTTCCTCGTCTGTCTTCTTTGATGCCCTCAGGCCCTGAATAACAAACAAAATTTCTTAAGTACATGTATTTCTGAAGCTTTCTCTAGCGCTCTGCAAACCACCCACTTTCCTCTGCCAAGGGAATAAGCCCCAATTTGTGAAACAGTACCGTAGGGCCAAAGGAGAGAGGGAGGCTCCTCTGCAGACAGATTCAGAGCAGCCGCTTTCGGTTCCTGACTCACCCCCCTGAAGGAGCCCATTTCTGCCTGCGGACCGTAGAGGAAGCTGATGAGCGTTAGCTGTCCTCGCTTAAGGGAGCCTTTTGTGACCATCTCCCTGAGAGACTGAAATGTGGTCAGTGCAGCTCCCCTTGCAGAGGAACCTTGGGACGGTGTCGTGCGAGTCAAAGGAAGGCAGCGGTGTGCACAGCAGGTAGGGCTCAGCTGAATGCCAGCAGGGTGAAGGCAGACAGGACCAGTGAGACCTTGCCATACGGTACCAAAAAAAAAAAAAAAAAGGCACATTATTGGCATTAGGTTAAAAAACAAATGCACAGAAAACCACACACATCCACAAAACCAGATTTTTTTGTACAATTCAGAATTACAGCATCCAGACATGGGGTATACACCTGTAATGTGGTATCCCCTCATACGGCACACAGTACCACGACATGTGTGGTCTGAGCTCATTGCTGCTTGTAGCCTCAGCGAAATAACACTGCTGTGTGTTAGGATATGTCTATATAAATCAGATCAATCCTTTTCTAGTCTGTGCTCTTCCAACTAACAGCCTGTTTGCTGAGCTACTGTAAGATGTTATCAGGAGGGTGAGATACAGTACGTGGTACAGAAGAGCCCAAGACTGACTTAAGGAGGCTGTGATAATGTTCCAAGTGTGCTAAGAGGACAGCGGGATGTAGCAAGTAAATGTATTACTCCTTTCAGGCACCGATAAATGGATGTCGTTGTGAGCCCCTGATAAATAAACTGGAGAATCAGCTGGAGGCAACGGTGGAAGAGATAAAAGCTGAGTTTGGGACAGTACAAGATAAGATGAATGTTAAGCTGGGCCAGATGGAAAGCAAAACTCAACATCAAGTAAGAATGTGACTCGGAGGTCTGCTCGCCCACATGACTATTAGAAACGTATCCTAAGCTTAATGAATGTTTTCATTGTCATGATTCGTTTATTGCTTCTTGTGTTGTAAAAACGAACCTGAAATCTAATACTCAAGACCAGGGAACTGTGACATTCCACAGGGATCTAATGTTGCCAACTAGGGTCTTGAGAAAAACACATTTAATGTGTTAAGTGGCTTCCAGTGCTTCTTCAGACAACAAATCTAAACTGCTTGAGGCCCTAAGAGGGAAACTTAAAGACAGAAGGCAGTCCCACAGCTGGTCCATTCATAATTGTAAAAATCCCTCTTGCTGAATTATGTTTGCATGGAGATTCAAGATCCTCTAAATTACTTTTTATTTTTAATGTAATTGTTATTCATTGATAGTTTTGTGATTGAACCTTTTTGCAAGCTACATCTAATTGTAGTTGGCAGCACTCCTAGGAATGAAGACTGAAAGACAGACTGTACTTTGACTTACAAGGTTCACAGATGGGGGTTTTGTTTGGTTTTCAACATGATCATCTCAGCTAAACTGTGTTTTTTTCCCACAGCTCCGTGTTTTAGACAAGCTTATGGCTGAGCGGCTGTCCGCAGAGAGAACAGAGTGCCTTCACCGCCTGCAACAGCACACTGAGCTGGAAAAAAATGAGGGGGAGAAACGGCAGGTAGGGCTTGGAACAGCTACTCCCTGTTAGCTCAGGTAGATGGATCAGCTCAAGAGTTTCCTTCCAGCAGGCAGAGAGAATATGGGAGATTTATCTCATCTGTTGAAACAGGCAAAAGAGCTTCAAAGACCAAATTATTGCTATCCACCACCTTAATCTCTAAACCAAATTTATAAAGCTTTTGCATTAGAAATGGGGAATGTGAAATCCAGTCCCACTGTCATAATTTAATTTGGTGGGTCTGAGGTGCGGGATCTATAACAAAATATCTTTTTTTCTAACAGTGCTTTGCAAAAGTTCCTACCGCTGAATTTTTAACAGTTGTGCTTTCAGCTTTTGCTTCATTAAAGGACGTCTGTAGGAACATCTGCGAATAGTAACAAAGGCTAAGACCTGTGTTGTTCCTTTTCCTTCTCATCCATTTGGTTGTGTGCCCTGGGAATCTCTCCCTTCTTCTCTGTCTAATCTTTTTTCCCCCCGTGTATTAAAAGGCTGCAGTTCTTCCCTCTGACTTTGGCAACAGTGCACAATCTCCAAGCTGTGTATTGCTGCCAATAGGCAAGTTCTTTTTGTATGCTTGTTTAACCAGCATTACAAGAATAACTCTTCCCGTAGAGATCCAGCTCTTGCCCTTCTAGTTTCTGCAAAAAGTCACCATTAAAACATGCTAAGAAATTTGTGTTTCTCCACTCACACGGGTAAATTTAAAACACAATTTATTTTCTCATTATTGGTATTCTTCTAAGAATTGAGAAATACACTTTGTGCTAGTAAAATGTCATGACTCTTTGTAAGACCATTCCAAATCCGTGTTAAAAGACTGGCAGCTGTGATAGTCCTAGCATAAACTACTGATCACGATACTTCAGTCTAACATCCGCAAAACGCTCTTCTCCAAAGAAAAGTACTTAGTAAACTAAGGCAGCTTTAGTTTTTATTTCATAGTAACAGACATAAGTATTCTATTGGCTTCTGAATGTCTAGGCTTGTGTTCCATCTCCTTGTAATCTCCATTTAAGAAATGAGATACTGGAGTGAGACATCAGGTGAACTGAAATTACCATTAAGCAATACCAGCTGTTCCTGTTCTGTTGGGTCTAATTGAAACTACTGGAAAAACCGAGTTGGGCTTTACTAAATGCATGGACTAAATGTCCGTGTGCATAGGAGGGCCTGACCTAAGTTCATGATGTCATATGAACAAGAGGGCAAACGAGCTACTCGTATTTTAAATGATTACAGGCAAATGCCTCTGCAGCTGACACTTATTAAGCACCTTTGTAATTTGAAAGCTGTTAGTAATTTATCATTTAGCATGGGACTCATCGTATCACCGAATGAACAGAGCAGAGGTTGGTAATGGTATAAAGCTGTGTCCCAGAAGTGTCTAATTTGAATTTCACTCTTAAAAAATGGCAGCTTTGACCACATGTGATGTTCCTTGCACTTACAAAGTGCCATTGACTGCACGATTAAACAAGTCGTCCCTGATCAGAGGACTTAGACTTGCCTTTGAAGTAGCACATTCAACTCTAAGAGGTGGTAGCTTGGACTACAGAGGGTGCCTTTCATTAGCTAATGCATAGTTCTTCATCTTTTCTGATTTGCAGTCTTTTAAACACTCCCAGTGGCAGCACGCACATCTGTACAGGGAGTCTAAGCCCACAGATACCTGACTTGCTTCTCTTTGTCCCTGCCACACGTCCTCAGCAGCCCAGGAACCATAGGATCTAATCATAGGATCATCTAATTTACAGTCTCTTTCTCATAGATTTCCTTGGTCGATGAGCTGAAGACTTGGTGCATATTGAAGATTCAGAATCTGGAGCTCAAGCTTTCTGGAGATTCCAGGTCATCAAGACCAAAATCAACTTTGTCCACTTGTGAGTCTCTCACTGAGACCCTGGATACCGAGAACAACCCCCACAGTGCCAAGGACTGTAAAGCCAACCAGCCCGTGCTGCCGTCAGAGGGCTCCCACCAGCAGTCTTATATCACGCTTCCAAATAGCCTCTCGGAAGATGGGGGAAGGAGCAGAGTCCAGATGCCAGAACAGAGCTTTGGGCAACATTTTTGCATTCAACAAGATGGTGCGTCGGGTACAACCTTGTCAGGTACTTAGATGTCATATTCATTCAAAGGCGAGCTGATTAACGGAGGGGTACTTGTATTAATACCACAGATACTAATTCTGGCTGTGTGCTTTCCCCCATTCATATGCCTAATGTCTTGGGATTAGAATACACTTCCAAGCAGCCACTGGGAATATTTTAAGACATGGGTGGGTGGAATTCCACTGACTCTTCCTGATGCTTCCATGTCACTGTGTCTTTGAAGCCAAGTCCTTTGATGCTCTGAATAACTGTTTTCTGAAACTTCTCCAGCTTCCCAGTCAGAATTGCTCCAGCCCTGTTGTCTGTCAGGAAGGGGTGCAGATTATCCAAAGTCTACTGAAGCAAGTGTATTGTATTTAGTGCTTTTCAGATGCGTGGAACCTATAATGGCAGGGTGCAAGGATGTGAACCTAAAATACTCATTTCCCTTGTTAATATTCAAACTGCAAGGATACAGAATAAACCTTTCACTTTTTCCTCTTTTCTTAAACCAAAGTCTGTTTGATTATTAGTTCATTTGACAAGAACAAAAATAGCTGAGAACATTCAAGCCCATTCAGGGATCAAGGCCACCCAAAGATATGGTTCAAGCCACTTCTCTGTGTCTGGCCAGGGAAGCTTTTGAGGAAAAAAAGAGACAGGCAGAATAGCCAAGTCTCCACAGCCAAGGAGAATGCTATCAAAGCCCTGGGCTTCTGTAAAATACATTGTATATGCCCCCCAAAACACTATGCAAAGTGAGCAGACGTGGACATGGATACCCCATCAGACTAGAAAGACAGAAGACCACACAGGAGATCTTGTGGCAGCATGAGCCTGAGCTATACTGCATTGAACAGTTCAGAAGCATCAAAATGTGTTACCCTTGCAAAATTAGTGGGGCTACAATAGAAGCAGGGGGTTCATAAATATCAGCAGACATAAACTACTTTGGGAATCTAGCCTGATCTTTGTTACATGTCCTTCTGATGAAGTCCTTTGATTGTTGTCAGTCTGTTGTCCCACAGCCGCAATGCAGTGCCTCTCTGCCTGAGCCAGCTTTTCTCTTTTAATGACTCTTTATTATATCACCTAACTGTGAAGATGTGATAAACTAATATAAGCCTCTACAAAGTACACACAGCATGGTACACGGGAAACTGCATCATTCATGGAAGAATGAGGATTTCTGAATGCTAAAATGCCCAGAGCTTTTCTAAATACATATGTATATATTTTATTCTGTAGGTACAGAGCAACAATTAATTGTTGGCGGACCAGTTTCTTCTGCCCCTGCTCAAGATGTCAGGCCGAAGGACAAAGCTGTTAGTACCAGCACGTTCCACAGGTTCCAGCAGGAGCTGCCCTCCTCTGAGCTTTTGGGGTCCAAATTAAGACATGTTAAGGTTCAAGCTGCTTTGCAGCCCTCGACTGAACCTGCAAAGACTGAACCACAGAGCGGCTACTTCATCGACAAAGGAACTCAGACAAAGAAGTCCAGCAAAAGCGGGCAGTCAAGGCACAAAGCTCTGCACCACGCCGGGGCACATCAGAGCCAGGAGCAGCAGCCCTCCGCCCTACCTGCGGGCCGCCGCCTGCCCCTCCGCTCAGAGACACCTCCCAGGCCCTGGAGATAACACAGTACTTCTTTGAGGCCGTTTCCACACAGATGGAGAAGTGGTATGAACGGAAGATAGAAGAAGCCCGGTGCCAAGCTAATCAGAAAGCGCAGCAAGACAAAGCTGCGCTCAAGGAGCATATTAAAAGCTTAGAAGAGGAGCTCAGCAAATTAAGGACTAAGGTGCAGAAAGAGAGCTAGCACCTACCAAGCAGGTAAAGACAAGCAACGGGACTCATTTTGGAACCTGCTGTATGGGAATCTGGAATATTGATAGATAGATATATATATATATTTGTAGTGCCTGTTACATCCAAACAAAATGCTCTTTTTCAGGAGTAGAAATAACTTTGCAAACTCCAGAACCGAGGAGAATTCATATGCAGACTGTACTGATGACAATGAGATGCTGCAGATTAGATCCTTTCTTTGTTATTTCCAAGAGTCCGTTAAATATTGCACTCTCAATTTCCAGGTGCTGCTTGAAAACAAACTGCATTAGAAACCAAAACTGCTTTCTGAAAAGGCAATTTCCTTATTTCCACATAGGTCATGTGTGGCTAGAGGGTTCCACTGTATGCTACATGTAAACACGTGGTGATACCTATACTGAAATAAATCCAGGATGTTTGAGAGCTTTTGACAGAGATTCCATAGTGGTGAAGGGCTATTGATGCTGTTTTAGATACTCCCCACAGCCTCTCTAGTCAGTGGAGAGAAGCTACAGAACCAACTCAAATTACAAGCCCAGGTAGGGGACAGATGCAGGCTTCCACCTGGGAGAGGCCAGGCTCCCACGGAGTGAGATGCTAAGGCGAGTCATCCCATTAGGGTACAGAGGCTTCGGTTGCCACTTTGATTTTCTTTTGGTTTTACATAATTAAAACAAATGCTAAATCGGTTTGTCTTTTTTTTTAATGGTGTCCTGGTTGCAAAGCTCCTTGTGGTTACACGGTTGTTGGGGCCGTACTCCAGTAATCTGACTGAGAAGTTTTGTTTAGCGCATGGATGGCAAATATTTTACCAGAACCATGCTCTGCTTGTTAGGTGTAATTTTTATAGAAATCTCTTTTCCTTCAAGCAGCAAATGGCTGAATTACCTACTACTGAAGAAGCTTGAAAAAGTCCTTTATCTAAAGAAGTGAAAGCTTGGTTCCCTGTACTCAAATGTTTCTTTTTCTGCAGAGTCAGGATTTTCTCCCAGACACTTTGTCCAGACTGTCTTCCTTTGTTCCTCTGAATGATTCCTCTCTCTTCTCCCCCTACTCTCTCTAAAAAGAGAGGCTGGGCCCTGGTGTGTCTGCAGGTCTTAGGACTGGTTTCACAAACAGTCCCACAAAATAGAACTCAACAACATTTTAAAGTTTTTATGGATGTGTTTTGTTATAAAATCAAAACTTACAATGAGCAATGTTGTCCAGGCTGACAGACTCCAAATAAACTAGAGGCACTGTAACTCATTGCATCTGCACCCCTTCAGGGTTTCCTCCTTATAATAACCTCTGAGAAAGCTTCATCAGATTCTGTTAGATAAGTAAGTTTACTTAACAGATCATGATAGAACAATTGTTCAAAAACAATTCAAACACAGGATAGTACCGTTCTGCCAGGGAGAAAAAGATTTTTTTTCTGTACTAAGGAGCCCTAAAATCAATACAAAATACTTTACAGTATTGAAGACACCATTGACTAATTAGTAATTAAGCTTTCGTCTTCTCAGCAGATGTATAAAGCAAAGAAAATTGTATTATATAACAATATTTTTAAAGTTCCTATTAATGCACTATCAAGACAAGAAAAGTGTATCTGCAGTTATGGAAATACTAGTTTTATTGCTCTGACTTCTGTACTCTAATATAGACACTTTCATACGTTTACATTTTGTTTAAGCTACTGTAGGAATGCAGAAGCATGCTATTTAAGTTTTGTATCATCTTGATAAAGTGAATGTTTTGCCAAGCAATTAAAATAAGTGTTGCTCAGAAGTCAGTGGTGTCATGTTTTCTAGCCAGAGAAAATGGACACAATCCCCTCGACTCAGAAGGGGGAGCACAAAATTGGACTTCAACTTCTCAGCTTTTGTGTTCGTGGCTATAAAACATGGAAACCAGGTGTACCGGCTGTCCGGAGGGAGGCTGCGGGGACTGACTGCCATTCGTTAGCTGATGCACGCACCCACCATTTCAGAAGTTACTGGCACAGGGCTGAGCTGTGCAGCTGATCACACACATGCTCCTGAGCTCGCACAAGTGCAAGGGAAAAGGAAAGGCTATGGCTTTACCTGATCTACTTCAGATACGAACTAACACTACCAAGGTAGCCATTGGAGCAGTAATTTAAGACAGTAACTTGGCTGCAGAGTACTGATTTTAGAGGTTTTCTGAAGCCAAGTGTACTGTAAAATAAAAAGGGAGGCGTTTTCTGCTAACTCCTTTCTACTCCCCTCTGTAGTCCTCCTTCAAAACAACTGGAGTTGAAGGACTTCTTTACAAAATACCTGTATTATCTACCTTTCTCTGCAGCACACGCTTGGAGTGAATTTACTTACCCTAGCAGACTATACTTGGATTCCTAAAGGCTTCTTGGCGGGCAATTTTACCTTGACAAGCCCACAAAGCAGAGGAGATCATGGGCAGCAGCACTCATGACGTCAACGTCTGTCCAGGGCACTGCCTGTCACGGCCTGTTCCTGGATCATGTGGCCACAACCTAGAAACGTGCAAACCGGAGTCAAAGGAGTAATGCAGACTCGGGGGTCTGAACGGAAAGCAGCGCGCTGAGGCGGCAGGGTGAACTCTCCTAATTAAGGATCAGGAATCAAACCACTGGCTGAAGGGAAAGGGAAGGCTACATGTGAGAACAAGCCAACATTGATTACAGCTTTGTTTAGTCAAAATTCCTTTCTAAACAGCATTTTCTGGTAACGTGAAAAATCAATCCCCAACACACTAATGTTCTGTCAGTGTATTCTACCAGAAAATGTTAACAAAATTTAGATTTTTAACAAAATATTTAGACACATATTTTTCACTGGCTGATTAGAAGCTCAAAGGCTTCTGTCTATACAAACCTGAACTCTTTAGCAGCCTCACTGAGCTGAGCCACATCCTTTACAGTAAAGCTAAATAAACATCATAGGAAAGGATTCTACAATGACTTTCAGAAAAAGAATTAGGAAAAAAAAAAAAGGCATTCTTTCTTGTCAAGCAGCAGCTTTTTGCAAAGCAGCTTTGCTGAAGTATGTAGCTTTGAAAACCCTTTGTTTGGCTCCAGCAAGCAGCAGCGTACCTCCTGCTCCGGAGGCTGGGTCTTTCTTCCCTCCTGTAGCCTGGAGGGGGAATACCATCCTGTCCCCTCCCGTCCTGTCCCTTGTGCCAGCGGTGGCACTGACCGGACTCGCTGTGAGGCCGTCCAGCTCACTAACTCGGCAGAAAGCCTTCTTGGCAAAGGGAGGTGGCTCCCTAAGCGAACTGTAATAGCAGACTGGGAGAGGGAAAGGTTCCTGCGTCTCTTGAAACCACAACCTAAATTGCACACAGCCACTGGATAGTCGGGTATCTATCTACAGTTGTCTGGCTATTTATGTTGAGAAAATCCCAGACTCACCTTGGCATTTTTAAATTATATGGAAAAAAAAAAAGATACACTGCAGTTCACAGGACGGTAAGAACAGTTGCAAGCTAACAATTAAAAGTGCAGTAATATGACAGTTGGAAAAACAGACCGCAATATTTGCAGTTATTAATTTGTAATTCTACTTCATATTGACTCTTAAATGCTAACTTGAAGGTACTTCCTGTTAACTTGGTAGTAACTGTTTCTGGGGCTAAAAAATCTCATTTTCGTATATAAAGACCTTCCCTTTTAAGTTTTATTCAGCTATAACTGAAAATCAACATCTACATACAAAACATTTTCTTAGTGTTTTATCATGTTTATTGGTTTTGGGCCCATTCATTTATCCCAAATGCTTTTTTAATCCCAAATTTTGGTAGAAATCTTTGGCACAGTACAGAAAGAGCTGTTACCACTATGAATGTTACCACTTAGAGTTGCCACAATAGAAAACAGACAAAATAATCTGGTTTATATTTATTTTCCATTTCCCTGGCATAACAGTGCTGTTGTAATTTTTGGTGCTTTCTGCTTTTCCCGCAGCACGTGCTACATCATCCACTCAGCTCTTTAAAGTCCTTTGTGTCTGAGTGATTTCCACAGGGAGGGTAACCAAACCGAGAGGAGGAAGGGGAAGGGGAAGGGGAAAAACCAAACAAAAACCCCACTGCAGTAGATTCCACCTTCAAACATTACCAGGTTGTCAGCAAAGGCTGCTATTATAACCACATTCTGGAAAAAAATACTATGCTCGTTCGCAGCAGATGAAAGTCCAGCTGTCAACAAAATTAAGATCAGGATTTTGCCAGCTTAAGTGTTCTTTGAAGTTCCTGAAGTTGCATGTTGCCTTGAGTAATCATCATCCTGATTGCATCCTGTAAAACAAAATGGAATCTACTGAACTGAACGTCTGTACGCAGCACAGGTTTTACACAAGCACGCAGATTTTAACACATTAAAATACATACAATTTTTACCAGCACTATTGTGATCTATTTCTTTGTGTGAAGTAACGCTGTAGGCACTGAGATGGTTAAAAACCAGGTCAATAAATGAATTAATTTTCTCCAATTCTTTAATGATATGTTTGGGGGCTGGTTATGGTTTTGCTTTAAAACTCAGTTTTGAACTGGATTCAAACTCCTAATAATGTTTTCTTTACACCTCTGTGTCTATCACCTTTGCAATTAAGTAGTGACAACTGCACAGGGGCATTATGAAGACCGGTGTTTTACAGAGCAAGTGGATGTTTCTCTCAACGTTATTTTTATCTAAAAGTACCGTAATGCTTTGTCTGCATAATGCAGCCACCAATTCCTTGAGCACTGGCTAGAAAAAGGAACAAACTAGAAAGCAGAGGACAGGAGACACACAAGAAGCGTAAAGGTTTCTGCATTTCATACATGCTTCATATCCACAACCATCCAATTTGATTTTGGATGAATATAGTTGAATACAGTTGAAATTAAAGATGAAATAGCTTGAATACAGTTGAAATTAAAGATGAAAAAAAGAAGCTATAATAAAGCCTGAGCGTTAGTAAGTTTATGTTACTTATCTAACATTATTCAATACAATTTTTCTGATTCGTGGTTTAAGTAAGCAGCATTTGTTTGGGTTTTAGCTTTTTCAGTCCAGATTATTATCTGGAAATCAGAGAAACATTACTACTGCCAACACAGAAGATGATACTATTTAGAGACACTGAATTATTTCTTCACGCAAATGCTCCTTAAGAGAAATTAATAACAGGAGACTTCTTACCAGTCTAGAAGTGACACCTACAAAGCAAAACCCCACGACAAAGTACAGGATAGTGCACTGATCATTCCTGAGGGCAGGCGCTGGGGTTGCGGGTTCCCGATCCTCACCTCTTCTGTAGCATCTTTATTTCTCCTGAATTCCTCCCTGGCCCAGTCCTTTAAATAGCGACGATCTGCTTCAGCAGGGACGTCGCGAATAGCCCGCAGGATCTTCCTGTACAACTGAAGAACCTGCTCTCGCCTCAAGAACTAGGGAGGAGAGAAGGAAGTCTATCCGCTGTCCCAGGACACTCCGCCGAGGGGCTTTGCTGGCTTACAGGGACGTTTAAATGAACGCCACGTTCCCCATAGCCTTTTCTGAAAGATGTAGTACTGCCTTGGATCCCAGTCCAAGACACTGAAATTTCAGGTAACGGAACATACCAAACGTGGAACAAGTCGTGGTGCCTAAGGCTAGCTGGACGCACAAAATGCAGCGTTACAAAGGTGAGTGCCCGCTCACCCTCCCGGCCACCCCGCAGGGCTGGCCGCCCTCCGCCGCGGCCCACACCGCAGCTCCCGCCGACCGGCCGCTTCCCTCTGCCTCGCTGCTGCCATTTGCCACTAAGCGGGGGCCCTGCGAGGGGAATCCTGTCAGGACTGCGGCTGCCGGACGGCAGCCACGGCGCAGCCGGGGGGCGGCGGCACCCGGAGGAGAGCGCGGCCCCCGTAGCCCGCCTCCCCGGCGAGCCCCCCGCCCAGCCCGCCGCGGGACACGGCCCGCTAGGCCAGCCCGGCCGCCCCCCGCGCCAGGCGGGCGAGAGGAGGCCTGGGCCGCCCGCTCGTACCTGCTTCAGGGTGAGCGCAGTCGGCGGGAGGCGGCTGGCGGCCATGACGCGCAGCTCCGCCCCTCCCACCGCGTCCGTGGCCGCCGAGCCCTCCCCGGGCGGGCGGGGCCCACTGGCGGCCATTTCCTGGGCCTCGGGCCGGCCCGGGGCTGCCTGCAGCGCCGGGAGAGCCCCGCGGTAAAGGGCCCCCCCTTACCGGCAGCTAGTGGTGGTCGGGGGGAAGACACCACCCCCCCCGCCACGCACACAGGGAGGCTCGTTATGGCCGGGCTCGCCCAGCCCCGGGAGGTGGCCGCCTCGCCTCCCCGCTGGGAGCAAACCGAGACGACGTGCATGGCCGTGCCCCAGAGCAACCACGGAGCTAAACCCAGAGCCGGACCCGTGCTTACCCGTGGCGGAACCGAGCCCTCCAGTCGGTGTCCGGTGGGCTGCGGGAAGCCAGAGGTACTTCAGTAAGAGGCACCAGAAATTGTACCGGAGGAGCCAGCGGCTGGGGCGGGGGGGGCGGTACGGGTGAGGGTGTGCATTCACGTTCTTCTCCTGTTTTATTTCTTCCAAAACTGCAGACAAGCTCCAGTAACAAACCAAGCACCCAAGTAATAAGCAATACACTTGAATTTCACAGAAGGGTTGGTGGAAGGCCTGTGCTTTGAAGATTGACATAGCTATAAGACAAATATATTTAACTGTAGGATCAAATTAAAGCAGTGCAATAAGACCTGGAAGTCATCTGAGCAATTACAGGACACTAAGCTACCTTTTGCATCTTTTTAAATACTTGCAGCTCTGTGCAGACATGTAATTGTTGCTAACAGCGCAAGGCACTGATAGTTTCTTTAGCGCTGATGTGTCAATGAATGCCAAACCCAAATACAGTCATACAGCTGGCCCGCAGAGAAAAAACAAGTTAACCGATGCCTTTCCTTTCTGTGTTACTTACTCAGTGTTTGCTTGTACCAAATACAGTGCAAGCTCTTTGTTAATTACAGGCAGAGAAAAAACTTGGTTTAAACATCTGTGCGTAAGCATTGCTGATAAAATTGTGTCTCAGGCTGCAACGGCATCCCTACAACAAACTATAATTTGCATTGGAAGTGTATCCTTGCAATCTTAAGTTTTAGTTTCTAAAATATGTTCTCCAAGTTTCCTACTACAAATATCTCTGAAATATAAGTACATTCTGGAAAATTACCTAATGAACTAAAACCACCTACTTCCACAGCTAAACTTCCCAAAGCATGCAAGTATTTGTATACACATATGAGAGATGTAAAGAACCTTGGAAAGATAGCATATGGTACCTGGCATTTAACTTCTGATGGGATAGAGTTCTCCCTGTTAAGTTTGCAGTTCTGAAATTTGCTTATCATGAATTAGCTGTGGCAAAGCTACACAAATACGAGAAACAGCCTTGGGTCTTGCCACTGCTGCCTCTCAGAACAGCTTCAGCAGTACTTCAGGGAAGGTTTTTCTATCCAGCAGGCAAAGAGAACGATCATCACATCTTTGCGAATGCACCCACGTTTCCAGCCATTTTCTGATCAACTCCTGCACCACACTTAGACTGAGACACCTTCAATTTTTATATGCAAAGAAAAAAAAAAAAAAAAATCTTCAAGGAGTGTTTAGACCAGGGGCATTTAAATGAAGTTTCCTTCAGATTTTCATTGAGAGAAGTCACAAGACTGGACCCCTAATCAAAACTTTGTGCTGGCATTATCCTCATAAGAGGAGGATAGGCAGTGAAGTTACATAAACCGCAACACATTTTTATATGAAAATTCGTATTTGTGCACTGCTAGGGAATGCACAACATTTCCATGTGGCAAATTTGGTTAATTTATTCAACTGAAAGAACAGACATCATAATTACAAACAGTGGTACCTCTTTTTATTAGTACAGACAATATAAGATGCATAGCTTTTGCAATGAAAAGTCACGTCCATGCTCTAAGACATTGGATTAATGAAACATCCTCAATGTCTGCCTTGGACAAAGGGGCAAACTTCACAGTGTAAAACTGATAATATAGGGATCATCACATGGCATTATTCATAAAAATCCCTGTTGATATTGTCAGACAAAAATCAGCAATAATTAAATAGGATGTGTTAAACTGCAGAATAGTTTCAAGTATTCAAGTACTTATCTTTTTGGTTGTTTAAAACCATCTGCTTCCCCTGCTCCCCGACTCCTTCCCAAAGAGGCACCGGGCACATGGGTGAAGCTAAAGAATGCTTTTTTGCAAGACACCTGAATTCTTCTAATGCAGAAATGCCTTCCCAGAAGCAAGACCAATTTTTCTTTTTGCAATAGACAGTGGCAAGAATAATTTTACCTTTGTGAACATTACAAATACATTTTTGTTTTAGAAGTAATAAGTTATTACAAGAGAAGTTGAAGAAAGTTTTACGTTATTTGTGGGAACAGGCAATGAAAGAAGATGACAGTCTCACCATTGCATAATTGTCCTCTGACAAACGTGGGAGAATGCACCTAAACCATTTTGTTCTTAGGCAGTCTGGCTGCCAGAGGGCAGCGCCTGCACATTAATCCTAGTTAGAAAGAGGCCTTATGAACTCTCCGATGAAATGCCGTTTCATCTCTTTCAGTGGTTTAGCAGCAATCAGGTATTGACGTTGTCTACAAAGTCTACAAAGTGTCTGAGGCAGTCACCAGTTCAAACCACTGTCTGAGTGCATCACTGAGAGTTTCTGGAAGCGCGTTCACATCTCTAAGGATCATGTAGAACGGGAATGGGAATTCTTCCATGTAAGATCTGATTTCAGGCAATTCTCCAGGTCCTTTGAATATAGGTACTTTAATGTCCAAAATGGAATCCTAAAAAAGAATTTATGTTACTACTGAACTACATGCATCTTTTACAGGCCTTTGATATCATTTGTCCTATTTTTCAAATACTTATAATTCCTCCTCTATTAAAAGTTAATAAAAGTTTTGAGACTAAAAGCCGTAAGTGTTCAATGGTAAATCAAATCAAAAGCTGAACACAAAGCAGTTAAACACTTTTGCCCTTTTAAATAAAAGTGCTCTAATCAATGAAGTATAGGCTAGAAGAGACTAAGCTTAAGCTTCTGCAATACCAATTTCCATAAATAAATCCTGTCTTTCCTTAGTATTTTATGATTGGAGTTTACTGTTATCACTTCAGTTTTATACATTTGGTGCCTTCCTGACACTGTCATCTGTAAGCTCTTCAGGGCTGAGTTCAACTTGCATTTGTGCAGTGATCTAATGCAACAAGATTCTGTAGTGAATTATTTTATAATATTTCAGCAAATACTACAAAGACAAAAATCAGATTAAACTCCAGCTGTGGTTCTTGTAAAGCAACTTCTTAGTTACTCAGTGTAGCAGCTCAGAAAATTAATAAAGCTTATGGAAAACGCATTTCACTGCCCAGAATTTTCGCTTGACATTATAGCCAGGTTTCATCAGAACCTTATAACAGTTTGGTTAAGCAAAAGAATGGTTAATTTTTCAACACTAAATATAGCACATGAGTTTTGTTTGGAAAAATAAAGATATAGGAAGAAAACATGAACTACAAAATTAGAGTCTTCACCACATAATTCAAAGTAAGGCTTAAGTTTGCTCATTTATTGCACTACAGAGTCTCCCTGAAAAGCTCCCAAATATTTCAGCTTCCCAACCAAGGAAATCTAACAGTTTTCTTTCCCAGTTACCAAATGTGGTACCCAGCTTTCCCAATTCAGGCACTAAATAACTCTCATATACTCCTTTCTGTCTAATGTTTAATCTCTCATTGGCTCCAGCTGCCGTATCAAATGGAGACTGCTGTCAGAAATGATCAATTTGAATCAAAAGTGAGATGGAACACAGCATCTCTTGAACTCTGAATTTGTTAACCTGCCAGCTACTTCTCTGGTGGCCAAAATCTACAGCCATTACATTTGAAGACAGGAGCTCTAACTTAGCCTTTCTGTGGCATGGAAGCCGAATTTTTTTTTAAATACAAAAGAGGATAAGAACCACAGCAGGGAGAAATCATAGAAGATCTGACAGACGTTGTGAATAACTGAAATTGGGCTAAATATCTTTAACATCTGCAAAAGATAAGATAGCTGTACAGCACTACAAAAGACAAGAAAAAGATTTGTATCAGTTTCTCATTCACTGCAGTTGAATACTTCTCCCTTGTTCACTTACCCGGGAATTAGGATTGTCCAACACTACAAAAATAACAAAGATATTGGCATTCTGAGCTGCGTGAACTGCTGCTGTCACTCGTTCCTTGCCTTCCAAGAAAAGACCTCTTCCATCAGATACAATCAAAAGCAGCTGCGCTGTTTCTGAGCACAAAGAACATTTAAAATTCCAGTAAGTTAGAGTAATCCATTTAAAAGGCAAAAAAGACTATTGTGTTGTTAACCCTGTGGGTATAATAGAAAACTGAGTATTCCTAAGGAAATTAAGTCTTTATCAAATAGAATTCTGTGACTTAAGATGAAGCTCCAGTTATGAGTGCATCAAGAAGGAAAGCTTTTCCCACTGTGGGAAACCATTGAGAATAACTGGGGAGAAAAACCCCAGTCCATCAGTACCATAATCAAGTATGAAAGGCATGGAAAATACCTAACAAACTTAGTCATGGCCTTGTCTTTCATGCCTCATAAGTGACTAGGAGTTAAATATTGTCTGAATTGTAAGAGTCCAGCCACTAGATAACCACCTCAGTAGAGCAGCAGCTGCTGCAATGAAATAGAGTCCAAATCTATTCCTCCAGAAGCGGGTACCTATGGGTGCATCTGTATTACTGTTTCACCTTGGACTAAGACTGTGCTTTTGAAACATGTTTCCCTGTTGTCCCCACTTTAATGGGCTTGGCTTCTATCAGAGAGCAATCTTGGACTGCACAAAATGGATTACTTTTGGAGGAAACTAAACCAGAAGATAGGCTCCAGAGGCACAGTCGAGGCAGTCCAACCACTACAGGGCATTCAGCCCTTCGGACCAGACGAGCTAGTCTGAAGTAAACCTCGTGAAACATACACAGCACAGACACTGGGTTCCTCAGCACCAGCCATTTTCTGGAGATGTGTTACTTGACCCAGGTTGCCCTCAGAGTCAGAGATATATCTCTCCAAAGGGACATTCTAACTAAGTTATGTATCTATCATCTTTTAATTACAAGGGAAATAACAGTAATTGCAGTCGGGAATGCAAGCCTCCGTCCCTTGCAGCATAATAGCTAGGGAGGGATGCAGAACGCTTCCTCCTTGTCTGCAGACAGGCCCCAAATGTGACAGGGCTTGGTCTTTTTTACAAAAAAGGGTGATGCATCCTGCTGCCTTTTCTCTTGCTAACTCCCTGATTCTGGGGAGCTGACTGCTGCTGCATCCCAGCCTAGTTCAACAGGACTGGATGCTGCTCCCCCTCAGAATATTTCAACAGCCTGGCCACCCTGTGGCAAAGCAGCTGCGGATTATAATTCCGGATTGTCCATTTCTTGGAGTACTTTAACAGCAAGAACTTTTTTAAAATATGAGTGCCACCATGACAAGCTTTTAACTAGCACAAAGCAGCCTTTTAGGCTAACTGTGGGTCAGCTGTGAAGTAACAAGCCTTCCAGCTTTTCTGGGAAATTCAAGCAGCTCGTGACCTAAATTTGCACCACAGTGAAAGGCAGGTAGGAGGCAAATACTTATCCTCCTCAGAACAGTGTGCTTCTGCATACCTACAGAAATCAAGCTCTCAAGCAAGAGCAGAAGTGCCTAGGGAGTCAAGGTCACTAGGAGGCTGGATGATGCTCTAAAGCAGGCAGTGTCTAGGACTTAAACACGATCTGGAAACATGACCTAAGGGGGGCAGGTAAGGCGTGCCTTTTTAAAAAGCCTTAAACAAAACTTCAGTGAATTACTGACAAATGTGAGGTAGGTGTCTTTTGGGTTTTGAGCTAAAGTTCAACCAAACATTCCTTTGACAGAGCAAAACCCAAAGCCCTAATTGCAAGTGATGTCGCAGTGCTAGGAGTCTTTCTGGCAGGATATTGTTTCAGAACTGTAGTGAGCATTCTGCTGCCATGGCAACAAGCATAGTCACAGAAAACCTCACCTGGGTTAATATTTTGAGACAACTGCTGTGCTGCAGCAAACATATTTGCTGATGATTCTAGAAACTGCAGAGGAAACAAATAAGGAGATTAAGTTATCATAAAACCATAAACTTGGTAATGATAACATTTTTAAAGAACACATTTCTGTATTTTAAGTGCCAAGATAGTTTAGTCTGACCACCTACACAGATACAGTCCTTGGCATTTTCCTATATTAACTCCTGCTTCAAATTTAGTAAGTATTTTTGAACTAGAGAATCTTTAGAAAAGCCTTCAATCTAGATTTAAATTTTTTCCAATGCTAACAAAGCCATCAAAACCTCAGAAAATTGTTCAAGTGATTAATGGCATCATTAAAAATATACATCCTAGTTCTAGGTTGAACTTCTTTGGCTTCAGCTTGCAACACAGGTATCTAGTTACGTATTCCCCATTAAAATTAAGGATATCAACTGTCAAGTCCTCCCAGTTTTGGCATTTATAAGATTACCATCAAGCTATTTGGGTCTCCCCTTTTCCATTTACTGTTAACAGAGATCTTATCCAAGTCTGGAAAGGTAAGAGTGCAAAAACCTTCCTAAAAGGAGAAAACTTTGCTGTTTTAGCTGTCCGGGAAGTATTACTACAGAAAGTTATTTTCTTCAGGAATCAGTCAAGTCCGACAAACTTACAGCCTGACAAACATACAAAGCTCTTCCACCTACTACTACAGTGGAATCCATGGCATGAAAACCTCCTAAACTCCCACAAACTTTGATGGGATTTGGCATTGGGGTACAGACAAGAGTAGGATTGATAGCTTGTAGCCAAAATACTGTTTAAGACCCAATACAGAGAAAGACAAATGCTTAAAAGTAGCATACATTAGAACTAAAAGTGAGAAAACACTATTACTATTACAAAATTGTGACCATTCTATCTCTTTGTTATCTAACCAGCTATCACACTCTCAGATATAAACAACCAGTAAATGTTACAGAGTGATCATGAAATCATGAAGCTGCTGATGTCTTGTCTGAAAAAGATTTGCGGACTTGTTGCCCTACAAGCATTCTCGTGTACCTGGGCTATTTTTGTTTTCTTCTGCTGAAATTTGCAAAGACGCAGTATCCGTGTCCCTGACTGGTCACTGAACGGTTCGTGGAATGGGTGTAGCAGCTGAACAGTCTCTCCAAAGCTTTAGAAAAAAAAGAAAAAAATTACAGCGTGGAACTGGTACTTATAATCTGTTCTGAAGTCTTGAAGAAAAGTCAAGATTTCAAATAAACTCACCTACATACAGCAATTTGTCCCACTTCTAGAAGAGTCAGTGCATTTCCAATAACTGCCAGGGATTCATATGCAAGCTATAAAAGAAAAAAGTTACATCAAAATAGGATATTCCAAGTTTTACTCACTGCTCAGTATTAAATATGAAGAATAGTACTGAAATTATTTTTCATCATCTAGTAAAATAAATGAAGAGACTTCCTATCTTTTTTCCTGTTACAGTTATGCAATATAGTCATTGCAATAAAGATACACTAGTTCTGCTTGAGGGCTTCAGCTGATTGATTTAGAGATACCACTTTAGGCAGGCTAATGAAATAAACACTGAAATAACTATTTAGAAGGAACCACACATTTTTAATAAATAAAAACCCTACAAGTGAGCTATGATGAACTAATATTTAATCCTCCAATGAACTGCATAGCTAAGCAAGTTTCGGCCTTTTGTAGGCTACGAAAAATAGTTTTCCGGTGGATATGTACGCCTCTAACAAATTTAACATCTCCTCCTTTCAGCTAACTTTCACTGATCTTTCAGTAACAAATCTCTTAGGCATGACGTGACAAGAGTTCAAGCACATGGACCAGAAAAATAGGTGCTCTACAATCACCAGAGTCAGGCTTTCCAACAGCCACCAGCTCTGTATGAAACAAGTCAGCACCTGACATACTCATCAATGACAGGTAGTTTCTTCATACTTCTTCCAAGGTTTTAGTTTACCTGTTTAGAGTGATTGTCTATCATACTAGAGGAATCATCAATAGCCAGGCAAATCTGGTACTGTCGTTTACTGGGCTTGGTCCTTCGCAGCCAGATCTTATCTTTTCGGAACTGACTGGCAATATATGGAATCACTTTGCGCATGTTCAGTCTCTTCCCCGTTCTGTAGTCTCCTCTGAAAGTTAAGAAAAAAGACATAGTGACAGGGATTATCAGCAAATACCTCATTCTGGAAATCCTGGCCTATGCAGCATATGTACCAAAATAACAAAATTTTGTAAAATATAATAAAAACAAAATAGTAGTTCTAATATTCATATGTAGGTATAGATCAAAAAACCTTACATTTTTAATGAAAGATGGATATTCAGTATTTTTAAAAGAAGTTCTTAAATCTAGGTGCCTAAAATGGAAGGCAGACCTTGAATTTAGACTCCTCCAGTTTGAAACAAGTCTAGATCTCTTAAAAAAATTTTAAAAGAATCACTTAATGTTAGAAACAACAGAAAACATTTTGACATTTAACATAATCTTTGACTCAATAGCACTTCACGCGTTTAAGTTGGTTTGATCACCTGTTGCACAGAAGAAAAAATAGGCGGCAATATCCTCAGGATGGGTACCTACTACTGTATCACGTTTGCATTTCATAAAATAACCTAGTGTTCCCATACAAAAGTAAAATGAATGCATTTGCAAACAGGAATAATTGCTATAAATCAAGAACAACATAGAGCTGCAGTTGTACAGAGGTTAAAGCCCCCCAAAACCAGGAGTTTAAAGAAACTAGAAGCCTCAGAAAGACCCAACTTACTTAATTTGGCTGCCTGAGTGGGTTCCAGTATGAGTCGTAGCTGTTCACAAAGCTGCTGTGATAGAGGAGCTGTCAGTACTAAATACCTCTGCCACAACTGTGCTGCTTCCTTCTCCTAAAACATCATACATCACAGAAAGAAATAAAAGTGAATTATGAAAAAACAAAAAGTTGGGCAGCACTGCCTGAAAAAAGAAAACAACCCTCAGTGTACCAAGGGGGAGGAAGTAAGTAACTATCAGCTGAAACTGTGAGGGTGTCTTGTGAGCACTCTATAAAGATGACAATTTGCATTCAACTTAGGATGCTCCTTGCCGCTATGAAGCTGCAATGTGCAATGATCATTCCTCTAGGAGTACACAAAGAAACTTCGGCATTGCTGTTGATATAGGAAAATCTTGTAATGTCCACCATCTGATAGGTGGTATTACAGCAAGGCAAGCTGTAAAGTCTGCTAGGTTCTCTATCAGCCATCAAAAATTAAAATTAATTAAAATTCAGCAAAATTGTTAAGCCTCTACACTGGCAATTTCTTTCAGGAACTACTTCCAAATATGGTTTACAATTCATGACTAGGACAGTCAGAGCAAGTATCATATTCTGGTTCTGCTGTTGGTTAGCTCAGACTCCATCACTGCAACTGAAGGAGACAGCTTCTGTTGATCGTAATTTTGTGAAAGTGGTGTCCAGCACTTAACTGCAGGTGACAAAATGGAAGGAGCTTAGCAGGACTGAGAAAAATGTTTCTAACTATGCAAGTTTTAGAAGTCATTATCAAGAGAGTAACTTTCTGCAAATAGCACACAGCACGTTCAAAACAAGATCTGAAACTTCATCCTGCTTTAAGAATAATGTAATTGTTTTCAGAATAAGTTAAACATAACAACAAAAATAGCATCTAAATCATGCAATTTTGAATATTTAGATTCCAGCCTGCTTGGCTTCCTCAACGCTTCAGCAGCAAAACAAGATGAAATAATGCAATGAAGGATTCTTATGACAGTTTTATACTAAAACGAGGTCACCAACCTCATCTGGAGTTCCAGACTGCTGTGTCTGCCAAGCTTCCAGTTGCCTTTCAAGTTCCTTTCTTAGCTCTTCAGGATCTCTAACGATGTGCTAAAAGTGTAGTTATGAGATTTATGAGACAGAAAAATAAGCTCACACATCTGGTGATCCCCAAACTACAGCAAACTATAAAAAAGTAAAAATGCATTGTTCTTATTCTTTTAGACACAAAAATACCTGGAAAAACTTAAATGAAGATTCTAAATCTCCATTTTTTTAATAGCTTCCATGTGGGGAGGTATTTATCCTTCCTGTACAAATACCTGCATCTGTGACACAATCAACATAGAAACAAAGCTAGGAACATCTATGATACAGACACCGAAAATAATCGAATACAGAACTTCAAGATAATCCAATGAAATTATCTTGACAAACACCAGATTTAGTAACAGTATAATGGAGATCTATCTAGTATCTTCCAAAATATAATATGCTTCCCTTATAGTTTTTTAAATGATTCATTCAAACCGCTTAAAGAATTGAATGACGTCTTCCTCCTTACCTGCCAGCAAATACTATTTGATAAGCCATTCTATTAAAGGACACCCAAGCTTTATTACACTTCTTCAACTTTTACTGTGCTTTCAGTGACAACTTCTGTTCCTGACTTGTAAAACCATAGTTTAACCAAACAGTAGTATATGGTCTGCATAACCTGTGGGTTTACGGGATTAAGGAAAATAAGCCTATGAATGCAAACTCAACAGTACCAATAACTTCTCATTCCTCAAGAAGCAGCAGCAGTCCCTCTGGCCACCTACTGCAGGTTTACGGAAGGAAGGAAGAATGTACATGGAGGGGGCTTCTTCCCTCTTCCTTTTGCTGAAAGGTGAGAACTTGCACTTTTCCCCTAGCAACATTTCTCCCTTCCTCTTTAACTGGTGCTGTAAGAGCTCCCTCTCCTGTTTCAGGTTTTGCATGTCAATTAAAAAAAAAAAAACCAACCACAAAAAAGGCACCTAACTATTCTGACAACAGAACACTCTTGCATTCAGCAGCCTTTTTCCAAAGAGCTGCCATATTTGGCATTAAGATGGAAATATCAGCTATAGCTGGCACACAATCCTTTCCATGTTGTGTGTAGAAGCAGTGAAATATCGCTCTCCAAGTATGTACTCAGGACACAATATTATATGCATGAAAGGTCAATACTTCTAAAAAACAGACACTGAAAATATTCTTACTCTATCAGCTGGTTATCCACCATCAACTGCTTCTATGCCATACCTCTTTATGATAAAATGGGCCTTTACACAGCTAACAGTTTGCACTGGGAAACTATGAGTGTTACATGAAGCTCTACGATTTTCTAGGCTACAATAATATTTTTTAAATTGAGACATTCATAAAAGGCTCACAAAGGTTCTATAATATTTGCAATCAGCTTTTTTGAGGAAGTAATATATTGTGATGAATTAACTGAGGTGAGTTCTTTGTGCACAATGGTGTTTTAAGGTCACTGATGCCTAGCTCTCTCTTCACTCTGAATCTTTTTTTTATCTTCAGGCCACACCCCCTTGCCCATCTCTTTCCACTCTACCCAAGCATTTGATCAGCAGATTCATCTGAGCAAAACAGTTCTTGACACTTAGAAAAACAAAAGTTTATATTAAAAAGAGTGAGGATGGGACCTTCCCACCTAAGGATGGGGAGGACTCGTCATTTTAAAGTCATCATTCAGGTGCATATACAACAGTTGGCTGTGTGTTACTTTTCATTCTGCTATTAAAGAACAGCAAACTGCCGAGTTGTCTGAATGAAAGTAATTCTAAACTTTTGCATTCACAGAGTTTCACTAACACAGGTCAAATAAAACAGACTGTTTCTACTACTGTAGCTGTAAGAAGACACATTGGGTATCATACCTGGGGAGTGTCCATCAAAAACTGATGGGCTGTATGTATGGTCGAGTCCTTGCTTCTCTCTGGCTTCTCTTCAGTCACCTTTGGTAGCTTTTCTGTTGCAGACTCATTGACATCCTCCGAGTCAAAAGTCTGGATCTCTGGCTCCACTTCACCTGGTCCTACAATCACAAAACTAATTACTAACTTCGTGGATCACACATAATACAAGAACCAATATTGTATCTTGACTCTTTTACGAAGTGTTTCACATGTTTTGGAGTGCAACCCAGACATTATTTTTTTTAAGAGAAGTGCACAAATTTTAAGACAATCAATTCGAGCAATAGGATGAACACAAGACCTTACAACTCTCTGGAGCAGATAAATATGCATTTCCTTATGCAAACTGTTTCTCTCTCTTATAACCTTCTTGCCAAATGAACAAAATATTAGCGAACTGATCTTTAACACCTGAAAATTCCACATGGTGAAGTACGTTTTTTGAGCTTCATACCCTCTCTGACAAAGTGACAGGAGTTATAAAGCAATTTGAGAACATTCAGAAAATCATCATAAAAAAAGAATTGCAATCTTTTCTTATCTCATCTTTTACTCTCTAGTTTTGTAACAGAACAGTTTCCTATAAATCAGAAATTGATTTACAAATAAAGGAATGGACTAAAGATTTTCTTTTGTTATTGTTTCTACTACACTCCACTGTTTAACAACTCATTTTTTAAGAATTATTCTAAGAAAAAAAGTATGATACTGTAGGAGATGTTTCAAGGATGCTAGTTTTTCAGAACATACTGTTAGAGAATCATGTGGAAAAACAAATAGACTGATTACGTGCATGCCTGTACCATAAAGCTAATGAGTCTAGCAGAGATTTAAGTGAAGAGATTAAACCTGAAGGGAGTGGGAGGCAAGAAGGTGAATTCAGGCTGGTAAAACTCTTGTCTCCCCTCTCCAGCCAGCTTTTGTGTTGTTTGGTAAGAAAACCATTCAAAATTCCAAGCTAGAGTGTCATTTACTTAGAGTCATCACAATGAAATACTTCTGTTGCAATTGGCAAGAAATAAATATTTCTATCTAGCTTATTTTGTTTGTGTGGGCTGTGTGGCTGACAAGTCAGACCTATCTTCTTCTCATCTACCAACCATTCGTATCTGATAGCCATTTTCTGTTAGGCAGCTCAGTTTTGTTTTGTTTCATTCCCACTTAAGGAAGAAAGCAGTGAGACAGTGACACTTTCGTGCTACCTCACTGGATGTTGTTCAGACCAGCTCCTCAACTTCTTAGTGTTTTGTCAGAAGTTACACACAAAAAAAGTTGAGTTATGTGGTGCTGATGCTGGTGACACTGGAATGCATTGTTATATGCCAATTAATGAAGCGAATTGGCATTGTGTCTAACAGCAGGAAAGCATTTGCTTTTTACTTCTTCAAAGAAGCGGGTAAAGATTAGAGACCATTAACCTGAAAGAAAACAGCAAACCCCTCTGTCACTCAACCGATTTAGCAAAGGCTAATGCTGGTTACTAGGCAGGAGTAAGAATACTGCTGCAGAAAAGTCAATTAAGAGCAGATGTCTTAGTCTTAATAAAACGTATACATATCCATTACATGCAAATATAAATACCCACATATACATTTAAAGATGCACATCAAGGTATGTTTGGAATGTTTTTTACGTTAATGTACCAGGAGTTTTAGTGGCAGTAGACTTCTTTTTTTCTGGCTTCAGCTCCTCTGTGTCTACTGCTCTGAGATCCTCATTGTTCTGCATTTCTGTTTCCATAGCTGCATCTTCAGAATCTCCCTCTTCCTTTTCTTCAAGAGGCATAATAGGTTTCTCTTGCTCCTTGCTAGCTACATCTGTATAAAGGCAACAATACTTATTAAGGGGAAAGAGGAAGGAAAAGTAGTGAAGTTGCAAAAAACCGTTGCATTCTGAGGCTGCTACATATCAGTTTTAGTGAATTTCAGAAGAGATCTGAGCTATTGTCTCAAACCTTATTTTTATCTTTCACTGTGCTCTCACATGTTGTGTCAATGAGCTATTGCCCTGAAAACCTGGTGAATAAAATAGACTAGTTACTTTAATAGAAAGCAATTTATTTAATTAAATTTAGATTAGAGGAATATTTTTAAAGAGACATCAATTTGTTTGATACAGAAAAGAGAACCTGTTGTGTTATCCTAAATATTTTGCGTGTGTAGTAGCTGTTTGGGCTTCAAAATAATTGAAGTAAGATTTGGAGAGAATAGATTTTAAATATGTTTATTAAACTAAAATAAGTTTTTATGAGTCAATTCAAAAATTTTCAAAAATGTTATCATTAGTTTGAACCTGATTGCCAAAGAGTAGCATTTATTGTAGTGAAATAGTGCTACATCTTAAACCAAAGCAAGGATTATTAAACATAACTTTAAAAAAAACGTACTGGGAAAAACTACAGTAAATAGGAGTGCTTCAGGATTTGATTCTGCAATGACAACTCTTTACACCCAGAAATACCACCATACCATATGTCTGTGCATCATAGCATTCAGAGCCTTGTTTAATATGTTCAAATGCATCAGCTTCCTCCACGTTTTGTTTAGGCTGAGTTGTATTCTGCTTTGCTTCACTGCTGGATTCTATGGTTCTCAGTCGCTTGTGGATATGTTCGTTGTGATCTCCCATTGAACGCTCGTTGTCTGCCTGGCCAGGTTTCCTCTTGAAACTCTGAAAAAGAACAAATTAACACCATGAACTCCAAGTGAGGTGCAACCAAACACCGATTAGAACAAGAGTTCTAGCAAGGAGAAACTGAGTCCTGCCTATTTGCTGGTTAATATTAAGACATTCAAATTAAAAAAAAAAAATTTTTTTTTGAAAAGAAGAAATGAACCTGGGTATTTTTTCTGCTTTGCTTCTGAGAAGCCATCCGGGCCATACGCGTGGATTCATGGCCTTCTGATTGATTTGCACTTGAAGCTCCACTTCCGTATTCCTGAGACACCAAAAAAATTGCAATGGTAACTGAAAAGGGATTTAGCAACTGTTGTAGACAAATTTGAGAATTTAAACTGCAATGCTGTGCTGCCTTCTATTGTGAATGACAAACGGCTCACAACTGCAAGTATTATTCTTGTGGAGAGCAGACAAGACAGTTCTGCAGCTCAACAATTAGCCTAAACTTACCATGCAGTTTTCACTGCTATGAAGGTACCTACATGGTCTCCAATTTTTTTCAGTGAATTTATAATTGGTGTTCTAAAAATTGAATCTTAGACAATTCTTAAAAATATGGCAGCAATTCCTTCATTGTAACTTGAAAACATATTCACAAGTTCAGCATTTTTAACTAGGACACTTCCAGGTAATTTACCTCTTTAGACTGGTCTTTTTCCGAAGCCTCTCCAGCCAGCTCAACAGCACTGTCACTCTGCAGGTTTTCTTGCCCAGTCTGCCCTTGCGTTTCATGCTCCATTCTTTCCTCAGGCTCAGGGATCTGTTCATCCATCTCTGAATTATCTTTACCCTCTTCTTCCTGAAATAACATCAGTTTATTTTAACATTCTAAAAAACATCAGGATACAGAAGGCCAAGGAAGTAACAGGAATACAGATGACAGCAATACACAAGTTTAATAATAAGCACATCTCTGTTATCTTGATGAAGATTCTCACTAACATTATACCTACTCAACATCACATTTGTTTCAGAGCATCATAGAACACATCCATTTCTTAAGTCTTGTATAAGGTAATTAAAAAAAAAAAAATAATCAGGCTTTTATTTATTACTCTCTACCTGAGGTTGAATGCCTTGGTCAGCAGAAGGGATTCCCTTATCTTCAGCAGATTCATTTTTTTCCTCATCAGGTGGTTGTGACTCTTCCTCCTCTTCTTCTGCTGCATCCTCAGTGTTCCCTGCATTTTCTTCTTGATCATCAGCATCTTTGTCCCCTTCATCTTCCTTCTCCTCTTTATCTTCAGAAATGCCTTCTTCAGCTGGTTCTGCATCTTGATCATCTCCTCCTGTCTCACCAGAATCCTCTTCATTCTGTTCTTCTGTCTTGTCTGCCTCACTTAAATCAACAGGTTTCTCATCTACTTCAAAATCATTCCCTTCTTCTGGATTAAAAAAATCAGAAAGGTATACAAAACTTTCAGTGAAGTACACAAACAGTGACTATTACAGATATTTGGAATAAAACTGCCCAGCCTATCAAGAAAATCTTAAAGAAAATACTGAGAATTCTATACATAGAATCTATGATTTTCTATAGCAGATAATTTCTTTAAGTCACAACTGGTTTGTAACTAACAATACAGCAGGATGAATTCCTATTAACTTCTTTTAACCTAATATTCTTGAGGGTCAGTTGACTTTGAGTACAAATGCTTGTAAGTATCATAGAAAAAACTGAAACCACAGAAGCAACTTGACAATAAAATAAGGAGCTTCTGGCATAAATTAGGGTGTATCACTTGGATAACATGAGAAAGCCTGCTCCACAGTACGCGTGAAAGGGAGGTAAAGGAAAATGCTGTAATGTTGAGTTCTTATCCGGCCTGCATTTGGTATCTTGATATTTTGATACACAGAAGTGAATTTGCAGCTTCTTGTTATACAGAATCCTACCACCACCTCTCTTCCTTCTATAGAGAAAAAGAGCTTATTATCTGACTGTTCCTCCCTATTTCCATTTGGCTTTCATCTGGGAATCTGTAGAGAGATTTTCAGCTCTACCTTCACCCTCTTCCTCCTCATCACTCTTCTCATCGTTCTCCAGGTTCAAATTATCAGGAAGGTCCAAAGGTTCAACTTCAGGCTGCTTTTCTTGCTGGCCATGATAAGGATCTACTTCGTTCTCATCATACTCACGCTGTCAGCAAAAGAATGGGGGGAAAAAAAATAACAGGTATGTAACAAGTGGGAGGGAAAGGCAAAGATGAGAAATAAGATACTACTGAATTCTCTAGGACACAGAAATACTGGATACAATATTACATTCTGACCAGTTAAAAACGAATTTCCAGTGGTACACATCCTCATGTACAAATAGCAGAAAAAGATTAATTTCGGCAAATGCATTTACATAAATTGTTACTTCTTCAAAGCAGCATGTTTTGTGTTCAGAATCCAATTTTCCTAGCTGAAAGATTCTGAACAGAATCTGCACTCTTGCAGATGGTGAATGCACTCTTGCATACTATGCAGAATCTTCAAGCATATATACAGATTGAGTTTATATACAGATTTTTGGGATGAGTGCCACTGACTTAAGATATTTCTGTTGCTAAACAGAACAGAACAAGAACTTTTAAGCTTTGTCCATGAAAACATCAGTTCAGTGTAAAGCCTGTTTTGGCAGACATTACAAGTTCAGGTTAGCGCAAACAAAAATTCTTTCTGGATTATGGATCAGAAAATATACATATAATATAACGGATACAGTTTGGTTTATTTTTAGCTCTGAAATGAACTAACTTTTTTCAATGCACTTCACTATTAAATAAAGAGCATTTCAAATTCTCAGAAACACATGATGTGAGCAACAGAATATGGTTTAACAGCAAGATACTCTATGTAGTCCAAATCATTTTTACCTCATCAATTTGTTCATGGATTTTCTCTTTGTTTTCACTGTCGTCATCTTGTTGCTCTTCTTCCTCATCCTTGGGAGGCTGTTTTTTATTATCCTTGTTTCCTGTGCCCGAATTGTCATCTTTTGCGACGAGCTCTGAATCCTCCTATTAACCAACAAATTCAAAAGAAACTCAATTATGCTACCTGCTTCTCAAAGACTGAGTGACAAGACATCATCTCCTACAGAAAAAAACAACACCACTAGATAACTTGTGATACACTCAAATTATCCCTTTCCAAGACCAAGAGCTATGCAAGGGAGTTCATGGTCTAGGTCACATCAAGTTAACAGAGTTTAATTCCTTTGATATACTTCTTCCCAATCCCTTTTCTCTTTACCTCATCCATTCCTGGTCCAGTTTCTTCTGTTTTACTACTGGCATCTTCATCATCATCTTCGTCTTCATCCCCCCAGAGCCTCTCATCCAGTTTATCATCAGCTTCAGCATTATCAAGATTTCCCATCTGCTTATCCAGCTCCTCCTCTTCATCTGAATTTTCATCATTTTCTGTGTACAGTTCAGAATGTGTTTCAGTACAGAGGAGATAAAGCTAACCTTTTTGTTAAGTTCAGAAACAAACAAGCAGTCATACTTGCACCTTAATTTCATCACCCTATGAAGTTAATTGAGAGATGCGGAAAAAGACACACATGCACTAACACCCAGAAGAGCAGGGTCCTAATTATGTGGTTCAGAGTGTTCTCTTGGACATACGGACACACACAGAGCATTCTCTCCCTCAGACTAACAAGTCCCAGGTGCAAAACTTGGATGATTTAAACTCTCTATTCCTTACCCTCTCCCGCCTCCATTTTCAAAATGTTTTGGCATTACTGGGAGGGGAAAGGTCCATTCCACTTAATCTGTTCATTAGCTTGGGAATTTCCCTTCTTGTGCAGATGAACTTATTCTTGGCACTTTGTCAGAGATTTGAAAGTAGATTAACACTACTGTAATTTGTAAGCCACATTAGTTTCAGATGTTCAAGCTGTTACCCTTTAAAGTGAAGAACTGCTACCTTTTGGGTGAGTAGCAACTTGAATGAATCTACCAAATGTTGGTATTTTTTCCATTTTAAAAAGGTAAAGTTAAATTCATTTCATTGCTTAAAAGTTAGCAATAGCTTCATTAGTCACGTCTTGAAGTTAACTACAGCCATGTTCTGAAGTGTTCTGTTGGAGTTCAACAGCTCCACCATGTCAGTGACTAATTTAAAAATGCACCTATAGGTCAGCTCACAACAGGAAGAAAGAATCAGCTCCCTTCATTCCAAAATCACCACAGTGACAGAAGAGAGACAGTATTTTCTTTGTTTGCATTCGTATTAATACTTCTTAGTATTCATACACAAATGGCACTACTCTGTTGTTAACACTGAACACTCTAACACTGAAGTATATGCTTCATTATATAAACGTATCAACCATTACTGGACTGATCCGTAATATTTCTTATAAGTTTGCCATAGTGGAAGGACCAAACCTTTTTTCTCCTGTTCTCCGTCGTGCATTTTTCCTTCAAAGTCTTCTGACATTTCAATTGCATTGTCTTCTCCTTCAATGTCTGGTTTAGAATCTTGATCCTCTTTCTCCTTCTCTTCACCCTTTTGAAAACTGTCTTCTATCTGAATTATTGGTAAAGTAAAAAATTACAATGGATCTTGCCTATATATTAAAGCTTACTTGAAGTACCACAACAATATTTATAAGCTTATATGCAAAGATAAAAGCCAATCTAAACAGGAGATTGAAGGCAACTCCATGTTTCTTTTACCTGAAATATCTACAACACGGCTTTCAAGGGTTCTTTTCAGTTTTACTTGAATTAAACAAGAACAACCCCAAACACTTGCCTGATCTTCACTTTCTATTTTGTCGCTCACATCCTTCTTGCCTTCCCCATCTCCAATACCACCATCCTCATAATCATGAAACTGTGTTGCTCCCTCTCCAGCTTCATCTTCAAGTAATTCTTTTGGCAGACAAAACCCCTACAAAGGCAAACAGAAACTCAAAACTTTCTGTAGTAGTAAGTACATCTTTCAGCTTAGTTTCTACTTAAGACTTTTGTATACATTAAATCTATGCTTACTATATATCCACTGTTATCTCCAATAACTTACCTTTTGGGCAAGCTCTGTAAAAATGCTAGTTAGAACACAAAGCAATTTTCCAGTACTCCTGTGAGATGCCAGTGAAACAGTGAGGTAGAACAGGATAAGGTCTGAATACTTGCAGAGCATGGGCTTTAGACGCACCAGCACATAGCAGGACTGGTTGAAGAACTGCAGTTAAAACCAAAGAACAACTGTCAAACATGATCATGTAGATACTGAGATGCACCTCAGAGGGTGATGATAGAGACTGAAAACAGATGCCCAAACCAGAAATATCAAGTAGGCGAGTTTAAACACAATTTCTAAAGTTTCCAGAGCTTTTTCTAGATTTTCATAAAAACTAAAACTTTTCCTTCTTATTAAAGGAACATCTGGCTTTTGCACCACAGAAGAGTGCCTATATTTGGCCATAATTTGTCACATGCTTCTAGTTCTAAGGTATTGGACAATAAGAAGCAATGCACGTTTAACCACCAAAGTTCACAATTCCAAATCTTTTGAGACCCCTAAGCAAAAAACTCTTGAGAAGAACAATTTTACCTTATGTTTATCTGAAGTGTAATCTTCCCCATAAGATTTCAGGTTCTCCAGGAGTTCTGAAACTGCTAAAATTGCTTTCTGCACATGCAAAGAATCCAAATCAGCAGAAAGATCTTCATCCAAAAGCTTAGTTATATGTCCTGCTTTAATGACGTCAAATGAGGCTGCATCCTCTTTGTCTGAAATACATAAAAAACCATGGAAATCAAGTCAGACATTCTAAAAATGTTACAGCAAGCAATCTAGAAATATCCATCCTATCTGTTTAAACAGACAACTTCTATTAAAATGGCAATTTCTTTATGTATTGGTACCTCTGCTAGACACATAGTTTAAGGAATTTTTAGGTTTGCATAGTTTAAACTCTCCTCCTCCCCCTTACATAAATTAACAAGCTTACCATTTTCCTCTGGAGATTTTTCTTCCTCTTTTCCTTCTTCCTGTTTTCTCTCGACCAAACACTGGATTGCATACAGAACAACACGGATAACAGTTTCCACTTTTGCTGAGAAGTGCTCCACAAACTCTTCATCTGACCGTTGATTTCCTTTTGAACCATAATACAAGCAGTTTTACATAGAAACACATTAAATTACAGGTTACTATGCTTCCCCTATGCAAGGAGTATGATAAGCACTATGCAATTTTTACCACATAGTTCTACTAAAATCTCCTTGCTAATCCTGATCTACAACTATGGTGTAAGATCTGTCATCAAGTGACTAAGGGGAAAAAAACATTACTACTGCACAACTTAAGTCTGGACTAAATTTTGCAAGTTTGAATTTCATCAAGTGTTTCTGGATATCCAAATGAACATAGAGCCATCTTCTGCAATAACCAACCTAATGAATTCTTGTATCTTTATCTAAATTACAAAATGGGCAGAGAAGAATTGTCCTTACCACTGCAATTTGACATGGAAGCAAGAAGCTGTGTTCTCCAGGCTATGAAGTCTGCAGATGTATTATTAACTTCTTCTTGTATATACCTGAGGCTCTTGATAAGGGCCATCTGATTTGCAGCTTGCCTGCCTTCCCCATTTAGAAGAAATAGGGACTCTATGCCTTGTAACTGAGCTGAGACTTCCAGCAAACAATTCATAGCTGACGTGCAAACTTCAAAATCTCTCCTGCAACAAGGAATATCATAATACTGAAAGAAGCATGAACATTTCCATTTAAGATTAAACCTTTTCTTGGGGCAGGGATGAGGGGAAGGCAGCTGATTCTCCATCTTGAACTTATTTAATAAGAAGTTTGACAACAAGCAGATGTGCCACTTATATTCACACTGAAGCAGATAGAAAATGAGAGGCATATATATTGTTGTTGTTGTTACTAAATAGGCTACAGAGCTCTTTTAAAATAAAAATTTCTTCATTAAATTTACATTTGAAATTCACCTCATAAACTAACTAATGAGCTATGGGATGAAATCCCAGGAGACCAAAGACAAACTAAGAAGCTGAGATGAACCACTTTTTTTCTGACTTGTCAGGGGAGCGGGAGAAGACACATACATTTGTTTAAAAAGCCAGGCGCCGCATTTTGCCAGAAAAACAAACAAAAACAAGCTTCAAGAGCACCTGAACACACTTTTCAAGATATGCATAGGCAAACATTTTCAAGATGACATCTTATATGAACATACAGAGATTCAATTTTATGCACATGTAGAACTCACCAGGAATAAAACAAGGTCTCACAAGACTGTTGTCTTATTTTGTCCACTTCTGCTTTCATTGCCTTCACATTTGCCAGCATCGCAGTCAATTGTGTAGCTACCTGCAGCCATAACTGATCCTTATTTCGCATCCTGCATCCAGGAGGCAGTTGCTCAATTGTTACTGGAGTCAGGTATTTTAGCTCTGAGGGAATTAGGTCAGGTATTCCCGTAAAAACATTTCCCATTTCAGGTCCTGAACTCTGACAAATGTTTGTTTTGACATCTGTCCTTTCATTGTCACTGCACTTTGTTAACTCTTCTTTTGGGCAGCATTGTATAAACCAAGAGAGCTCCTCGAGAACCATCACGCACTGCATGGAAAGTTGCTGCAGTCTGTCAGTCCAGCATTGAATACTGTCTTGAGGAGGAAATGCTACATTATATTCTCTGTCAGCAGTCAACCTAGAATCTATCTCTTGTATACAACTCAGGAGGTTCCTGGTTAAGAAGAAAGAAGGAAAAGTTACAATCACCAAGTTTTATGTTATACTTCCCTTTGAAAACCTCAACCTTTAGACTAAGTTCATAAAAGCTCTAGATAATATGAACTCAGTGGAAGTCAAACTTTTTCTGGAAAAACTAAAATGACAGTCTTTTTTTTAAAAAAAGTTTTGCTTAATTACTGAATTTTTCTCTCCATTGCATATGTTTGAGTTGTCCTGAAAACAGAGCTTTGTGAGATTTCTCAGAATCTACACTGTGTTTTCAAACAGTCCTTAAACTCCTGGCCTGATACTCAAATATTAATCATTTTCCTCCATTATAAAAGCAAATTAGATTCTAACACACCTTCATTCTCTGAAGTGCTGCGTAATAGTCAGCTCATAACAAATGATTAATCTGATTCACAATGAAAGTCACAGCAATGCAGATGAGTGTCTTAGAAGTTTTACTGTTCCTGCAACCATAAAGTTGGGGGGTTTTGTTTTGGGCTTTTGTTCGTTTTGTTGCGGTTTGTTTTTCCAAGTTTCCTCGGGTTAACAAATTTTGCACCACTAATCGCCAGTCTAGATTTCCTTCCCTGTACAAAGGAAATAGCTCCTGACCCAACTTCAAAAAGTTTTATGGATTACAGTAGTGATGAGCACAAATATG
This sequence comes from Gymnogyps californianus, assembly GCF_018139145.2. Classification (NCBI taxonomy): domain Eukaryota; kingdom Metazoa; phylum Chordata; class Aves; order Accipitriformes; family Cathartidae; genus Gymnogyps; species Gymnogyps californianus. Next base: position 86,755,655 of record NC_059473.1, on the reverse strand, counting down.
CAGAAGAACAATGGAGTTTGCAGTGAAACTGATGAGTCAAACAATGGAGTGAAAAATCACATCAAGTGAGAAAGATTTCCTGTACACTTTTCCTTTTAGTTTTCACACAAGATCTAGTGTCTCCCACCTTTCTAGAATTTTTCTTTGTAAGCTGTTGAGGTTTCTTCATATTGGCTCAAAGTGCCATCCAGATCATTTATTTGCTCCAAATCAAACCAACAACTTGAACATAGCCAAAATTAACTTAGGCCAATACCAAATGAGAGAGATTTAACTATCTATAGGTTCAACTTTGTAATTAATGACAGTAATTATTTCATGGTCTTCATGTATGCCTAACTTGTTTTTCCCAAATTATTTTGATTCCAAAATATTGGCTGCAATGACAGGATAAACAATACCTAACCTCTTTTTTTTTTTGCCTCCCCCTGCTTTTTTTAAAAAAATCTTTTCTATCTAGGCTTAATTGAGGGGAGGAGAGAAATAGGGAAGTAGGGGGAAGAATTTTATTTTCTTCTACCTTATTTTCCATTTTTCTTGAACTGAATTGCTTACTGTCAAACTCCTTGCCAACATTTAAATGTTGGAAAATGCAAAATACCTCAGTAAGATCCACTGTTCTGTCAATGCAGTAAGAGATCGTCTCTGTCTGACAAGCATCTGCATGAGGTGTGCAGTGAATCCTTTGCATCGTTCAATGCTGCCTAGTCCAATATCCTAAAGAAAACAGATACAGAAAAAGTGGGAGGGAACAGTTAGATGAATAAGCAGACAACATTCTCTGTGCATCCGTTTCATTTCACTGGGCAGGCTGAAAGGTTATGGTTTAATTGAACAAGTCTTAAAATGCAGACAAAAATTATAGTTATTACAGTTTCCCCATCTTCATTTTTCTGTATCTTCCGTATATCCTGCATACAAATTTGATTTTCCAGTAGCTTCTGCAACAACAGTCATATTAAACTGCACTCCACTGCAGCAATTCTTATCAGGAATTTAGTTCCAAACTACTTCCACAATTCATTTTACCAGATTTACTTTCACTCCTTTCATAAGAAAGGATCCCATTTTAAAGCTTAAAATAAACGTTCACAACACAGAGCAAAACTGATCTCAGCTATGTTCCATTATTTATGCCACTGCCAGCTGTGACATTTGACAAGATCACGTTGTAAAACAAGGGGTGAAGCATAGCGAGAAGAGCAGCATCTGGAAGAGATCCCTTTTTCCTGGTATACTGGAAAAGCAGTACTGATTTGGCAGAACTCATTTGTTCCTTCTACTGATTTTAGACCAATTTTTAAGCAAAGAAATATATCGGCACTTTTTGTGTTAGACACAGGCTCCAGCTATGTCCAATTATAAACCTCAACTGTTTTTTTCATGAGCAACAACTAATCCTCGTTTTGTTTTCCTAACAAGCTTTGATTCAGCACTTTGGGAGTTTCCTTCATGCACGAAAAGTAGCAATTTGGGATCTGTTGGGATGAAAGATACTGTACGTTCAACAGATTATTAACTTAGTTCACTCAACTGATATTGTTCAGTCATAAAACAACAGCTTTTAACATGCTGCATTTAATGATTGGCCCCAAAATATCATATTTTGTATCATATTACAGAACATAGCATGATCTCACATCACCTTTTTACTACTAGAAAATTTCAGTCCAAGCTGGTAAAATAAAGTTAACAGAAGTAGGATTTCTATTTTTACTTCAGCGTTTTACCTTGGCAGGGGCTAATAATGCTGTCTGAAGTCTAGAGTGGCGTGCAAGTGACCGATAGAAGTACTTCTGGCATCCATCCCAGGCACAAGAAATCTCTGTCAGCAACCTGACAGCACAAAAAAGTCTGATATTAGAAAGGTATATAATTTCCGTACCTCAGCACACTGGAACCACCAGGTCAGCTCTTCAGCCTAACAAATTTGCTTACAATTTGTTATTTTGCAAATGCATTGATCTTGTAATTCTTCATTTTCTCCACAATTATTCTAGTCTTAAGAAAACATTTAATTTTTAAAATAAACCCTAAGGAAACCCTAAGCAATAGCAGCAAAATCTATATCTTTGAATATCATTTAACACTTAGTGATATTTTTTTTTCATGCAGCTAAATCCAGCTTGATAGGGAAGGCTTTATTTTGGCCTTGATGAAAGATACTATAAACTAAATCCTTACACCTGAGGAGGACAGTAACCAGCATGTCTCAATGACAAAAATCACTTGCTGCCGGAAAAACAGAGAAACATCTAAAAGAACATCCTTCCTCTAGGCAGGTTTCTCCAGAAATGCCCACTTTGAAGTCTGTGTATTTTCTCCTGAAATATCCCATTAGTCAATGAAGACAAAACAATTAAGTAAACCCTGTAAATTACAACTCATCTTTAATAAAATCATTAGCAGTCTACATTCTAATATGATGCTAGCAAAGCGTCCCAGGCAAAGCTGGGCGGTGGAGGGTTAATTGAAATCTAATTCACAATAACAATGAAACCAAGGGTAGAGTTATCAAAAGTGTAAATTAAAAAAACCCTCAGTTGTACGTGCCAGTACAGTATGTACAGGATTTTCAAACTGAGAAGTAATGGGGGGAAGAGAAAGGACTGTCTAAAATCCTAAGTGAATTACATTCCAGAAATTCCAGTCTAAATCCACATACAATAAACTCTATACATTATAGCTGCAATTCATACAATCTAAGGGTTAGAAATACTGTGTACATACGTGGCATCCAGTTCATGTGTACAATTTACTACACCTAATGCACTACGCAAGTCCAGTGGATGTAGGTAGAGTATTTCATGATAGTCTTTTGAACGGGACCAAGAAAGACCTTTCCGGTATGACAAACCTGGAATGAAATTTGAACACACATCCTTTTATGCTCTCATTCTTTTATATGAAAAATGTCACTCATACAGTTGGTATTAAGATATAAAACCTTCTGATGTAGTTTTTTTCCTGATGCTGTCTGATTTTGACAAGTCTTTGAACATACTGCAATTTTTGTAATGTAAGAACACATTATAGCTTAGCTATCTTCATCTGAACATAGGTGAAAAACACAGCTGAAATAAGACATAGACCTGTGTGTATAAAGGAGGTTGGTGGTGGTGGCCAAGAGAAAAAACAAAAAGCCTTGAACCTGTAAGGCAGGCTACAGCCTGAGAAGGTTACAGCTATATACTTTTAAAACTCAGTCTTAAGGCTATTATTTTAGCTATTTTTAAAACTGGATTTAACATGCTCATTTCTCTCAAGCCAATTAAAACACTCCTTTCAAAGTATCCTGAAGATAAGCAGAGCCTATAATGAATACTCATTAGCTATCTAGGTTACGTTGCCATTCTTCCAAACAAAATGGAGAACAAGTCTTAAGAGCAACACTTTTCACTTCTCCTGGTCCTTCAAGAAAGCTGAGTTAGGGATCATCATCTCATTTTTAAGACATGAAAAGGCTGAAGAATGAGGAAGGTAAAGGTGTCACCTGAAATCAAAGACAGAGCCCAGTAAAGAATTCAAATCCTATGTGTTAATTAAGTCACCACAATATGCCATTCCTCCAGCACAAACTTCACAGCGCAGCAATGGCAGATATCCCTTCGGCACCAGTGGGTGCAAAAAATGCCAAACACAGGAAAAGTGTATGTGCTGGAAACCTCCCACTAAGATTCACCTGTGTTTCAGTCATCTAAATAAAAAAGGACCTTAATCTTCTAGGAACTGTTTACTCAGTACACACATCAACAATGTAAGCAGCATAAACTACAAACACTCAAAACTACAACTGAAGCCTCCTCCTGCCTCCCAGAATGCATTTAGGATGGTTTTGTTTTCATTTATTTTCCAAGTGCTGTGACATTTTGAGTTAGTTTGTTATCAAAACTATGCCTTCTTTGAACCCTTCACTTCATGTTTCTAAGCTGCTTTCTACAACCATGAGGAACAGAAATCTTTTTTTTTTTTGATGTTCTTAGGATCACTGCAGGCCAGAAGCTATGGCTTCCAAGAGAAGCACCAAAACACTAAACTCCCTTCAAAAAAGAAGAAAAAAAAATTGGCTAAGTTACATTAATTTCTACTTCTGGCTATGACTTAGCAGAATGATGTCAGACTGCTGTTTGTTTAACAAGACTGCTTACTTCTGCTGGCTTCTAAACTGCTGAGTGACTAAGAACAGCTGATGAATAATTTAACATAACACCAAAGGAAAAGGCAACAATTAATAGTCTGTGTAGGTCCTTTACCTTAAGACTAGCAAGCGGAACAATGGAGACTGGGCTGCTGAACAGGGTGCCTCCAATGATTGCCATCAATAGACCATTCAGTCTCCATGGCTCAACCACACCTCTGCCAATCTGATCTCTGCCAGTCTGTCAATCGAGAGGTGGGCTCTCATTCAAACGAGCTAACTTAATTTCAGTTCTGGATCAGAGAATGGATACAAGATAATGAGCTTCCCTCTTGTTTCTAAAAGCTGGGCAGTGACTTCTGACTGCAGATAAAGCAGATTTCTGCTTCAGAAAAGCTACTGTTGTACATCTAATGGAATGTAACAAGAATAGAAGGTATTTGAAAGGGCTAACACACCAGGCCTCATACTCAACAGATGAAGAGAAAGAGACTTAAATGCTTCCACGTATTAGTGGCTCAATGACTTCAAGAACATAGTATTATGGTGGGTTTAGATGTATTGGCAAAAATGGTAAAATGCTTAAGAACTTTGTACTTTTAAACCAAGCACCTTTTTATTCAAAGCTCACCTGTTTTAGCAAGGCTTTTAAAGAGATCTGACAAAGCCCGTTGCTTCTGCATCTGAATATGCTTTGCCTCTGATTTCTGCTTCTCCTTATCTGCTGTCTGATCAAATGTTAAATTTTGCAGTTCAATTACAGAAACAATGATACCACCTGTACAGAAGACAGCAGGGAAAGGTAAGAGATGTGAAAATTTAATGTACACAAAGCAGCCATGGGAAGATAGTCTGGGAAGGGAATTATATATCTACGCTTTTTCCTGATTTGTTCCATTTATGTTACAGAGGTCAATTATGGTATGGAAATCACAAGAATACTTAACCTGTGAATTGGTCAAGATTTTCCACCAGACTTAAGAATGAATTATGTTCTGTAATTGTTGTACACATTTTCTTCATTTTTTTAGTAAGCTTAGGCAGACGATACTGAAGAGATTCTGTATGAAATGTAATGCCATCCTGACATTCTTCTGGGAGTGCCCTCTGAGAAAAAAAATGAAAGAAACAGTCCAATTATACACACATACTCAAAGCTGTCTTACTTGACCATTAGAAGTAAATCGCTGTAAAAACAAGGGCTAAATTCTGCATTCATCTGAAACCCCAAAACATGCCCACATGATCCTTTGAACAGTTCAGCACCAACACTTGAAGACAACATGAAACTGCAACAAGTGAAACCAACAACGCTGTTGATTGTCAGTAACAGGCTTGCAAACAAACGAACAAACCACAACCAACAAACCAAACCCACAACCAAACATATTAGATTTGCATCAGATTTCTGCCTCCTCACTCTACCCTCCTGATTGTCACAGGACAAGAGCAAGATCAGCAACTCTCCTGGTCTGAAGAAATGGAACAAAGCCTTGGAAGCTGAGAGTAACTGAGCTAACACTCACCCCCAAATTCTGATGAGTTACGATTGTCTCCTTGCATCTTATTAATAAAAACTAATGGATGTGAATAGGAATCTATTTCAGGAAGAAAATTAGTTGACTTCCTCTCTGAGCTGCACAACTTAATTGAGACACACTAAACTGTGGCACTGTGGAACAGGATTTACCATATGTCAGCTAGTCCAAGGCAAATGTTCGCAGTACACAAGCTGTCAGCCAACAGCAAATGTATGACAATGTAGTGCGTTCCCTTATCAGGATTCAAGCTCAAAGTAATTTTATATTTAATCAGAACTTATATATGCACAAATCCTACAGCTACATGATCATTTGTCTGGGTCCTTGTTTAGAAAAAAAGGGTAATAATAATTTCAACTCCCAGTCCACATTACTGCACTAGTAGAGAAGTAACAAATTGCTGCTGACAATATGCAAGCTACTTGGAGATGAAATGTGTAACTGCTGTCATCTCTATATTAGAGCATAGATATTGTGCCAAATCAATACAGAACATGCTTGTCTTTCCATGCTGCATTCCCACCCATCTGCAGTGTTTCATAACACAAGTAAGACCAAAAAGTTGATGATATATTCAACAAATTTGACACTTATATAAGATTTTTCTGCACAAATCAGTGAAAAGCAACACATAGATGAGAAGAGAGAAAATATCCTTCCCACACTTAGAATAAAGAATACAGTCACCTTGGCAACATCTGTTCTAGCAGACAGAATTTTTCTTAATGTGTTGTTTAGCCTCTGAACTTTGGTCTCTTTGTTCTCAAATTCTTCCTGCTTTTGCAAGCAGTCCAGCTGCTCTTCCTTACCAATTTCCACCAAGGCAGGCCGACATGGCTCATTCAGAACAGCTTCAAACTTCTTCATGAATTTAAAGAGGGTCCTAATTACCAAAGGAAAGCAAAAATGTTACTAGGTTTTATAATCCTGGAAATCTCTCAGCTGCTAGAAATAAATGCTTCCGCTGTGTTATGAGCAGAAGAAACACTTTTACATTCAAATTTAACATCATAGAGAAATCATCTAGAAGGAAGGTTTCAAATATAGAGCTTAATTCCAAGCTCTGAGTTACCTGCGTATTTTTTCAACTGATTGTTTTATAGCCCAGAAGCTGACGTCATTCCACTTTGAAATTTTCACAAATTCCTATTAGGAAAATAAATAATCAATGGGATTACTTATATAAATGCAATGAAGTATTTGCATATAAAAGATGATCTTCAAAGCTGATCAGCTATGATGATCTGGCAGTCTTAAAATGCAAGACATCTTAGTGAGTAAATTATTGCATAGGCATCTTATTCTATTAATATATGTGTTTACGCTAAAACTGCTGCATAGCCAAATGTGAAATCCAAACGAGCTTCGCTACTGGGTAAAAATCTCCATGGCTAAATGGGACTGACCAAACATTAAAGACTTCAACCAACCCCCCACCTCAAAAAATAAATTTTTGCCAAAGAAAATGTGTAGTAGGGATTTCAGTGGCCAACAGAGCTATTATATACAAATTCAAATATCTGCTCCACTGTTCCTTTGATTAGATCAATATATTGTCTGATCGAAGTTTCCTTTTACCTTAAGTTCCTTTTCTATAGGTTGACGAAGTTCAGTGATTCTGGCCTCAACACACTCTGAAAACTGCTTGTAATAATTGTATAGATTCCACAGGATGCTGCATAGAACGTCTGGAAGGGACAGACAATAACAAGCTTCTTTTAAAATACGATATTCTTCAGTATCAAGAGGGGAAATGCATACCAGTTTGTTTTTTTTTTTGTAATCATGAAGCTTAGCAACACCAAAAGATGGGGTAAACTGACCAACAGTATTCTTCATGAAAACACAAAAAACAGCACCATAGGCTTGTGTTGTATTTATGAGCTTAGTGATCTGTTTGGAAAGTCCTGAATACCTGATGTATTAGGTCTTGCCAAGATGGAGTTAGTTTTCCCCATGGCAGCCCTCATAGTGCTGTGCTCTGTACTGGTAGCTAGAAAGGTGTTGATAACACACCAGTGTTTTGGCTACTGCTGAGCAGTGCTCGCACAGCATCAAGGCTGTCTCTCCAACATCCACCCCTCATCAGTAGGCTGGGGGTGGGCAAGATCTTGGGAGGGCACGTAGCCAGGACAGCTGACCCAAACTGACCAAAAGGATATTCCATACCATATGACATCTGCTCAGCAATAAAAACTAGGAGAAGAAGGAGGAAGGGGGGGCATTTGTTATTTATGTTTGTCTTCCGGAGCAACCGCTACACATGCTGAAGCCCTGCTTCCTGGGAAGTAGCTGGACATTGCCTGCTAATGGGAAGTAGGGAACCACATCTTTTGTTTTTCTTTGCTTTCTTGTGCAACCTTTGCTTTTGCTTTATTAAATCGTCCTTATCTCAACCCACGAGCCTTTCATTATGTTTTCTCTCCCATGTCCAGTTGAGGAGCGGAGTGATAAGAGTGGCTTTGATAGGCATGTGGCATCCAGCCAGGGTCAAGCCATCACAGTCCTTTTTGGTGCCCAACGTGGTGCCTTTTTGGCGCCTTATCCTTATAGGTTAAGGATAGTAATTGGGATAGGCAACAATCAAAACATGGACTGAACAATGTTAGAAAGCAGAATGATTGTGGGGAATTTCAGTTGTTGTAACTGTGGTGAAGGGACGAGGGGTGGATTGTGCGTAAATTGTCCACTTTCGTTCACTGTTGTGATGATGTTATTTTGATGTGGGGAATTCTTTTTTGTTGATGTGAGTGAAGATTGTGTGATGAATGTGGATTTTAATGATAACTCTTAAATATGTGATTCACAGAGGTGAGGGGTGGAATGTATTGGTTTGCGTGGCAAGGTTTTGGTAGGGGGGGGGCTACAGGGGTGGCTTCTGTGAGAAGCTGCTAGAAGCTTCCCCTATGTCTGATAGAGCCAATGCCAGCCACATCCAAGTTGGACCCACCGCTGGCCAAGGCCAAGCCAATCAGCAACAGTGGTAGCGCCTCTGGGATAACATATTTAAGAAAGGAAAAAGAAGTTACAGGGGAGTAGCAGTTGCAGCCAGAGAGAGAGGAGTGAGAAGGTGTGAGAGCAACAGCTCTGCAGACCCCAAGGTCAGTGAAGAAGGAGGGGGAGGAGCTGCTCCAGGCACCAGAGCAGAGATTCCCTTGCAGCCTGTGGTGAAGACCATGGTGAGGCAGGCTGTCCCCCTGCAGCCCATGGAGGTTAACGGTGGAGCAGATATCCACCTGCAGCCCATGGAGGACCCCACGCCAGAGCAGGTGGATGCACCCAAAGGAGGCTGTGACCCCATGGGAAGCCTGTGCTGGAGCAGGCTCCTGGCAGGACCTGTGGACCCACGGATAGAGCGGAGCCTGCGCTGGAGCAGGTTTGCTGGCAGGACTTGTGATCCCATGGGGGACCCACGCTGGAGCAGTCTGTTCCTGAGGGACTGCACCCCGTGGAAGGCACCCACACTGGAGCAGTTTGGGAAGAACTGCAGCCCGTGAGAAGGACTCATGTTGGAGAAGTCTGTGGAGAACTGTCTCCCATGGGAGGGACCCCATGCTGCAGCAGGGGAAGAGTGTGAGGAGTCCTCCCCCTGACGAGGAAGGAGCAGCAGAAACATGTGATGAACTGACTGCAACCCCCATTCCCCGTCCCCCCGCAGTGCTGGAGGAGAAGGAGGTAGAGAAATCAGGAGTAAAGTTAAGCCCAGGAAGACGGGAGGGATGGGGAGAAGGTGTTTTTTCAAGATTTGGTTTTATTTTTCATTATCCTACTCTGATTTGACTAGTAATAAATTTATTTTTTTTTTCCCACAAGTCCAGTTTGTTCTGCCCGTGACAGTAATTGGTGAGTGATCTCCCTGCCCTTATCTTGACCTATGAGCCTGTCGTTATATTTTCTCTCCCCTGTCCAGCTGAGGAGGGGAGTGGTAGAGCAGCTTTGGTGGGCACCTGGTGTCCAGCCAGGGTCAACCCACTACACTTCATGGTCAGGTTGTTGTAAAGAAGACTCAACGCATGTAACGCTAACAACTTACCCTTTTCTGCTACTTGAGGCATCAGCAAGACATGGCAGTGGAAAACCAGTAGCGCTTGAAGTCGTGCATGAAACTCTCCCAGCGTGGATCCTTCAATGAAAGCTTGTAGTGTGCTGACCAGCGTTTTCAGATCCATTTGCTCAGTTTCTGAACATTGCACCAGAAATTTACAAGGAAAGGGAGAGGGGGGAAAAAAAAAAAAAAACCAAAACCCTTCACATGAAAACTGTCGTCTGCTCTTTGTAAACTTCCAACTAAGTATCAGGTCTCTATTAGGAAACGGGGTGGGGAGGGGCAGGAGGGGAGTATTCTAGTTTAATAATAAGTAAAACCAACAAACAACACATTGGAAAAAAGGAGACAGGACAAGAGAGGCAGCAGTAAGATAGCGACCGAGGAGGCCAGCTACATGTCCAATTTCAGAGTGCATCAAGTATTTAAAGAATACTTGCTATTCTCTATGAATGAATGGCTTTTTCGGTCATGATGAGCCATACTATAAATTAATCACTGCCAGTTCCTTAACTCCTCAAAATCATCAAGACAGAAATAGATCTTGGAAGAATCTGGTAGAGAATACAGTGTATCTATGTGTCCTGGTTTCAGCTGGGATAGAGTTCATTTTCTTCCTAGTAGCTGGTATAGTGCTGTGGTTTGGATTTAGTAGGAGAATAATGTTGATAACACACTGATGTTTTCAGTTGTTGCTAAGTAGTGTTCATACTAAGTCAAGGATTTTTCAGCTTCTCGTGCCCAGCCAGCAAGAAGGCTGGAGGGGCACAAGAAGCTGGGAGGGGACACAGCCAGGACAGCTGACCCAAACTGGCCAAAGGAATATTCCATACCATATGATGTCATGCCCAGTATATAAACTGTGGGGAGTTGGCTGGGAGGGGTGGATCGCTGCTGGGGAACTAACTGGGCATCAGTCAGTAAGTGGTGAACAACTGCATTGTGCATCACTTGTTTTGTATATTCTAATTCTTTTAGTATTGTCATATTATTATTATTATTTTCCTTCCTTTCTGTCCTATTAAACTGTCTTTATCTCAACCCACGAGTTTGGGGTTATACCACTGGGTGGGGGGAGTGAGTGAGCAGCTGTGTGGTGCTTAGTTGCCGGCTGGGGTTAAACCACAACACTATGGAAGACGACATGCTGTCCACTTGGAGATGTAAAATAACCCAAGGATATGAAGCTCGTCAAGTAAGTGCATTAATTAGACATGAGATTGGAAGAACCCTGCCTCATGCCAGAGGATGCTAATTTCATCTTTACAATTTCATTAAATTTTGGGGAGGCAAGGGACTGAGAGCTATATTCTTTCCCCTATTTTACGTAATGTGAACACCTGCAGATAGATTTGCTAAGAATGTTATGTACCAAAACATACTTACTGTAAGAATCCTTTAGGCTTTATACAGAATGCTAAAAGCAGTTCAGCTGGGATATGAATTATGCTTTGTGCAGTTAAAAAAATGAGGTGCGTTTTCCAGCTGCAGATGGAGGCGTCCTACCCTCCAAATCTGTTTGAAATGTTTATATGTGCATGACATACAGTTACCACAGTTCTACTTTTTTAGATACTTTTTACAGACATCTTTTCTTTACACGACCTATAACGTTAGAGAGACAAAGGTGGTTCCAGAAATAAATACCAAGCAAAGTTCACTCTGTATGGAAGACCCTATACAGTCATGGAATTTATTATAAGGCAAAAGGTACAAGAACTACACCTGAAAGTGCATTGTCAAACTCCAGCATTTAGGACCTTAATTATGCATCCTTAGTACTTGCTAGAACTGCCTCACACGTTCATATAAGGACCGCACTTACCTTCTGTGTTTGCCTCTGTCTGTTCTTGAACATACTTCTCAATCATCTGATAGATTGAGAACCAGTGCTTTCTGGATTTCTCTACATGCTGCTTCATAATATTGTCCAAACTTACTGACCAGCAACTGGAAACAATAAGGACAGGGAGAGAAGAAAAAAAAAAAGCAAAAATGTTGTGGGTAGTTTGGGCTCCAAAACAACACAAACTTTATTCTCTGTTTCAACTAAACTAAAGGAAAATTTTACAGGATGGAATAATATGCACATATGCTTAATATACACAATATTAATTACGCAATTAAATATGAGAGAAGAAACGCAGGAACTAGGGACGGTAAAACAAAACCAGTCAGAGCCAGGGTCAACAGTTTCTATTCACAAAACTTGAGGCAGACTTGTGGAATTCCTGATCATGGCATACTGTGGATATAAAAATTTTACATGGTCCTAACAGGAGACTGGACAATAATTTTTAAGGAAAATTTAATGGGGGTTGTTAAATAGACAAAACACTGCAGGCTCAGTAAACCCTAGGATGAAAACAGAACACTGGGACAATATTAGGATGAAGTACTGTAGTTATCTGCCCTGCTTCTACTCCTCTTGAGCCACATACATAGGGTCACCATGGGCTGGACATGCTCATTCTGAGCCAGTACAGCTGCTACTTTGAGTTTTTTCCCCCACATTGTTACTGGGACAGACAGACAGACACCCCCCACCCCCCCCAGAAGCATGTTCCATGATTAAGTCAATTCTGCATTGGAATGTGTCTCCCTACAGAGACAGAAGCTTACAGTATCTAAGAAAAAGTAGTAGGGAAGGACAGTTCTTACTTCAACTCCAATCTACGCCACTGAATAATCAGTTGTGTGACCAAATCAAGATGTTTTCGCAAGGACAAAGCTCGACTAGCATTTTCCTCCCAGTCCTGAGGGGAGAAAAAAAAAAAAAAAAAAAAAAAAAAAAAAAAAGGAATCCCCTTTATACAAAGCCAGAAATTAGTCTTTGCATAGCAAGACTCATGCAGTACTCTGGATTATGTTCCTACGCCTTAAACTTACAGCATGGAGCAAATTCACTTCCCCAAATCCTGGCAAGCAGCCACCTTTCAGTTGTTTTTATCATGGTACCAATACAAATAAGGAAACATAAAAGAGAAAACAAGAAGTTTCCCTTAGCTCTTTTCTTACCTGTGCCTTTGCAAGAAGAATTTCCAAGCCATTCAGGAACTTTGAGAGAGGACTAGATAGTGGAAAACTCCGGATTCTGTCCATCACAACTAACAGCTGCAGAATAAAAAACAGGCATTCAACCTATAGTAACTGATCTTCAACAGAAGCAGTCATGAAGTCAAGCGAATTTGTATTAGCATAACCCTCCTCTGCAAGGGATAAGAATAATTTTTTTTCATTTGAACTGCTTCCTCATTTTAGCGTAAGCTCACTAGTAGTTCAGTGAAGGCTAGTGCACTCAGAGAAAGGAGCACAAATGACCTAATGCAGAGTTCCCATCGATTCTGAGTTTCTGCATTACTCTAAGAAATACAATCTGAGGGCCACACAGGCCCCGTAAGAGGGACCAGAGACATCCATTTTAAAGCACTATGAAAAAAATCATTTTGGAAAAAAAAGCAGGAGCCCGAACAGCAAAAGACCTCAAGAATCTTTGAGGCATGGCAGGTTGAAGATTGCTTAAAGCTGTAAGATCAGAGTAGGCAGTGAATACCATTTAACATTTCATAACTAAAATAGAACAGCTAATAATATCTAATACCTCTTCAGAAGAAACAGGTATGACTTCAAAACATCTGCATAAGTAATACAAACACCTAGGCAAGCGTATGTGTACACATGTTTATGCATATCTATACACATATTTACATACAAATGCAATTCTAAAATGCTCCAGTTTTCCCCAAACATTTGTTGAGGTGTTTTTACCTGCACAAGTACTGGATGCTCTGGCCATTCCTGCAGCAGCCTGTTTACTTCTTTAGCAAAACTATCAAGTACAGGTTGGCACTGTCGGACTTGCTGAATATTAGGATGCTGGTAGAAGTCATACGGGCCATCTTGCTGCAGCACAAGATCTGAAGTTAATTCTTCAAAAAAGGTATTGTGAAGAAGAGTGCTAACTAGAAGTTGGCTTCCCAAAAGACTATCATTTATTTCAGCACCTAGGAAGCAAAAAAAGGAAGACCCCACACATGCTATTAATTCTTTTTTCAGCTGAAAGTTCTTTTTTTTTTTTTCTGTTATGTTACGTTATGTATTACAAGGATATAAGAATATGACATATATAAGCAATGAGATGAGAGTATGGAAGAAGAGAGACACACTTAAAAGTTTACATTCTATATTTTATCAAATTTTTGTATAAAAATAAAATCAGTATCCTGAAGGTGAGCTGCGATCCTGTCTGAAGACCACAGTTCCTCTGTGCATAAATTCACATCAAGGAGGTATTTACTACAAAATTAGTAGCGAGACTCTGAAAAAATAATCCAACACACATTGAAAAAAAAAAAAATCACATATATTACACCTCATGTATGAACACAAAAATAAGTTACTGCAGAAAGAGCAGTCCTGTTGCATTATCTGCTTAACTGCACATATAAGCATTTATTAGATTAGAAATGAAATATAGTTCTGCTTTGAGAAGTGATGAAAATATTATCTTGAGGTCTTGCACATTGTTATAATGATTTTTCACACCAAGCATGCCAAAATTCAGGGTAAAAATAATCGCTTTTTTAAAAATTACAGAAGCTCCATTAAAACTTAATTGCCAATTTTATGTCTGGGTAATTTCTGCAAGTGCATCATCTTCCACAGGATTATGCAGATGCAAGCGAGCAAAGTTCACGGGACAAATTTGTCCTGAACACAGGACAAATTATTTGGGAAAAAAACCCTGGTTTTGTGCCTCTTCCCCATAATAGGTCTGTTTCATGACCTGCAATACGATTAATTTGAAACAAATCATTACGAAGCTAAACCTGCACATCTGAAATATTGCTAGCAATCTTACCAATTAAAGGATAGAATTGTGACACCAGACATGCACCAGTCTGATAGCAGGAAATAAATGTACTGAAATAATGTTTGGCTTGATGAGAAGGCAGACTTTGTTGATACCACAGGGATCGAGCAAAGTTCAAGCACAACTGTTGATGAACCATCATTACTGTTTGCATAGAGCTCTTGGACAAAAGGGCTCTATCAACTTCCAGCTCGTCTTCCAATGGATCTTCAGTTTCCATTTTTTCTTCTAGGCTTGGCTGAGCTGTGATATCTTCAAAGTCCTGCAAATTACATGATAATCGAAGGTCAATTATAATTTCTTCCTTTAATGCCTCCCCTCCCCACCTCCCTTTTTGGCATTGCAACAATATGCTAATGATTTGGAGCTGTCACTATATAGATACACTGCCTACCTCACCAGCTCAGATGTCAGTCTGAAACAGAACACAGGTGAATAGATTAATTAAGGGCATAACCACCGCAGGCAAGAGCACAGTACGGCGAGCCCTAAGCTGCTGCCAACTAAATCTCTTTCAGAAAAAGCAGCAGCAGTCGTGTCTGCTGATAAACCACCTCAACACTGTTTGGTTGCTTGAAGATCTGAACTATTATATCCCAACAACACAATGACACACATAATTGTGTCGTGCATTTCTGTACTGCGCAACATTGCTCGGTGAAGACACACTTCAAAAATCATTCAGTAATGCAGGCTAGTTAAATTTGAAAAAATCTCACAGCTTTATTTAATCAAGGAGATTAGCCTTCTTCAGAGGTAATTAAACCTCAGCAGACCTTACTTGCTAAATGAATCAAACTCCTGAATTTTACAACAAATAACTAATGATATTGTCATTCAGTAACTTGAAATTATTCAACTGAACCACAGTACAGTTCAAGTCCAAAAGTTAATTCCAAAAACTTTCTACAAGCAGAAGGGATAATAAACTAAAAGCACAGTACTTAATACCTTTCTATGAAAAATCTACCGCACATTTTTCTTTTGGCTGAAGGAAAAACTGCTTCATTCCTCATCGCATTTTACTTATAGCATGCCTTTCCAGGAGCTACTTCAGACATAATTTTTATGTTTCATTACAGTTGCTACCTTTTCATGAAGGGGAAATCTCCTCCTAAATTCTTCTTCTTCCTCCTCTTCCTCACTCCGTCCTTTCCCATGCCTTTTACTTCTATATCTGTACAGACTGTGTTCCATTGCTTCCCGCTCTTGAGCACGGCGTTCCTGTTCATCCCATTCATTTATAATTGCCTAAGGAAACACAAAGCAGCATGCTTTTACACAAGTTAATGTTTAAAATCACCTCATATTTCATCAAAGGGGCAGCATCTATCTTGTCTGGCTCTTTGCTCCTCTACAGTTTACAACGGTATAAATCAAAGCCATCTAACTTGAAGGAAGATTTGTAAATTGCCCTCTCAACAAACCAGTGAGGAAAAAGCACAGAAAACAGTATGCAACAGAGTGCTTGGCCAAGTTCTAGTCTCCTTTCTCAACCATTTTATAAAGAAACTCTCTACAAAGTTTTTGGGGGGTTTTTTGTGTGGTTTTGGGTTTTGTTAGTTTTTTTAATAAATAAAATCTTTGGTAACCATCACAGGCCACAATTTTATGCCTTGATAAATCCAAACAAGTTAATCCAATATTTTAGATTATGTTAAAATTATCTTTTATCAATTCAATGCGGGGGGGGGGGTGGGGGGGTGGAAAGAGACACGTTTAAGAACATTATACTGACAATTATCAAGGTAGAATCATAGAATGGCTTGGGTTGGAAGCGATCTCCAAAGATCATCTAGTTCAAACCCCCTGCCATGTGCAGGGACATCTTCCACTAGATCAGGTTACTCAAAGCCCCGTCCAACCTGATCTTCAACACTTCCAGGGATGGGACATCTACAACTTCTCTGGGCAACCTGTTCCAGTGTCTCACCACCCTCACTGTAAAAAATCTCTTCTTTATGTCCAATCTAAATCTACCCTCTTTCAGTTTAAAACCATTGTGCCTTGTCCTATCACTACAAGCCTTGGTAAAAAGTCTCTTTCTGTCCTTCTTATAAGTCCCCTTTATATACTGAAAAGCCACAATAAGGTCTCCCCGGAGCCTTCTCTTCTCCAGGCTGAACAACCCCAACTCTGTCAGCCTTTCTTCACAGGAGGAGCGTTCCAGCCCTCTGATAATTTTTGTGGCCCTCCTCTAGACCCACTTTAACAGATCCATGTCTTTCCTGTACTGGGGACAAGGTAGTTTAGTGCAAGAATCCTGGCCATTGGCATTCAGCTCCTACCTGACACAGATGTCTGAAAAGTTGCAGAGATTTCTTGTCCATCTCTCCTCTGGATAGTACATGGCATCGAAGATGCAACAAAGCATTCACTAAGAGCTGTTCCACAGTTGGGCAAGGCTGCCCTACTCCCTCAGATTCTACTTCAGAGTGCTTCAGATAAAACTTTTTAAGTCCATGAAGGACCTCAACTGAATTCACTGAGCACAAAATTTCTGCACGAGCAAAGTAAGTGGGGAAGGCATGGCCAATAGAAGGAAATGTCAACAAAGAAGTGAGGAGGTTGGTCAGATCAGCTGGACGCACAAAACTTTTGAGCACCGTATAAACTTCAGAAGCCACTAATCGCATGCCGTGTTGCAACTGTAAGATGGCAGCTTGCAGTGGAATGATGGCATCAGGGAACACAGCATACTCCTCTGCCAGGTGTTTTCTAAACTGATGGTGTGATTGTTGCCAAGATGCTTCTTCATTTAACAGGTTTTGTATTGCCTGGAGTGATTTAGGTCTTTCCCCACGGAGGAACTGCAGAAGGCGGCCTAAAAGATCTTGGACTGAAGAAATCCGTGCTATGCTGCTGATGTACTGGTGAGCCTCCTGGTATAAGCACTCATAGGGTGGAGCTGGAGGCCTGAAGGCCTTTTTTCTGGAAAGACTGCTTATTTGCTCCTTCAACCTTTGCATTCTTTCATGCAACAGTCTGTTAAGAAATAACATTGACTAGTTTAGACATAGAAACATGTTTTTATATATATATCTAACATAAGTTATATAAAAAGATTCATCAGAAATATGCTGCTAGTTTGTGTGAAACAGCAAATAAGGAAAAAAACAAGAAACGACACCTGTATAGCGTGCATATGTACTTCTCTTCCCGTCCCCCACTTCAAACTTCAATTACTTTTTTGCTTGCTACCTGACAGCTTTGTGAGCATTAACAAAAATGTAGTATTACTGGAAGCAATTGGTAAAACTCAGCCATTCAGAACTTGCTTTCAATGACTATCATTCCCTTTAAGCAATAGCATAGAACTATCAGATCCTCTACATGTATAATAATGAAATTGAAAACTTCCATTAATAGTGGAAAATCAGGAATAATATCCAGTTTTTATCTCCATATACAAGGAACACCTGGAAACCTGCACAAAGGAGAAATCTCTGTTCACTTAAGATTTCCTCCTTAAGTTCCTCAGATATAAGAAAAAAAAAACCACCACCACAACAATGGCTACAAATTCTGAATGTCAACAGTGTACTCTATGTGGTAAGATATTTAATTCATCCACAGCACCCTAGGCAAAGCCTGTTGCTAAAATACACATCTGGAGATTTCTACCCAGTACAAATCAGTCCAAAAACTCCTGAAAATAGCACTGTCATCTGTTGAGGCCTTGAAGCGTTACAGTGATAGATACACAGTCCATCTCATTTCAGTTTGTTGATAACATTGTCACATTTTAATGAAACTACCATAATTTACATGTATGGCTTTATTTTCACTTCTGGGCATAGCTTCAATTTTATCAAGATATGAAGGCCACTGCTTTAATTGTTGTATTTACAGCAGTACAAAGTGTGTACAGACAATTCCTTAGTCACTGCAAGTAAACAGAACAGCTTCTGTGTTTTTCTTTACCACCTCAACATGCAAATTGGTACTTTCAAGTCAGCAACCCTTATTTCTACAGAAGAACACAAAAATTGTAAAGCTGTGGAGAAAAGCTTTGGAGCCCGACCATCCAAAGATGACATTTCCAATCTAGAAGAGAAAAGTTAAGTGCCTGAGATGTTACCTGAGATGGGGATGAATATAGTTGCTGACTGCTTCATCTTCAATACTTTTTCCTGTATGCAGCTGGGATGATAAATCATTTGTTTTCCATTCACACTCCAGCTGGTATAACTAAAAAGGAAAGAATAAACCATGCTCTGAGGTTCTGGTTTTGGTGACCAAGGAGGTACATCATCTTCTTGGACATTAAAAGAAGTTCTAACTGTATAGTTTAAAAATAACGACCAAAGATTTGCCTAAGAACACCTAAGCCAAACTCCTTTGCATTGATTTCATACATTACAGAGGTAAAAGCAAACTCAGCTCCACACTCACCTCTTCTTTTGCATACTTGAGCTTGTATTCTCTTTTAACAGCTGGATCAAACCTGGTCTGTGGAAGCCACACCTGGATCTGCACCAAACCAATATTCACCCACAGGCTTCCTCGCCAAGCTGTCTCTGGTAATTCCTTAAGCCCTTCCCCAAAGAACTGCTGCAAGCAAGTGAGCAGGAGAAACAGGAGTTCTTTAGGAAGTAACTCCTGATCAGTGATGCTTCTAAGTATCTTGAGAAGGTACTCATATGCAACAGGATCCTTGAGGTAGAGCTTCTCACAGCACTCCAAGAATTCTTCTTGAAGATCCACTGGAATCAGATCTACCAGGGCAGAGAGTTGTCTGCCTAGCATTATCCCTTGTAGTCTAGCATCTGTGTATCTGGAGGCAAAGGAACGAAAAAAGTTTACACATGGTAAGCAAACTTCCGTAACATGCCTGATTTAAATAACATATATGTGGAAGAGAGGGGTCTTAATACCTAAAATCTGCTATTGAAGAGACAGCCAGGTTGGTCCACAGTGCTGTGCTGACTTCGTGAAGCTGCCGAGCCCTCTCCATCCATTCTCCCAGTGTCACATGGGATGATGACAGAACAGGAAGCCCACTCACATCCCACTGGCTTGTCTTGCTGCTGCTAGTTAGAATTTCAAAGAAGCACTTTGAGAAAACGGCTCGGGTCAAAATACCTGGGCCCTAAATTAAGAGATTAAGAGTTAGATTGTTCAGATGCAACTTGCACTAACTATGCTAGAACTTACAGTACTGCTTTAGAAAGCTGTTGAATTATTTAATAAAAGAGTATTCAGCCTAATTGTTTGATTAGGTCAGAAGAGACAAACCTTCATAGAACAGTTCAGATGGGATTTAGAAAAGTTCTTTTCCTCTGTCACAGGTAGCGGCCTCCAAGTCAACCAGTAGTCTGGGTCCGTGGTGAAAGTACTGCTCCAAAAGGATGCTAATGCAGCATTAACTAGTTGAGATGACAGAATAGACATTTCTTCAGGGGATATCTGAAGAGAGAGAAAAACCTAGAGCTGAGAATAATTTACAGGGAGCAAAAAAGAATCAAGCACACCCCCCACACCCCCCCAAAAAAACCCCAAACCCCAAGGGAAAACAACACAAAAACAGAGTATTACACTTTTTCAGTAAGGATAGTACAAGATATTCCTCAAGATCCTTTTCAAATTCACATAGCGTTTGCTTGCATCTCTTCTCAACAAAAAGAGTACACTTCCTGAGGTCTGCACTGCCTCCTTTTGTCTGTGGAATATGCAGTGTGTTTACAGACCAAGTTTTTGGAATACATCCTCTAGTCTACGACTGTGCAACTTTCTGTTACAATACATGAGGTTGCATAAGCATGAAACAGATAAAGCTATCCAATATTCTGCTCCAGAGCATTTAAAGTGAACTTGCTGGTTTACTGAGCTTTTATCATAGCTAAATATTAACCAATCAGAATTTCTGACATTAATTTTTTTTCATATTCATTTCTGCAGAAAATGCATCAAATAACTGTCTCAGTCTATTTGACTTGCAACACAGACCTAAAAAAAAATTTAGAGGCACAGGAACAGAGGCAAGTATTTTTCAGCACAAAATTACTTTGAATACATAGATACAACCAGGCTGGCACTCGCCATTCAATCACCTTCCTGTTTTCCATTAGGTCACAAATGAATGAATGGAACAATAGTACCAAACTAGATCATATAGAACTATGTTATTTAAGACTTCGTTGTGTTTTATTTACATTTTAATGTTGTGTTTTAATTACATTTTTTGCAGGCTCACAGTTAATAACCTTTCTTATTAAAAGAAGGAACAATTACTGTCAGGCACAGGTAGAAAAACTGCATCTCAAAAATCTTACAGAGATATACCCATTTTGAAGAGTCTGTTGAAAACTTCTGCAAGAGTAATTAAACTAAAACTTGTTCTTACTTCATTAAGGTGTAGTAAGTGCCACAGTCCAGATAGCTGGTGAGAAGCAGCTGGTGTCAACTTCAGGGAAAAAGCTATAAGCTGAACTAGATCTGAACATATGCTTAATTCTTGACTGCAGTTCTCCCTGTAGCAGGTAAAAGAAATACAACCTAAGTAATGCTTAAGCAGGGCACATGAAATAAATCATTCTGATAGTAAAACAAATTGAGAATGGCAGGCGAAGTCACAATAATGAAGACTCCCTGAAAGGTTAAAATGACAGCATTTTAAACACTGGAGGAGAACAAGCACTCAAATAATACTCAGAACACTTGCATTCTTCAAAGTTGGCAAAATCTAAATACAATAAAAGGAGGAAGAAGTGGAATCTTCTGTTAACTATAAGCTACGTGTTTAGTAAAACATACAAAACATTTGGAGACAAACTGTCTTCCAGGTTTATAGTTCTTGTAGAAACCAGAACGTTGCTGAACTTAAGAGTGATTCAGTGATTCTAGGAGTCTCACTGCACAAAAAAATTACTTTCACTGAAATCCATAGATGAAGAGCTCTTTTTTAAGGAATGGTAAAACAGTCAAAAAATAAATACACTTGGCCCCTTAAAACAACACCAACACTTCTTAAATTAATAATGTTAATTTAAACTATGAGTACGTGTGTAGTTTACACAAAAGGAAGCATGCATGCTAGTGTACTTTCTCCATCACCAGGTGTAATTCAGTCTTTCTGCAGTAGCCCCCAGCAACATGGCGATAAACATCTTCATGTTAATTCCTAACATGAAGGACTCTTCTATTTCATTAAAAGGCAAATATTATGTATTTCCAAAAGGAAAATACTATGTACCATTTACTACATAAAAGGTTTTAGTTTTGCTCCACCTATAATCCTTTCTACCATTAATAAAGCAATTTCTGCAGTCTAATGTGTTTACTCCAAGGGGCTTGAATATCAGCATTCCTATATTTGCATCAATAAAGTAAGTTAGAAAAGAAGAAAACTACTTCCTCAATATAACACTAAACTACTCCTTTGCTGATACTTTTTATAGCTGCCCAAGTGCAATTCTGCATGCAGACAAGGACTGCATAGGCATTTATATACATAAATATTATATATGTGTGCACCACATACATACATACGCACATACACACAGCTATATATATAATATGTATGTACACACACACACAGAGATTTACATACAGATGTAAAGCACCGAAGTTACAGCTTTTAGCTAGGGATTCTGAATCTCATGAAATGAATATAGGATTTCTTTCTCCAACCTTCTTACCTTCTTGCACAAGCCTTGGCCACGTAGTCTGCTGTCAGTTTGTACTGCCAGAGCATGCCCATGTATTCCATTGCAGGCCACAGCTGAACCCGACTGCAGAGCTGGTTTAACAACGTAGGGTCTAACTGGTTGGAGATGGTATCTTCAGTAAACTTTTCTTCTGAATAACTACACACAACTCCTTCTGCTCTCAGTTGTGAATGTACAGCTTTCAAAAAAATCCTTAGTTGACCTGTTTGACAGAGTGTAAGAGGCACATAAATGCATGTACTGTATTTCTTGCCAGTGAACATTTCACTTTCTTTCCATTTGTACATAAAAAGAATGGAGATGGCAGAAATCATCCCGTTAGGCTCTTCAAAAGTGTTACCTACCCAGACTAACATCTTCTAAATGATTGGCTCTAATTATCAGGCCATCAGCTTGCAGCAAGGCTTTCTTCACCTTCCATCCAGTGGCAGCAATTTTCAGACAGTACATTTTTTCCTGCCATCTACTTTCTCCAAAGGCCAATCTTAGCTCCAAGACGTTAAGTGGTTTGCTGAGAACTTTTAACTGAGAAAAACATTCCATGCCCAGTTTATCCTGAAAACACGAAAAGGACATTTGAACAAGCGGCAGTTTGTTTCAACAGCGCTAACAAACAAGATCTGTGACTGCAGTCAAAACTAAAATTTCAAATTCACATGCACACAACTGAAGTACAAGTATATATAAACCAACCTGTAACAACAACTTAAAAATAATTCTTTTGTAGCCCTACTCAATATGTCAGGAAGACAGAAATTGAAACAGCTGGCCACAATTCCTCCTTGTCAAGTTTTTTTTTTCCTTCATGAAGAAACTACATAGATTATACAGACAAACAATACTTCAACATAGCAACTTACCTAAACTAAGGGCAATAAATACACAATAAAAACGCCAGAAGCTACTGTCACTTAAAAGAAACTACAGTTTACACCTGCAATTTAAATACATTTGGATGCCTAGAAAAATCTCCCAAAATTCTTAGTAAGCACTGAATGTTCTTCAGAGTCCCACAAAGTAACTGCGTGCGGTTTTGAACAGCTGAGTATCTGAGAGATAAGGTCATAAAAACCTAGGTCTAATTACTAATCACCAACATGAGCAACCTACAGGACTACTTGTGCCCTGCTTTTTAAAAAGAATTTACATTCTCTAAAAAAATTTTACTGTAAGATTTTTTTATTGAATGACAAAAATGGCTGAAATAACTTAAGAAAAAAACCCCAAACCTGTCAAAGTTAAGAGGCCTTGTCTTGGTAAGTCATAATGCAGGCCCATCCTATGCTGTATAAAAGGAAGTACACAGTCTATTCTATATACACGTATGTTCACTAAATAAGCAAGTGGCATACTGATATTCCCAAGTCTCCAGAACAGAGCAAGGAGTAATATTTTTATGCTTGGGCATCACTCTATATTAAATGACTGCTATCTATACAAAGCATAATTAATAGTAGAAATGCTATCTGGATAACTGATATATTTCACAAAAAGAGGTACATTAAAAAGACAGTTTCATCGTATGTTAATCAATCTAACAAGTCCAAAAGGAATGTATTTTTGCTGGCCTGGAAAGCAAGTGCTGTAAATCTTTATGATTATTTTAAAGCATATTTGGACATCGCTGGAAATACAAATCTTTTGCAGAGTACTGATACCTTAAAAGGAAGAGGTCTTCCTAGAGACTTCTGTAATATCTTCATACTGGCAGAAATACCAGCAGGATTGGCCAAGCAGCTCTGAATCTGCTGTGAAACAGATTGAATTTCCTTGGAAACCCTTGTAGATTTAAAAAAAAAAAAAGGGGGGGGGGGAGAGAAAAAAGCCCACACAGTTAACTCAGAAGTTTGAGAAACAAGGCAAAAGGATGCACAAGAAAGGACAGTCCCTTCTCTTATCCTTCCACTAAAGGGGTAAAAATTCTAGATGATCATTTGGGCAAACAGAAGCCCAATGCAAAGAAACCTGAAATTTAAAAATGAACAGCTATTTAATACATTGTACTTGCATCACTAACGGAACACAACTTGGACACTAATGGCAAACAATGCTAATTACCTACAATACTAAAGAAAAGAGTAATTTATAAAGCCATTTAACAGAAACACTAATCAAAACCACTCACTTGTGCTGGTCTGACCCAATAAGCATCTGAGGAATTCTGTCAATTAGATGCTTCATAACCCAGTGCCAATGCAGAGACAGAAGTGACAATCCTGGCGAATCCACTGTCAGAGTGTCAGAGACTGCCCAGAACCGGTCACGCCACAGCAAGCAGTATAAAATCTAACAACAAGCCAAAAAGGTTACAGTTTTCCCATTGCTGCATGTTACAGAATACTTTGTACTTTAAGCAAGACAAAAAGCAAAAACACCATCACTTGCATTAACTTCAGACTCACACAATGCTTTGTGTTTAGCTGTACACAACCAGTACTCAACTATATATTCTCTAAAAATACCACACGGGTCTAGCAGCAGGTAGAACTACACAAGTCAAAACCAAGCAATCCCTGCACCAAGTCTACAATGTCATTGTCAGATCTCAGTAAAACGATCTTCATGGTCTGAAAAGGGAGAGGGAGAAGAAGTCAACAACCCCTGTGACCTGCATATCAGCTGTCCAGGTTCAGATATCTTTATCTGAGATAGATGTGGATACTCCCTTTACCATCAGTGGAGAGAAACAGGCACTTCTACAGCACAATTCATACCATCCTAAGCAGGCAGAGAAGGCTTGATGATCAACTTCAGCAATGGATATCTATGTCCCAGGTGTGTACATTTATGTAAGATAATTCCCACCCCAAGTATCTGTGGGCTGAAAACCCACATTACACACAGAAAAAATGAGAAGACAGAGCACAAATACAGCCACTGAAACAATCATGATCATTTGCCTGGTGTCAGGCACATTCTGAATACCAGCAGAAGCACTGCAGTTTATTTCATGGTCCCTGAAAGCAAAAATAGTGTTCTGCACACAGTCTCATTTCACTTAACTTCCATAAATATACTACAAAAAGTCTACTCACATCGTGCATGTCATCATCACTTAAGGCCACCTGAGTAGACTTCACCCAGTGAAACACAAACGCATCCCAAAGTTCAAAGAAAGGAGCAAGGTTGACCACGATTGCATGAGGAAGACAGTTATAACTTCCTGGATCTGAGGTTGGGGGAAGAGGGAAAGAAAGGGAGAGACTGAATATTCCAGCCACATCACATGACACGTAAGGTCAATTTCTGATCACTAGATCCTCTCTATAGTTGGGGAAAAAAAAACTTGAAAAGATCTAAGAACTGAAGTAATAAAAGTAGTCCTTCACTATTTGCACAATTCTCTATTACCTCTATACATTTAATATTGAAAAAAAAATCCATATGAGGGAAGCATTGATCAATTGCTTCTACGCAACACACTAACTTCATCACTAAATTTTTCCCCTTTGTTTTAGGAGTAAAACATCCTACTTACATAAAACAATAGAAAGAGGATTAGAACAAAAGCACATCTGAAGAACTTGGCTATTCTTATTAGCCAAACACAAAACGCTATTCCAATTTCTCTCCACCATCGTCCTGAAGTTTAGATAATTAAGAGAGAAATGACATTCACTCATTACCTAGTAGAGGCTGGACATAAATGCTGTAGCATAAGGTATATCTAATTTAAGAATAATGTGTTACATATCATGTTAGTCCTCATCTGACTGCTTTACATTCACACAATCTTTCTTCGCACATTCAGGACACACCATGTTTAAAGTACACATTTCATAACAGTGCAAATTAACCATATTTCAATTTGACTGTAGAACCAAAAGGAACAGTGAAAATCAACCCACCTTTGCGGAAATCTAGAGACATTCTTAAGACGCTATTTCTTGGCTTCTTGCTGGTAATCAAATTCTTCTCAGTGTAGCTTCTTTTTTCTCGGTCAAGAAATAATACTGCCCTGAATTAAAAATAAAGTTGTTAGAAATTCAGTATCATTTTAAAGCCTCTGCCTTATGAGAATGGTGAACTACAAAGTGACATTTGATATTTCACTGTATTATGAAACAAGAATCAAGTGCAGCATAACTAATTGCTTGAATAAGGTTTCTGCAGAAGTAAGCTTCACAAAGAGCAGATTCCTGACTTCAGCCATCACCAGGAAGGAAAAAGTAGTAAGCTTCTGAACAGATGCAACACCACCACCCGTAGGATGTGAGCAGCTCCTTACTTATACTGTAACTGCAAAATCTGTGTACTTTTGGCTCTTATTAGGAAAAGCAGTCCAAATCCAAAAGCAGGGCAACTATCTAAGTTTTATGTCAGAGATTTCACACTGCTGCTTCTGCCTCTTTTATGCTTTATCCCACAGTTCTGGTTTGCCCTTGAACTACTCCAGCCTATATGGAATGCTGGCAGCCCTGCTCCCTGTATTAAGTGATTGGTTTTAGTCTGCATCTACAGAAAACAGAAGCAAAGAATTTAAATACCTATATGAAACCCCTGCCTGGTATTTTAGATCACATCTATCAAAACCTAAAAACATACTTGGCAGATACCACAAGTGTTTATACGGCACTGATTACAGTCATTGGGCAGTCTTCACAAGTTTTTTTTGTAACCCACCGATTTGCTACAGACTTCAAAAGGATTAGAAGCTGATCTGTGTGTTCC
Source organism: Gymnogyps californianus (assembly GCF_018139145.2). NCBI lineage: Eukaryota > Metazoa > Chordata > Aves > Accipitriformes > Cathartidae > Gymnogyps > Gymnogyps californianus. The sequence continues at coordinate 86,728,717 of NC_059473.1, read as the reverse complement.
ATTTCTGTATCAAAGTTCATCGAATTTCTAATGATATCCAAAAACTGCATATTCCATCTTGGGTCCAGAGGCATCACATGTTCATCTGGGAAGGCAGACAAGACAGGACAGGACAGCAGTGGAAACATTATTCAGTGAAAGACTTTCCTCGATCCCCCTACCTATGCAAGAACATTAGGGAAAGAAAGAAGGAAGCCTAAGAGGAAGGCAGAGTCTTCAGCTCCCTCACTCCAGATATCCAAATTAAAAAAGCATTAAGTTGACTGCAGGTTCTGTAAAACAGAACAGTGAAAGTAAGTTAACCAGTGGTCAGAGTACTCAAAAAGACAGCCAGGAAACTCAAGTCCCACTCCCTTTTCCCTCACAGTCCAGGCAAGATACCTAGGACCATCCATAAATGGTCCAGTGTCACTGTATGTAGCTTTCATGTACCTAACAAGCTTGGAAAGGAAACTGTAGGCCTGAGCTCCCTGTAAAACACTGAGGGAAAATTATAGGCCTCAACATCGGTTTCAGATGGGCCAACACAATAAATGCTGGGAAAAAACAGGACGCTTAAACTATCCAGTCAGAAAGGTAGTAGATATATGCATCACTCAAGAACATCGCTTAACTCCGAGCTGTAGGAATACACCTGGGTCACAGATACACAGTCAGGATTCACAGTCATAGCACTCATATCTAATTCGCATAGGATGAATGCATTTAATTGCCATATTTGCAGTTCTAGACAGCAAGAATGGCTTTGTTGTTATTTGTTTTGCAACAAAAGCAACATATAGTTAGAATTTAGCCTTTGTTTTGTTACATACATTTCCTAAGAAGGGTTGCAGTGTGTTCAGAGAACACGTAAAGGAAGCACCAATGTCTTACATCAGTTTTTTTCAGAAGTACCTGTCATAGTTGGTTGTAGCAACTTGATCATGTTACTGACTCCAGATGAGAGGGGACTGGCATAGAAACTACCAAGGGCTACAGCACCTGCTTCCAGCTGAATCCGCACTGGATCTGTAGGTGAAGGGGAGAACACACAGGTGTAAAAGACAGAGCATTTAGTATAAATAAATAAAAATAACTTCAACTGAGCCAGCACAAGCAGCCTGAATCTCATCTGTGCATGCACTCTGGACACACTGGTTGCTCTTATTTTGTATTAGCTCCAAGAGTTCTTAAAAGCAGTCATAACATCATGGCCAAAGAGATAAATCCAGTAAAGAGTCCTAGTTAAACTGGTGATACTTCATGTATGCTATTAAAAATATGGTTTGTGAAAATCCATGAGTTTATACCTTCAAATCTTCCTCTCAGTACATCTGTTTGATTTTTTTCCCAATTAAAGAAAAAAAAAAAAACCAAAAAACCAAACTACGTAAGAGCATATCTGTCATTAAAGTAACTTTCTAGATATTTTCTAGTTTATAGACACACCTGCCTGGAAAGACAGCAAGATCAAGGGGGAACAATCCCATTCATGTAGGGACAATACAGTCTGAGATTTCACACCATACAAGGAAGCTAAGTGTGTGAATTACTTGGACTAACGCCTGTCTAAATTCTCCACAAGTTTAATGCGATTAATGTAATTAAGCAATGAATACCTCATCTCAGCTGCTATCCTGAATGTTCAAGCAACACAGTTTCAGAAAATCTCAGTTCTGCAGTTTCCTGGCTTTCTAACCATTTGTATTTTAACACCAAATAAACACAGGGCATTTTACTGCTTTTACTATCACTATAAAAAAAAAAAAAATAGTGAAGAGAAAGGCATATTTGCTTACATAGACCAAGAGGTATCCAAAAATAACTGTAATTCAGATGCAGTACAAGTTACACGCATGCTTGAATAATAAAAGGCAATGTTTAGCCCAAGGTCTCCTGTTGTCCCTAATACGCACAACCCGTTTCTGTCTCTCCCTGGAGCCTCAATGCCCTTGATTTAGTGTGGATAGTTGAGAACTTTCATATCAGATCATTTGAATGGTCTGGATGTTTTCATAGAAGACTTACAATTTGTGAAAAATATAATAAATGAGCCCTTAGGCAAAAGAGAAAGTTAAATAATTACATACCAAGCACCTGTGGCAGATTTTTGGCTAAGGAGTTAAGCCATTTAACTCTCAATGTCCAATCTTGATTGGTTGCCTTTTCTATGAACAATTTCACTGAAGCCTGGAGAACTTCCATTTTATCCATCCAGTTTGCATCTATCTCAACAGCACTGAATTTGAGACTCTCAGGATTAGTGGACTGCATAATTTTTTGAAGATCTTGCAAAGTCAGTGGTAGTGTCCTGAAACACAAAGAAGTGAAGTCCTGCAATCAAGGGCTCGAACTGCCAGTTCCAGGAAAGAATATATTTTGCAAGTCAAGCTACTCAGCACACAACCATCTTCAGGCAAGAAGGCAGCAATGCAATAATCTCTCCTCTTTTCTTTATTTAGCTTTAAAGCCAGTTTCCAACTTGAAATCAGGTGGAGGTTTCTACTATTACGAACTCACTATTGCCAAAAATTCATGCAGCACCAGAAGTGAATATGCACAGCATTTCACTGAGAAATTATAATTGATTTGTGCACCAGAATGATATGCGAAGGTAAGTTAAAAAAGACAAAGATAGGAGAGAAGTGTTGTTGATTAAAAAATACCCAGCATGTTGCTAAGGTTTTACAATTTCAACATTATATATTAGTACTAACTTCTACAGCTTGTTCTTTCACTGGAAGCAAATCACAGTACCTGTCCACAGTAGGTCACTAAGCAAAGCAGGCAGGAAGGGAGATTTTGCACCAGTGTTGTGAAAATAACAGTTATATTGCACAAGAAATCATTAAAAGAGTTCTTGCATATGGCCCCTACACATGAGACTTCTTTCAGACAGCTCTGTTTGAAGGAGGAAATTTGTTTTTTCACCGGAAGCTACTGGACCTAAAATAACTGATGAATAATTGTTTACATGAAAGTAGGAAGTACAGAGGATCATTAGTATATTTAAAACTAATTAAATACTAATTTTTTTTTAAAAGCTCAGAAGGAAACTGAAGGGAGAGATTTTTGGGGCTCTTACTACCTTGTAAACCCAGTGTTTGTGTTCGCATTTTCTGCTAAATGCCTACTCCTAACTCAACTCAAAATGGGTCAAATGTACTTACTGAAGATTGAATAGAGTCAAGTATTTTGGACTGAAGAATAAACCAGTAAATAATTAAAATTGTATTTGTAGTGGTTCCATGGAAAAGTAACAGGAGCCTCAGTTACAGAGTGTGACGACCACAGTCTCCACCCACACAATTTGCCCAAGACAAAGTTTTTCAGGGAACAGTGACATGCCACCAGTAGTTCACACATATCTTGTTTCTTACTCATTTATTAGACAAAAAATGTTTCTTGCCTACCTGCAGTTTTTAAGGTTTAGTCTATTCAGACAATACATTAGGACCTGTGCATCACTCCGGACTGTCGAAAGAAGCGAGTCTTCAGCTGCAAACAGACCTGTAGGTAGGGAGTCTGGCCACAATCCCATTGCTAGCAAGGAGTCACCCCAAGTTTCATGGGAAGCCAGAGATGAAGCATGCTTCGTAACCAATTCTAACACAAGCTACAGCAAACAACCAAAAAGCAGTTTAGAATCATATTCAAACACATATTCAAGTACAATAGCTCAGGGAACTCTTTAATTACATGTATTTATTACGAAATCATTATAAACCAAACGTTCTACAAACACTATATAACCTACACGATAAAAGTACCAGAACATTCCAACCATAAGTGAAATAACACACTGTACAGTTTAAAATAGGAAGTGAATATTGCTATCTCCAGATGACAGTGTGCACAGTGTTTCAGGCTATAGATTAATCACTATTAATATCCCAAAGTCTCAGTTGAAGCTGTTAAAATACAAGTAAGCCTCAGAGTCCAGCTGGGATATTCTCTGGCTCCCTTATGCTACAAAAGAGTGGGCCACTATCTACAAAATGTCTTACTAACCATGTTTATCCCCCGGGGAATATCTCAATAAGCACATCCCAGATTGACAGTCTTTATGCAACTCTCACTCATCTGACCTCTGTCTCCAGTAGCATGCCACCAGGCTGACAAAACACTGCATTAAAGGACAGGTGACACCTGAAATTCACCGTACTTAACCATTCCATACCAAAAAACCCAACTTCTGGAGCTTCAACTGATCTGTTCAAGTAAGTTACATGCAGAATTGTACTGCTTACTCTGGAGCCAAAAAGATCTAAAAGATCTAATCTAAAAGATACATGTCCCAATGTCACTTAACCCCTCCTCTTCATCACCCGAGAGATGCCTGAGAGGGCGTTTAAAATTGTTTGGTTCATCCCTCCAAGAGCACCATCTTCATCAAACCCTTGCTCAGGCACTTAGGAAACAGAGGATCTCAAACACTAGCCTCATGAAATGGTATTTTTCACGTATCTAGATGATGTAAGAAAAGTTTTCAAATACAGGACTTTTACCTTTTGGTTAATCTGCAGTTGTTGTGAGCGGCCATAAACTTCCCAACAGGCTCTGCAAAAAGACTTTGCTAATCCAAGACCTCTTTGTATCTGCTGCACAATTAACACGGCAGCCTGAAGCAAAGGTGACAAAGATGACACAGAACCTGAAAGATACACAGTATTTAGGGTGATATGAATGTTTCGTAACTGTCAGCCCTTTAACCCTCTGAGGACAAACACCACTTTAGACCCTTAGGAAGTTCCAAAACAAGGATTGAAAAGTACATCCAAAACAAATGAATCCTACTGGGTCCTGAAAATTGAATGAGTTCTTCCCAAGGTTAATAAGAAAATCTGACAAGACTGTAAATAACAGGTGACCAGCTCAAAATAAGACATCAAGCAGCTGAGATGAATGAAACTCAGTGTCATCTTGCTCCAAAGAACAACTTGAATAGGCCTTGTGCAAACCCTCTGTTTCGTTGATTTTCACTTAGAATATATTGCCTTCTCTATAGCAATAGACAACTGACACTTGCCAGTGTCTGATGTCTCCTTACAAAGCACTCCAGTTACCATCTTTTTATGATTTGGGCCTACTTCCTGAGAATGCAAAAACCACCCCAAAAGAATCCGATTATACTTTTATGCCTATACTTATATAGGGACATAACACAATAAAATAACCAGGCTTTAACGTTAAAGAATTAATCCAAATATATGTAATGAGCCCAAGTTGTTAAGAAATACCGAACAGACTTTTTTTACCTGCTATTGCTGCCTTGGTTTCTGAATGCACAGCCATAAGTGCATCACAGATGCTATCTCCCACTAAACCCAAACCATGCAGGAGTAACTTCAAATCCAGATTGTCCAATACATTTTCATCATTCTCCCCAGGAATGTAAATTTCAATCCCACGATTCCGCATGGCTCTGGATATTTCCCCGTGAACAGGATCCATGGAAAGGAAAAGCCTGTTGGATATTAGAATAGTTCAGTTGGAAGGGACCTACAACAATCACCTAGTCCAACTGCCTTACATTCTTAAGATGTAACTTAGAGCTTTAAACTATCACTCCGGAACCACCAAATCTGCTCTTCCATAAAGTAAATTCATCTTCATAAAAATGGGGACACCTATATCTAGAAAGCCAGAGACATCTACTGAATTTAAATGAGAAATCTGTATGAATAATTATACTTTGAAATTAGCCACAGATATATTGCATGATTTTTAACTCAGTTATATCTGAGCTATGTCTATTTTACCATTTGCCTACTTACAAGAACAAGTTAAACTATGCCTCCGAGCTATAAAGAAGACTTCTAAAAGTCTTAGCAACAGCTTCAGATAAATCTGTGCTATTTAAAAACCAAAGTATCCAACACCCAAGTAGTTAATACTATCAGTAGACATCTCTTAAAAGCAAGGAGGGAAAAAAACTTCTGAGACACAATGCAGTGAAAACAGGTTTCTGAAAAGTCAAAGATCTTGTTTCCAATTCAGAGGAACCAGAGCATTATCAGTCCCAATATTCTTTTCATTAATTTATAAAAGGTAGGAATTATACAGAATACTCTGTATGTTCTCCTCCCATCTCCCCCAGAGACTACTTCAGTAGTCTGATAGAATACAGACTGACTGGCTTCAGGTTTTTGTTTTTGGGTTTTTTTTTGTTTTTGCTTTTGGTTTTGTTTTTTTTTTAAAGTTCTGTCACTACAGGAAACTCAAATTTATGGATGAGATGGAAAAAGCTGGGAAAAAAATTATTATGCCCATATACCAGCTTTCATTACCAACATATCTGAATACTTCACCATCTTCAACACATGTATCCTTAACTCCATTACAGTAGACAGGGAGTGCTGAAATCCTAAATTAGAAATGGAGAATGAAGCAGAGGTATACTGCTATGAATTTTCCAGTGTAATAGTCTGTGCTGCAACAGGGATATAAAGCCAAGCCTCTTAAGCTCTTTATCATATGCTCATCACAGTGCAGTTTTCTTCCTTGCCAGACAGACAGAGTCACTACAGTACATGGCAAACTGAACAGCATTCAAAATACCACAAGACTGGCTCACTGCTTACATTATTTTTCTAAACCTGCCATTTGGGGGGGGGGGGGGGGGGGGGGGGGGGGAGAGGCAAAAAAAAGCAGAAATGCAAAGCACCTGAAGTTTGGATGAGGAGCTATTGTAGGAATTGTGCCATCTATCACTCCTCTCTCACTCATGGTAAGAACGCCTCCTGGTTCAAGTAAAGCATTCAAGCGGTCCAGCACGGAAGGGCTATATTCAGAAGAAATTTATATGGTTATAAAAAGGTAACAATTTGATCCCTTTCTGATCTGAAATCAAAATGGTACCAGTCTTAAGCAAAAAGCCAAACAGCTAATTACATAAGGTAACAGGAAAACTATCAACTGCTAAGCTGAAAAGAAGGAAGACACTCTTCCACAAAATGTAAATTATTGTTCCCATGTATTGTTATCAAATGCAAAATGTTCAGTTGTGAACCATACAGTAAAAGGCAAAGTCAATTAGGGAGGTCAAGGGATTTACTCAGTGAAACAAGGCCACTAAAATCTCTTACTTGCAGAAGTTAACATTGTCCATCAACAGCCAGTCTCCAGACTGCAAGGCCTGAACCAACATCCCATCCACCCACTCGAAAGTGCCATGGCTGTTATGGTCAGCAGCCTGGGCCTGCTGCAGCTTGAAATGCCGGAACTCTTCTACCAGCTGAGCAAACTCTGAAAGGAAGCATATCTTACATCAAGACTTACATTACTGAGGTAGCTTCCTGTTCCATTCAAGAAAAATAGCAGTTATTTTGTTAATAAACATATATGCTTCCTCCTTTTTAGGGGAACATAACAGCAGAGGCTCTAACTCTTCACGTAGCCTCCCATGGGCAAAATCCATGAGGACAGAGGGGATTTGCAAGCACAGAGAAATATAAACTAGACTGACACTTTTCTCCATCCCTTCTCCCCCATTAGATGAAGTTTGATGGATATTAATGCCATATTTTACACAACGATTTACAAAAAAAAAAAGAAAAAGAAAAAACAGCCCATACATTATTCTGCTGACATTTGTAAAGCTCAGCTGATCAATACTTCAGAGAACAAATGCAAGAATAGAATATCCAAATTCCCTTTCTTAGGAATACAAGATAAGAGCTGTATTGCATCATATGTTGATTAGTTCAGTACAGGAGAATTTCAGTGTGGACTACTGATTGCTACCAGGTGTAACTACACAAAAAATAAACCTGAAGAACCATCACTAATGTAACTTTTTAACAGAAGCTACGTTGTAGTATAAGTATGAAGTAGTACGAAGCAACATACAAAAACCTACAAAAACCCCCCAAGTTTCCTCAAGCTTTCACTGCAGTTTTACATATTTCTCTTATTTTCTTCAGAGGAACATATAGTCTTACTTCATATCGCCCACAATACATACCTGCCTTTGAATAAGAATTTATTTTGTTGTTTAGTCGCTGGGTAAGTACAAGTATTCCCTCCAGTTTGCTCACTAATTCAGCTGTAACACTTCTACCTCCTTCACCCAGAGATTTGGGTTTATAATTCAGGATGAAATTGCTCCAAGCACGCAGCACAAGTTCAGCATCATCTGCACAAATTTCTGTCAGGAGAAGACTGTCCCTTACTAGCGTGCTCACAGCATTCTCCACTTTTTCCAACAGGCGCTGCCATGGCCTATTGATATCAACCTGCAAACATGCCATTATGGAGTTAGTTCATCCAGAAGACTGTGGTGCCTAAGGCTCCATATGGTGCTTAAATGCTAAGATCACAGTGGACTGGCCACTGTTAGGTAGGAAGGAGAAATATTACCACATTACTAAAACAGTATTTACCTGTTCAAATCCACCCAGGAGTTCAGTTGTATCCATCGCGCTGTTCATTGCCATAATTTTTAGTCGATGGCCGGTCAGATGGGCCAGCAGCTCAACAAGACTGGTTTTGCCGACAGCTGCTGGGCCCACCAGGATTACCATCCAGCTCATGTGCACACATTTCATTATGGACTCGAGGGACTGCAGCGAATGATGCAGAAGTGAGAGATTTCTGCCAGGACGAGGAATATAGTTGCCACGAGAAAGAACTGAATAACCAATCTGGAAGGGATGAGAGACACATGGGTGAGTACTCAAAGAGACAAATGGGAGCTCAGCTGTGCAAGTCACTTCCTTCTCTCTCCACTCACAAAACCTCTTGTCAACAGCTTACCTGAACATTATACGGAGTGATGTGAAACTCTCTGGTTCCTGCATACACATCAGCCTCCTGGCCAAAAATGTCTCTAAATATAGATATAACCTAAAACAATTGAAAGAGCAAAAAAGAGACTTATCCATTGTTCTAAAGATTTACTCCTAAAGTAGCCTTCCCTCTCAGCTCCACAGCTACGTGATAGGCACTAACACAGTTTAATCACAAATGTCATTTCATTCAAAGTGCAGCAAGCAATTAAAGCGAGCGTGAGCTGCCCACAGCAACCCCTTCATGAACCATGCTTTCCTGTGACTTGAAATACTGTAAGTAATGTTTCTCTCTAACAAAATACTGGGAAAGAAGTCACTCCATAAATAAGCTCTTTGATAACACACAAAAATATAGTAATACTACAGGAAGAGGAAAGTAAACCCATGAGAAAAATATCCAGTCACATACAGTCAGTAAGTTCAGTCTTACAGTCTGACTGACTTTTAGTTTAATACCATTTAAATGTTGTGAAATTAAACAAAAGCAAAGGATTTCTAGGCAAGAGAGGGATAAGTAGGTGGCAAAGGTGGAATAACAACTGCAGTGAGTGTGTTTTATTAGAGGAACCTTAAGCAGTGAGTTTAACAGAATGAGGGGAGCAATTTGACAGGCAGATGAAAGAAGTGACAGATAAATAAAAGTCAAGAAAAGAAATCCAAGCCAGAACAATTTAAAAATGCTGGCAGGGAAGGGCAGAATTACAGGACATTATTCTTACTTACTGTACTGACACAAATGCTTTTTAACCATAACTTTAAGAATCTCTCCATATCTCAGTGCTATTTCTCTTCTCTGCTCCCTATCTTCTCTTTCCTCACAAATACGCAGGCAACCCACACCACTTCTATGAGAACATTATTATTTAATACAGAATCACACAAGAATATGTTGTGTTTTGCTCTGTTTAAGTCCTTTGTTATTCTACTTGCCTTCATTTACACCAGCTTTCTGCTTTTATACTAGTAGGTAATTAAATTGAAATTTTAAATGACAAGGGGAGCAGGTACATATGTTAAACCTCAAAACCCCAAACAAACCTATTTTTCTTTCATAAGAGGTAATGTCTATGAATGAATTGCAGGGCATCTTCAAATTTACACTTGGATTTCTAGAAATGCTTCCTGACAATCTGAAGACCAAGGAAGGAGAACATACAGCTCACCTTTTCTTTGTCTTCCCTGGTTCTCATTCTTTCTCCGTATACCAAAAATACATGCTGGCCTGGATCATAACATCCTGGTGACTGGTCAACAAGCATAAGCTGGCACCAGCGGAAAAGATCACGTAAGTTGAACTCCCAGGGTCCTCCTTTCTGTCCCCACTTTTTTTCAGCCATTACTTCTTTGTCAATCTGGAAAAAGTAGCAATTAAAAAAAAAAATAAAAATCTTTTATTCCACCCATGTGCTGGTCTTCATATATTTTTTTAAAAAAATTAACTGAACTTCTGCCTTTGGCACTGCTTACAAGACAGAGGACAACAGGAAGAGCAAGCAGTATTCATTTTTCTGAAGATGTCAGGAACTAAAGCTTGATTTAGTTTGTCTCTCCTCTACTAATTCTCTAACAGTTCAATTTTCCTTTTTAGTCTTGCACTCTGAGTATTCAGTAAGGTGGTGCCACAAAAGATTTTATGTAAGGCCACAGAATACTACTTTCTCTTAATGTTACTACACTTTTTTTGTTTCATGACATGAAGATTAAATGCAATTTCAGAAGCATGACCATAAATAAAACTCTTACTGTGAATTTTATATCCTGCACTTTGTGCAAAATGGCAGCATCTAAGCCACAAAATAGCTCGTAAGTTGATGCCTTGCAATTAATGCTTGTTGAAAACCTTTTATATTAGCAAAATTTTAGATCCGAGCATCTCTGAATCCTTTGCCATAGACAAATCCTATCAGGAAATGATTTTCAATTTTTGACCAATTTTCCTTTTATTGGTCTCTTAGTGTTCCAGAAGAATGCTACATATCCTTACAAGATCCTGCTTCTGTAAAGGTCAGATGTTGCTTTCACTAACAAGATCCGATAACAAAGAGCAGATTAAAAATTCAGACCAGAACCAGAAATACACATTTCAGTTCTTGTAAATATATAGCTCATTTCGTTTGTGCTTCAAGAATAATCCATATGTGTGGAAATCCATTATTTTCTCAACTCACTTCACCAAGCTACCAAACCATAATTGTTTCCACCTTTTGTAGAACAAAGCCTTTTTTATATATATACACACACATATTTTATCTTCTGTGAAAAATAACGCCTCTTCAGTTATCAACCAAGTATCTGATTGTAGTGGTAGAAGAATTCAGATGGGGTTTAGTGGTGTTCTTTACTTTCTTCTGCATATACTTCCATTCCTCTTTTTTACCCACGCACTTCTCTATAAAAATGCTTGGAAATATAACATTATTTTTTTTAATCTTACTGCATTCTGCCTACTTCTACACAAAAGAAATTAAAATATATATTTACCTTGTTATTGAAAGCAACCATTTTAGCAATAATACTTTTATCAATAGCAGGAAACAGCGTATTCCCGATAAACTCCATATCTTCTGCTGATAGTGGATCAACATACACCTGTAGAATCAAGAGCATGCCAAGTGTTGATATAGTCAGAAAACTACAAGACAGGATCATGACATAGTTTAAACCAAACAAATAAGCTTACCTGTGTAAATCTATTAAGAAAGGACTTGGGCAGACCCTTTCTTCCACCTCCTTGTCTGTATGGATTCTGGCATCCAAAAATCTTAGTCATCTTGTGCTGTACATGAAAATTCATTCCCAATTCTGGAACATAAATTTCTGCTCTGTGGTCAAAGCATGCGTTTAGCCCCTCTAATACAGACTGAGAAGCCAGATTCAACTGAGAAAAGAAATAAGGATACAATATTAATGCTCCACAAAACACTTTTGAATAGTCTTTAATTTAACAGTCTGGGATACACAGAAGGTAAAACTCAATTTCTTTGCTATTCTAGCACTGTCATATGATATTACCTCCAGCTAGACTGTTATTACACCAGAGCAACTAACTAACACTTTTCCTTATGTGCACTTGCTATTTGTACTGTGTTTTCATCATGATAACAAAACAATTCTCCATTGTAAAATCTGCATGTTCAAGACGTTTCTTCTGAACTTATGTTCATACATTCGTGACATTCAGAGTGTTTTGTTTGTTTGCTTGTGTTTTAAATGAAGGTAGTCTGGGTTATTTAAATATAATGATTGTTTAAAGTGGTATTCTTCACAACAGGGGAAAAAAGTATACAAACAGCAAAAGAATTTAAGATTTTGCAGTCTGCAATAATTAGAATGCATGTTGCCAAGAAGTGAGCTCTGTGCACGTATATGCCTGAAAGCACTTGCTACATGGTACATGAACAAACCTGTGGCTGCAGGATAGCTTATACTGGCAACATGTAACTCTTCTTCATCTCAATTAAATCAGTACCCAACACAGTGTATTAGTCCCAGCAAAATGCCTTCTATTTCAGTGAAATTATATCCATATAAAAGCATACCAAAACTTCTGTTGGCACTCTTCCCAAAACCTTTCAAATGTAAATCAAATCTACCCTTGGTTTTCTGCAGTAATTTAGGTTGGGATTCAATCCTTGTTCTCGTCTAAAAGGGGTCTAGTCAAAGCCGGTCTTTTACACTCCCTCTATGGAGGGCCAATGGGCAGAGGGACTTAGTAGAGGGAGATTAATTTTCTCTTAAGCGGAACGATCACTTTCAATGTGGCACTACGTGCACATAACTAAAAGTAAGCAAAATTTATTTCAGTCATCAACCCTCGAAGGTATTTATCCTACATGCCAAATCATCACCTTTGCTCTTCCAGAACATTCCATTTTATTTGTGCCCCAAACGTGAATTTACCTCATCTAATACAATCCAGTGTCCAGCCTTTAATGCTGCTAGTAGCGGTCCATCACGCCAGGCAAACTCTCCTCCCTTCCCACCTTCAACAGGCAAGTCTGTTCCAAACAAGTCTGTCACATCCTTTGGGAGTAGAGAACGGGGGAGGGGGTGGGGGTGGGAAAATTGCAAAACTCCACAAAAGTTCATAAACAGCCTTTGTTAACTTTACTTCACATTTTCTCCCTCCCCTTTTAATACCTACATTTTAGCTCCATTTAAAAAATTTCAGTAATTGCAAGATGCTAAAAGCTTTTCCATGATAGGACTCCAGTGACCAGCTACTATATTTAACAACAAAACACTAAATTGGAACAGAAAAGCCAAAAAGCCTTAAAGCTGTTTTCAAGTAACTTTGCAGAAGCTAAGAAAAATACAGTAGACAAAGATAAGCATGTCTTCACTTGAAAAGAACAGAAAAATCTGGGAATTGGCATTCGCTCACAGAAACTCACTGCTCTTTCTGGTTCCCCCTTCCCATTTAGTTGTATCTTGAGACCAAGAAGGAAAAATTGACATTTCAGACTCAGTGCCAAAGTTAAAAAGAACTACGCTTTTTAAGTTAAACAAAACCTCCCCCCTGCCATAAACACTAAGTTACAAAGGTAATATTTTGTTCTACCGTTTGCTCAGACAGGTTGATTCGAACAAGACAGTTTCCCGAGGCTTTTGCCAGGGCAGCAACTAGACTGGTCTTGCCCACTCCTGGTGACCCCTCCAACAAAATAGGTTTGTTAAGCTGTAGGGCTCTTAACAGTCTTTGTGCATTCACTGCTGTAGTACCGGCATTTAGAGCATAATCTGTAATGCTGTTCCTCTGGAGAACAGGGCCTAAAACAAAGGAAAAGTAAACCAGAAAACAATTAAACCAGAATGTTTATGCTGGAGCTGCTGACAGTGTGCTTCTGAATGAGATCATTCTGTCTGTTAATTGCTGATCTCATTACAGCGAGCAATGGAGATCAAGCTTGTATCCCATTCTCAGAGATCAGGCACATACACTTTCTGTTTGACCCACAGCTGTGTCTCAGCCCATCTCCGCGTATTTATGTTGAATTTTGCAAAAAGCATATGAATACACGATGTACTTTGCCATGAAACTTCGACACTTCCTGGTTCATGACCCAAACTAGAGATCTAGCACTGAAAAATCGTAAATCTGTCCTTGTGCTTCAGACTTGTAGATCTAAAACTCAAAAGCAGCTTTTGAAAATTTGGCACTGAAGAATACAATTCAGTCATGTTACAGAACAACGTATTAATTTGTTCCATACACTGCCAGTTCTGTGAAGGAAGAGTGCTTAATTAAAGTGTGCTGCTAGGCACATATTTTCTTTACTGTTATCATGACATACAGCAAGGAGAGAGTACAGAGCTTGTCTGCCAAATTCCAGCCAGTATGGCTCACTGGGACATCACTCCCCAAATTCTGTAATACAGCATTGCTCAGGTATACAAGATATTAATCACCAATTTATCTTACACATCTTGATACCTCTCTAGTATGAAAGAGATCCTTCCTTTTGTGATCTAATTAGCAGACGAAAACTAAGCAATTTACAAAAAAGCATTACCTTGTACAGTTTTATGCATGACTAACACAATCCATGAATATCAAAATGTTCAAAGATGAATGATTAATATAGCATTAGGAACATGTAGTTCCATGTACTAAAAGCTAACCAGCTGAACTAGAAAGCTCATAGTCATCACTTTTTAGTCCCGTCACCGTATTTTAAGGGTAGAAAGCAATATTTTGATAGTTCCATTTGCATTAATTTGTCACGTGAGGAACTAAAATGCAGGGACTAAATAATTTTGCAAAAATTGCAGCGAATCTTTGAGAGGCTACAGCAAGGCAGGGCATTAGTCTCCATTCTGTTTAGCATTGTACCCAAGACCCCTGCTCCCCATGCTTTACACAAGGGCCAGGATGAGCTGTAACTTTAGTTAGTGGAAGTTAGCAGACATTCTGATCATGCAAAGTAACAGAAAATTACAACTCAAAATTAAAGAAGCTTTGTTACACCAAAAAAGTCTACTAAAATTAGGCCATTAACCAGTAATTTTAAAAAGTCAAAGAACGCAATTAACAGATGTGTCTTCTTAATAAATGTGATCGAGTTGCAATCAACACACTTGGAGGCAGAAAAGGAGTTTTTCTAAGGCTTGAGAACAAACTATAAATTGTTCTGTAATAGTTCAGGTATCCTACTTAGATTTAGTGAATAACAGAACTATTGGGAATAAAAGCCACAGAATAAATGTCCACCCACTCCCACAAAGTCTCTTGCCTCTTGGAATAAAAAAGGGGTGGATTCCCATAAAGTTGTCCATCCACACAAACTCTTTCTCCTTTGTTCTGTCATAGATCTTTAGTTCTTTCTTCTGATAATCAGTCAGTTCAAGGAATTGACTCATTTTCTCACATAAGAATGTCAGACATTTTTCACGAGCTAATAAAGCCGTATCAGCTGAGCAGGACGTTGTACCTGTAATTAGAAAAGTTAAGTGTGCTTCACAAACATAACTAGGCACGTTCATCTTATGACCAAGAAAACTCAATTCCTTCACAGATGCTATTTTTGTGCAGTATTCTGCTTCAGGTTTATATTTCATGTTAGTGCTTTTGCTTGCCAATGCTTCCAGTACTATTTACCATGGACAAATTGTTCTATGAGCAACAGAATTAAGGCCACCTTATTTCCAAAACCCTTTCTTCTACCATCACTATCATCCTGATCCCTTGCCATAGTCCCCCCAGGCCTTCCTTTCCTGCATTTCTTGTGGCTTTTCACTTTTTCCCCACTCTCACATCTCCTATTTATCAGCTAGGCCAGTGGCCAAATATGCAAAGATGCATTCTGAGCTATGCACATGATATAGGCTAGCACGCACAGATGCTGACATGTGGGGTGGGAGAGAGAATAATACGTGGTCATGTAATTAAGTACCATATCAGCTCAGAAGACTCAATAAAAAACACAGGCTTTCCTTATTTGTGTGCTAGCCTTTGTAATATTATTATTACTACCTCTAATTTACTTAAGCTTGCTGTATTATTCAAACTGTTGCTACTGAAACACAAAAAGGGCATATGAAGTCCAGATATTGTTAAATGGAAGTGAACACTTCTCCCAGAAGAGTTCCATGCTGCCCCAAAGCATTTTGTTTGCATTCTACTCAAAAATATTAATACAAATATGTATCTTCATATTTTCTGCTACCAAATGAGCACTAAAAAGACTTACCTGATCCTATTCCATCAATGTATACCAAACATGCAGCATGGATAAAAGACATCATTGGAGAAACGTAAAGAAGGCTATATTCCTTGGCAGAATTCAACTCTTCATCCTCCACCATGACATTCATAAAATTAACCCATGACAAGACATCTCGCACACTGAGAATACACTGGCGACCAAACTCTTGATTAGTCAGCCATTCAACAAAGTCCATCATGAGCTCTGCTATGTCTGCTCCTGAAGAGACAGCAAAAAAAAAAAAAAAAAAAAAAAAAAAAAAAAATCAATGGAGTTACCAAATAATTTTATTGGTCACATCTACTACACTATTGTATAAAAAGCATCACTAAAGTAGGTACAGCTGTAATGCATGAGCAACATGGATGGGTACTCTATATCCTAACAGGCAGGATAACTGAAGAGTAAGTCCATGCCTGTACTGTCTTTACAGATCCTTTTAAATTCAAGTAACAAGACAGAATCAAGTGATTAATACTAACAGTGAAGCTGCTGTCAGAACATGAAGTGCCAGTTATTTCAATACCTTACATTGAAACTAAGATTGGGCGCTGAACGGCTGGGGATAATTCAACTACCTGGATGGTGAAGTAAATACAGCCTTGAACTTACTTCTGGCTAGCCATATAACTTACACAATGAGCGAAGAACAAAGTCCAAAATATTTCATAACTGTCCTCAGAGAGAGATGTACTTACAAGAAAAAGGGACACAGTAGTATAAATTCTGAGGAAAGTTTACCAGCCTCCAAATTCATTTTTTTCTTAACAATGTTTGAATACCAACACACAGAGAAATACTCACCTTGATGGTTTATTCCACCCAGAGACAATCCTGGATGAAGATTGTGTTTTACAATCTGTATCAAATCATCACGGCCATTGCTTTGTGGACACCATATTTCTGTAAATCTGTTGCGCAATGCAGGAGAAAGCTGCAAACAAGCAGGACACAGCAATTCAGTTACATTACATCATATTACTTAAGGTTGCAGTTAACTGATAGCCTTGTAGCCATAGCACTTGCAAACAACAAATAAAGTGACCAAGCTAGACCTTTCCTTCTAATTTTGACAGGGCCACTTTGTAACAAAATCTCTGAGAGAATGTGGATTTTAAGATTCTAGTAGTGGCATCAATGCAGGAAATGACTGACAAAGAAAGTTCAAAAGAATATGGGAAGAAACCGAGCTGGTTTGCAAGCACCAAAGCTCCATTTCATTCTAAGACATTGTCCTGGTTTCGGCTGGGATAGAGTTAACTCTCTTCTTAGTAGCTGGTACAGTGCTGGGTTTTGGATTTAGTGTGAGAATGATGTTGATAACACTCTGATGTTTTAGTTGTTGCTAAGTAGCGCTTATCCTAAGTTAAGGACTTTTCAGTTTCCCATGCTCTGCCAGCAAGCAGGTGTGCAAGAAGCTGGGAGGGAGCATAGCCGGGGCAGCTGACCTGAACTAGCCAAAGGGATATTCCATACCATGGAAGGTCATGCCCAGTATATAAACAGGGGGGAGTTGGCCAGGAGGGGCGAATGGCTGCTCGGGCATCGGTCAGCGGGTGGTGAGCAACTGCATTGTGCATCACTTGTCTTTTCTTGGGTGTTACTTCTTTTTTTGTTATATTCCTTTTCTTTACAATTATTAGTAGTAGTAGTAGTTAGTAGTGTATTTTATTTTACTTTAGTTATTAAACTGTTCTTATCTCAATCCACGAGTTTTACTTTTTTTTTTCCCTCCTCCTCCCCACCCCACTGGGAGGTGGGAGGGGGAAGCGGCTGCGTGGCGCTTAGTTGCTTGCTGGGGTTAAACCACGACAGACATCACGTATTAGAAAATGGCTATGTAATCTCCTTTTGCTTACAGAAGCAAACTACCATGTGGAAATTTGCCTTCAATTACAACTCGTTTCTGTAATTCCTCTCTTCCTCTGGCTGAATTAGTCAAGCAAAAATCATTAGCACAAACACAATGCAGAAATAAATCCCCTTTAAACACACGGCTTTACAATGAGCTGTTCTGTACTGTAGAAACCACTTTAAATGGAGTACCCATCTTCTTTTGGGTAAAAGGGCTTATGGTTCTTTTTTTTAGTCCTAGCTCCCAAGAGTGCTTAAAAGCTTGGGTTTTTTGTTTTTTTTTTTTAACATGTCTTAAGTTACTTAAAGCTGAACTTCAGAAACAGACTTTCTTTCATTTAATGAGAAAGGTCTTTTGGGATGTGATGTTCATATTCACTAAGAATGACAAGATGACTTCTAACTGTCACTTTCTGAACAGTATTAGGGAGAACAATCTATTACACAACTTCACACTACTCCAGACTCATGTTAGAGTTGGATTTACTTGCTTCACGAGCCACATTTCCTGTACTTGAAGTATTCTACATACTGAGCCTACCTATAGTATTTAGAAGCCTGAAGTTTTCTTTGTCATTCTGCTGAGTATTGACTTCTATTGTCAAAATGACAGCACACAGAAGTGATGAAAAACAGATACATCCTAATCCTCTTTAGAGCGATGAAGCAGATGCCTACTAGGAAGCACCGGATGCCAGAATTGGCATGATGCATTTTTGCTTTGCACCTCTAATCACTAAACAGTCAATACGACCAGAAGATGCATGCTGTACTTCCAGTTGCTTTGACATTTACCTCTTTTTTCCCAAAGTCACCTCCTGGGTTCATGGTCGCAAGGATACGAAATTTCTTTCCTGCAACTAATAGTTCTACCTCATTCTCCTCATCATCTTGACCGCCTTTTTCAGCAAGTACCAATGTCTTTTCAGCTTCAAGAACACTAGAGAGAAGGTTAAAAAAAATGTTTATTTTAAATTTAGTTTCACACTTCAAAAGGTCACTTAAAAATGAAAAACACATGAATTCGCCTGATGAAACTTTCATTGCCTCAGAATTCATATTAAAAACTTAAAATCTGTTCATCCTCCCCAATTGAGAACATTTCTGATTTTGTTCAGAAGGAAACTCTACCCAGCCTTGTTGATAAGGTTCAGTTCAAATGATCTGTCAAAAAACCTTACCTAATAATGTATATATATCTCACAGCTCTCTTTACAAAAGCAATGGCAAAATTTATATTCATAGGAGCTAGATAAAGAAATCTGCACAATGAACCAGTCTTCAAGCTGACAGACTATACGTCTGAAAAGTACTCCACTAGGTCTTTGTGGTTTTGGGGGATTTTGTTTCATTAGCTGTACTTCACTGTACACCAAAAGCCATAAAATTTGAGCTGTTACCTGCTTAGAAAGACACTGCTTAGTATCACTGTGAAAACAAAGAGGTTATACTGAACTTTATGAAAGAATGATAGCTATGATACAATGAAAAAAAACCAGCTTGTAACAGAGAGGGTTTGGATATGGTAGAAAAAATAGCTGCCAGTCATGTCAGTGTAATGGCTAATGGAAAAGACTAAAATGAGGGATACTGCTGCAAGCAGATAATGAAATGAACTTCCCCCCCCCCCCCCACACACACACAAGAGGGAAATACTAGATTTTGTTTCTGGGATTTGACAAGATGCATCATTTTCAAGAGCTCACTGACAGGCTGAAAATATTAATATTGCAGGTGGTAAACTGGAGATTTTACTTTTATTTTCCAACTTGACTCATGCTGTAAATTGTCTTCAGATACTGTTTAAACTGTTTCAACTGAACTTGGGTTTACGTTCTCGATTTCTTTATCCAGGCACATGAGCTATTGAATAAAGTGAATCCTTTCATCATCTTATTTTTGTCCATGAAAAAAATACAGCAATTTGAGTGCAGATCAGTCTGTAGCAGCACTATAAAGCCACATGGAAAGTAATGGCACCAACCAAAAAGCATTCAAAACCAACATAATCAGTGTACCAACATATGTCAAGCAAACATACACTTATCTGCTTTTCAATCCAAGTACCTTTTATTTTTCCAGGTAAGTTAAGACATCAAGACTTAGGCAAGACAAGGCAGTTTTATCTTGTCTTACCTTACTATCTTTCCCCCTAGCTGTAATTAAAATTTCAAACAGCAAAAACTGTCTAAGTATTACTGTGATTAAAACTAGCACCTCTGTCAGATGGATGACAATTAGAAAAACAAAGCAAACTGGCACAGAAGTTGAAACATGAACAAGGCCAGAGTTTTTTGGGTCATTCTCCCTTTCAGCAAGAACTATACAACTAAGAGAGCAGCTCATCCAGACCAGGAAACAAATGTCTAAAAGAAGCTAGATTTGGCCTGCTCATATTTGTATAATGAATAGACACATCGAGGATACTTAATACTAACACGTTTAAGACATACCTGTTAAGTCGCTCTAGTACAGAGTCATCAGCTAAAGAAATCTCATCAAGGAGGAAAAAACCCTCCTCTCTCATTGCTAAAACAAGAGGTCCATCAGACCACTCAAAGAGTCTAGAACCATCAGATTCCTCCTAAGAAGGAAAAAGAAGTGAAAAGTCATTAGCAATTGCTACTTTTTGCTTCCATGGTCACACTATCCAAACTACTATCGATGCAAGACAAACCTGGTCTTTCGACCTCTGTCTGACTGGTCGCAGTCCTCCCAGGAAGTCTGAAGTCTCCATATGCAAGTGGCAATTCACTGAGTGCAGCTTCTGATTTGTTAATGCTGCAAAGATCTGACAAATGGTAGTTTTACCACACCTGCAAAGTAATTGAAAGGGAAGAATGAAAAAAACCAATCAGCTCACTTTGAACAGGATTCATATTTTCATTGAAGAGCTATGACGCAAAGGCCCAGCATGCAAATTTCCTTCTGCTCCTTTCCTTGAAAGGAATGTATGCAAAGTGAAGCCATTTTTGGCACAACTGTTGCTGACTTGCACAAGATACTGATTTAAATTTAATTAAAGGTATCTGCATTGATGGATTTCTGCAGGTTCAACATCAAATTTATTTCAGCCTGCCCCTACAGGTACTCAACTAGCCTAACATTTCACTAAACTGGAGATGCTATATATCTAGATCAAGCCTAAGTCTGAGGGAATAAACTACTGAGTACCTAGAGTTCTCATTTATTACAGCTAAATAATTTTACTTCTCCCTTTTCTTGCGTTTTTCTTCCCTTCTCTCCTACAAAAATTTACTCTCCAAATTTATAACCAGCACAAGAGCAGACAGCATCTACTTCTACAACCTCCTTTACAGCATATGAGGTAGTGGCAAGGGGGAGTAGTAGCAGCAAGGCTATATTCAAGCTCTTAAAACATGTAAAGCAAATGTGTTCTCAAACAGAAAAATGTCACAATTCCCCAAAAGCAGCCTCTCCAGGGAGGCACAGTGAGATTCTACAGGGCACCTTGTGAAAGGTGGGGACAGAAGTCAGCTCATTTCAATTTTACCACTTTCTATATAACTTCTATGTAGTTATACATAATGCAGATAATCCCTTTAAAGACTTGTGCTGAAATTGCTTCCCCTCAAAAGGGAACTGTGAAAAACAGCAGCTGCAAGTCTGCCATGACAGAGGCTTAAACATCCCAGATCAAAGAAGCACCGAAGCCCACACAATCATTTTGTGTCTCAGTGGGTGGTGCAGCACTACAAAGAACCATAAAAAGCGAGTTTACCCAGTGTCTCCCACCAGCAGTACTGGTTCACCAAACTCCAGGGCTCGTCCCACCAAAACGGCAAGTCTCCTCATCCCTTGAGTCCAGACAATATGGTTAAAATCTCTGTCCATCACCGACATCTGCGTGGAGGATTTAGCTGCGCAACACAAAGCAATCCATCAGCTCCAGTCACATCTAGAGAACTACCAGTGTGGTCCTAGGAAACTCACCCAGTAGCTTTTTGACGCTTTCCCCTGAGAAGAGAGACTCAGGATACAGTTTTTTCTTGAAGTGTTTTTCAAGGACACTCTGAATAACATCCACCTCCTCCTGTTTCCTGACTCTGCCTGCCAGAAGCATAAAACCTACAAAACAGAGGAAGAGAGAAAGCAATTACTACCTGGTTAATCAGCAACAAAAATTCATACTTAAGAACTAGGGTTAGAAAGCAATTCTACAGACACTTTAAAAACCTGAGGTAGCAGGGCTCACCATCATTTGCTAAGTGCTGAAGCCAGTCATACTCCTTCTCCAGCTGTTCTGCCAGTCTGTACCTTTCAGCCCAACGAAATAGATCCCGCAGGGTAATGAACCCATGCTTCCCAGCAAACACTGTCGAACCTCTGCGGTAAGACTATCATAAGAACAAAACATGAGCCATTTTTTCACGAGCCTGTTCGAATACTTAAAGCAAAGCTAATCAGAACTCTCTGATGTGACACTTCTTCAAACAAACTCTATTAAAAAAAAAAAAAAGTCTAGTACAGTCACAACTCCCAAACTCAAATTACCTTTAAGCAGGTATCTGATAGGTACCAGGAACAAAATAATACAGATAATAAATAAAAATAGTAAGAAGAAAATAATTATCTGGAATAAAACAAAATCCAAGCAAAAGATTAGGTTCTACACCAAAACGTATGTTAGCACTCTGAAATGTGCTCTGGTTTGTGCTGCTAAAATTGCTTTTAAATATGAGAGAGTTTTAGCTACATACTAAGTGTTAAACGCCTGTTAAACATAGGACTGTCAGAACACATCCAAAATTACTGCTTAAAAATAATATGGAATTTAGCATGACCAAAGACAGCTACAAATCCAATACTGTACTCTGGATCCAGAGCAAGGGATTATTCTACACATCGAACCCCAAGGTCTTTGATTATTAATTTTTTTGCTGCTAGCTTTCTCTCAAATCTGACATCACCTTCCCTATTTTCTATCTTAACCACTGAACTAAGTACTTTGGTGGGTTCTCTTCCATCAATTACCATTTAGGTTTTTAAATATCTGCCAGTTAGCAACATCTCCCCTCCCCCAAAGGGATTTCTGTTACTTTGTGCTCAAATACGTTTGCATGTCTTCTACAAAAAGAAGAAAGACTCTCATACTTGCAGGTCTAACATGACTTTGACAAGCTTGCTGCAGTAAGAAGGTGGCAAACTGCATCGCTTGTGCAGGATGGTTTCCAGCTCAGCACTTGGCAGTTCATCAAAATGCAGTTCCACAAAACGATTTCTGAAGGCTCTGGACAAAACCTAAAATAGGATAACATACTATTGCTTGAACTTTTTCCTTTAATATTCCTCATGTTATATATCTTCCCCTACACATCCAAAGGAAATATGGATAGTGTCATAGCACACAAATTAGCACATGCACATAAACACTGAAAGAAAGCATAAGAGACAGACTGGATGAGGACAAGAGCTTTAAAACGTTTTGTGTTTTAATTGCAGTAGGCAGCTAAGCACCAAACAGCCACTTGCTCACTCCGCCTACAATAGGATGGAGGAGAGAATTGGAAGGGTAAAAGTGAGAAAACTTGTGGGTTGAAATAAAGACAGTTTCATAGGTAAAGCAAAAGGTGTGTGCACAAGCAAAGCAAAATTAGGAATTCATTCACCACTTCCCATTGGCAGGCAAGTGTTCAGCCATCTCCAGGAAAGCAGGGCTTCATCATGCACAATGGTTATTTGGGGGAACAAACACCGAACATGCCCCCCTTCCTCCTTCTTCCCTGTCCTGGTTTTGGCTGGGATAGAGTTAACTCTCTTCTTAGTAGCTGGTACAGTGCTGGGTTTTGGATTTAGTGTGAGAATGATGTTGATAACACTCTGATGTTTTAGTTGTTGCTAAGTAGCGCTTATCCTAAGTTAAGGACTTTTCAGTTTCCCATGCTCTGCCAGCAAGCAGGTGTGCAAGAAGCTGGGAGGGAGCATAGCCGGGGCAGCTGACCTGAACTAGCCAAAGGGGTATTCCATACCATGGAACGTCATGCCCAGTATAGAAACAGGGGGGAGCTGGCCAGGAGGCATGGATCGCAGCTCGGGAACTAACTGGGCATCGGTCGGCGGCTGGTGAGCAATTGCATTGTGCATCACTGGTTCCCCCCCCCCCCCCCCCGCTTTTTTTTTTTGTTATATTCTTTTTCATTACTATTATTATTATATTTCATTATTACTATTGTTAGTATTATATTTTACTTTAGTTATTAAACTGTTCTTATCTCAACCCACGAGTTTTACTTTTTTTTTTTTTCCCCTCTTTCCTCCTCCTCACCCCACTGGGAGGGGGGAGGGGAAGCGGCTGCATGGTGCTTAGTTGCTGACTGGGGTTAAACCACAACATTCCCCCAGCTTTATATGCCGGGCACAACGTCATATGGTATGGGATATCCCTTTGGTCAGTTGGGGTCAGCTGTTGCGGCTGTGTCCCCTCCCAACTTCTTGTGCACCTCCAGCCTACTTGCTGGCAGGGCAGTGTGAGAAGCACAAAAGGCTTTGACACTGTGCAAGCACTGTTCAGCAATAACTAAAACATCCCTGTGTTACCAACACTGTTTTGGTCACAAATCCAAAACATAGCACCATACCTGTCACTATGAAGAAAATTAAGTATTCCAGCCAAAATCAGTACAAAATGGACATCAATAGCCTAAGTCAAATCTCTTCTCCAGCGCTCAAGCAAGAAATGCTGAGTCAAATACAATATACATGAACTCCAGTTCAGTAAAGCATTTAAATCTCAACTACTCAAAATGAATTAGAAATTTGGTATCTGCAAAACAAGCAACTAACCTAAACAGAACCCAGCTGTACTGAAAGTTAGTCCACAGACACCTCAACTCTCTACCTCTTGAGAGTTTCACATTAATCCTGTGCTATGCATCAGAAAGTTTTCACACCACACTTCTATGTACGAGAGATTCATTCCCTAGAGTCGTAGCTACTCAAAGGAAGAGATTATACAGACCTTTCTGCCACCATAGAGTCCTGGAGGATTCTGTGTAGCAAACAGCATGAAGCGAGGGTGAGCTCTGACAACTTCCTGGGTCTCAGTAATGAACAGCTCCCTGTTATCATCCAACAAACGGTTGAGAGCCTCCAGAACATCAGTGGGAGCCAAATTCAATTCATCTAGAACAATCCAGTAACCCTTTCTCATTGCATCTATGAGAATGCCTTCGAGGGAACAGAAAAGGTCCTAGTTAAAAATCTAACAAAAGCATGGATTCAGATACTTGTAGCAACCAGTTTTCATTCAGTATAAATGCTAATCCAGAGATGGAAGCAACAGTACTAAGTTGCTGAATTATCTTCTTTATGTCCAATAGGACAAGTACAATGAGACAAACATGAACGAATTCACTGAAATTCACATAAGTGATTATCATTAATACGGAACTACTAACTTTATGACAGGTCATCTCTCCATTGTGATAAAACAGACAAGTTAAGCAGAAAAAGAAGAAAAAAAAAAAAACAGTGAAGTGAGACAGGAATTTGGAGTAATTATAATATGCCCACCCACCTTCCTTAAATACCAGCTTCCCAGAGGCGTCCGATGTATAACAGCCAATATATTCCTGGATGTCAGTATGCTCATGATTGTTAATCCTTACACAATGATTCCCAGTAGCAGCAGCCAACCAGCGAATTAAACTGGTTTTACCAACAGAGGTCTCTCCCTGAATCAGTACTGGATGAGTCCTAAAAGGGATAACCAAAATAGTGGTTTAGAAGCACGACTCATATCTTTCTCATATACAAGATACCAACATTATGTGAAATTTTCACAGATCTACATCACCAA
Source organism: Gymnogyps californianus (assembly GCF_018139145.2). Lineage (NCBI taxonomy): Eukaryota > Metazoa > Chordata > Aves > Accipitriformes > Cathartidae > Gymnogyps > Gymnogyps californianus. Next base: position 86,703,068 of record NC_059473.1, on the reverse strand, counting down.
ACTACATGACCAAAATGTCACCACTTAACTCACTTGGAGTATCCAAGATCATACACTAACAGGGGAACATAAATAACTTTACTCCCAAGTGCTAACTGCTACCCATGAAGCTTTACATGGCAGTGTGAAATAAGCACGTTATTCTAACTGCTGATTTCTAGATTATCATTTAAATAAAACTAGGTATGGCAGTAAGATGGTTTAAGGAGACAAGAAATACATATATAAATTCAAGTCACTGTATAATGAAAAATTAACCGTAAAGTAGAAGGAAAATGGACATTACTCATGTCAAACAATAAAGGCTAGACAGGCACCAACACTCAAGGCCCAAATAAACATCTTTAACTTAGTTTTTTAATGGAAAAGTTGAAACAGACTTACCCTGCAGATACAACTCTGGCAATGTCTTTCAGATTAAGCTTAACTGAAGGGGTTAACACATAAGTCTCATCTACAGTAGGTTCTTTATCCCCAGCTGAAATCCAGTATCCTTCTATAAGTATAAATCTCCCTCCTTGGGGTTTTGGTATTTGCTAAGGAGACATGACAGAAATAACAGATTATACAAATGAGCTTCAATCTGCTAATGAAGACAACTACTGTTACACCACTGCAACATATTCTGTAAGAAGTCGTTTTAAATTAATCCCTGAGAGCTCCTGCAGTAAGCACTGTCTCCTTGTCACAGAATGCAAATTACAGGAAAAGCCTGACCAGATTATCTCAAGGTCATGAAACAGGAATCTTTGCCAGTGCCATGAAGATAAAAAAATGTCTCAAGAGTCCTAGCACTGAATTTTGAAGTATGCTTCCAAGCAGGAAATTGGCTTTTATCTTTTTATATTCATACATATTTTCTAATATGAAGGGGTTTATTCTGAAACAAATACCTGTCTCTTAAAACTGGCTTCCCCATCCCACTCGCCCAGTCCCCCATGCAAACTCATGCGGGGCTCCCAGCACTAGTGAGATTCTTCCTTTCCCATTAGAGACAAAGCACAGATGTTTGCTTTGTATCCATACGTTCTGCATTTGGAGTCTAAAAATAAAAAGTCTGTGAAAGCTTTACAGTTGGAGTCACTGTATTAAGCTGCCCACTCTCCACAATGCTGTAGTTATTCAGACTTCTGTATTTTTTTCAAATTAACAAATGAACTAGCTAACATATGGGTATTTCAAGCAGAAGTAAAAAAATTACAAAGGAACAGTATTAATTTTTTTTTTCTCGGTCTTATCTTTATAAGATGAAAAACAGGACTGCAAGAAGGAAATGTAGAGGAAAAAGGCAGAGACAACAACTCAAAATAAATTCTACTCTGAATACTAAACAGCTCTATATAGGCTTAGTTACCTACCTGCTTGAGAAGGCTTTTGATATTGCCAGAGACTATATGCTGGCAAATTAGCTTTTGAACTACTGGGTGAGAACCTCTGTCAAGCTGCGTCAGGAAACTCAAACAGAAGCCCTAAGAAGAAGAATTATTTTCAGTGATAAAATGAGAAATCATTAGAAAAAAATATAGAGATTAAAGAATCATTTCTGTTCAATACCGCACTTAGAAGAGAGGATAATCCTTTACCCAAACAGTCTTTGTAGCGAAAGACTACACTGAAACAAACCCCAACATACGTAATCACCTCATACAGCGAGCGTGGTATGCTGCTACATGGATTAGATGCTGCAAATCTCAATGCCCTGCAAAGTGTACGGAGACTATAGTGAGGTCTGTGGCCAGTTCCATCCACCAGCTTTGCTTCTGCTTCCTTTCTCACAGATAAATAAAAGCTGCAAAAATAAAAGAGTTACATAGTGCTGTTACTGATCAGACCATTGCTCTAAGGAATTAAAACCCAAAGTATGAACACTTAAGCTTATCTCCAGCTGTCACTTTCTAAGAGCTCCAGGTTAGGAAAGCCATGCCAAACTCTGCCATCTGTATAGGCAGTGAAGCAAAGCAACAGAATACTCTAGAACCATATTTTTGAGAGATATGATTATTATTATTTTTGATATACAGAGAACGACTATAAACTAGAAGTATTCTAAACATGTAACAGTTCTTCAGGTTAAGATGTACTATCTCACTGCATTAAACTAGGGGAAAGAAAGGTAAACTTGGTAAACACACAAGACTTTCATTGGTATGATCTACAGAAACAAACCATTTTAGTCTCTCAGATGGGCAAGAGGACTGCAACAAGGTTTTTTAACTGGTGCCACCCAGAAAGTAATTCTGAATAAGTAAATCTCCTCCCCACAAGTACAGAAACCTTCAGAATTAAGAGGATGGATGTCTACTCTCTTCCGTTTCCTAAGGCTATGCAAACTGCTGCGTAGGGAGCATTATAGTGTTTCCCAAAACAGTCTAATCACAGACTACAGTTACATACTTTCTTTTTGTGACTTATTCCATCAAGGATTTAGATTACAACCAACTTACTTCACAATTCCTTGTACTGTATTTTTGTTCACATTCAAGCCTCTCAGATAATCCATGATAAGAACTTGCAAGTCTCCTTCATTTTTCAATTCTTCTACATAAAGTTCAGTAAACCTATGAGAATCAAATCAATCCATAACACTTAGACATCTGACCATACTACCAAAAAAAAAGTTATATATGATTCTTATGGTATATAACATTTAAAATTTTGTAAGCAGAATACTGACTTGTCAAACTACCTATAGACTCAAAAACCAGAGTAATTAAAAAAAGGTATTACTAATACTTTCAAGTAAATTATCTGAATTATTTTAACTTAGTAGACTGAAAATAAACTATGGGACTGTAATTTTTAAATTGAAGTTTTAAAAAATTTGCAATAGATATCCAAATGTTATGGCCTGAACACCGGAGCAGCAGTGTTCTGACTGTACTGACACAGCAGGAGCACTTTTCAAAGTGGACTCTCTAATGATTTCTATTTTAAAAAGTGGACACTTATGAGATATCACCTATTCTAATTTTGTTATGACTAGCATATCTAGGACTAGCATATCCAGGTTGTTTTCTACTTCTACAAATATCCAGCTCAGCAATGATAAAATGAGAAAACCTGACAATAAGCAAAGGAAATATTAGCAGCAAAACATGTACTCAGTGAAGTTCTGAGTATCTTCAAATATGTCAGAGTGTTTCACATTTAGTACACTACACTGGCAGCTCTAGTTAATGAACATATTTTCTAACTGTTAGTTAGTCCAGTATATTTGCATCGGGTGTTGAATACGAGTCTGCAACCCTTCCATACCACGCATTACAACTGCAAACAATAGCTCAGGACACGCCACAGCAAACCCAAAACAACTGAGCAATACAATTAACTTCAGAGGGGTGGATATTTTTGACAAATGCATATATAAATTCATTTAAACTTAACAAGCCATGCTGAAGCTGAAGTCTCCTTTCTTCTGTATTACACTCTCTTTCTTTCCTTTCACTACTAAGCCAGGAAAGCTAATAGCAATAAAACCTTATTTTGCCACTAATAACCACAAATGACTTGTTACATATAGTTAGTGCATCTCTACAGTCTTGCATAGTGTTTATGAATCTGGTAAGGGACTACATGTGCGACTTTTGGCACTCATGAGGGCAACTGCATCAAATACAAGCAGAAGATCTTTGCATTCAGGAACAGGTAGTACTGAAGAATGAATTTGCCACAACTCCAATTTCCTGGCCACAGATTAAATGTTGGAAGATCACACATCAAATATTTTGAATATCACATATTTGCTCCACCATGCAAACCACCTTCCTTCTGAGTGAACAAGGCTGGATATACAGCTTTTTGCAAGGATCAGGAACACTTCTGAGTTATCAAGAGAAAGGCTGCTAAACAGGCACAAAGCACTTGTCTTTATTATCCCCATCAGGAACATGAACTGCTGCAGGAGCATTCTCAGGCACTGACAGCTTAATTGTAAAGAATGATCATTCCCCTGCCCCCAGTGACAACAGTCTACTGCTAGACCATTTGCTCATGCTCAGCAACTTTACAGAAGTATTCTCCTGATGCTATTTCATGAAAAGCCTTCACCCTGATGTGGAAAGCACCTCTCACAGGAAGTTAATTTGAGTTCAGACTTATATCCTCAGGCTTCAAATAATGCATTCTTCACTGGGTGAACTCGTGAAGCTAGTTAAACTCTGAAAAAGACAGTGACTAAGTATTTTGTCACAGAATCATTATCTCCTACCTGTTTCTTATTCCTGGAGGAAGATTTCTCTTTCCAACATCTGTAGCTGGATTCATGCACGCAAACAAGCGAAAATCAGGGTGACGGACAAGAGGCTCTAAAGGAAGACAGAAATAAGAGACATAAGGTTAATGCTAAACACGGGATATTTATTATGTTAAATGAGGTATATTTCATCTAAGCCAGTTTTCTATTACCGCACTACTACATTTTCTTAAAATGCTAGGGTGAAAAGTTTTCAGAGAATAACCCCATGTAATTTTATCAGAAGTATCTCTGCATCTTCACAACAGCCACAGGCAAGTGAAACCCTGACTTTTATTTGTGCGTAGCAGGATGTTTTAACAACACAAAATATTTCAAAAATTATATAAGCCCTAAACTTGGAACTCCTTTTGTCTCTTTCAGAGCAATGGCCAGTGCTTCCCTCGGCCAGGAAGAAAACCCAGCCTAGGAAGCTCAGACAACATTTGTGTCTATCTGTAGCTCCAGAAAACAATATTCAGCAATTGCATTTTTTATCTTTACATCTGTACTGGGTGTGGCTGGGAAGGAGTTAATTTTCTTCACAGCAGCCCTTGTGATGCTGTTGAGAACACACCAATATTTTGGCTATTGCTGCACTGTGCTGGCACAACATCAAGGCTTTCTCTTTTTCCCCACTCTGCGCTCCCTCCCCCAGCAACTAGGTTGGAAGTGAGCAAAAGGTTGGGAGGGAACACTATTGGGACAGCTGACCCAAACTGGCCAAAGCGATATTCCCTACCATGTCACATCATGCTCAGCAATAAGAACTGGGGCAGAGGAAGAACAGGGTGCTGATTTTTGTCTTTCAAGGTGGCTGTCGCTTAGAGATTGGCTAGACTTTGGTCTGCTTGTAGGAGCTGGTTAGTGACTGCCTTTGCATCACTTATTTCACACGAGTTTTCTTGCTTTTGTTCTTCCTATTCTCTCCCCTCATCCTGCTGAGGGGTGGTGGGGTCAGAGGAGTGAGTGAACAGCTATATGGGTGCTTAGCTGCTGGCTGGGGTCAACCCACGATGACTCAGAAAAAGCAAAGGCCTTGTATGCATATTTCTAGCTGGAGAATATATTCGCAGGATCAGTGAAAGACAATTACTACAGTAGCAACTGAACCTCATGTCCCATGCCCTTATCCGTCAAGCTACCTCAACTTTATTTAAAACAAACAAAGAAAAGTTACACTCCTTGAATAGTCTTTAGACACAGCAATGCTTACTGAGGGCACTAGAGAGATCTGCTCCTTGTAGAGTCCAAAGAGGCAAAGGCTACAACAATTTCTGCATGCTGCAATATCCTGAGCCACAGTGAATTAAAACTCCCACTTCTTGCATAAAACTATGAAGTCTAGAAAGAACACATTATTCTCTTCTGCACACATTCATTTTAATGGTAAATGTTCTCAACTTATTTTGAGCCCTATAGGATAGGGAATTCAACTAACTGGATAGCAAGATATAGCACGAGCAAGCACAGAAATAGTACCTGTGTCTCCTCTGTCTAGTAACACCAGCGACCCAGATGATCCTTCCAATAAACCACTCAGGCACTCTAAAGTCTCTGCTGCAGCCAAGTTAATCTCATCCAATAAAATCCACTCTCCTTTTTTTACTGCTTGTGCCAGAGTACCCTAAAAATAAGATCAATTTGTTAATCACGTCACCAGCAATGATATATCAACTGAAGCATCTGTATACTAGAAATACTTGTTTTGCAGTTTTATTGCTCTCCCTCAATAATAACAATTATTTTGCAAGTCACAGAAGTCAGACAGTTATCACCATTATCAGTTACCATTTAGATTGGCTCAGATATAATAGAATTAATCTCTCTTATTTGTGCAATGCTGCCTGTCAGTGATAGCCATCACTGTGGTGCATAAGCTTCACTGACACCACTATGAGAATAAAGACAATTAATCTAAAGAAATCCAAACAAAGACACAAGCAATATTACGTTCCTCATGGAACTGTATCTTATTAATTAAAACTATACTTAAGTCAAAGGTTCTCCAACTATCCATACAGTCATTTTTTAGAAAGAGGACTGGTCAACATTTTACACACTTTACATAAAATTTGAGAGCATATATTCAGACTAACAGGGTGACAAGGAACAAGCATGCATAAATCATCATAGTTTCCCCTAATCACACTTAATGTCATTAGAATATTATACCATGGGTTTGAAACATTAAAAAAAAAAAACTTCTAGATAAACAGCACAGGTTCTTAATATTAAATCCTTCACAGGAATCCCTAGGCAGGAGCATGTCCTACTGGAGACTGGTCAAGATGATGTGACATACTGCTGATATTCTTTTATCATACCAGTCCTGATTCCTATTATACAGCATTGAATTAATGTGTTACTGCAAAACATTCTCCCACCCCCCATCTAACCACCACCTCCTTGAAGGAGCACACTTTGTTCCACAGAGTTATCATGGAACAAGTTTTACTTCACAGCAAGATTCTTGCCAGGAAGTTATTTATATCATACTGATTGCAAAGTCTTTTAAATGCTTCTCCTTATTCTTCCTAGCATCAAAATGCAAATCTCTAAATACCTCAACAAATGCAAAGAGAAGAGCATTTTCTGTCATTTTCATCTGTTGATGAGCATGATTCAGTTTAAGACCAAATGCCTCCCACTTTTCCTTCAGAGGTGAGCCTGTAAGCAAAACAAGTTTAAGCTTGTACCATCAGAACAATAGCACAAAAAAATGTTGAACAACAGTATTTTAATCAAGCTGTTTCAAGCACGGAGATACAAGAGTAAGCTTGGCTCAGCAACAAAAACATTCAAGTTCTACAGAAGACATCTCATGACTAAAAAACCAGAAAATTAGATTTTGCTGGTTTGTTTGGGTTTTTTTTAATTTAGCTGAACACCATTGACATATGGGTATGGATAATATGCTATTCATTCCAGCATGTCCTAGCTTAGGAACAAATACTTATGCTGCACTTGGTTCCAGCATGACTGTTACCACTCTCCAATTTCCAGAGACAGAAAAAGACATGTCAGAAAAATAAATCCAAATTTACAAACCTTATGACAGATTAACAATGAACACTTCAGTATCAGTAAAAACACTGTTGCCTATCAGTTATGACATTATTTACGATTGCACTTATTCCAGTTATTTGTTTAAAGTCACAGCCTGAGGTATATGCAGCATCATAATGACTTAAGTTGCTAGCTTTGCAATTTACAGATTTCAGCTTGTCTTTACTTTAGGATTGTCAATACTTGCAACAACTGGTCTTTAAAACCTTTTTTTTTTTTTTTTTTTTTTTTTTTTTTTTTTTTACATTTGTGGGCATTTATTTTAATATCTGCATATTTAGAAGAACCAGGTAAAAGAAGAAGGGAGACAAAGTTCATAATTAAGTTTACTTGATCCATACTGAATGAAAGCTACAACTTCATTTGTTCAGCAGGTCTAGAACCAGAAACCACTCCATGCAAGGCAAAGTATCCATATTGCCTCTGTCCCAAACGAGTTGTGAAGTAAAAACAAGAAAAACTGTTATTTGGAGACAAAACCACAATGAAACAAAGTAAAGCACTAGGCAAGTCAGCATCACTGACAGTGAAACCAAGTCATCAGCAAGCTCTTAAAGGCATTACTACCCTAAGAGAGCTATTACTTTTGGTTTGGTTTTTTTTTTGTTGTTGTTGTGTTTTATTTTGCTTTGTTTTTAAAATAGGATATATTCGTGAGACCTAATGAGGCTCCAGGACTGAAAGAAAGTATGAATGCATTCACACGGAAGACTGACACACAAATGAAGACTGTTCAACAACACAGCAAACAAGTATGTGCTCAGTGGAGATCAGATGTCAAGGGCACCATAGGTCAGACAAGTCAACCTTCACACTGTCAGACATAGCTAACAGCAGCGATGAGTTAGAAAAAGGAAAAAAACAAAACAAAACACAACACCAACCACTATTCTAACAGTATTTTGAATGTCTTGTTGTAGACAGAGATTGCATTTTTCAAAACCAGAAGAAAGGATATAATAAAAGGGGATAGAAGAAAAAAACGACAAACCAACCCAAATTCAATGAACAAAAAAATTCACCAGTATTTATCTACTCTCTGCAATGGTCCACCACTAATGATGTGTGTTTGATCAGTCTGAATTCTCACCAGATGCATTTTCTTTTGCTTCCTTATTAATAGCAGATTTATGAATATGCTGCATTAGTTTTAGCAGATCATGCCAACGTTTCTGCCTGTAGCAGGTCTGAATGTGTCCCAAGAATGTTTGATTTTTCTTCCTAGAGAATGTCTGAGAGAAGAGTTCTTCAAAAGACTCTCGCAGAGGTAGCCAGATCAGCTTGTTATCCACAGGCTTGTAACTGCAGAGAAACAAGAGAGTAATTATTTGTGACACAGGAACAGGAGCTAGCATCTGTGAACTGAAACAATACTGTGCATGAAGGAAACCCTGGTTTCTGAAGTTTTTACTCAACTAATGAATGAAGTAAAACTGGACATATTTAAATACAGCTTATGAGGCGATTTTATAAAGACAGGACCACCCTGACAAGTAAAATATTTTTACTGCTACCAACCAGTGTGTCCAGTGAATATTACATCATATTTATATTGAACAGCTTCGCCATTTTTAAAGAGACATTGGGTTGTGCTTTTAAATGACTTCTTCACATACAGATGTGCACACAATTCAGTGAAACTGTCTCTGTTCTTCAGCAAGGACAACAAGGTTTCTGCATGCAAACATGCTTCTTAAGACATTTATGCTGCTATGAAACAGATACGTGTCTAAAAACAATTCTTTGACAACACAACTATACTTGCGATAGAAGTTTGTTCTGATACCACCAGCAGAACAGACAAAACAGCAGTCAGTGACTCACCCGCCTAATAGATCTGCCGTGTCACTTTGTTGGTTCATGTTGATAACCCTCAAATGGTGTCCTTGAAACAGAAATAGAAAGCACAAACAAACCCCACAAGTTGATGGTTTCTTGTTTTTTAAATCATCTTCATATAAGTTACAGTCTTCACACTTTATTTACCTGTAATATGAGCAAGGTACTGAACAGTTGAGGTTTTACCAGTTCCTGTTTCACCAACCAAAAGCACAGGCTCTCCTTTGACAACACAAACTGCAAGCTGTTCAATCAATACTGCAGATGGTCGTGTGGCAGCAAAGGTTTGTTTTGCTCTGAAAAAACAAAGGAAGCAACTCAAACCCAAAATTTATCAAGGAGCTCATTTCAATTTTACCTTTATTATTTTTTTAGAGGAGTGGTTGAATTTAGGATCTTTTTTTTTTTTTTTTTTTTTAATTAAAAATATAGGTTTGGAAAAAATGAGTTCCAAGATACCCTTATAAGATACTTATTTTTCTCAAGATACAATCTAGAAATTCAGCATTTCCAAAGAACTTCCTGGCCAGTGGAGTTAGTGCCACATACTACAAAAATCTCCCTTTACAAAGACAGATTCATCAAAATCTTATGATAACAGCTGTGGATCTGCTTTCAAGAAACTCTAGTTCAAAAGAAGCTGAAAATCCCCATGCTTTGGCTGCCAGAAGTATGATGCAGACAGTGTTAAAAGTACACAAGGTAAAAGTCTGATCACAAGAGAAAGAACTAATCACATTCCTTTCATGAATTTCAGTGAGAATATCCAATTTGCATTTTTTTTAATCCTGTGACTTCCAATCTATTCTATTCCACCACAAAATATTTCGATTCACATGGAAACTACAAACTATTCTACCTTTGTACAGAAAGAGCTTGGGTTTGTTTCTTCATGAGGTGCACTCTTCCAACAGAGACTTCTTGTTCCCGTATTAGAATTTCCGGTTTATAGAGTTCACAAAAGAACTCTACCTGTGAAGAAAGCATCAACATTTCCAATACTAATGTTGCCTACAACATCACACTAAGAACACCCACGCTATGCTACCAGTATTACTTTGCAGCAAGCTAATTTTTCATGGTAAGATTTTATATTTTGCAGGTTTTACATACTCATCACCTAAAATACTGAAGGACCTCAGAAGCGTTATTGTCTGTACAAACAACATCTTTCTATTTAATGACTTGGTAATGGGTCCATGCCATTATATTTCTACTTCCTCTACTTCTATCGTAGTTCAACTAAATAAAGTTGAACCTGGGAACAGTTATCTTAACTAATAATAAACAAACAACCTCCCTCAAAAAAACCTTGGTGAATACCTCTGTGTAAACAAGGATATTTTGCCACTGGCAGAGAATAATACATTCCTGTATTGAAATAATGCAAATGAAGAGGGACAAACAGAAAAATCCATAGAAGTTTCAGGGATCCATCTGTCCACCCAGCTGGCAAGTTTTTCCGTCTTAAAGTAACAAAGGAGGGAATTTTCTTTGCAATCAAACTTCTATAGTCAGAAATAGTTGACAAAGCAATGATTTAGTTTGACTCTGCCATTTATATCACACACTATTAATATAGAGAGAGTTACTAGGCTCTAGAGAGGTACTTGATTTTGGAATCAATGATTACAGAACAAGTAGTAAGGAAGATTGTGTTTCTCTCTGATCTCTTCATTTAAGTGATTAAAGTTCACTGTAACCACCACAGAAAAAACACATTCTTTACTACTCTGTGCATCTAGCAGTATCGTGTGCTTAGGCAACTGTGCTGTTCCAGCTGTGTGAGCCTTCTTTTGCATGATGAGGCCATTTGCAACCTGCTCTGGAACAGGTTCACTGGAACTTTCAGAGAAAAAAAAACCCAGCTGAAATAAAACAGGAGAAAAACGTAGATCCCAGGATAGTACAGAGAAAAAAAAAAAAAAAAAAAGTGTTTGGGACACAGAGATGGGCATAATTTTTAAGAAAAATAGCAGAACACATTTAAATTAATCACTAGAAAAACTGCAAGTTATAGAATATTACCAATAAACACCATGTTAATTATAGCTCAACATACCTTTTTCTTGGAAATGTTTAGTTTACTTCCAATAACTTTTGCCATTTTCTGTCTGCTCCCTTGGTTGGACAGCATAGCTGTGAAACAGTCCAATGCCTGTCAAGCGGAACACAAACCAACTTCTTCAATACAAATTTTGTATGATATGATCTGACAAGCACCATCTTAATTTACATGAGCCTGAATCCAATCCAGCCATTGTAAATAAAACTATTTCACTGTCCACAGATCGAATCAAACAATGGAGTTCAAAACGATGTAATAAGAACTTCTAAACTCTATGGTGTAGCGGGTTTCTACTGAAAGTAAAAACTTTTCAATGCCCAGTCATAGAAGCTATTTTTAGATGAATGGACCAAAATGAAGAAGGAAGTAATGCTGTAAGATCTCACGTCTTAAAACTAGCTCTGACTGATGCACGCTCGAAAAATTCAAAACCTGGAATGTAAATTGATGCATAGGAAAGTAGGAAAGAAGCCTCATATTACAAGAAAAAGGAAAGATCTTAAAACTTTTACTCTCAGTCATATGCAATTCCAGCTCATATCAGTTAAAATGATGCTGCAGCACGCTGTTTGTATGACAGTAGTAAGTCTGGATTGGCTTTCAGCACATTACTGCAAACAACTTTCCTAGTAGTAAGGAAAGCCTCCGATACACGGATCACAAACATTCCAACTACAGTCCAATTGCTTCAGATAAAACTAAACATAAATTCCCATCTCATAGTCCCAAATAAAGTATTTTAAGATTTGTGAGACAATGCTAGAATTTGGGTAAGCAATTCCTGGAGTAAGTCTTACCGCACCTCCTGAAAAATATTCACTGCGGTGGCTGAAGAATTACTGTCGAAGTTGTAAGCAATCCTGCTGCACCAATTCAGTAAGTCTCTAAAAAGAAAAACAAAAAGATTTGGTACAATCAAGCCAAAACACACAGCACCTTCTTTCATGTTCAGCTTAGGTCATTACGTCATATTCTGGCAATTGCACATTTAGTTGTTGTGTAAGTTGTACACAGGAAGACACATAAAATTGGATGCTAATTCTAAAGAGCAGCTGAGCACATAAAGACCAACAGTGTTGCTTTCAGATACATTGCTTAAAAATAGGTAATACATACTCCATTAAACCATAAAGTAATTATGAAATTGAAAAAATGAAAAGCAGCAAGCTTTTCATCCAGAAAGGTATAAAAAACCCTATTTTTTCAAGATACTGATTCCTTATCAACAACAAAATCTTCCAAAAGGCAAGAAAAGGAAACATCTAATTCTAGAAAAACAACTGCTGTTTTAAAATTAGTGGCATTCTTATGCTTCACAAAAATATTAGGTACTACCCACACCTAGTATTTACTGATTAATTCACAAAGCATTACTGGTTACAGAAGTTCCACATGAGTAGCATTGACATTTGGTATGAGAGGAAGAAATAATTCAACATCAGGCTGCATTTCATCATAAAAATTCTGAAATTAATAGTACACTACAGATCTGGTTATTTTCAGTCATCTGAAAGTTAGAATGCTGTGAGTGTCTAATATGAAATTATCTAGATAAGCAAATATACACAATTGCTAAAAACATTATCTACTAACTATTGTGAGAACACTATACAGCACGTTTCAGTTCTTAACTAGAACTGATATTTTGTGTTAAAATTAATTGAGAAGTAATCCATATGGCTTGATATCAACTCAGCACCACATGTGACAAAACCTACACTTTTCCTCAAGAACAAAGTATAGCAAATAGGAAGTCCTAAATAATTCAGATTGAGATTTTTTTAAAAGATACAGCAATCATTATTTTAAAATGAAAAATGGATTTCCCCAGTTTTTATGAAATTCCAGTTTATTCATTCAAACTTTTATCACTATTTTAAAAAAATGAAGAAAAATAAAGATAAACCCTTTTATCTCTGCAGCTAGCTGACTAAATTTCCTTCTAATAAACATATAAGAAAAGACAACCTTAGAGATAGTTCTCGTCCTTCCAGATTTGGTTTCTTATTTTCTGATCTTGATTCTGATGAATCTTCTGGTATGTGCCTGGAGCCAGAAGCACTGTTTTCTGACACTTGATACTTGTCTCCTATAAGGTGAATGTAAATGTCTAGCAAGTGATCAGTTACAAGAGCAAGGTTGGGGTATCTCTTTTGAAGAATCTGAAAAAAGGAAAAAAAACCACAACATAAAAACCCAAACCAAAAAAAATCTTTAGCATCGGAAGGACACCACCAGCCACCCAAATCTTAATAGGATACACTTCAACAGATACTCAAGCTAGCAAGCTGCACAAAACTGCTCTCTTGGAATCTCTCATCCGAAGAAAATAAAAGTTATTGTGACTTGTATGATATCAATTTGGATGCCAAAAGTGAATTTTGCCAACTCTACTCCATTTAATACATTTGCACAAATACCAACAGGAAGAACAAAATGTACCTTCAACTCTATCAAAACTCAAATCATGATCATACAACTTTACAACTGATAACACAAGTTCTTACCTCCTGTCCTTCTTTTTATGACTGAATTTTTTTGAGCATTCAAGTTGTCTATTCACTGTGCTGACAAAGACACATTAAGGGGCTAATTTTTCTTCAGTAATTTCCTTTCAGCTCAGTTCTCTCCACTAAAGCTTGCCAACCAAAATTATTGCTTCCCAAAATAAGCTTTTCACAGACACAGGCCAGGAACACCAGTCCTACCCTGCCAGACTGACTTTTAAGATTAATCAGAAGAACATGAGTCTATTTTCAAGACGAGCAAGCGGGTGTTTTCTACCACTGTCTCTCCTTCTACTACTACAGAATCTTACACAGTGTTTGATTTACATATTTTTGGGACTTGAGCTACAAAGTTACAAAAAAGAACAGAAGTGTGGCAAGTGACACATTTAGCACCGAAGCTTCCTTTTTTCTTAAGGTTTTGACAGCCAAGCTTTACTTGAATATTGGTCCTTTCTGGATGTCATCTTCAACATCGGTTCAGCCAGATAGCCTTTTTTAATACTGCAACTGTGAGCTTCCTAGAATTCCTGCCCATGTGGATCTATCTGTAGTAGAAGCAGCTACAGCACCCAAGCATGTGTATCTCCAGCAAACTGTCTGCAGAGGCCTCCCCGTGCATCTACTTGCTTACCCTCCAACAATATCTACAAGTATGACATAAGTGCTGTTCTTGACCCATTCCTAACAATTAGCTGACAATATGGAAAATGGAAAACCACACAGATATTTAAGGTCACCCATAACTGCTGCTGAACAAGTCCCAAGGAGTGAACAAACCCTACTGAAAAAACTATCATCTTCATTCTAGAAAATTCAGAACTTTCTCCTCAACTCTTCTGCTAGAGACTATTCACCCCCTTTTCCCTTAGCCAAGGCTTTTTTAAAATAAGATCCTATTCTGAGCTCTGTATCACAAGGAGAATCTCTAGAGAATTCTGTTATCATTTAAGTCCTGGGCTCCTTTAATTTTTTGAAGGACTACAGAATGCAAACATTCCCTAGAGATGCTAACAAGAGAAGTCAATAGCAACAGTTATTTGTAATTGATAACTGACCAACTACTTTTTCATCTCAAAGCTTAGAACTCAGGATTAGAGTAAGCTTAATTTTTTTTTTCTTTTTCTCTCTGTTTTTAAACCTCTGTGGGCTACAAAATGGCAAAGCGATTTGATTCTTAGACCCATTCAAAGCAGAACTGCGTTTGCCAAGGCAAGTTCCAGGAATCTCTGTCCAATTCACTTCAAATTTTCCTGACAAACTGCCCATTTACTTCAAAACCGGCAGGATAAATCTGAAATGATAAGGGTGTATTGTGGAACATGGAAATAAAAATAAGGATCAAATTTATTACTGAAAAACATTTATTACCCTTAATTGAAACACTTATTCACATGCCACAATAGAGCAACACACACCATACCTCCTTGAGTTCTCCTTCGCTCATGTTATCCAGATGTATTTTGGTCCAGTATTTGTCCAAAAGAGCAGCGTGGCTGCTTTGCTGCCTGTACCAACCTCCGCCACAACTGAATATCCTAAATCAAAACAACATGAAGAAACACAGCATATTGTGTCTTGCTGAAGAATTCAACATTTTCAGGGCATTCCTGTGCAAAGAACGTTACATACTGCTGCTACAGCATAATGCGCATGCATAGACCACCCACTGCTTGTCACTGTACTGTCACGTACCCTACCTTGCCCATCTCTGCTTTTCAAATTATCTGTTCATTACAGTGTTTTTCCCCCTGTAGTGTAAAATCTCCTTAGAGATACTTGCAGAAAGATGACTGACAGTAAGTTAAATCTATCAGAAGCAACATACAGAATCCTTTGTAAAGAGAGTAGCCTGACGGAAGTGACCTGGGACTTATCTTCCACAGATCCTAAAGGATCTGTGCTCTATTGCAGAGACGCAGGAAAAGCGTCCCCAGTACCTGTCCCCTCCACTGTCTTTTCCTGATTATTTTTCCTCTTTCTTCAGGCTCGCAGTCCTTTCCATCATGTATTTTGTTCCGTTTGTTTTTTTTTTTAACTGCACAAATAACTATGCAGCCATGTGTTATACCCACTGTGGAAGTAGCCTTGCACATGCAAAGCATTAGATATTGGGTTTGTGGTGTGTTTTTTGTTTTCTGATGGTTTTTTGTTTGGTTTGGATTTTGGTTGTTTTGTTGTGGTTTGGGGTTTTTTGTTTTTTTGGTTTTTTTTAAATAATATTCCACAGCTGGAAACTGCAACAGGCTTATTGAATCTGCTCTAACTAGCCAATGGAAACTATAATCTGCTGCTATACAAACTGTTGACCAAGTATACAGAAGAAGAAAATCTTAGGAAATGAGACAACCAAAAGAGAGTTGAATCCAAAAGACTCAATTCCAGAAAAAATAGATCAGATAAATCAAAGAAAAGAAAAAAATTATGGAAGGAAGACAAAAGCATGAAAATTTGTTAAAGGCTTTGAAGTAAACTACAAAACATTTGAAAACCACGTAACCATTCCCCTTCTAGATATCCTAACCTTTAATCTTGATACAATATTACGTCTTAATATACAAGAAGACATTTTGCCATCTGACGCATGAGCCATTACTACAGTGAAATCATCAGTGAGAGTACCTTAAGTCTTTTTCTGGTTAGAAAACATTACAAACATCTATATTGACACAAGACTTTCACAAATCAGGTTTTCTTAAAAAAATTTTTCCTTCTATTTCTTTTTTCATGATTCCCAAATAAAATAACTTTATCTTATTATAGATGCAGGGTTCAGTTAAAATTATTCATGAAACTCTTAAAAAAATATCTTCCAGGGAACACATGTATACAGCTGCTCAAGGAGATGGAATAAAAAACCCAAAACCCAGAAAACTAATCATTCAGTAGTCAGACTACCAACTACCCCAAGATCAGCAAAACTAAGAAATATTTTACACAGGTGCTGTTAAAACTAGCAAGTCACAACACCTTGTGAATATCAATCATAAACCTTCTTCATGCATTAATGGCTGAGAGCGGTATTCTGTTTTGGTGAGGGGTTGGTTTTGTAGGGTTCCTCCCTGCAAGTTTCATTCCTTCAGCCTTGTTGAAGTGACCTTCCTGTACAAACACTGGATTCACCCAGTAGTAATATAAGGCTGCTCTAAAGTGAAAAGATTCCTTTCACAACTTCTATGGCTTCTATTGCTTGTTAATTGGAAATTGCTAGAATACTCCTGCCCAAGTACCTTGCACTTCCTGTCTTTGACTTAAAAATATCCATGCTCTTAACATCATTTAACTTCACAAGCCTACCTCCTGGTCGCAAAAAACTGGAATCCCGACGCTACTTTTAAACAGTCACCACGACCAGGAATCAGCAATTCTCTTTTTTCCAAAAGAGGAATCAGCACAGAGATCTGGAGAAGAGAAGAAAATTTATAAAACAATTTTTTTTGTGAAACTGTAACAGACAGCACACCCATCCACGCTCATTTCACACTTGAGATGCTAGAGCACTTGCACTTAGCACCACTACATTGTCAGCAACTGCCATTCCCACAGATTGCGCTTCCAAGTGATGCTAACAGGAACTGCAGAGTGCCCAGTAATTTTAATCAGCAGTGGAAGCCACAGATGTAATGTTTACCTATCTTCTTTCTCATGTACCCAGATTTAATAAGAGGATGGAAATGACAGTCTTTACACTGCATGTCCAAATCAAAACTACTTATTTTGAATTGTCAAATGAATTATTAGACACGTTCATGTCAGAAGCCTTATTTTCTTTATCTGCCTGAACAAAGATGACCTGCTTCTCAAAGATGTCATTCTCAAACATCAACATTTTTCAGTGTATACCCTGCCACCCCCAGGAGAATTCGGTATCTATTTAAAGAATCTATCCTTCCATGCAGAAGGACAGTAATAATGGTGGAAGGAAAAAAGCGAGGTAGGACCATAATGATCCCTCAGCACAGAGGGAGGCAAGCATGGAGACTCTGATATGGAAAAAGGAGACAGGATGCCTGCAGGGAGGACCTGAAGAAAGGCAGAGATGAATGCAGGATACTACTCAGGGCATGCTTATGATGAGTGCAATGAGCTGAGTCCACAGAAGCAAATATGTGCATGAACCTCTGGCAGTGAAAAACTGTCTAGTATATACAAGCAGTATCTCTTGGCTTTCTTATAAATTCCCTATATTTCAGAAGCCTAGAACCCAATAAACAAGCTGTCAGGTTATTTAGTCACACAAAGGATGCTTTACAGAACAGATACGAAAGAAAACAACTATCTGCAGAATGTCCAGCAGGCCTATACAGCAAAACATCTCTAATGTCGTTCTTGCAGAAGACATGCTTTCAGCAGCCATTACTTCAAAATGGAAGGATGACAGTCTAACTAGTCATTCTGGAGCTGAAAACAGGGAATCTGTTAAAACGTACACTGCTTAATGTAACATTACATTTTTAATATCCAAGCCAGAGATAAGCAATGAGTAAGAAAAAAAACAAAACCAAAAAACCACACAACAAAACACTAAAAAAATCTTACTAACAGCACCACTCTAATACAGTGACGATACTCTGTGGTGTTTGGGGCCACATTTGTTTTCAAATATAAAACATGATTTAAAAGACACACAGCTCATTATCAGTGTCAATTCAAATCTTCAGAGAGAAATTTGGCATCAGTGGCAGTGTCATGACTACTTTAAAACAATAAAAAAACCCTAAAGCGGTGTGCTAATATGTGAACAAAGACAGGTTAATTCTTTCTAACCTCTTTTAAAGGGGGCAGTATTTTCAGCATACTGCTGCAGAACTCATGGTGATCAGACTCCAAAAATTGCTAGTATGGGTCTTAAGACCAGTACCTTACAGCAAACATGAACCTACATACCACATCCAGAGGAGCATAATCAATATCCTCCAGAAGTATCCAATGACCTTTGGTAACAGCTTGTGTCAAGGTTCCAGGTTGCCACACAAACTCCCCTGGTACATCTGTACAACGATACATACCAAGCAGCGTCTACGACGGAAACAATCAGTAGATTAGAGACCTGTTCATTAGATCCCTTAAAAACTCAGGGTAAAAACTTACAAAAACAACACTTACTTAGCCGCCACATTACTAAACAATCCATCTGGTAATCTGTGCCCAGCATTACACTTTTTTAATTAAGAAAAAAAAAAAGTTTCACCCCTCCACATCTATGATAATCTAATTGAAACATAGTAATTAAAATGAACCAGCTCATTGGAAGTGAATTTACAGAGCTCTGTCACCTAATGAACAAACAATCAACAGTATAACATACAAAACTGTCTAGGGTTGCACTGAACTTTATTTTACATTTTTTAGAAGTCTGTGACTAAGCTAGCAAGAGGAATTGTAAAGCAAGTTATTCAAAGATACAAAACCAGTCAAGCATTGCTTCTCCATAAAGTTGTAACTTCCACATTTAAGCTTTCCTTAAATAATTAAGTTTATGGTTTCACTACTACATATTTTGTACCTTGAACTTTATCACTTTTTCTTAGTATGGTGGTCTTACTTATGTATATGAAAAAATACTCTTGTGGAGAACAGTTGTGAGATGGTGAAATCAGCTGTTCTATGCAAGTAAAGAAGGTACTTATGCATGCTAATAAAAACGTTCAGATAGCACTTCTGGTGGATACTAACCACCTTGGAAAACTAAATATAAATGGAGCCAAACAACATAAATCAATTCAAGCTCAAAAGTTATATATGCAAAACCAGAAGAATGTGAAGTTATCTTCTCCTCTGATTTTATCTCTACAGCTAGAGCTGATCACTATTATGTAAGTGCAAGTGTCCTCAACATCACAGGATCTTACTTCATCTCACCTTTACCACAAAAAACTGGGATCAGATTAAACTGACATTAGCTCGCTTAAACTGAAATAAAAGTGTCCATACAGCCTTCGGCACCACCTTGAGTCATTTTAGAATCATTTTTTTTTCCAATACAAATCAAATTTTTTTAATTAAAAAAAAAAAAATAATAGGGCTCTTCCACATAGAAAAACCCTGATAAAACATAATTTGAATGAAACAGATACAGCACAATTATGCACAGAATTTAAAACCTACTGAAACTTAACTGTGATTTTTCTTCACATTTATTTATTCTCATCAATAGTAAGATCAATACTACAGAGTTGGGAGTTGTGGGGTCTTTAGGTAAAAAGTTAAACATTATCCTATTAGAAAATTAAGTCCATGCTTTAAGTAAAAATTATGTCTGATCATCCAACCATAAAACAGCTTCATCAGTTACCTTACTATCAGTTTGATCCCCAAGCTGGACTTTCAAAATATGAGGAGGCTTTGCTCTTCCTGTAACAGCTGCTAAATATTCAATTAAAGAAGTTTTGCCACATCCTGTTGGTCCTTCTAATAAAACAGGATTCTGATATGCTACAGCAATAGCAAGGTTTTGAAGATTTGTGAAGGCAGATTCAACCAAAACAAAACGGCTGATGTTATTTTCCTGTTCAAACATAAAATTTGAGTTAATACACTGAAACTGTTGCTTTTTTTTTTTTTTTTTTTTTTTTTTTTACAGGTTGTACAACACAGAACAATTAGGAAAGTGAGTCTGACCACTAGAAAATTTTGGCCTGCAGCTATGTCAACACATATCAAACAAAATAAAAGATTCTAAAGCTGTATTTAATGACAGATATTAAAACAGATTTCATCAAAAACCTATTATAGGTGAAACATGTAATAAAATATATGTATAATTTTTTCCCAAAGGGAGTTCACACTAAGTTGTCAGAACAGGCATAGTAACTATTCAATCAAATACAACTTGCAATAAGTGAAATTAAGTCATCAGAATGGATCCAAATCACACGACAAATCAAACAGCAGTTAGATTCAGATGATGCAAGTATGGATATTAACTGTTGTATTTACTTCTTTCTGCACAGGCCAAAGTATAAGATCATTAAACTCAGTGCATTTAAAAAAAAAAAAAAAGAGGTAAATTCAATAACTTTATTCAAAATGCAATGAATGTAGCTTATTGAATGGTAATTAATCAATGCTACAGATACTCTCCATATATTTTAACTCTCCTACAGTCACTTATATATCAGTATATGGCATAAAAATTAGTGCTTTCCTGCCAAAAGGAACAGAGAAAAGAAATCAGAGTACATACTGCACTGAAACAAGTGTCTTGTATTTAAGCTTGATCTTCTTTTCAGATATAGTTTGATGTACTTCTCTGGTAACAATGCCAGTTTTTAAGAGTACCTGCTTTCCCTCACAGTTTGCTCCTAACTCTTCATCAGACCTCCTCAGCTGTAACTGGAACCTCCCCAGCGTACCTGGAACTACACTGTATACCAGATCAGTGAAATACCTGTGGCTATTAAAAAAAAATAAAAGCATGCCTTTTTGGGAAGTTCTTTCCTCCCTCACAGACAAAGAGTATCCTTTCAGCAATCCAGTTTATAGCATGGCCTAGCTTCAGCACAGCTGCAGCAGCAATGACACTGGCATGGGAGTAAGAATCTCCTTAAACAGCTCTACAGTTTCCCCTACTGCAATGAATTTCAAACCACATCCTCAATCCTATAAAAAAAGCTAGAATACAGCAAATTCAACTACAGAAGTTGGGCAAGGGGGCAGAATTTGGGAGGAAATTCCTCTTTTGTTGCTTCTGCTACTCAAGAAATTCTGGACATTGGTAGTCTTCATTCATTTCTTTGTCCTTCATTTGTAGATCAGTGTCGCAAAATTAAATAGAAATACTCAGCTAAGAACTAAAACTGTACCTAAATGAGAAAAACAGTCAAGAATACTGGCTGCAGCTACAAAGAACCTGAACAGTTCAAGATGAACAGTATCTCAAGAGAAAAAAGGTTAAATACTGTTTGCTCAAAAATGTTTATGCCTTCAACGGACTTCCTAAAACTATAAGGCACTATATTCTGCATTACACTTCACTCAAGTGGAGAACGTAAGTTCTTGCTCCCTTCCTCTCCCCTTTTTCTGCCTTCTAGAATAGTAAGTAGGAGCCTTGTTTTCTTTTGTTTTAAGAGAAGAACTAAGAATGTTTGGAGAAAGGCTGTTTATAAGATGTCTGTATAGCACAAAAAACAACTTTGTGCAGGTAAAAGCAACTGTGCCAGATCCTGGCTTTACTTAGCTATTGAATATCACCCTAACTTGGACTGGAGATACTATGTAAGGCTGAATATTCTTTTGTAGTACGTTCATAAGAACCGCTACACGAAGATAAAATGAACAGCACTATTACGCCTTCATTGCTTCATTCCACTGCAGAGCTTCTTTGCAGTGTCTATATTATGCAACACTAGCTTACAGCACACATCAAGAAAGCTAAAGATACACATATTACCTGTAGCATCTCAATACTATTTAAGCAGGAGATAAAGTCAGTTCACCACATTTAGGGATTCTTTAAAAAAAAAAAAAAAGGTACAAACTTAACCCTGGGTTACATACCTGCTCTTCAGAAACAAGCTGTAGTCTAGGCAGCACAATACCACATACAGCTACTACATTTGCAGAGAGGTCGCCCGATACAATATGTCCTTGCATATATTGCAGTTCTTTCTCCTTTTGCCAAAATGAGGAGTCTGGATTGGCCAAAACAAGGGCTTGTTCCACATTCTGCAGCTGAGATTCTTCTAGTAGCCTGTGAAATCCATGTTTATTAACTCAACCGGAAGCCATCACCAAAAACAAATAGTGTTCAAGATTTTTAAAGTTCTTACTTCAGTCTGAAATGTATCAGCTCCTCAGGATTGAATATCTTCTTCAGGAAAGATAATTTATGCTCATCATTCATGCACGTAACCAGAGCAAGACAGTTTGAAGTATACCTAAAAATTATATTTAGAACAAAACATGTCAAAACATAGTCTTAAGAAATTTAGTTTGACAACTGTCAATTGCAAACCAAAACATCAAGTTTGGAAAAACATGCAGAAAACTTTCTTCATAGAAATTATTTTAGTGCTATGCTTAACATTCTTTAAGATTAGAGAAATATCTCAGAACTAAGAAAAGCAATTCTATCATGACATACTTTATCATTTACACACCAACTAGCTAACCTTTCTCTGAAGGACTGAATGATCAACAGAAACATAGTACAGGACAGCACTTTCCCAAATAAATGAAGGTTAACATATGAGACAATGAAAATCAGGTTTTCTTTGCCTGATTTTTTCTTCTCCTCCTACCATTTCCCTTTCAAAATTGCTTTCTATTTCATGCTATTTCTAAAATAACCCTAACACAATGAACTCAAGACTCAGTGCCAAAAGAAGCCAACAACTCCCAAGTCTTGACTTCATTACTACATAAAGCTGTCTCGCAACAGAATGACATTTAATACAAATCATAAAACACTTTTCATTTATTATACCACTGTTTTTTACCTTCCAAGAACAAAGCTTTCAATGAGCTTGGCAGGGGGAAGAAAAGAAGTGTTGCCAGAAGAAGATTGGTTCAGGACAAAATTTAAAAGTCAGCTCATTCACTTACTTAAGATTATTAGCTGAACACCAGGTAAACCAATTCCAGTCAATGAATTAGAAACTCTGTTTCTTTTTCTAAGACTATCTAAGTGTATGTCATCCTGAAGAGCTTCATAAATGGCTGATAGATTTGACAACACTCTGTTCCTGCCCTTCCTAAATTATACACCTTATTGTAAAATTATGTGTTACTAACATAATTCTGAATTTATATTTAAAAAATGAAGACTGTTAAAGACCTTTTCTTAAATAAAAAGGCACGATCAATACTACTACTCACATAAATAAGGTAGATCATGTGACTAGGTTGAAGCCCCGCAGGCAGACACCTAACATAAAACATCTGACCCCACACAAAGTCTGCAACAAGGCCAATTAGGAAGCATAGCTTAAATTAGCCAAGCTTTACAGTGACTGAGATTTCTATATACAAGCAATAGGAAAAAACCCAACTCGTTAATAGCGTATCAATGCAGAATAGTATAACATATCATTGTAAATGTAAGTTGGAGTGAGACTAGATTCGTCTCTACTTTTTTCTAGGATAACATGCTAGAATGCATGCAATACACCAACAGGCTTACAGCAGAGGTGAAGTGATAAATTCACCACCTCCCATGAATCCAACTTGGGTACACTGAAGTTATCTGAAAAGATTCCCCAGCCCATAGTTTTAAGCATGACTAAGAGCTAGCCCAAGTTTCACTCTATGATAGATCACGACAGCTTTCAAAAGATCAGGTAAGAAGCACAGGTACAGATACCATCAGCACAGATTTTTCTGGTATTATTTGAAGATACTTTTCTACTTGCATGTGAACATTGTTAAATACAATTCAGAATACAGATACATCTTTTCAATGGAAAAGATCTAGGGTGTTTAACTTACCAACGGACTAAAGTGTCATGACTCCTTAGGAGTGGAATACACACACTCCAGTCCCATAATTCCCGGAAAACTGATTGCTCCTTTTTTAAAAATCTATAGGCTGCCTCCATGAGGTCCCGTAACTTCATTCGTCTGCGCCCGTATCGGACTGTGTTTGCATCTGAGCTCTCCAGGAAAAGCCTCTGGAAAACTGGTGACGTATTCTTAAAATATCTTAAAGCAAATCTTTAGAAGAAAGAAAGAGAGAAAGAGATGGAACACAGACATCTAAGCCAGGGAAAAGGAAAACAGCCACTAATAAAAACATCAGGACAGAGGTCCTGAGACAGTAATTGACGGTATACTGAGAACTAAGGCCTATATTTAACTTTGTCCACACTTGGGAAAGACAACCACTTCAGCAAACAGTGGACAACAGATACTTTACCTTATTAGAAATCATTACTTAATTATCAAGGGGAAACAGTACTGCCTTTGGTGAAGTCTCTTCGATTGCTCTTGTTTACCGAAAAAGTAATACTGATTCCTGCTTACGTAACTTTGTATTCTTCTGGCCTATAAGTCTAATCTTAAATGCAGAGATTTTGGTTGTAAGCAATTTTCATGCCAGCTGTTTTGCTTTTCTTTTGATCATTAAGATGAAAATCACGTTACATCTTACAACACAATTTAAATAAGCTGTGTTTAAGACTCATGTTTTCTAAATCATTCTTTCAATTCAAAACACATTTGTTACTGTGGGAGACAATCCAAATTGTAACACCATGTCTCATCACCATTGAACACTGACAAGCATATACTCCCTAAGTACAAACATTGCACAAAGAGACATTACGTTACTCACGGTAAAACATCAGGGTGGTCAGCAACTAGCTTGCTCATTGCTACACACAGCCTTTCATGCCGATCATGGTTGATTTGGCCACCAGCTTTAATGGCTTCTGCATTTCTTTCCAACAAATCCAACAAGACTGGCCGAACTTGACGGCCAATCAATAGAGTACATTCTTTATCCAGTAATAACTGCGCTAAAGTATCAAGGATGCATTGCCGATCCTGCTGAGTCCAAATCTAGAGGAATGGAAGGTAAGAACAAGTTAAATGGGAAATGATTTGGACTTTCAACTTCAGAACTATTCATGCAAGATTCACAGTGAATTTTACAGGAACAAATCTTTCAAAAAACAGAAGGGAGTAAAAAATTCCCAATGGAAGTACTTACTTGACACAGGTCTCCATATTTTAAAAAACTGGGAAACAGAATGAGTGACATGCAGAATTACGCACTAAATAGGAATTACAAAAAAAGTCCCAAAATCCTAAATTATATTTTACAGCTGAAAGATAAAGCAAATAATTTTTAATATTTTTTAAAAGAAAAAATTGAGAAAATGTTATAACAACTAATACATCTTTGTTAATAGAATTCCCACTGATCTCAACAGCTCGGTCTCACGAGAGCCACAAAACATTTAAGAATTCGAGTTCTTAAAAAAAAAACTTTGAGTTGCATCTCTTTTCAAAAAAGAAGCATTCAATCAATCATGACCACAGCCTTATTTCCATATTTCTGATAGCAATTAGAGTGAGCAATGCTCTTGACAAGAAGCAGCATATATCTGCACTTTTGAAGTTGAGATTTCCCCCCCCCCCTTACTTTTATATAAAAATGGTCCTTTAGTGCAAAACAAAATATTAGGCTTTAGAATAGATGGAAAACATACCCACATGTGCTAGGAAAAAAAGAAACACTCCCCTCCTTCATCCCCCCTAACCTTCCTAACTTTGTTACTGAAGAACAACCACCCATTTCTTGTGTCTAATGCTTAAATTTCTCTGGTCTTTGAGCTCATGTTATTATCCAAGCATGTCTCCACTTCCGTGACGTTTAGCATATAATGCAGTATAAGTAATTTTGATTTGTAAAAAATCAGGATTATGAATTTGCACTGTAGTGGTTTTCCTCTTAACTTTGATGCTCTGCTCTTCCCTCTCTCGCCGAGTGAACCCTTATCCTATCGAGTCGGTTTTATCTTTCTTGGCAAACAGTCATAAATACAGCTAGGCAAGGCAGCTTTCCAAAGAGAAGAAACACTTACTAAACTCCTACAGAAATATTCTGTGATTCAGGTAGCCTTTCATTTTAGCAACACATGCAGCCAACTTCTGCTTCTCCTAGACTTTTGTTACTCAGGTAAAACCTGCTCCTGGGCCTGCAGATGGGATAGTTTCATTGTTACAAGATAAATAGACTGCAGAGGTCCTACACATTGCCTTTGAAAGGGTGACCTCCTAAGGTTATACCACTGTCGCCACCCTTCTAGAATACACACATACTTGTTCAAGTTCCTTGGGTCTCTTTCTGAATTTGAAGAGACATTCATTCCCTAACAGCACATAAGAAATCCGGGAAACCGCAGTATATACACTAAACACATCAAAACCATCACATTAATTGCAAGCAGTTTCTTGCATGCTTTGCGTTTATTTTTACAAAACATAAGTTTATATTCCTCTCATCTATCAGAGCAGCATCAAAAATAATTTTAACAATGGAGCCGAAGGTCTGCATTCATCACAGAGCAAGCAAGATGCTGTTCATTACAGAGGATCAGATTTTGAGTGGCAAAATGACTGACAAGCTGTTCAAAGGCAGCATGGCTCAAAAGAATTGGAGACAAACTCCACTGTAAAAAAACAGAAAGTAACTTCAGTTTCCAAATCAGTTACATCTTTGGCTACCCAAACAAGGCACAACAGGGTGCTTCATTTATTAACCAGAGCTTTCAATATCAAATAAATAGTTAACAATAAAATAGGAGATAAATAATGTGACTCAGTAAAATTCTGTAGTGACATGACAACTGTACAACAAATCTATTCTGTTAACAATTTTGTGAGAGCAAGCAGTTTTTTTTAATCATTGTGTGTAGTACCCTTAGGACATATAAAAAAAAATTACAGTGGCAACATTCTCATTCTACAAAGAGACCGTCTGTTTGATTTCGGAGCCTTGTAGAGTCTAAATTAAAAAATTTATGGAAAAGCAGCATACTGTCAGAAGGATTTTTTAACTAAAGGTGACTTTGTAAAATACCCAGCTTTCTCAATCAGTAGCAAAGGACAGCTGATCTGAAAGCATTTAATTCTAGCGTTCAAATCTGGGATAGTAAATCTGCACCCGTGATTCCAAACAGCTACTGTGTACTATTAGTGAAAGTATTTGATCGAGTTGGACAGACTGCTCCTTCAAGGATAGCGAGAATGTTCTCTTTGACTTTGTATCAGTGCATTTATTATCACACTGTCTCCCAGAAATCACAGCTCTTCAAAAACTAGAAGCAGAAGGAGATGAGAATACACTCCAAGATGGAAGCAAAAGTGTAATATACCTTCCCTTATTTACAATGCTACATGATGTAAAGCCTAATTAATCTTTCAAATAAAAAGCTGAAGTCATATTTTAGGAGAAAAAACAGTCTGCCTTAGGTGCCAGGACGTCAGGACATTTTTCTGACAGCCAACGAGTAGCTGGGTGAATTTGGGACAGCTAGGTCACCTCTTTTTTCCTACATTTATTAAAAAAAAAGGAATAAAGGCACTTCTCAACATCAAATGCTAAGACTGAAGGGCTATAAATAAGAGCTTGGAGTTATTATTAAAACAATTTTCACTGCCACATAGAAAAATGAAAGGCAAAATGAAGGATGCCAAGCTAAAACACCAACAGAATAGAACAGGAGATCCAGAATGGCGTGCTCAAGATCTCCAGTTCACTTAAGATGGTTCCATAGACTAAATAGAGGAAATACCCAAAAGGGTCAGGTTTTTTGATTTATATCTTTCCATATGTGCACAGTGGCAGATGCGAAGGGCAGAAACAAATAAGGATATTTTTGCACTAAAGTTCCATTCCTACTAGCATTTTAACCTTCACATTAATGAACTTCTCTACTGAAATTACACCACCACAGGGAGCCAAAATACATGCATTTGCACAAAATCTGCATTTGGAATTCTACGCAGGAAGACATTCTGATTCAGACAGACCTTTGGTAACACACAGAACCAAAAGCACATTGCAGCAGTTTGTGGAGCCCTACTGCTTATACAGTATGCTTAAATTATCCAAAAAATAGAAAGGCAGGAAACAAAGACTGTTTTAGAGAGCTTTTCATCCCATTTCCCATTAAGAACACAGAAATTTGCTGTACCTTTGCAGAGTTAATGGTATACAAATACTCTACAGAAAAGGCTCTATTTCTATTACATACTGAAGCAAAGGGAACAAAATCTTCCATCACCACATAAACGATGCCTTACTACGAACAGTCAAAAGACTGTTCCTTACTTAGCAATTGTGGCTAAGTTCCATTCCATTATGGAACACTGAAGAAATAAGTTGCCAGAAAGACACAGTGAAGCTGCAGAGCAAAGACAGCTCTAGATTTCCAGAATGCATGCTTCCTAAGTTACATACAAAGCAACTGGTAGGAAATCAGGTATGATGACTGGAGCCAGTGGCTGTTTAGCGGCAAGATAAGCCTAACATTCTACTAGAACTGTAGCTTCCAAGCTTAGAAATAGCAATTAAGTTTTCAAAAGAACATGTCATTGTTCATTAATGTGCTGTTCCAGACTCTCTGTATATAATCACTCTTTAATAATTTCCACCTAGCAAGACTTTTAAACCTGAAGCATATCTCAAAACAGTTGCCAGAAAGGAAAGGGCACAGTCTCTTTCCCAGTCTCAGATCTCGGTGACTCACTTCTGGTTCACTGCTCCATCTGTCTGCTACATCATGTATCCGCATCATCCCCCTCTCTATTTCTCAGCTATTTCTTTCTCTTGAATAGCAGCTCTTCATCACTGCTTCCCACCAATTAGCATCAACTCTCCAACATAGGAATAAATATTCATGTCAATTTTACTTTGATCCTATGATTTGTAGCAACAGAAGAAAAAGCCATCTGTCTACCAACAGAGAACCTTGACTACCAGTATGAAAGCCTTCCCCAATCACAACTAAGAGACAGTAATTCAGACTGAAAGCCAATACTCTGAAAAAAAATGATGATTTAGACTTTTCATCTTCAAACAACTAGGACATTTCCTAGACACTCAAATAGAAATATGGATTTTGATCCCCAAAGTGCGTACACAACTTAGGGGCTTCAAAAGCTTTATCATGAAAAGTATTAATAATATAACATCTGATGGGTTGATATCCTGTTATTACAGGTCTTCAGGTATTTCAGAGACAGAAATTAGCGAGGCCTCAACTCTCCTACAAGGCAGGTGTGCTTTTCACAGCTAAGGCAGCCAAAGCATTAAACTAGTGAAAACACGAACATGTTTCCAACATCACTGTGATTAAAAAAAGGAAGCAAACCCTAGAAAATCCAATCCTCTATCTTTTTACCCCACATGCTGTTTTAAGACAATTAAAGATGACATGCAAACAGCATCAAGCTAACATGCTGCAGCTAAGGGACTAGATACTGCCTCAGTGCTTGCTAACAACATGCCATCTCTCACTATCATGCTTCCACAGAGTCACCTTAAGAGACATGGAAGATACTTAAGATTTTAACTGCGGGGCAAAATGCCTCCTCAGGAAGCGCAACAGGAGTACCAGGGGACAGGAGAGGACCTACCTCACAGGGCTCCACTCGCAGAACCCTGAAAGGGGCGGGGAGCGGAAGAAACCGCAATAAGAACGCACAGAAAAAGAGAGAGAGAGAGAAAAGTTGCTCCCGCAAAGCGGCCCCACCGCCTCCGCCGGCCGCCCGAGGACGAGGGGGCAGAAAAAGCTGCGGGGAGGAGATGGCGGCGCGGAGGGGGAAGGCAGCGCGCTGCGTCCCCTTCCCTCCTTGGTAGCCCCTTCCGTGCCCGCCCGAGGGCTGCCGCTGAGCCCCGCGCCGCCCGCTCACCTGCTTCGCCAGGAACCTGCTCAGCTCCGCGCTGCTCTTCTCGTTCCTGCGCGCCACCACCTGCAGCGGCTCCGCCAGGCAGAACCGCAGGTCCGCCGCCATCCTCCTCCTCCGCCGCCGCCGCCGGGGCGCGGGCCGCGGCTGAGGAGAGCGGCGGGATGAGGGAAGGGGCCGCGCGCCCAACCGCCGGCAGCACAGACCGCGCGGCACGTGGAGCGCAGGACAGCCGCTCAGGTCAGCACCAGCTTCCGCTTCGCCGGCGCCGTCACCCGCCCGCGACGTCGCAGGCAAAGGGAAGCGCGGCCTCTCCCCGCCCCTCACGTGACAGCGCCCGTGCTAAACTACAGCTCCCAGCATGCACCGCTCCGCGCGGCGCAAGGCCGCCGGGACAGCGGGAGCCTACTGCATGCCGGGAGGTGTAGTCTCCCAGAAGCCGCCCCCTCCGCCGAGCGCTCTCCCGGTTTCGGGCGGTTGCAGGCAGCCGTGCGGGAGCGGAGCGAGTCTCCCCCGCTGTCTCACGGCGCTGGAAGCTCGCGTGTGCAGGGCTCAGTCTGCTGTGTCCTCGTCCTGCCCTGTTCCCTGCTTCCCAGGGAGTCAACTGCCATTGCTGCTGCAGGACTTGCCTATAGCTGGCCTGGTCAAGGGCCGCAAGCCACGGTGCTTGCCCTTAAGCCCTTTAAAACTAGGTCACGGCATCAGTCAAAGAGCCCGACCGAGGACGAGGGCGGGTGGTGACCAGCCCAAACAGGTGCTTCAGGCTCGGGAGGAGGAAGGCCGGCATTACGCTAGCATTTCCACGTCACCCTCCCCAGCTCCCCTCGCCGGCCGCAGCCAGCTCACGAAGCCCGAGTGCGGGTCTAAGGCACTAACGATGTTTCCAGAGGGGTTCGACAGCGGGCTCGCTGAGAGCAGGAGCCGGACGTAAGCCTCGGGCTTCCCGGGAGAGCCGTCGGAGCTGCCTCACGTCCACCCCACCGCAGCAGCGCGGCACGGCCCTCCGCGCCCAACTCACACCAGGTGAGCAAGCGTGCCACTCCCGCGGCCGTGCCCTTCAACACAGCCCAGGCAGCCTCAGCCTCCTGCGGCCGCTCCTCTCCCCTTTCCACCCGCCACAGCCTCTACAGGAGGGCCGGGTGGCGGCGGCACCTCCGGGCCGGAGCCCCTCCGCCCGCGAGGCAGGCGAAGGCGGGAGGAGCCCTGCTCGTCCCGCCCAGAGCTCCGGGGACGCCGCTGCTTCCCGCGCTCGGGGCCGAGCGGCTTAGGCCCAGGCTCAGGCAGAGGCCGGGCCGGGCCAGGGGCGCGCATCCGGGAAGGGGCGGGGCTAAGGGGCGGGCGGGGGGGGGCGGGGCGCGGCCGCCTCGCGCTCCTCGCTTTGGCGCCAACTGCTTCAGGCCGTGGGGCGGGTTTTGCCGACGTCGCGGCCGGGGACGTGCCGTGCGTTTGCGGCCGTTGGCTCCCGCGGCCGGGGGCCCCGCCCCCTCGGCGCCCGGCCTGCGGGACCAGTGGCGGCGGCGGCGGCGGCAACGGCGACCAGCACCACCACCACTACTTGTGGGGTGTCGCGGGCCGGGGGCGGCGGGCCGCGGCGCGGCGGCTGACCGGTGGGTGAGGGTCGTGGGCCGTGTTGGCCTGCCGAGCGGGGCCTTCCTCCTCCTTCCCCTTCCGTCCCTTCCCTTCCTCCGCCGGCCCGGCGCGGGGCTCGGCGCCGCCTCGCCCCGCGCGGGTGCCGCTCCCCTCCCCCACCACCCCTGCGCGGATCCCCCTGCCCGGTTCGGCCCGGCCCGGCCCGGCCTTGCCCACCCCGGGCTGTCCCGGCGCCCTGCCGGCCTCTCCCCCTGGGTGCAGCCTGCCCTCCCCGGTCCGCCGGCGGTTGCGGGGCGCGGGGTGCCGCTTCCGGGCCTCAATCGGTGGCCCTCCCGCTCTGACCCCCGAGAGGTCCTGGGCGCTTCTGCCGTGACAGGAATTGGGGAGGGCGGGAGCCCCTTCCCGCCCGTGCAGGGAGGGTGAGGCCTGGGGAGTGGGTAAGGGCCGCTGCCTCTGAACTGGCAGGCTGCTGCTCAGCACTAGTCAGTGCCCCTGCTTGCCCCGACACCCGAGCTTTTTCCTGTGCTCTTCTTTTCCACGCAGCGGATGCCTTGGTGTTGCAGACTGCTGCTCTCACTTCAGAGGTGCTTGTGTATCAGTGCCACAAGCGTGTGTGCTTGTAAAGTCATTCTACAATAGCTGTTGTGGCGGATACTGTGCGTCCTGTGGCCGAGCATCGCTATATGCCTTGGCAGGCAAAACGTTTCTTGCCTGCTACCACTCATTATTGGTTTGGCTGGTGGTGTCAGACAGGGGAAACTTGCTCTTAAATGGTCAGCAGAGAAGAAAGCAGAATTATCAAATCAGACTATTTTAACTGGTTAAGATATACATTCAGATAACCTGTTCATAGAATGCAGTACTTGTTTTCATACCAAAATTTCTTTACAGAAACTTTATTTGATACATATGAATAAAAGATACAGCTGAAGATCTTTGTCAGAATGCTTATTTACAGGACAGATAATTTCTTACTTTTCTTGATAGAGCTCTACATTTGTTATCTTGATGTAAGAGTTTTGTCATTCTAGTGTTGGATTTTGTTGAAGAGCAAGGGCCACAGGTAGCTCAGGTGTAATTGATTTATTTCAAGATGCTTCTGTTTTACGATGTTGTTCTGAAATTGTCGATTAATCTGTTGTCTTTCCTCTGATATTTTACTCATAGATGGGGAAGCCATAGGGAGTTTGTATCATGGCAACAGATGAGGATGGACTGGGACTGTTTGATGTCCGCTATGGTGGTAAGATGTGTTAGATTACTTTCTGTTTTGCAGTGAAATAACACAAGCAGTCTTATGAAAATAAATAGGTCCACAAATAACTTAGAAAACAAAATGGAAACAATTCAAGTTGGGACAAATACGGATGAGCTTCAACTGTAATTAAATAGCTGTGGCACACTATCATTGCAAGCCATATGCCATTAGTAAGTTTGGATTTTAAACTGTAACTCTGTACTTTGGATTTCTAGTATGTTTTGAGGGGATGCCTGGAACTGGTCTCTCCCCTGTGTTTTATGGTGTGTAATTTAACCTTTGCTGTATCTTAATGAAGCATGTGTTTGGACAGTTAGGAGGATTATTCCTTTGTTGCTCTTTGTAAGAGCAAATGCACTATCATCTGGTATAGTACTAATGATCAAGGTACTCTTAACATTATTTCCAGCTCCGCAGTTGATTGATCTGACGCATATTTGTGAGATTCACAGCCTCAGAAGGACTGTGGATATTGATATTTTTCTTTATAGTAATAATATTTGTTGCAGAACTGGAGAGATTCACATAGAGGAGACAAGAGTGATAAGAGGCATTGGGAAAAGACATGAAGAGAGACTGAGGAGATTTAGATTAAAATACTTTTACAGAATCAGTTAGCGTGTGAATAGATGGCGATACTAAAGCAAATTCTTTGAATTATGCTACAGACTGTTACAATACTTTCTGTTTAGCAAGAAATGTTTCTTTTAACAGTAGTGGTTTTATCACACTAATTCTATTTTTGTTTCTGAGTTGTATAACTTTTGTATTCAGTGTATTCTGGAAAACAGTTTCAAATTCAGATCAAGTTGACTTAGTTTATAATTTTAAAATGTATTTGTACTTAAAGCCATATAGTTTGCTTCATGCACAGTTCTTGTAGTATTTAGGAATTGATCTTACAAGACTGTCGTTGCTCCCTGGTGACTAAAGATCCTTTCTCCATAGTAGTAGTAGCTTGCTGGGTAAAATTCCCCTGTCTTTTAGTAGTCTGTGCTACCACGTTTACTACTCTCTGGTGGACTAGGATCACAGCTACACTCACTTTATGGGAAAGTTAGAGGCTGGAGTTTACTAAATGTTTACTTTGGCTTTTTTTTTCTTTAGCTGAAGCTTCCCCCTTCAAGGAAGGTGATGAGAGCTCAGTGGATATTTACGATGGCTTGGACAACGGTTTGACAGCTCCTGGTAGGCTGATTGTATCTTGCTGCTTGGCTTGGAGCATTATAGAGTCTTTGTGCTTCTTAGGCTGGTTTCAAGTAAAACAACAGTTACCTTTAAGTTTACATTTAGCTGGTGTAACATATGCTTCAGTGAGCTACTTGTTTAAGTTCAAGACATATATGTTACACTGTATAAATATAGCAGAGAATTCTTAAATCTAGTAGCTGAATGATCAGAAGATAGTTTTCATGTGATAGTGGCTATTTTAAGAGACTTGGGCATATAGAGGGGTGCAGAGAAACCTTAGCTATTCTATCTGTGCCTTGATATAGGACATTTTACCTTGGAAAAAGCACCTTTATTTTGTGGTTTTTAAATAGCTTCAGGACCAGAACCAACAGTCACTGATCACTAAATCCCCAGTGAGAGCTCCAAATCATACTTTCTGTGTGGTACAGTACATTCAGTAGATCCTTTTAACCTTTTATTACTTTCTCGACAATTTCACATGCTAACGTAAATTAATCTCCTCTTTTAACTTCTTTGAAGGTAAGAAAGAAACGGACCCAGCATGTGTTCTTTTTTAGGAGTCTTAGTGTACCATTTAATGAAATGCTGTTCTAATATTTAAACAAGTGTTTCTCTGCTGACCTTACTACTGTAAGGCCATTGGATTTTTATGGAAGGGCTATAGTATGTCCTACAGACATAAAGCATCTATACATCTTTTTCTTGCTTTCCCTTTTGTATTTGTTACAGCATATGAGAGTATTCTAGGTCTATGTTTCACATACTGAGATGCATTGTTTAGTAAATTTAAAACACGCGAGGTGGAATAAAACGCAATGCAAACATTTTATATAGTCTAGGTCTGAGGGATCTTTTGGGTTTTTTAAATTTGAAGAGGATTGGTGAGATTTTTGCTCTATACAGATAAGATGTTATTTGCATGTCGTCTTGCATTGTGTTAATAATACTCTTTGCATTATGGTATTGTTCGAAGGACTGAAGCGCAGCTTTAATAGCTAACTTCCTTTATTTGTCTGCAAATGAATCTGTATTTCAGAGGTGTCATAAGTCAGGTCCTGTCAGTAATGTGTATTTGGTGAACAGAGCACACAGGTTGATTTGAGAAAAAAGCACTGTTATCTAAATAATTGGGGTGTTTGGGTGTTGGGTTGGTTTTTGTTTTGTGTTCTTTCATTTCTTTGGAACTAAAGCTAGGAAATTTATGTTTGTGAGGGAGCATAAAGCAGCAAAGAACATTTATTCAACACAAGAAGCATGGTTTTCAACCCCATACCAACTCTACAGTAACTCCATTTCATTCTGATCAACTGATCCGTGTTTGTGAATGTGTAGGTCATTGGCATCTGAGTATTCTTTTTCTCAATAAATTTTTTCAACTGCAAATGTTTCCAAGGTGAAGTCTGGACAAAAGCTGAATTAATAGTAGGATGCACATATTTATTCCAGCCTTCTGCTATCCATTGGCTCTGGAATTGTGGAACCTCAGATCACTGCTAAGGTGTAGCCCTTCTTGCTTTGTAAATTAGGTAGATTTACTGTGAGTTAGCTCTCCTTTGATTTAAAACAACTTATTAGACAGTCATAAAATGCACCCATCTTTGTTATTAGGTGTCTTGTATATCTCTTAATTTTTCTAACACAATGTTTTCAGTTGAACTTTAATTTTCATCATTACCTTTTATGTCGATATAAATTGGATCAAGTATTTCCAATAAAACTAACATAAATGTTGAAATTCAGGATGGGAATTTCTCCAGATAAGATCATGTGTTTTCCTCAGTGAAATAATGCAACCTGGCTAGAAAAATACCTTTTTCTTTATGTAATTGATTTTCTTTCTACAGACAATTCTGCTCCAAATTCTACACCAGCTGGAAACAGCTTAAATTTGTTTGATGAGATATTAATTGAAGAAGGGACTGCAAAGGAAGCATCCTACAACGAGGTGTGTATTAATGTGACAAAAATAGTTCTGGCGTTTTGGAGGTTTTTTGTTCCAAATTTTCTTGTGTAAAGTGCAAAAAATGTTGTCAGTATGCTCGCTTTATTGGAAAAATAGGGAAACTGTTTTTAAATAGGTAAAAACAAGAGTGTGCTAATAAACTATTACGTCAACAAGTTTATCAGAATAAGTGAATCTCTCACTCTGTGACATGGTCTGTTCTCATTTAACGTCCTTTGCATGCAGTTCATGTATCAGGTACATTATGGGAAAATGTATTGTAATCTCCTTCTAGTTAAATATCTGTTCAGACATCTGATACAAAGCTAGTCTTGACATTTCTCCCCCAAAAATTTACCAGACTAAAGCAGATATGTCATGGATTAATCTTATGTGTCATTAAATTTTGTCCTTGAGACTGAAGACAACCATGCAGTAGATAAGTGTTCTGCTGATTTGCTAGAAGCAGTTAACTCATGTAGCATCACCTATCCTGGTCCATAAGACAAGTCTTAACTAACTTGAGCTTTGGAGTAAAAGGGACAGATGTCCACAAATATTATGCACTATAGAAGAAGCAGGAGAAAAACCTCCAGGAGTCTACTAAGTGATGAAAATATCACTTTGAAAGTTTGAAAGTAGTTGACTGTTAAGTATGAAAATAGGAAGTTGTCCATTCTTCTATGAAAGTTTTGTTGCCATCTACTTTTAAAGAAGGGCTCATGCCAAATGTATTTTATTTAATTTTGTGATCTCAACAGGAGCATGTCCTTTGCAGTCTATTTTTGCAGTCCAGGTTTGTTTGTAGTAACTTTTTGCTGTGTTTTTCCTTATCTGTTTTGTATTATATAAAATCTGACAAACAAGTCCCCATCTGTAGGGCTCTGAGAACTCCTGCTCCTCGATAATCGTGTCTTTAATTTCACAATAATATGGCTTCTTGTTACTCTCTAGCCTATTACTGTTGGGCAAGCACACATAGATTTCCTCTTATCTGAGTGTTTGTGATGTTTTAGAGACTTGTGTACCTGTTGGAGCATATTGAAGCTTTTTGTTTTAGTATGGCTTTAATATGTTACTTTTGGAAAAAAAACAGAGCTTTGTGATATACGTTACTGTGTTAACTAACTATAAATCTAGAGCAGTAACTTTTCTGTGTAATTAAGTCTACTTCTGTGCTGTGAATTCTTCTCTTTTTGACAGTTGCAGGCAGAATATGGAAAATGTCAACAGCAAATTAAAGAGTTGATGAAGAAGTTTAAGGAAATACAGGCACAGGTACTGTAGTTCAAAGGGCAACATTGTCAATGTTTATGTAAAGCAAACTGAATATTGCTTTGAGAGAGAGTTCATTTCATATGCTTTCCAGAATTGATCCATCACATGGATGGTTTGTAAAGCACCTCTGTAGGTGCTAGGAGCTTGTTCTGGCTAGGATAGTTGCTAGGATAGCCTACTGACAAAATCAGTAGGTAAATTCACTTGTTTCATGATGTTGCATGCAGTAAGACTTTAGTTGCTTAAAAGCTATCTTCTGTCTCCTTAATTAGAAAATAAGCATGTCAAATGAATAGTTATCAGAAAGGTGTCCAGTTCTGTTGTTTTTTAAAAAATAGGTCTTTAATGCACTAGGGAAAGGGTTGCAAAGGTACCTGAGCTGTCATTAAAACTGGAAGAGGATGTCTGCATTGCTTTGAGCATAGTGCCATTTTGATAAAGCTGAACTGCTCTTCAACTTGAGCTAGTATCCCCATGCTGTGCCATTCTGTATAGTTAGATTATCTTGGGCAATTCTGCAACGTGCTCTACTGTGTATTTCAGATAAGTCCCAAAGGTTCTATGCTTTGCAATGGTAAGCAGCTTCTGCCCTGTGACACTTCTGTATTGTTTTCTGCAAAACTTGTCTGCCTTTCTGAGCAGGCTTTGCTGAGGACAATTATTAAGAGAAGGGGCTATCTCTAGGATTGACAGATAGGGTTCTAGAACATCATATGTAGAAATGTTAGAATGATAGAACACCCAAAGTTGGGTTTGATACCTTGAAAGAAATACAATTACCCTCTTTCTTTGAAAGTGCTTAAAAGCTACATCTGTTATTTGACACAGTGACCAGGAAAGCAATACATTGAGTAAAAGAATGAAGCAAAAGGGCAGACTATAATTTTTTAGCTCTATGGTTACTTGGTTTATGGCATATTTCAGTTTTAATAAAATGTGTGCTTAAAACATCTTAAATAATTACCAGGAACACAAACAGGAGTGTAAACGTGAGTGATGTTTAAAGAAAAAGAGCTCCTTTGGATCTCAATAATTCTGACTTAATTCTAACATCTCCAAAACAGTTTCTGTATGTTCTGCTGCCAGTTTGCATATGATGGGACTTTTTGTAATGGTTGTCTTGCACTGTTTTTCATTACGTGTTTGGATACCCAAACTAATTCTCGCTTTCCCTGTCTCTCCCCCCCCGCCCCCTCTCTTTTTTGTATATATTTAAAATAGAATGTCATCCTACAGAATGAAAACCAAGCTCTCAAAAAGAATATTTCAGCACTTATCAAAACAGCAAGAGTAGAAATAAACCGTAAGGATGAAGAAATCAGTAATCTCCATCAAAGGTACAGTTCAGTTCAGTGGAACTGAAAACATGCTTTTTGTCTGATCATGTTTATATCCTTGTAAGAAACTTGTGTGTGTATTTTAAGTAAAACTAATGAAGAAAATCATTTATTAGTAAATAATTGTTTGTGTGGTTTAGTACTGGTACAATCAGAGGAAATAGGTAAGTATCTTCTTTACTTGGTGAGGTCTTTGGTTTCTAATTAAGAAAACAAGGAGGAATCTGAAGGGTGACCATTTGCCTGAATTCTTCTTTTGTTAGTTTTGTTTAGTCACCCATTCCTGATGGGTTATCTAACCATCTTGCATGTTTCAAAGCAGATATTATCTTACACAGTTCAGCTTCAGAACTAGTCTGTTCTATGGTCTCAGACATGAATTCCATGGAACTTTTCAGACAACATATGAAAATAAATAAAGAAACTATGTAATGTTTTCATGGCAAGATATGAAAGCCCTCACTCCAGTGGTCGGCGATAGCAGGTAGAGAATTCTCGGTAATTTCTGTGTACTACTAATCTTACTGCAAGGGGTTGAAAATATTAAAGTATGGATGGCAAAGTAGCTGCGTGTAAGGTTTCTGAACCGCTTGAAACCAGAGCAGGGGTCCAAGATTCCAGGACCCCTAGCTTATCACAAGATCACCTGCTTGTCACTTGTGTGACATCAGCAACATCATTGGTTTGTTTCTGTTTCAGTTTGGTCATTTGATATTTTCTTGCACCAAAAGGTGTCATAAAGAAGGTTCATTTGATGTTACTGTCCTAGAGGCTATATGCATATTAACTGCAATTTTTTTTTTTTTTCCCCCCCTAAATACAGAAAATTACCAGATATGATCTGATGGAGGTCAAGAGGTTTTAACGTGTAATTCTTTTAGTTGATTGGCTTTGACACGATAGCTGTCATTTTCACACCTTTGAGTGTAGTATTCTGGGTTTTAAATTAAATTGTTTGAAAAATATTTTCTTGTTTTGAATACTCGACCTCATTAAAGAGTTTACAAACTCTATTGCAATACCTTCTGATGGTGATGAAAATTTATGAACAAGGTATTTTATCTAGGTATTTTGGAGGCATCCATCATGGAAAATTGTGGGGAAAGTGGCACTTTGATGTCTTAGAAGCATGCCTTGTCTGCTGTATGGTCTATAATAAATTAGCTCATCTTAAGCCATCTACCTATCTGTAAAGACTACTTCAAAGATACTATCTTTGAGGGGAATTGTTAGTGCTTATCTCAAAAAAAAAAAAACAAACCCAAAAAAACCCCAAAAACAAACCCCTAAAAAAAAAAACCCCAAACCCCACTTGGCTACAATTACATTCATCACACATGTATGCAGATTTAATAGCCAGCCTAAAGCACGACAAAAACTTGTCAGTATAGTTCAAAATTAAACAGAAACATAGGAGAGGGTTTTGGATTACAACAGCTGCAGCATTGTTTTAGTTCAACATTCAGGTCACATCACAATGTCACATTTTTGGAGTAGAGCCAGTTGTATAAGCTGATCATTATATGTTTAAATTTACTGTATTGGCCCATAGGAAGTGTTCAATTTTATAAAGCCCATTTTTTTTTGGAGATAAATATGGAATTATTTTACACTTGAACAGATTCCTTACAACTGGATGCTGAATCAAGATAGAATTTCAGGCCAAACCCAAATGTCTCTGTGTAGCAGCCACTTCATCCTTGACTGTCTAAAAAGGAGCCATACATTTGGTGGTTTACTGCCACCGTTTGTTGGTGTGACTTTTACTTATGTTTCCTTCTGCATGGATTAGACACAATCATTCTTTTTAGGTAGTGGAGAGTATTTAAGAAGGTTGCCATTGTCTTTAATCATGTCATTTTAATGAAATGTTGAATATGGCAGAAAAGTGTCTGTCTGTTTCTTTTTTTGTTTTTTGGTTGGTTTATTTTTTTCTGGTTAGGTAACTTTGATGAGTTCTATCAGTAATGAGTAAGAGTTCAGGCCATACAGGCTACTTGTGCCCTTCTAATTTAATTTTTTTCTTTTTGTTATTATGACCTCGCAGCAGTAGCATGTGGCCTTGATGAGGCTTGGTTATTGTAATGTACTGCTTGTTTTCTGTAGCTTGCAGCAAGTTCCAAATGTAGTAGCTTATTTGCTTATTGGGTAGTGTAAGCAGAGTCACATTATACCTATTCTTTTGGTTGCCAGTTTACCAAATAGTAAACTAATGAATTGCTCTTTTTTTTTATTGTTATATTTTTAAATCACTAATGCTGTAAAGAACAACTTTTTTTCCTGGGGGAAGGCTCTTTTTATTGCTGGACAATGAAATACTGATTTGAATTACTGAAATTGTTAATTAGACCCAATACAGTATTTTCCACAGATCTTGCTTTTTCTTTAGATGAATTTCATTTGGAAAATATGTATACAAATTATATTCTTTTGCTGTGTGCTAATGGAAATTATTAAACTTCTATTTTTATCCCATGTTTTTTTCAACTTGAAGCTGAAAGAAAGCATGAAAAATTTTTAGAGATACATGGTTTCATTGCAGTTCAGCTTTAGTTATGTTTAAATAAATTTAAAAATAACGTAATTTTTTTTCTTTTTATAAACAGGCTATCAGAATTTCCCAATCATCGAAGTAGTTTCACCAGAACATACCTTCCAGGATCAACTAATGGAAGGTGCTCTGAGATGTGTAAAACAAAAGATTCCAAATTCAGACCTTCTGATTTAGGTGACAGTATAAAGATGGAGCATAGAATGAAAAATGACTGTTCAAAAGATACATACCACAGTTACTCATCTCATAATACGGACAATGGGAAGTCTAGCTCTGAAAAAAGAAACACTCCGTATTTACTGAGATACCCTCCTGAAGAGCTCTGCAATGATGGTACTCATACATGTCTGCCAAACTATGACCATAGTTCCAACAAGGATAACAGAAAGGAAAGAAAAGAAATCAGAAATAATGAACAGTACAGTAGGGGAAATGTCAACAAATACAAAAGAGAAGCACATCAGAGCACCGGAAACAATGGTGATAGTGAAGATGGGAATTCAGATCCTCAGCAAAAGCTGAAAAGCCTTTCAGAGAAGGCTAGTAAAAATGAGTTGCAACAAAAAAGTCAGAGCGTAAAACTCAAATGCAGTCCAAGTGTAGAAAGAAGAGTAGAAAGGGGTGTTTCTTCCTGGGAGAAACAAACTACTGGTAAAGACAGATTTCAGACAAGAGGTGAATTGTATATTGATGAGAGATCACAAAATGTATTAAAAAAAGACATTAAAACACATGATAAGGATGAAAAAAATGCTGGCCAAAAAAATAAACCAAATGAAAAGCTACAGGAGCAACCAAGGAGGTCTGGTAGAGGGAGTAGTCCACACTCAAAGAATGAACATTCAAAGAGTCTTCATGAATCACGTAAATGTCGTGTGGAAGAGTCTAGAAAAGGAAAAGACATCGACTGCAAGAGAGACAGGGGAACAAATGATCATACTTCTCGAGAAGGAAGGACTTCACCTTCTAATTCCAACAGCAGAGAGCATAAATATGCACGCTTGAAGGAAAATAGTAGTAGGTATGAATGGGAAACAGCACATTCCAAATCAGAAAGACACAGAACTGAGGAAAAAAGGAAAAGAGAAAGAGAGAATCAGGATGAAAATAGACATTTCAGAAATGAAAGAAAAGTTGCAAAAGAGATATCTCACCAATCTGCAAAAGAATCCAAGAAAGGTACAGATGTTACAAAAAGTGAGAGAAACAAGTCCTATAAGCTAGAAGAAACATCTGGAGTAGCAGATAGCTTAAAAGACCATAAAGTTCCCAAAATTAAAGATGATCACACTGGGACAAAGAGCAAAGACTTAAAACTTAGCTTTATGGAAAAGCTAAATTTAACTCTTTCTCCTGCTAAGAAACAATGTGTCTCTCCAACGGATGGACTTAAAACACCTTCCCAAAAGGCCACTGATGAGGGAAGTACGGAGCTCACGCTGCAGGCAGAACTGTTAGATTCTGCCCACCCTGTTAACTGTGGTCCCACAGAGCAAACTAATTCAACACTACAAGTTCTGGACGGTGCAGCTCAAAGCAACATGGAACCAGCACTGCCTGTTTTTGTCCGTTCTGAAAATAAAGCCTTGAAAGTAGCAGCAGCAGATCCAGCACAGTCTGAAGCATTGCCAGCGGTGGCAACTGATGAACTGAGCTCAGAAACCTTACCAGA
This sequence comes from Gymnogyps californianus, assembly GCF_018139145.2. Lineage (NCBI taxonomy): Eukaryota > Metazoa > Chordata > Aves > Accipitriformes > Cathartidae > Gymnogyps > Gymnogyps californianus. The sequence continues at coordinate 86,660,173 of NC_059473.1, read as the reverse complement.
AGCAGAAGTGGGTCAGGTACAGCCCCAAGCCTTGTCAGGAGCAGCAGAGGTACTGGTTCCTGGTGAGATGCAGGCTGAAACGTTGTCAGAAGCAGCAGAGGCTTGTGATCTGGTTGAATTGGAAGCCTCAGCAACAGCAGTGGCAGTGACGGATCTGAATCACCCTGAATCTTTGCCCCTGGAGGTGGCAGGGAGTATGGCAAAGTGTGAAAACTTGCCTGTGACGGTGGGTGTGATGCAGGATGATAATGTGCCAGCAGCAGAAGTGGCACAATCTGAACCTGCCAGTGAAAGTATAGGAGCCCTTCCAGAGTCAGCAGCAGAGAAGAAAGAGGAAGAGAAAATATGGCTAGCTGCTGACATAGAAAGTTCAGCAGACCAATGTGGCTCTCAACACCTTGATCAGAAGCCAAAAGTTTTGGTGACCTGGAGTCCTGTGATGTTGCAGATGATATTAGCGAAACAAAACCAAACTGTTTAACGGAAGTAGTGAAGAATGATGATCACTTGGCTGCAGAAAATGTTGAGTGTCCTGTTGAGGAAAAGGGTGTCTGTGAAATTAATATAAGTATGTCTCGGTCACTTGACAGAACTATGTTAACTGATAAGGATGAACCATTAGTTGACCGGAATGCTTGTGATCTGGAGCCAGACCTAACTGAAATCAGTACTGCAGCATCCTCTCTTAGTGGTGAGATGTGTCCTACAACTAAAGAGAGAGAAACTAACCCAGTTCCTGTTGATGATGACAGCTCAATACTGAGCATTGATCTCAATCACTTGAGGTATATTCCGAAGGCAATCAGCCCATTGAACAGTCCAATGCGCCCTTTGGCTAAAGCACTTAAGATGGAAAGTCCCTGCAAAGGTCTTGTGAAGAGTTATAACAAAGGTATTTGTATATGTATATTCTAATTTCTTTTCTATATAAAGGCTTAGAAGATCCATTCATGGAAAGCAGAAGTGACTTCTTTTAACTGCTTTCTCAAAAATATAAATTGTTTCTTCTTAAGGTGTGTAAGTCTCAATGGTCCTTTTTGTTTGTAGTAGAACCATTTAACAGTGCAGCCAAGATTGTAGCCAATTGAGCGTTAGTGCTATAAAAATTGGAGTTTGTCACTACTGACAGATTAGTGGTTGAAATAAGAGTTATGTACTAACTTCTAAAAAAAAATACATATAGGTTTCTTAATTGCAGGTGGTTCTGAGTAGATATCATTAGGTTTTTCTCTGAAATTGTAGGGGAAAAAGTTACTTAGGATCATATTCTTTCAAATCTTTATTTGTGAGAAAGCTGGAGAGAGTACCTCAGACTTAATTTCTAGGAATGTCGGCTAAGAGAAGGCTCTGCTCTCCCTCTGAATTAATTTCAGTGTGAATTTTTATATGTATTTATAATTGTGAGTCAGTCGGTGGGGAAAAAAGTGGAACAAATAGAACATTAGGATTTATCATCAAAAGTAAGAGCTAACTCCTAAATAAGATGTCAGGGAGGTAAAATACAATGACAGCACTCACAGGAAGAGAAAATAGGTGACCCAAAGTTTAAATCTTTTACTTGTGTGAATTTAACTCTTCCTGTAACGTCCTGCTGCAACTAATAAAAAGTTTTCTTGGAAGTTTAGATTTCCTACTAGAAGAGGAATGGTAGAGTGGCATTTAAATCCTTTTTCTTATGTTTCAGAGCATAATCCTTATGTCTTTTTGCAAATCTTTGTGTGGTTTACTCTGGAATTCTGTCTCTTGTGCTTGAGACAGCTACCCTCTTAAGTGTGAATTCCTTTAGCAGTTTGTGTTTCATTCCTACAGTAGTTTATGTTCTTTGAAATATCTGGGGGGACATGAGAGCTTTGGGACCAGAATAGATGAACATCAAATGAAAGTATTTTTCTAATTTTGTAGTGTTTTCAAGTTACTTATTAGAGGAATCCATCCTGTCCAGAACTTGCTACTAAATTCCAAAGCAGTGATTTTCAGCTCTGAAGTTAGAAGCCTAGTTGTCTTTGTGATCTAACTAATGATATGTGTCTCAAATGTTCTGCATCTGTTAAATTGACAGGAGGCTATGGTTTCTCTTGGCCTTGAAATTCAGCACTCACCTTTCTACTGTTCTGCAGGACAGGGGTACATATATTAATAATATATTTTGACCACTTTCATTTTATACTTTGGTTTGTCAAAATATTGAAGTGATTAGTTTGAGAAGGTATTGATCCTTGTAAAGCTGAAATGGAGGCAGTGATAGAATACGGTTTTGCTCCTGTAGAATCTGTATAAAATAAACATTTTCAAATGTTGCTTTAAAGTATTAATCACAAGTTCATTTTTTATGGAGATCAATCTAGATGTGATCTTTTGTGAGATTAAATGTTTGTTAGAGGTCATTAAGCAGTCTAATCTATGTGTGATTGAACATAAGAGTGTTTTATTAACTAGAGTGCCCAGCAAGCCTAAAATTAACTGCAAATCTCATTAATCAATACATATGCACTTCAGTGGAATTTTTGTACAATGGAAATGAGCTTGCCTTTTCATCTTTTGTAACATGCTGCTTTGTAGCTAACTGTAATTGCTGATTTTTCTTAACAAAATAGCGTTTGTTTTGAATTTTAAATAATGATTAAATACATATTTAATGATAGCTCAAAAATATAAAACAATTAATAAACTTATTTGTGAGGCAAAGTAAGGCACACTACATTTGGCAGAACTTTAGCCTTTCCTCTCACATATCTCATTCCTGTCATTCAGGAACCTGAGCTGGAGGCTTTCTCCAGAATTTCTAAGAAAAAAAGCTTTTTGTGCTGTTGTGCTTAGTTACAGTGCTGGTAATCTTAAATGCATCAAAAACTGAAATAGGAGTTTTATCATGTGTGCGGTGCCTAGTACTCTTTTATTTAGTAAGTCAGTTTATTGAAAGACTCAAAGAACCTTTTTGTCAGCCCTGGAAAAGATAATTGAATGCAAACATTAATAGGTCATTTGTTCTTCTCATTTTGTTTTTGTTGTGAAACTGTTAAAAGAAAAGCCACCTATTGTATGTAAACATTAGTCCATAATGATGTTAAAGTTAAAATTTACCTTGTGCAGTGTTCAGAAAACTTGTTAAAGTAAATGGAAAGAAGTTCAAAACTGATGGAAACTGCTAGATTTTTCTGTTTTCAATGGATGTATTTGTGAGATAGATCACACGTTTTTGGTGAAATGTTGAGCTCTTACTTGCCCTTTGAAGCTCAGAAGAATCCCTTAAACTAGCGGCTGCTGAAGCAAACCACCCAAACTTGTTATAGCTCAAACTTCCTGAGTTGTCGTTGGCAGTTTCAAACAAACAGTTCTGAAGGGTCACTTTACAGAAGAGAATCTTCCAGGTTTTTCTGAAAATGTGTGTTTATAATTGCATTCTTTATGGTGATGAGCAAACTATTTTCTTTTTATAGATTTAATTCCTGAAAGTACGGTTGTCGTCTGTCCCTCAAAGAATTTGTCAAAGGAGGTAAACAAAGAAAATCAAAAGCCAGTTAGCATGTCTGATGAACACTTAGAGGTGGAGTCCCAGCTGAGTATCTCTTCAGATGAAATAGAAGAAGGAGAAATCATAAGTAGCGATGAAGATGAAGAAAAATCTCAACCAGAAAGAGACTCTGAAAATACAAAAAAGTCAAGACCAAAAGCTTCTCCTGAGACACGGAATTTGACCAGCGGTCCGCAGAATCAAAAGAGCAAAACTGTGCGTTGCAGTGAAGATAATGGAAAATTTGTTTCTGTGAAAGTAAGTACAAAGAAGAACAGAGAGAGGCATAAAAATCAGACTTTCAGATCTTCGAAGGATATGAAGAAAAACAAAACTGTGAGCATTGCTTGTCTTGAAAAAATAGTTCATGTTATTGTTGAACCTTCAAATGTACAAGAAATCATGCAGATGCTAAGAGCTATACGAAAACAGATGAGGAAGAATTATATGAAGTTCAAGGTACACTTCCCAGTTCAGCATTTTCACAGAATTATAGAATCTGGTATCATAAATTTTACATCATTAATAAAATACTTGAACTTTTCCAAGATGTCTACATTGGGTGAGACATTAAAATTGAATATCTGTGATATTATAGAGTCCAAACTTAAGCAGGTTAAAAAGAATGCAATAGTGGACCGTCTTTTTGAACAACAAGTATCAGATATGAAAAAACAGTTATGGAAATTTGTAGATGAACAGCTTGATTACTTATTTGAAAAGGTAAGGAGAATTATAATAAAACTATGTGATGTGGGAAACATGGGAAATGAGAGTGAGGAAGGGAAGTTTGAAAGAGCAGGAAAGCAAAAACACAAGATCAGTCATAAAAATGATGTGCAAAGATCTAGAAAAAAGTCCCTGAAAGCCAGATCTCAAAAGCCTGAAGAATATATCCTTTCGAAGCAAATTGTGGATTATCAACGACCTAAGTGTCACCATGAGAAAAATAAAACAGATGCACCAAAAACTGCCTTTACAAAATGTCTTAACTCCATTGATAACACGAGGAATTCTCAAACCAAAGTGCACATCTCTAAAGAGAATAATTTGCAAGGCGCTCTCACTCCATTGAAGGGTGTAAAATATGAAAAGGAAGGATTCCAGCTATCCAGAGATGCTAACAAGTCTGATCTTGGTTATGAGCTTCTCACAGAACAACAAGCATCCAGTCTTACGTTTAATCTTGTAAGTGATGCTCAAATGGGTGAAATTTTCAAAAGCTTATTGCAAGGTTCTGATCTCTTGGAAAAAAATGGTGGCAATATTGACAGAAATGAATGGGAATTCAGGACTCCAGAAAAACAGTTTTTAGACAGTCATAAATGCAGAGGTAATGCTGTTGGACTGGTGCAAGAAGTTGCTCCAAAGGAGGCTTGTGTGGAATCTCGACCAGTAGAGGATATTAACTGGCCTATTGTTTCACCTGTAAGAGCTCCCTCTTTAGCATCTAGGCTTCAGATGTCTGTTGATCCAGATGTACTAGATGAAAGCTGTATGTTTGAGGTTCCTACAAATGCAGCTTCATGTAAAGAAGATGAATGCAATTTACAAAAGAATAAATCATTTGTTTCTTCTATCCTCCTTGAAGATTTGGCTGTTTCCTTAACTATTCCATCACCTTTGAAATCAGATGCTCACCTCAGCTTCCTAAAACCTGAGAATAATTCTAGCTCAACTCCCGAGGGTGTTCTCAGCGCACATTACAGCGAAGATGCACTTCTTGAAGAGGAGGATGCCACTGAACAAGACATTCATTTGGCTTTAGAATCCGATAACTCAAGCAGTAAATCAAGTTGTTCTTCATCGTGGACAAGTCGGCCGGTTGCTCCCGGTTTTCAGTGTCGCCCCAGCCTACCAATGCAAGCAGTAATCATGGAGAAATCCAATGATCATTTTATTGTAAAGATTAGGCGTGCGGTGCCATCTACCTCACCAGCATCTGATCAGGTGGCTTCAGTGAAGGAGGTGCGGGCATCCTCAACCAAGATTGAAAAAGAAGAAATGAGAAGTGGGGAAAAAGAAAGGGACAGTCAGAGTGCCACAGCAGCCACTGTGCAAGAAGCTGTCAAACCCGATCTGGTTAATACAGATCAGTTGCCTCATGTCAGCAATGGACAAGAACAAAGTCCTGCCTCACCTCAGCCTCTGAAGGAGTCACATAATAGTATTGGAAAGGAAGAAACTACTGGGTTGCTTGGACCCTGTAGAAAATCTTCAAACACAGAGATCCTTGACACTGGAAGCCCAGATGAAGGCTCTGAGCAATCTCAGGCACCCAAATTGAATGTATCTGAAAACATAAATGAAATGGGTGTTAGATCTCAAGCTTCTTTTCCTGTTGGATGCACTATGGAGTCATACATAGACTTTACAGATGATATCGTTAGTGAAACTTCATGTCGTGCAGTGGAATCCACTGCAGATAACAAGACTCAGGAAACTTCTACAGGAAACTCAGAAATCAATAATAAAAAGGAAGAACTGGAAGAGTGCTCTGATGCATTTATAGACTTAACAGAAGAGCTTTCCAATGAGACTGCAGCAGGTGAATGTAATCTTGAAACAAAATCCACTCCAAATACTGATGTAGGATGCCAGATAAGTATAGATGATAAAACTAGTAAAAAAAGGAAAAAGGAGGCTGTCAGAGAGAATTCCAACTCAAAAAGGCAACGAAAAGAAACTGAATCAGCAGGTGAAGGGAGCGATGCAAGTGATGTGAAGTCTGAAGAGGTAAATTCAGGACCCAAACAGTGTTCCAGTAAGAAGAATGAGTTGCAGCAGAACAAAGACTCTTCTCCTTTGGCTTCATCTGCGTCATCACCTAGTCTGTATGCCAAAAACATCATTAAAAAGAAGGGGGAAGTAGTAGTTTCCTGGACCAGGTAATTTCTGATTTGATCTGTTTGATTGTTTTAGGGTTTTTTAAACTACATGATATACTGAAAAGTGGGAAGAAAAGGATATCTAGCTGATGGCTGAAGTTATTTGGTAGCACTACATCCTTCTGTAAATAGTGGAGTGGGAGCCTCCTTCTGTCTATGCAGGATGGCTTTGTGAGATTGATGTCTTCTCTTAAGACATCACTGAAAGGTGCCAAAGTCTATTTTATCCTTTTTCTATAACAGTTGTCCGGGGGAAAACAAATTTAAGAGATGAACTGATTTCACGTAATCCTGTTAGCAGCCTTTGGAAGAGAACAATTTTTAGTAATTTCTTAGGTAGGTTAAATCAGATTTGCCTTAAAGAAGGTGGCTTCCATATGTCATAACTAATTCCATCACTTACCCAGATCTCCCAAAACAAGAGTACTTTTTGCTTTTGTTTTTAAAGCTTATATGCTAAGGTCACAGGACCTACTATATTGCACTGTCTGTAATTTTTGTTTCCCCTCCCCATTTCCTTTCCTGTTCAAAAATTCCAGCCAGGCTTGGTAGGGGATGGAGGTCTTTGATGTTCCTAGAAGGCCTGGAAGCATCGGTGACTGGGTAAAGGAGAGCAGCCAAAGATTTCCCCCACTGAGAGAAGGCATGAGAGCAAACAGTTGTCTGTTTTGGGATCTACGCTGCTCAATCAGCAGAAACATACTAGTCAACCATTCAGCCCATATATTCCAGTTAGTAGGATGTGGGTGACAAATGAGGTGACCATGTGTGTCGAAGATACGGGCAAAGTTACTGTGGTATATTCTTATCCTTAAGAAACTATAGTTATCAGGTTTTGCTGTCCTTGCTACAACTTGATACAATCAGCACTTTATAAAGGGGCCTCTAAAATTTCCAGGACAGACTTTTCTGAACTATAGTTCAGATATAAAGTAAGTTTCTAGGTAGCATTTTGAAAGAAAATCAAATCCTTAATGGAAAAAAGACTGTGAAAGCTAATATGATTTTTAACATGCAAACCAATGAGATAGGAAGAGATTATTACAGTTTTTCTTATGAATATGACTAGGTTTTCTGTGTCACACTCTTCGTCCATGTTTGAGCTATGCCTAAAAAAAAAAAAGTTTATTTATATAACTAGTCATTACATTTTTCTTTGAAATGGAGGAAATTAAATATAATTTATTGGAATATGGCAGGTTTCAACCAAAGATACATAGTAGCTACTATATAATGACTCTGTCTATATACATTTTACATATACCTAAAGTCATTAATGAGACAAACAGCAGATCTGTGACACACTTAAGAATAGACTCCAGATCCTTTATTCTCATGTGAACAGTAGATGTGCTCTGAGTATGTTATATTAAGTCACTTACAGAAGTCAAACACCTCTGTTTAATCTTTGAACATCAGTGGGCCTTAGGTGAAAGCCACTGCCTAGCCATGCAAACTGAGGCAAGTCTGCCTAGAACTACTGGCCCCTGTTGAATTTATGAGTTCTTTTCAATTCAAGTTTAAATGTCTGCTTTAGAAGCTTAACACTCTTTTTGAAGACTTTGGTTTTGGGCTAACTCTATTGTAATAATCCTGCCCTTCCTAACCAGGGTAGCATAATCTCCACTACCACTTGGTTGTACTGACTCTGTTACTCTGTGCTGGTAGAGGGGAGGATCCTCCATAAGTTCATTGCTGCTGTTTGAGCTCATGTTCCATAGTTTGGAAATACCCAGAATTTTATATATGCCTGTATGTATTTTTTTGTTTGTGTGCATGTACACATATATATGTATTAATATTTTAAAAATGCGTTTTTGCTATAGAAATGATGACCGAGAAATTTTACTGGAATGTCAGAGAAAAGGACCGTCAAGCAAAACCTTTGTTTCCTTAGCCACTAGGCTGAACAAAAGCCCAAATCAGGTAGGTGCTATCATTCTTATTTGATAATGATGATGTTGCTACATTTATGATTGCAGTTGAACAAAAACCTTTGGAGATCTTCTGCTAATTTGGAGTTGTTTTTTCCTCGTGTCTTTTGTTGGGGGGTTCTTGAAAAAAGAGTCTTAGATTCTCCCAGTTGTTATTTTTTAAAAATATACATTATAGGGATATTATGGTCCAGGGATTCTTCAGTACCTGATTGATTGGTACCTTGAAACTGCTGTGTCCAATCATAAGCCAGGGACAACAGGATTGTTTCCATTGTTGAATCAGCAATTAGATACAGAAAGGCAATTTGGAGAGGCCCAAAGCCTTTGCACACATATAGTGAATTAGAAAAGGATTAAAATTAGAGCTGGGAGAAAAATACCAGGCTTTTGCAGAAAGGACATTTTTCATGAAAATATTCCCTTTTTTCTTTTACTTTTTAATTAAGAAACTTCAAAAGACACAGATGTCAAATTGATATAGAATATTTCCAGAGGTTTGCATATAACTTTGTACTTGTCTTGAGTAGCTATCTTAATCTCTATCCTGCAAATCTAAAAAGGGAGAAACACCCATTTGACTAAGTTAGGAAATCCTGCGTGCTCAGGATTTGGCTTTTAGGATGTTGTGTTTTATGGTTACAGAGTCTTTGTGGGGTTTAGAAACTGTTGGGGTGGATGGTTGGATAAAACAGTGTTATCTGTGCATTTATGCCACTCTTCCCAGTTAGCTGTTTGGTGGATGGTAGATATGCTATAGCAATATGCATATAGCGATAAGAAATACTAACTTACAGTTGAATGAGGTCGCTATGTAAGCTGTAGCTGTGCTCAACAAAAAGGTGTTTGACTCTCATCTACAGACCAGTTTTGTAAAATCCCTAGTAGGCAGATGACTCCATGATGAGCCATAAATACCTGAAGCAACAGTTGTACAAGCGGGTAGGAAATAACCGATAAACTGTGCTTTTTGTGGAGTACAAAATAAGCTTTTGTCCTTACATTTGAATCTTACTCACAGTTATACCTGGCAAAATTCAAGTCTGATTGACTTTGAGGCCTCCATTTTTTTTCCTCCTTGTTGTAAGGAAACCTGTGTTAAACCAGTAGTTGGCTCTAGCTCTCTGTGATTAACCTGGAGGCTATTTCAGATTTCAAAGGTATAGGAAGACTTCCTACATCCAATTAACCTGTTAATAGTGCTCCTAAAATTCTCCCACTAAAATTTATTGGAAGCAAATAAAAAACACAATAATGGTCTTTTAAAAAAAACTTTATGCTGTCAGATCAGTCTGTCTTGGTAGGTATGGAAATCTGGGGCCTTAACGATATGTCTTTTTTTTGTCCTCCATTAGGTTTCAGAAAGATTCAAACAGTTAATGAAGCTGTTCAAGAAATCCAGGTGCAAGTAAACTTACTACCAAGTTGCTTCATGGTTACAGGGTTTAGCTGTTACCAGCAACGACGGACTACAACCACTGCATTCATATGATGGGATTAGTGGGAGGTATCCAAGTCAGAATACTAAGTCTGGTAAATCTGATGCACTGTTAATTATTTACTTCCCTCTCAATGTTTCCTCTAAAGTGCTTTATCAGAATAAGACAGAGGGAACTTTTCAAACAAACTGGCTAGGAAGGAATGGGCACGTACAAATGGAGCAATATAATTTCAAGGGGGTGACATCTCCTGTTGGTTAAATGTGTTCTATAAGCAAAGACAAGGGTGTGCAGTCAAGTGAAAACGGTGGCTCTTGCTTAACTTGTCCGAAGTGCTGCGTATGGTGATGTCGAACTATGATTTTAAAAAGTAAGAGTGCTTTGAAATCCAGTTGGTAGATAATCCTGGAAAATGACAGGTGCGTCATCTTGGTTACCTTGAAATGTATTTTGAGAAGTTAGGCCTTTTTCTTTTAAAATAAGGCAGGGCAGTGATAGCAATGATTCCAAAAGCTGCTTATCTAGTAATTGGATTCTGATGGTAAGGAATAGGTGGTTCTTGCTGCTTTGTCAGTTGCTCATAGTGGGTTTCAAGGAGAGAATCTGGCACTGAGTGCAGGGTTTGTCTTCAACTTTAAGCACATTATCTAAGCCATTTCTTAATGACTCCAGTGTTCAACAGAGATGAATGAATTCTCTTTGAGGGTGCCCATCTGTTGTCATTGACAATGGGGAAAATCTAAGCCAATTGTCTAGTCTAGACCCCTAACTTTCCGATTTTTGAAGTCAAATAAAATGAGTCCCAGCCTCTGTGAGAGAGTGAACCCAGTCATTAATGCAGTGACCAGTTTCTCAGTTTCTTTTAAATTGTGAAATGCCGTAATGAGTATTCATTTACAAAGAACTGTCTTCTAGTTAAAAACATTTTGCAGTTCTGATGATATTTAAAAAGACTTAGTATTGAATTTTGAATAGTTGGGTTTTTTTTTTTCCCCCATGAAAAACGTATTGGAATTTGTTTCAATTTTTATTTTTTTTTCTTCGGAAAAAGCTAATATGTTTTTCTGCTCCAAATTAAATCTGGGAAAGGTATTTAATTTAGGTCTTCAACATAATGAATGTTCTGTTTTGTTAAAAAAAATAAAAAATTGACAAGTGATTTTCTTTTTAAAATTAATTTAGAAACAGACCTTTACAGTTTTATAAAATGTGACTTTATACTTACTAACCAGGAGAAAAACTTTTCTGTAAAAACAAGCAGTTTCAAAAGCTTGTCAACTTGGCATGTTTTGACAGCAATTTTATCTATCTTTACAAATTGTTTAGTATATTAGAAATTCATTATGTTCTATTTTAAAGAACTCTTATAACTGCTTCCAGTTTTACTAGTACATACTAAAAGTGTGTATGTATATATATGTATACACACACATATCCCGTATATATTGCTGCTTTATCCCAAATTGCTAAAAAGCTTTCCCCCCCCCCTTCCCCCAAGAAACATTCCTGGAAGTTGCACAGGTTTTTGTATTATGAATTTATTGATGTTTGAGGTTTTATTCTTTATTGAGGATCAGAATTGCTGTAGTCTTTATTCAGTCAGAACATCTGCTGAGTTCAGTTAGACTTCATTTAAGAGCCCCACCTAAGTGCATTGCCTTTCAACTTGGATTAAATTGGCTTTTTTTCAGAATCCAATGACCACTTCTTCAGTTTCAGCATAATGGTTTTTGCTCCCTCTCCAACTAATGGGACAGACTGCTCATTCTAATAAACCATCAGATTAATTTGTCAGTGATGTTGCCACTGACACCTTTGGAGTATTGTAAACGTGACCTATGGAATGGATTGTCATGCTGCCAAACAGTGCATCATACTCGTTTTAGGCAGTGCTCTGGAAACTGTTACAAGGAGTGACTTGAGTAGGTGATGATGTCAGTTCTGGCAGTCTTCCATCTTATGTGCTTGCTTTAAAACATTTGCTTTTGATGATCAAGTGTCACCTTCCATGCTATGCTGGCAGCACCTAGTGATTTCAGTGGGGGATTGGTATACCTACCCATGCTTGTTCTTAACAAACATTTGTGACAATTGTTTTCTCATTGGAGATGTAAATCTAACTGAATCTGTTCTCAGAATAGTCAGTTGGTAGCGTTCATGTTTGTGGAAAAATCAGACTCTATGAAGTATTCTTTTAACCGTATCCTTAGAGATCAAAATGTGCACAGTACTGAAGGCACTGAGAGAAGTAGCTTCTCTCCACTTAAGTTCTTCCTTTCTATCTCAAAAAAGCAGGCAGTATTTTATTACAAAGTTGTTTATTCCTTGTCTGTGTTTATTTACTTTCTTATCTGTACAGGTGATGGGGGGGCGGGGTTTGACTGTTTTGGTTCTGACTTGGATTCCTTTTTTGTAAATTATGAAACTTTTTTTAACGTTTTGTCTATTGTAAGTATGTGTACAGGTTCCTACATGGTCATGTAAAATATCTGATGTGTGTATATATATAAATATATGTATAAAAATAGAGAGAGCTTTGTTTAGCCAAAGATGATTTTTTTAACTATATAAAACTCCAGGTTTATTTTGTATAAACTAAATAGTTTGCTTACTGTAAGAGTAATGCAAAAAATAAAACTGTAAAATTCACACACGTATGTTCTTGTTGAACAAAGGTTGGCTTGGAGTGGTTTTGTACCATTGTTTGTAATTTATTTCTCCAACAAGAATTTTGATACATATATGCAAAATGTACTGTATGTAAATCTACAGTCTTATTTGTGAAACCTCAGGTAAATGAAAACATTTTCTAGAACTGTTGGCTAATGGCTTGACAACTACAAATGCTGTGAAGCAGCATTAAAATTGACTTCCGTTAGTTTGTATAAATGACTAGCGATGTTGATGTTCTGGCCAATAAACGTGGAAGTAATCAGCTGCTGCTCTGATGCAATTACTGCTCGGAATACATACTGCTTATTTCTTAGTGGACATGACTGGATCAGAAATTGGGCAATTTCACAAACTACATAGAACCTTTAAACCACTTATGAATTGGAACCTACAACTTTCCTCTTTTTTCTAAAAACATTGGGTTAGTGCTGAGTGGAATATTACAAAGGAGAAAGAGCTTTTTGTATCCAAGGCTTTTCATTGGAGGAGTGTAGCTGGCAGCCCTTTGAGAGTCTTACTCCAATTTGCTATTGAGGAATAGGTCTGCTTCTATCCAACACACATATTTTTACAGGATTGGGTTTAAAAACTCTTAATGGACATCAGTATTGGAAAATTTTCCAAAGTGGGAATTCAGAGAGGGTTTATGGAGATGTGCATAATAGTGAAATCGTAGAGCATCGGGTATTGAATTTTGAGGGGTTCTCTCTAAGGCATAGTCTGTTGCCAGCTAACTTTCTACATACAATAGTTGACTGGACTAAAGGCATTTCTCTTAGGTGTCAATCCAGCAACTCATAGCTATTTCAGTTAAGTATTTCCTCTAATTGTCTTCACTCTAAAACCAGCTGCAGAATAATCTTTAGCAATTTGTCTTCATGAAGGGAGGCAGCAGTAATAAAGCATGCCAAGAAACAGGTTTAAGGATTTCTTAGAAGAACCTGTGAAATCAATCAAGAGACGTTTCAGGAGCAAAACTGGCTTTGATGATAGGAAAGATGGATAAAGTTTGAGTGGTGGCTGGCACATCCTCTCCCATCAGAGTTTGAAAGTACTGTGCTGTGCCACCAAAAGCAAACCCATCTGAGTCACAAGAGATAATATGGGGAATAAAATAAATAGAGAAATACTTTAACAGAAAGGAAGTTGCACAGCTCTTCTTAAACTAAAGAGGCCCATGGTTTGAATCTGCAAACTGGAACATAGTCATCCATATTATTAAATTAATTAGTGTGGTCTTCGATAATTAGCCCAGTCCAAAACTGTGCAGCTATCCTTGACACAGTTCAGGCAGCAGCGTGGAGCAGGGGCAGGTCTCAGTAGGCAGTTTGGATGTGGGCTTCCTGGTGTAGGCATCCAAGCCTGTAGCTATGCCAGTGGTGAAGGGCTGCAAAGATGTCCCTGGCCTGTTTTATTTCATATTGTAAAGGTAAAGTAGCCTTCGTCTTCCTGTGAAAGCTAACTTGCCCCAGAAGGAGCAAGTCTAGTAGCAGTAATGTTTGTCTGTAGTAAAATGGGAAAATATGCAAGTTCAAGTGAGGTGAGTTTTTTAATAAACCCAGAGGTTTCTAGCCAGTCAGGTTACACTGTACCTGGAGTGGTTTTGGCTAAAGATGGTAAAATTCTGCTGTCTCATCCTGGCATTTCAGTATGCCTAGAGCTGAATTGCTTCAGCTGCAGCCTGTTGTCCAGCTCACTGTTCCACATGCGTTGGCTTCAGTGTTGTATGATGGGTTCAGTGAGACGGCAGAAGGCATGTGCTCTTTGAAGTGGTTTTGACCCTGTAACGTTAGCTGTTTTGAATGTCAGAATAGTAATATATTAGTATAAGGAAATGCTACTGTCTGTGTTATAAGATTACAATTACTTGCCACATATGTCCTTTTGTGGTTTTCAAATCTGTGAATCCCTGACAAGAATATCAAAAGCTGCAATGCTATAAAAAGTATATTTGGACCTAATATTTTAAGACCTTATCTTGCAATCGCTGCCACTTACAATTTAGGTGCTGTCACAGGCAAGACAGAGTAAACACCCATGCTGGATTTGGATACTGGAGTTTACTGAAGAACCAGCAAGATTAGAGCCTTTACCCTACTTGGTTGTCTCCAACTCCTGCCCCAGCACTACGTTCCCAGGGTCTCTGCTTCCCAGCAGGGAGGTCTCTTCTGGTCCAGGAAGGTCAGGCATGAAGTTGTGCTGGCTCCCGCTGTGCTGCTGCTCACAGTTACCCATCTCAGGCGTCACTGGCCAAGGTCCCATCTCTCTGATCTCCAAGATATTCCGCCCCCCCCAATGCAGACACCCCCCCTCGCTGCCTGTTAGCATTCACACTGTAAGCTGATTTCACCTATGGCAGATGCTTATAGCAAGGAGGTGTCCTCAGCCACCACAGATCCTTGCTCATCTCCAAATGCAAAGGACTGCACCATGCTCCTGTCCTTCATCCCGATTCCTCCCACCACCCCCATGCCCTGACCCTGCTTCCCTTCCACATACAATTAATTGTATGGTCCATTAACAAGCTTGCACGAGCGGTCCTTTAACAACACCAATTATTCTGCTGCTAAAGCAGAAACACGGCAAATGGTCTCTAAGCAGCCTACTGTCACCTCCCCTGTCCCCTGAGAAAACCAAAACCTTAAACCAGGTTACTCCGAGGGCAGAGTGAGGTGGGCAGCCGGTGGTTCTGGTGCTGTGACCTGCTGAGGGGGAGAAGAGGTGGGACAGAAATGTGCTGGGCCAAGAACAAGCTGCTTCTGCAGCGAGCGACAAAGTGCGTTCTCCGACAGGACGAATAAATCACAGGTGCTGCAGCTCTTGCCCAGTTCTCAAGTTTTCACGGTGAGCAGGGCTGAAGAAGCGTGCTCCTGAGAAACACCCAGGAGCTGTGGAAGCCGCTGGAGCTGTCAGGGCAACACCACCTTTTGGTGAGGCAGCACAGGGCACCTGGGCCTGAGTCGAAGCTCCGAGACAACTGAAGCAGCAAGGTAAAGCCTTAGGGACTTTGTGACCGAATTTGGAAAGAAGAGGCATGAAAATAAAATGCCAATGCTGTCAAGAGAGTACATGGGCTTGAGAGAGAGCATGAGAGCATATGGATGAGAAAGGCCTGTGGAAGTCTGGGTGGTCTGGATGAATATTAACATGTGTCTCAGGAGTAGAAAGTGTAGTGCTACTGCCCCTAAAGCATTTGTAATATATGCATAAACCATACATCTGCTGCATTAGACTGAAGCTAGCGGAAAGATGCTGTAGCCACCTCATCTGCTGCAGGGCAAGGCTCTGAGGGCATATATAAACAGGACTTTCAGGGAGACAAGTACAGCTTGTGCAAGAGAGAAGGATGCACTGGTACATAAATCTGAGGTAGATAATCCCAAAGAAGAGGTGGGGCTAGTGTCTTTTGAGAACTGGCCACTGGTTAGTGGGAATACCTTTAGGGAGAGGAGGCTGAAGTGGAAATCAGTCACGCATGTTACAGGATGGAAGAAAAGGACCAGAATTTCCAGAGCAAGAGAGAAAAAAATGGATATTTGGGATTTCCATAAAATTTAGGCCTGGGCAAGACTAGGCAGCAGAAGCTCTTAGCGTCAGAGCCTCAGCTCTGGTAGCCCTGATTTCTCACAAAGTCCCGTTTTGGCAACTCACCTTCCTTTTTTAAACCTTGTCTCTCACAGATACCAATTCTGAATGGGCTTGGGGGTGGCTCTTCAACCCAGCTGAAGAAGGATTACTGTGCCAAAAGCCTGTGTTTCTAACTGAAGACTTGAGTCAGTTCCTGTGGCCTCCATTTTCAAAGACTCAGTCTAACACATCCTAAATTAACTCACCAGGCCACTAGAGTATGAAATCGGACATGACCGATCGATCCTTGGGCATTGATTCAAAGCGAAACTAATGGAATGTAAAGAAAACGTAAGAATCTATCGCACTGTAAAGGCTGCCTATTTAGCCATTTTACAAAATAAAATTTCATTTAGGAGCTGGGTGGAGGCATAACATTTGAAGAAGTGACTAAAACAAGGCATAGGGACATTGCAAACTATTGCCATACAGATTGAGCCTTGAGGGAATGGCTTTGTTAGATGCCACTGACTAAAATAATTGCATGATAATTTTGGCTAGAGGCACCATCCTATCATCTGATGATTTTTAAACCGTGCACGGATAGTTTAGGCTGAGTGATCTTGACATCCAGCTATAAAGAACCAAGAAGTCTGATCAGTGTACCACGTCTATGCTTTGGCTCTTGGGAAAAAAAAGATGTCCTAGCACTGTCGAAGGAAGGTCTCTGAGCTATAGCCATCAGCAGCGCTGCGTGCTCCTTCTGCAATGCTCTAAGATAGACTAACCAAGGGCTTTCTCCTAAGGTAAGCAGCAGAAAAATAATTCTTCCTAGGGCAGTATGGAGCAGGCAGGTCCCCGTCAGACTCGAAGCAATGCGAATTAAACTCAGGAGTATTTGCATCTTAGCATTTAAATTTTTCTGCCAGGAAATTTAAGATTTAACTCTGCTTTTTCAAATCACAGCTGATGAAAACCTGGCATAAATTTAATATAGAAGTGATTTGAATAGTGGCAAATGATGAAATGAACTTTAAAATAAAGAAGTAAGAAAAACAAGAAATGAAGAAACTTCCTCCAAGAGAAATGGTGGATTTCCATCTGGTTCTAACTGATTACATGCATGACTTTTTATTGTTTGAAATAACCATATAAGAATATTTGGACAGACACAAAGGTAGTCAGATGGTATAATGAGAAATATCTCAGGTATGTAGTATCTATACTAAAAATGGTATATTTCTAGTATACTAGGCTAGTATACCAGAATACTAGAATTTCTAGTCTACTAGTAGACTGGAAATAATGATATCATTGCTATTAGAGATTACTCTCTTACAGTAAACTGAAATTACTCTGTTACACAGAACTCAAATAAGACCAGGGAAGGGAAAGATGGAAAAATTGGAAGCACTTTGCTATGACAAGGTTTTAAAGTAGTTTCGGCTGATTTCTTAGAAACTCTGACTTTCGTGACTCTAGACTAACTTCTTTACTTCATACACAATGTTCACCATGTCAATATTTATACTGTGGTTCTACCAGTGCAGATTTGAGGGCAAGTGTCTTGGTATAATAAGCTCACTTAGAGAGTGAATTTAGACCACTCCTTCAGTTACTCTCCTGTGTCGGCTGTTATAAAGGAAAGGTGAGGATAGAGTTGTTTAAATACTGGTAGAAACAACTTAAGAAACAAAGACATCTGTAGAGCCAGAGTGATATGTTTATACTCCTCTTCTTGTCCTCTCTTACCCCGAACGGTTACGTTCACTTTCTGTTCCAAAACGGGCAATGATAATTCCTACTGCTAGAGGCATGCTAGCATTTCATTTGGGGGATTAAAACATGTCTCCTTTCCCTTTTATTCCTGCATTTACATTTTAGCATTTCACTTGGTTGGTTTTTGTGGGTTTTTTTGCGGAGTCTGTTAGTTTCAGTGTGGGATCAGCCATTCGCAAGGCAGCAAGTACACCCAAAGCTCTTTTGCTTAACTGTTGCGTTGCCGTCATTCAGTCGCCTTTCAGGGGAGGTGGCACAGAGCAATCAGCAAGTGTCACCCACTTGTACTTGGCCCCTTCAGTACTCTGGGTTTGGGAGCTTGCTCTGTATAAACCTCTACCTCTCACTTTACTGAAGGTGAACCGTTCTGTATCAGCACTTCCAAGCTTGGAAAAACAGGTTCAACATTGTTAGCTTGAGATGTAACATTTTCTAGTAAACATTTCAACATATGAACGTCTTTACACCCAACCAACCTGTGACACTGCAACAATTTGATATCTGCTCTGAAGAAAATCCATACAAAGTCAGAAGAAAGATCTGACATTGTTCTTTAAAGATGAGGAAAATGGACTACAATAATTCTTGCTGACTTTTTTTTTATGTATCTTATTTCAATGATACACATGGGAGGGAAGGAGTGGGGAAAGAAGATATTCCAGGTGCATCACAGCACCTAAGAAATTGCTTGACTGGCTAGGTTTCCTCAACCAGTTCCCTGTGCCAAAAGGGAAGTTCATTGTGTACATTCAAATTTGCAGGAAAAACCCCAAAACACAGAAATGTAATAATAAAGTCTGTAGGATGCCTATGCAGAGAATGACTGCGCTGTTGGTTACAATTGAAAAATCTTTACTTGCAGTGTGGATAAATACAGCCTCCAAGCAGAATCGTGCTATGGGGGGATCATATCATAAACCATAACCAAGCTATATTGATAATGGTGATATCACCCAGCTGTGCTATCAATTAAAACTGTATAAGATTTTGGGTACTGCAACCAGCCACTCTTAAAAAAACTTAGAATTTGCACTGTACTAAAGGTTGTGGTTTAGTGGAATTTGGGAAGTTTTGAAAGTATAGCAGCATAAAATATTTAAGTGCGAACCCTAAGATAGGTATGATCCCAGTTGCTTTCAATATTTTATTGCCACGTCAGCAGAAAAAAACCCAGGGACACAACACCGAACATGCAGCGCATTCACAAATAAACAGACAAATACCTTACATTTCAATTCCCCACGTTATCTGAAGCTCCTGAATAGTTTCCAGAGAAGCAGCTTGGAAATCAAGCATCTGGCAGCAGAACGTAGATCAATTTGCTGGTGAATCAAAGAGATTCTGGGAAAGAGGTAGTTAAAAAGATCTTCTCACACTCACAGCTAAAAACCTCCACATCACTCCATTATGTAATCCCTGTTTTATTTATCTCATATGCCGAAATTTATAATTAAGAGAAAGTCTTAGTGACTTGATAAGACTTCAAATGCATAAAATTAAAGATATTAATCCCAGAAGCACTCTTAGTTTATTAACATTATCCTAGAACTGAAACTATTTACACACGTACAGCTATGTGTAAATTAGCTATGTATTTGTAGTTTTAGGAATCCAAGCAAGAAACTTGTGGACTGTTACCCTGGTAGATGGGAAAATATTGGATGGATGGCACTAATAATGCTACTACCTTGGGGTACAAAATGAAACATTTTTCTGTCACAGTTATAGGATACTTCTCAAAACTTCATCAAACAAGTGAAAGCCGTGAGCGTTATATATTATGGCAAAACTATGACAAAGCCACAGACAGTGGAATGGAGCGGGTGTGGAATTAAACTATAGTTGGCAAAAGATTTGCAAAGTGAAAAAAAATTGTCTTCTTTCCTAGTGGGAAGAGAATAGTGTAAAACTGTAGGCAGTTAAGAAGTACTGTGGCTTACAGCTGAAATCAATCTCTCTTAAGCTTAAAATAATCTCACATTTGCATCTTTCACCAGTAATCATAAAGTCTGCCTTCATTTAAAGACCCATTAAGTAGCAAATAATGATGAACTTAAGAGCTCTCCTGCTATCAGAAGAATGTATATGAAAGATCATTATTTAAAAAAAAAATACTAAAAAAGGCCGTTTCCAAAAGAAGTCCAGTATTGTATTAAAATAACATAATTTTTTTTGTATTTCAGAGATGAACTTCTGACCATGGGGGACTGGAACCTGTTGGGCAGCATCCTTGAAGAAGTGCACATCCACTCCACCATAGTTGGCAAAATCTGGCTCACAATCCTGTTCATATTCCGGATGCTGGTGCTGGGAGTGGCTGCCGAAGATGTCTGGGACGATGAGCAGTCCGAGTTCATCTGCAACACGGAGCAACCCGGCTGCAGCAACGTCTGTTACGACAAGGCCTTCCCCATCTCTTTGATCAGATACTGGGTGCTGCAGATCATATTTGTCTCTTCTCCATCGCTAGTTTACATGGGCCATGCGCTCTACAGATTAAGGGCTCTCGAGAAAGAGCGACAGAAGAAGAAAGCCCACCTGCGGGCTCAGCTAGAAGATCTGGAGCCCATGCCTGAGGAACACAGGAGAGTGGAGAGGGAGCTGCGTAAGCTGGAGGAACAGAAGAAAGTGCATAAGGCACCCCTGAGAGGGTCCCTGCTGCGCACCTACGTCCTACATATCCTGACCCGGTCGGTGGTCGAAGTGGGCTTTATGATAGGTCAGTATCTTTTATACGGGTTTCACATGTCCCCCCTTTACAAATGCACTCGGCCCCCTTGCCCTAACACGGTGGATTGTTTTGTGTCCCGACCCACAGAGAAGACCATCTTTATGATTTTCATGAACAGCATCGCCGCGGTCTCCCTGTTCCTCAACATCCTCGAAATCGCCCACCTGGGCCTCAAGAAGATCCAGAAGAGCCTCTACGGGCGGCCGCGGCGGCCGGCGGGCCCCGCCGAGGAGGAGACCGGCCTCTACAACTCCAAGAAGAGCTCCGTGGTGCCGCCGGCCTGCCCGGCCAGCGACGCCTCCCCGCCGCGCCCGGCCGCCGCCGCCCCGCCGCCGCCCCACGCTCCCGCTCCCGCTCCCGCTCCCGCTCCCGCGCCGGCGGGGCCGCCGGGCCGCCAGCACGGCGGAGAGCTCCGCGCCGCCCCGCCGCCCCGCCGCCGGCACAGCGCGGCGCAGCACCACGGACAGCAGCCGCCGCCCTCCTCCAGCAGCGAGGAGGCGCCGCGGGCCGCGGCGGGCGGCGGCCCCGGGGCGGCGGGGACGGCGGTCGCAGCCCGCCGGGCGCCCCGCAAGCACAGCCGGGTGAGCGTCTGCCGCGACTTCGATGAGGAGCGCGGCGAGTCGCCGGACAGCGGGCACTGCCCGGGCACCCGCAAGTCCAGCTTCCTCTCCCGCGTCCTCACCGGGAGCCGGGCGGGCAGCGACAGCGAGAGCGCCGCCTCCCGCGGTGGCTCCGGCCCCGGCTCCGGCGCCGGCTCCGGCTCCGGCTCCGGCTCGGAGGGGAAGCGCCGCGAGGAGGGCAGCCCGCCCAGCAGCCCGCCGCCCGCCGCCGCCACCGGACGCCGCGTGTCGATGGCAAGTAGCCCCCCGCGGCCCCCGGGGTAGCCCGCGGGAGGGTGGGCGGCGGGGGGGGGGGGTCCCCGGCGGGGCGGGCGCCCCCGCCTGCCTGTCCCGGCGCCGGGGAGGAAGGGGCGAGCCAGGGGTCAGGGAGGCTTGGGCAGGACTTCTGACACGGCCCTAACGCCTCGCATCCTCCCGGATCAAGCCGAGCTCCCGCACGCTTAGTCCCCCTTCCTTCTACGGTGAAAGCAAAAACGTCACTAGGACATTATCGAGTCCTGAGCATGTCTACAAGTCACCGAATCTCAGCTTCTTTATACTTATTACATCATCCCAATCGACTTGACGAGGACTGTCCCAGGGGAAACTTGTTCAGCTCCAGCCTGCTTGACAGTGTAAGAAAGAGAAGTCTTGAGTGCGTTGCGTTCAATGGCTCAACTTCTCTCAGCTTCAGGGGGTTTCTCCCAGAGGCGACCGCCGAGTTGAATAATTGCTCAATGAATAAATCAAAAGATCTACATATAAAACACCAAATAATTGCAATGCCAGAGCCAATGACTACAGAATTGCATTTTCAGCAGCTGTTCCTATTCTTTGGCCACACGCTCTGAGCTTGCTTACAGTCAGTGTTGATAAGATATAGTGCTTGCATTCAAGAACCAATGAGGGTTTTTTTTAAAGTAATTTGAATTCTGATGGCCCCAGATCACAGGATTTGTCCTCTGAGAGCAAAAAAAGCTCCTTTAAAAATGCTTGCAGGAGCAAGCCCTTAAATACCTTTTTACAGGGCATGTAAAAACAGAAGATTACTTCACACGATATGCAAAGTTATAGATTCTGTTCAGTTTTTTATCACTCTTCCTAAAAATAAACACTTTTCCTAAATCCAAAATGAACAAAAACAAACAAACAAACAAACAAAAAACTTCAAATCCTTTGTGGTAAGAACCAGAAGGCACTCTTACACACTGCTCATCAAAAAACTGTTTGTGGGTTCCAGTTTTCATGGAGTTATAGTTTCTACAATATATAGTCAGCATAAGCCATGTTAAATTGTCCCTTAGATGCAATTTAACGACTTCCCACTTCGATATTTCTAATATAGGGAGAGGGCCTAGAGTCCAATCTGTCGATCTGCTGGTTTTTGATACTCAGATGAGAAGGCTCTTTAAAAAGGTGAAGTGCAAAAAGTTATCCAAGCAAGACAGAATTTCAGTAGCACCCCGTTGAGAACTCACAGAAGTTGCCCGGCAGCTTTTACTGTTTAATGACAATGATGCTACCTTCCAGGGGACATCTTGCAGAGAAATATAGTCAGTTTGCAAAGCAATGCCATTACTCTTGAAAGCAACACTCTTCTGGCATGCTGCCTTTGGGGTTCATTATGTATGGGACTCGTACTAGCATTTTAAAATGTGACTCATGTAGGTGTGCCGCCTGTTGCTTCCTGCTTACAGCACATGGTATTTTAAAGTAAAGGTGCTTCTATATACAATTGAGTCAAGATTTTGGCAAATGCACTTTACTGCTAGCATTGCCACGGCATTTTATGAATACGAATTTCAATACACAAATATGCTAGTGCATCATCAAAATGTTGAATCTGGGCATTAAAGCTTGTCTATCCTTCTGGTTTGTATTTCCCAATTCCTATATTCACTATTTAATTTTGGTTGTCAAAAGCACTCAATATTGGTTTGATCTGTTTTAATTTGACTTCCAGGAGACAATCATCATGCATTAATGTTTAGATAAAAGAAAAATATGTAGGATTAGATTTATCTGTGTGACAGGAGCATTCAAAAATTAGTGATCCTCTCTAAAAAAGAAAAAACTACTTAAAAGGAATTGTATTTTAAAAATTCCAACTGAAGCACACAAAAAAGTATTATCTACTGCCATGCCTGATTGCTAGTGACTTGCAACAGTAATGCAGAGAAAGGACAGACACTTTTTAACGTAACAATGAATCCACATGCACAAACATTTTCTAAACAGCCAAAATAATACACTCTATTCTAACCTGGATCTTACTAATTTAAGCTGGATAGCCAAATGGAGCAAAACCATAGTGGAACTGGCACTGTTACTCAATTTTCTTTGATAACTTTCCCAAACTATCATCTTTAGTTCCATACTGGTTTGAATGTTTTCTTTTTGCCTTCATCCATACCATTCTGCCAGAATTTGTCTGTAGCATTCTTTGCATGAGCTCAATGAGAGATGAGGATCAACTCAACATGGAAAATATCACTTCCTATACCTCAACAACCATTCTAGCAACCTCCAATCAAACACATACCCACGCTCTGTGCTAAGATAGCGGGACAACTGCAACTGCCCACAACCACCATAGCTTTCTTAGCTGAAAGGAAATCTCAAAGCTACACAAAATCGAGCCATCTGATGATACTGCGAGAGTCTGCATGCAAGTCAACTGCATCCTGTGAGTCATGGCATTGAAAGCACCGAACAGATCTAACAGTACAGTTACGGATGCTTGGCTTTTAGCTAGTGATGAGATTTTTTTAAAGCAATATTCTCAATGCCATTTCCACACCAAACTTGAGTTTCCAACAGATAAATAATTATGTTAGGGACAACTAAATGTTGTAAAAGCTACCTCTCATAATGCATTGCACCCTCTTGATCAAACCATGAAGACGAGGTGGTGGATAGTAGTTGGCCAGGTCATGATCAAGTGATTTTTTTCAAGGAAGTACAAAACTGCATCCCTCAAATAGAACAGGAAATTCTTCTTAGGACTTCCTCTTTGGAGGAAAGGTTGCTTTGGACCCTTAAGAGAGAATGCATTCAATCCTTCCCTGAAAACCCTCATGAAACAGCTCAATAGAATATGGAATACAAAATGCATGTTTGGCATGAGGATCCCTCAGCTTTTCAGACTTTGGTTCAAACCAGACCAGCTATATATATAAAAGAAGAAATGCCCTTCCCATTGGTAGGATTTGTACAGATCAATCATGTTTGGCCACAATGCAAACTAACAAGGCTATTTAAAACTTCCTTGTCTGGAATCGGTGGAGGTGAAGAGCCATTTCTTCATTTCATGTCCAACTGTGCCATAAAATCTTGAAAAAATATTTACGCTCCAACTGTTTAGTTTTACACCCAAACCACTCACTCTTCATACTCTATTCAGTTTCTTGGTCATTGCATTGTCCAAAGTTATCCATTATTCAGATTGGGAAGCAAAAATGAGAGAGGCAGAAATCTTGAAAAACTTATGAGGCTAAAGGCTTCTCAAGAGACTCTGATCCATTGGGAAAAAATATCTTTTCCTTGAGCCACTGCTGGTCAAACTTTAGATCTATTAGGTTCTGAGGACAGACCACCAAAACTGGACCTTCATTGCATCAGGGAAAGCACATGGCAAAGCATAGGAGGAGAGAGTCACTGCATGATGTGAGGGTAATTTCCAGCTGATTTAAGTCCACCTAAACACAATGACAAGAGCATCACCGACTATACGGGTGAGCTAATCTCAACTCGATGGACACCTGGGGTAAATAACTTTACAAAACTCTACATTGACAGGGGAATTCAGCATCTGTGTACAGCTGAAAATGGGCTATCTGCAAGCCTCCAAAACCTTGGTACGGAGGAATGCAGTCAGCATGCTTTGAAGTGATAGCGAACAATTTGTTCACTGATAACAGTCCCCAAACTAATAATTTCCAAGGCTCACTTAGAGGATACCTCTTAGAGAATATATGGTATCTTGTCTTTTAAGAGATATCGTGGGTACACACGTAGTTCTGCCCTAAGTTTTGCATCTCTCGCCACATTTTAACTTTTATTTAAGGGGAGACACAGCTATGGAGCAAAGGGACACCCTCTGCATGGTCCTAGGCTGCCAGCCTCCCTTAGGCTAGCAGGCCTTAAATGGCTGCTTCTTACACACAACTCAGTGAAAAGAGCTGCACTGAATTTAGTACAACTACAATCACAAATGACAACTGGGAGCTGGATTCACAAAGATGTGTAGGAATTATGCCGCTGTCAATAGGATTCTGCACATGAATGACATTATGAGGAAAAAAACCACCATAATTTGCACCAGTCAGGCCCTTGACTGGTGCATGACACATTTTAAAGTCTGATAAAACTAATAGGCTGATGCAGTCAAAGGTCAGTATATAACTAGCACAGATACAATCCATGCTCTCTTGAAAATAGCCAGGGACAGGAATTACAGCCTATAAGAGGCATCTAGCGCTCGGAGCATTGCACTAAGGGGTATTGTCTCACTGCCTCACGCATGCAAGACTGTGTGAAGCCATTGGGATCATCAAAAAACTCTCTTTGTCTCCCTGGGGGGATGGAAATAAGAGATCTGAACACTCCAACTGAACAATTAGAAAGGGAGAGAGCTTTACTTCCAAAGTCACCCTTTGCCAGAATGAAGCAGTCTTCCTCCTCGGCCATTTTCTACAAACCAAAGGAACGATTGCAGAACATCAGAAAGCTCAGCTGAGCACGGCCACAGCCTGGCGCTGCATCCTCAGAGTGTCACAGTGTCATCACAATTCAACAGCTGAACGCAAACATTTCTACAAAAGCTGGAGGCTGTATGATATTTCGTTGCTAGCTGCGTTTGAAGTCTTTTGCTAGCTGTGTCTCTCCCTGCCTTTCTAAAGCAGAGGACTCCAGTTGCATGCTACCTGAGCGTGTCCAGCATCAGTTCTTTTTGGCCTATATATAACGGTTTTCTAAAGAATCCTAAGGCGTGCTCTAAAACCTATGAGTTTTAATTTGGTTAACTGGGATTGGGAGTACTTACACTAGATTGGCAACTGTTGTCACAAAGGCACCATCTTTCAGATGACTTGGAACTGGGTTATCACATTTGCACCCCAAGCCTAAACCTGCACTGAGAGAACTACTGTGCTAGTCCTCTTGCTAGAGTACCCAAGGATATGCCAAGAAGATAGGGAGACCTGACATTATCTAATGGTCGTGTTTCTTCATTGAGCCAAGATAAGTTCCTGAAATCACAAAACAAAATTGGAAGTCATTAGAAGATTTATAATATTCTTAGCAATATTTTAGCTGAACTGCTCTCCTGGGAAACCAACTTTACTAGATCAAGATTTTCAGAAAGAATTAGCCATTTTAGGCACTCAACTTCAGATTTTTGTTTTTCAAGAAGTGCTGAGTTTTCCTCACCCTCACGTCCATTCCTTATTCTTTAGCCCACTCTCTCCTTCAGAGAGCCCTGCGCTGTCAGTGTTGTTTCTTTAAGTAAGTCTATATTTTTGGCTACAAAGTAATCGACGTATCTTTAAAAGCAAGGCCCCCTCCTCATGGTGAATGAGGGGGATAAAGCTGATAACAAAGCAGCTGGTAAAGCTGATACTCTCAGCTCACAGAATTGGACTGAGATAGGGCTGTTGATTTTATTCATTTGCAGAAAAGAAAGTCTCTGGGGCTGAAATCCTGGCTCTGCTGAAGTTGGGGAAATTTTACAATTCACTGGATTCAGTTTCCCTCACTGCATTGCTTTTTTATTCCTCTGTGCTGTTCAATTCTTTTTCTACTTCTCAATTCTCCATTCAGCTTTGAGCCTTTTACCAGTGGGAAAATACTCCAGAGTGAGCAGGATATGAAAGAGAGAGCTGCTATTCAGCCTGAATGCTTGCAGTCTTCTCCAGAACAAGGCATGTTTACTCACCCTTTCAACAACACTTGAGGGATAAATATCCACTCATTTAACTAGCTGCTCATCCGCTCTCGCTCCTGGGGCTGGGAACAGTTTGATAAGAGTGAATGTACATTGAAATAACAAACCTGATGATAACCGTGGAGGAGTTATTAGACAGCTAAGCTCCACCAGGAAAATCTACAGGTGGGATAAGGGACAGGTAAAACCCTGTGTTCCTCTAGGATGTTTGAGAATCCTGAAAGGTATTCACATTTACACCTGCTGGTAACTACTGCTGGTTTTATAGAGGTTTTCTATGCAAACACCTCTTTAAAAAAAAAAAATTAAATTCCACAGTGGTTGTATTTTATTCTGCCCTGGAGCACTCAGGAGAAGCTCATGGTGAAAACAGCCAGTGTACCAATTATGCAAAAGCTATTTGGTCACCCAAAGGTAACCACCAGTTGCACAAACACAGATAAACTTTGGGGGTCAGCAGCAGCTGACAACTAATCAATCAACCCCTCTGAGGATTTGTGCAGCAACAAATGGATAAGCTGGATTTTAGAAAGTGGAACTCGCTTAATTGGGCCCATCTTTGTATCATTTTAAAGCAATCAATCAAAAATATACAAAACCCCTTAACATGTAAAGCAAGGGCTCTAGGATGACTCCACTGATTTCAAGCAAGTTACTTCAGGGATTAATGTGTTTAATTTGGTTTAAAACCAAGGTGTTCCCCCTCTCCCCACCCTCCCCTTAGCACTGAACAAAGCCCTACAAGGTAAGTATGTTGTCAGCTAAACACCAGATTCCCACCTTCCCAACTACGTATGTGTTGGGGTTAATTCCTATGATAACATTTCTTTTTCTCCTTTAAGCCAGTTCAGCTTCATGTGTTCTTTCTCTTGTTATCTTTCAGAGCATGCTCCTAGAACTATCATCTATCATGAAAAAGTAATGACATTCTGAGAAGAAATAAACTAAGGGACTGAGCACAAACTGCCTTCAGCAGAGAGATAAAAAGCAGATTATCTGTTGCTAAGTTCTCCTCTCCCGCCACTATAATGCTAAATTCATAATACAGTTTAAGAAAGCAAACACTTTATTCCTCCGTTTTACGCCAGTCCCAACTGTACTGTACTCTGATTGCTGGTGTTAACCGGTAGCTTGCTCCACGACTCAAGATTTTTCTCATGTAGACTGAGCCGGATCTGCTCAGTGTGTGCTGCCACTGCAGAAATAGCCTTGTGTCTTTGGGAGAACATTTTGGGCTGTACAATTTGTTGTGCATGCTAGTAGTGTTCATATCAGAAACCAGCCTGATCCATGGACCTTCAAGGTAGTGGAAGACCCAAGGCACCTACAAGAAAGGGTTAGTTTGATTTGAAAGTAACCTGGAAGGCTACGTGGCCTCTATCTCCCCAGGCTTCAGCAGCCAATGAATAAAAGATGGAAGAAACACTCAAGGAATCTGAAGGGACGGAGAATTTAAGAGAGAGAAAAAAACAGCTGAAGAATACGCTGTTGCTTGTCTGCCTGTGCTAATGCAGCCCTCAAGCTCTGATAGAGACTGTCCATGCTAATGTAGCCTCCTCATAGCCAATACTTTCGGCTTCAAAATTGAAACTAAGTAAAATCAGGCAATTTATTTTAAGTGCAAAACATCTGTGCTTTTCTTCAGTTTGCTGTTCAAGAAGATCTACAAGGTATCACCTCAGGGTCATGAAAATCTTATTCCCTTCACTGTCTCATTAGTTCATATAGAGGAACTGAAAGACAAGCAAAGCCCCAAAGAGCTCATTTTCAGTTTGCTAGGACAGACTAGCTCTGGAAGGTTGGATTTCTGGGTTGTATGTGGCCCAAGAAAGCAGTCCTTCCACTTGTGAATCTGGAAAATAAAGCACCTTCCTCTGACTGTCCCTGACCCTGTTTCTGGCCATGCGCTTTTGGCTGCTTTTGTCAAGCTTATCATAGCTTGCATTTGCTATCACCTCAACGGCAAGCGATGCTTGGAACAAGCTCATTTGCTATGCCAGTTTCCTGAAGCATAAAAATCCTCTGTGACTTGACAACTCTAAGGCAAGGCTAGCAGAAAGCAGGACAGCAGGAAAAAAAGTCAAGCATAAAGATTGCTTGAGATTACAGTGGTTTTGTGCTAGTGCACATGATTTACATTCATATTCTGCCTCACTACAAACTCATTGACAGTTTGCCTGTGCGTTTGTTAGTATTTTAAGTCAAAAAAAGGAAATATACTTAAGATGGTGGCCATTAAATGCCAGCAACAACTGATCAGGGATGGAGAAACAGCTTTGCTAAAGTACATTCTCTACTGCCAGGCTATGTGTAGATGCAGTGGATGCTACATCTTCTGACAGATTTGAGGGGGTGGGAAGCGTTCTTCATATATGCTCAACAGGAAGATTCAGAAAACTGAGGAACTCTGGAAAGTAATAGGTTTGATTTTCTTCCATGAGAATTTTAAGATTGAAAAATCACAGGCAACTTTCACTGCTGCAGATGGAGGAGGACGCAGTTTGCATCCCTAAGGATGGTGACCCAGGGCACACGATCTAGGGTTTCCTGTCTGGTGATGAAAAAGCCTGGAGACCTCCCTCTAGCAGCTTGCCCTCCTCCCCACTCCCCACAGCAGTATCCCAGCAAGTGTGTGGACCAGGGTAGGACAACTGGTCATGCCGCTCCCCCCTTCCCAGGTCTCCTCCTGCCAAGCTGTTGAGCAGGCTCTCAGGTTGCATCCAACCCAAGGAGAGAAGTGGCTGCCACGTGTTTGGGAGTCCCAGAGAGCAAACGCCCCCTGCTAGACTCAGTGCCCTGCTTGTGGTAATAGCACCTAAGGCTGTTATAATTTCTTCTTTCCTTTCTGGATCTTCTGCAGTGTAAGTGATACTAACGGTCCATGGCTCAAGTTCCTCCTTCAGAGAGGAACACTATTGTATCCGGGTTACAGACAGAGATTTTCAGCTGTATTTTGTTTCTACAGAAACCTCTCTGTTTCTCTCATGTGTTCTGTAAAGGCGAAACAAACCCCAACCTCTCCCCTTGCCTCCCAACACGTACACTGACACTTTAGAAGACCAGAACAAAGACTTAGCAGAATTGCCTTAAGTCAAGCACTAGGGGAATGGGTATAGATACAGCTTATTTGATCTTCCAAAACAACTTATTTAATCTTCGCAACGAAATGCCCTCGACTGTTCCTGCAGCCGATCAAAGATAACTGGATCCCTGGATCAAAGACGACTAGTGAATCGGCAATGGGACCACCTGAGCGGAGGTCTCTTCATCAGTCCAGAGATTCACTGGGCAGTATCAACCACATCCAACCTACCCTCCCGAATCTCACCTACAATCTGCGCGTTAACCGAGCACGGCAACATCAATTTCAGAGTCAAGATGAGTCGATTTACAATACATAATGATATGTCTTTATTTCATCAACAGAAATGGTGTCTAGACAAAATTCAGTTAACACTAGCAATTCAAATGAATGAAAAGGGTCGGGTGTTTTTTTTTCATTTTTGTTTTTTGCACAATACTGTATTTACAATGAGTAAATGACATTTTAAATTCATTAGTTCATAGCAATGCTTTCTTCCAAAAAGGTAAAAATTCTTAGTAACAGAGAGTAAGCATCAACAGCCACCTCATTTATTTATACAATAAAAATCACAAGAAACCACAGTCACCTAGAAAAAAAATAAAGACAAGCTTAAGAACTAGTACAATAAAATGATGCATTGAATTAAGTTACATTAATCGCATAGAATTTGTGTAAAAAGTATGTAGAAAAAACACCTGATGTAACCTGTTACAGTCATTGACCAGTTATGAGAGGTACAGAGGGTTATACAGGTAGATATGTGTGAAAACTGTCCATACTGCTTGACGTGGGGAGGAAGAGAAGAGGGGTTGCACCCCCTTGCATACACTGATAAAACCCTGTTTTGAATATGGCCTCTGAAGTTTGTAAGGCATATATAAGAGGTGCACTTGTAACCAACTGGTTCTGGAACAAACTCTTAGGGCATCCCCACCCTTGAAATCAAAGGTGATGCTTGGAACTACGAGTAAACAACCACGCATCGAATATCACCAAAGTGTTTAGTATCATTCCTGCCGGTCTGAGGGATCCAGATAGCTTCAGGCAGAGCAAACGTCGTAGTGAGAACAGGATTGAAACCATGCACGTTTCTCTTGGGTACATCACAAATGCAGGGTAACGCCGGCCTGGGCGGGGGATCCCAGCCACAACCCCCGGCGTGGGGTAGCTGCTCCCTCCTCTGCCCACGTCCCGGAGGGTGGGCTCCTCTGGTTGCAGGGACGAGCCCAGCCGGCGATTGCAGTCCCCGCTCGGCTCCCTCCAAAACGAAGGGGTCGTTTGGGTTCGTAGCCT
Source organism: Gymnogyps californianus (assembly GCF_018139145.2). NCBI lineage: Eukaryota > Metazoa > Chordata > Aves > Accipitriformes > Cathartidae > Gymnogyps > Gymnogyps californianus. The sequence continues at coordinate 86,628,730 of NC_059473.1, read as the reverse complement.
GGGACCGTCTCTGCTTCTAAGCAATCAATGAAATCAAACACCGCCAGTTGCCATTTCTATTTTAGGATGCTAGTTTCTTTCTGCATGCCCTCAATTAGCCAAAAGGGACAACAGTGGCACCGCATGAACCATGCAGTGACTTTCACCTACGGAAAGGGCTCTGCCCACAGTCACTAAAATTCGTACAAGAAGAGGAGTCATCCAACTGGCTTTTTAGCAGTTGTTTGGTTGGGGTAACGACCTTATAAAAAGGCATTTTTAGCATTCCTTCCTGCCAAATAGCGATTTTATTTGCAAAAATGGCAACGTTATCTGTGTAATACCTTAAAATGCATATCAATATTTGACTTCGATATAAATAATACCTATCTTGGTGGAGTGTAGGAAAATACTGTACACTTAGTCTTTGCAAGTAATGCCATTAAAATTTTGAGAGTAAAGGGAATAATTATTCTACAGACCACCAACAATAGATCTTTTAAATATACACACAGTATTTGAACATATGCATATACACATATATTGTATTCTACAGCATCAGATCTGATGCCTGAGTCATGAAATACTCCAGGGAGTATTATAAATATACATATATGTATTATAAACAGGAAAATACACAAACACACACTCTGACTAGAATTATAGATGTATGTATACATACATACACATATTATATATATGGATGTAAAATTAACTTGGACTGTGTTGGCAGAGACAAAACTGAAATGAAGTCAAAATCTGTTGAGAAAATTTCTAGCAGGAAAGAGAGCATAAGTTCTTTATGTTAATAGTTTTAGTTTCACCTCACTTCCGACAAAAATAAACCGCTCCATACTCAGCAGACCCTCTCCTTATGCAAGGCCATCAGCTCCACTGCTCATACCGAGCTAAACCTTCTCTAGGCAGCCCTAAAATAGAGACTTTTAAAATGCTGCAGCCATGGCCTACAGCATTCACCCGGAGGCACCTCCAAACACATCTCAGATCACAAAAAAAAGGTGAAAGCAGCGCTCCTCGTTGCAATGGTAGAGGACATGAAGTGGAGCAAAATGTGAGCTCGTGGAAACCCGGCAAACGTTCACTTCGTCTCACTGCAAAATTCACTACAGGTCTTCTATTCTGCAAACCCACACCCCTCTCTCTCTCTTCACCACCACAGCAGTGGATTACAAGACACAAGTGAGGATGTGGTGTTGATTCTGGAATTGCAATGCTTCACCATGCTTTCTCCTACTGGATCAGATTTCATTTTATTACAGGATTATAGTGATTCCAGCATGCAGATTTGTTTTATTTATTAGGCAATCATAAAGTTACATACTAAAAAATCTAACTATATATCTAGGCATTTTAACTTCTATTCAAGCGCTCCTTAGAATACAGACTTGACGAAGTGTTGGACTCCAGATTAATGACCACACTATCAGCATTAATCATTTCTCTGGTAGCAGTTAATCCATTTAGCAAAGTTACGTATCTAGTTCCCACTCTCCTTTTTAAAGAGAAGTAGCAGTTAGCATACTAATCACTGTGGCTTGCCTTTGCAGCACATTTTACTTCCTTGGGAAAAAAAATAATACAAGGATTAGATCCAAAAATATAGTGCATCTTAAAAGCAGCATATACCCTTAGAAAGACATTTAATAAATTACTTGTACAATATATAAAATAATAGTTTTATACTGCAGCATCAAACTCTGACGCCTGAGTCATCACGTTAGGAAGTCTGTGATATAAATACTGGGATCTCCTGATAACACAGCCAACATTCTTGCTTTTGTTTTGCTTGTTTTCTGTTTTGTTTTCTCTCTCTCGTTTTTATTTTTTCCTTTTTTTTTCACTACCTTTTTGTTCCAGAATCAGCTTGCAATGAGCTTTAATTGTGTTCAAGGCACCCCCAGAGAACGCAGAGAAACAAACACATTATATAGTGTAGTACTCACCTGACAAAGCATAGCAAGCCTAAATGAAATGAGGTTTCCTGGCGATACAAGTATAGCAATGGCAAAGGAAAAGGAGGACTAGATACAGACTGGACAAAGCATCAAGGACTCGCACGCCCACGAGAGCGGTGCAGTGCCCAGCGGGGAGATGGGGTCTCACCACGCCGTTCCCAAGCAACACCCGACAGGACCGATGCTGCATGTATCCTCTTTGACAAAAGCAAAGAGATTCTTACTTAAGATCATGGTGACCATTGGCCAAACTCTTAAAATTCATAAATACTGCAGTCAGTTGTTTTTTTTTTTTTTTTTTCTTTCCAATGGTATTCTTGTGGTCAGTTGTTTTGACCTCATGACAAGAATGGTTGGGTATGTCAACTGGTGTCCAGGTCTGAAACTAATTCTCCCAGTGTCTTCCTTTAATGTTAGCCCAGTAACCGCTTTGAGAGCCGCGTGGTTCGGAGTAGCAAAAAAACTTCAAAATAGAAACAAAAAACAACCACCACCACCACCACCAAAAAAACCCCACTGAAAAACCATGATACATGTAAATATAGGAAGCAATGACACAAAATCAGCCACTTCTAATGGGAAAGAATGAAATCAAACATCCAGAAAAGCTCATGGGGGAGGGAAAGAGAGAGAGATGAGAGAAAGATTGAGGAAGAGACACTTATTTGAGCAGTGGTTTTAAATATCAGTTCCCAAGGTAGAGGAAATCAAGAGACCCAGCACCAGTATGAAGCCAGGTCAAACCTAAGAGCTGCAGCGCAATGGGTTGTGTGGGTGGGTTTTTTAAACCGTTGGAATGAGGTCAAGAGTACCAGTTGCACATGAGTTGTTAGTAGAGTAAATCTTCATGTCAGGAAGCAAGTTAAAACTTGGTTTTATACTCATAAAACATTCTATCTATTCATATATATAGGAGGTCACTTAAAAATAAAAAAGGCAACAGAAAAACATCTTTAAAATACTGTGTCAGTTGACCCTTCCCTCCCGCCCGCCCCCAGCCCCCCCCAAGTAGCTATGACTCTATAATGTGATTCACATTTAGTTTTAAATTCTAGCTTTCACCATGGTCTCATAGAAACAAAACTTCTCTGCGAAGCACAGAACTGCTTTGCAACGTCAACGAATTCAAAGGAAAATCAAATCCTGCCCCCCCCCCCCCCCCCCCGCCGCCAAAGAGCTTCTCAGTCAGTTACCTGCAAAAGATGGCTGGGAGGGGGTTCCGATATTTTTAGGTTAAGCTCTTTTAAAAAGAAAGGACGACTCCTCCTCCTTTTTCAACTGTGTGAACTAGGAGTTTATGGCATTTGTATATTTTTGAACATTTAAAGGTAAGGATTTTGTACAGTAATGATTAATACTTAAACATAAATATTCTCCTACATTATATACTAGTTTTTATTTGTACATGCGGGGAAAAAAAGTATTTTCAACAAACATGGCACATGCTATATGCATTTCCTCCTCGGTAGCTTGGCTACAATAGTTTGGGTGAAGAGGATAAAAGCAAGACTTTGTGGCGAGTGGGCGACGGTCCATGAGCACAGTCTGAAGATGGAAGAAGTGGAGAGAGGGAGCTGATTCCTCCTCCAGGGTCAAGATGCTGATCTACTGAATGCCTCGAAAAAACACCAGCGCACACCTCTAGTGTAAACGTTAGCGCAGAAGACCACATTATCGCTTAGAGCTTCTGAGAAGCTGCTTCCCCACACTTTTTTTTTTTTAAATAGGTGTGAACAGCTGGTCATTTTTTTTCAGCGAGAACAAACAATATCAGCCGGTAAAGCACATGACAGTTGTCATCGATAAAGCCACGCAACCTGGCACACGTAGGGCAAAGAACCACAAAATAAAAACTCAGTACACTTAGAATAATAATAATAATTATTAAAAAAGCATTAGGAGGATGTTTTTCTGTCTACACTGTACATACAGATGTTATGCTTGGAAAGCTGCTGTCTCACACAGTCATAACATGAGTCAACATTGCTTAAGATACAAATCCAATACAGTTACAACTAAGCCAATTCACTGAGTAGTCTCCTTCGAGACAGCACTCTTTTAGCTGCGGTTTGTGCTGAGAGGATCCTGGAACACAAGAATTTGATGGGTAAGCGACCGAATCGGGTGTTGGCAGATGTATGTTTTGCTCTTAGAGGATACAGTGCTAACTTGACTTCTGTAAGGAAACCAAAGTCAACAACTAGAGGTCTGATCCTGCAACTCTGCCTACCCAGGCAGGATCACTGACTTCACCAGACCCACCTCTGCAACTCAGGTCTGGTGAGGAAAACAGGTAACGTCTGAGGACAGCTGAGGTGAGGCTCTGGGGACTAGCCGGAGCAGCAGTTGCTTCCATGAGTAAAGGATGCAGAGCGGGGCTGGAGAAAAAGCCCCCTCCAAGTGTATTGATGTAATCTCCGTTTGCTTTACTTCATGGAACGTATGATGAACTGATCCAGTTGTCAAATACTTTTTTCTCTAAAGAGTGAAATATACTTTCCCCTATAAGAATCCAAAAGTATCATTAACAGCACTTAAACTTGGTTTGTGAAACAGAAAGAAGTCTGAATATAAAAATAATTCAAGCAGATTCTCTTTACAAATTGTATAGTGAATTCAGTATTTGGCAAGACCGTTTTTACTACATAATGAGCTCCTGAGTGTTTGTCTATTAGCTAAAACTTTTCTATTTTCTTTAAGCCATAAAGCAAAGAAAACCATATACTCAAGTTATACTGAAGTCACGACTTCATTTATGAAAAGAGGTTTGACCAGAAACTCAGTGCAAGTGGCAAAGTTGACCATTACTGTACAGTATCTGCAAGAAAATAAAATAACTCCACATTGCTCAAGTGGCACGAAATGGCTGTGCCAAAAAAATTGTCTATAATAAAATCTCAAATAAGTTTCCAACATTAAAATTTTATAAATAAGTACAAATCGAATGATATTGCTGAACTGCGAACTGAGAAAAAAAAATTTATCATGTAACAAGTTACCAAACTAGTTCTAGCATCGAAGACAAAAAGGAATGTTGGAACTTGTTTATACAATAGAAATGAAAGCTTCCAGTTTGTAGGATGAGAAAAATTGAGGCATGCAGGGACTTTTGCATATGGATATATATATTTTATATATATTATATATAATATGTACAGTTTAGCTATAAAACTTTGATGTGTAAAGAAGCTGTCTTCAATGAAAAATTGAACATTCAGAGGAAATTCCTGAGTTAGGGTTTTGTGACATGGGCCACTGAGAAAAAAGCTGCGGTTGGGTCCTCAGAGGTGTTATGTCCATCCCTGTTAAGATTGAAATCAACATACAAAAACAGACAGTGTTGCCACTGCTTCGTTCCCTGCCTGAGCAAGGGATAGCACCATTGTGAAGAGAACTCCTGCTTGTAGAGAGGAGGGAATACTTAAAAACAGTATTGCTGCTAAGACCACTGTAGTGTGCACCAAATACGTTCTTCTAGACAACAAATGAACACTGCCACTGGCTGACTGAAGAACACCTGACCAGGTGTAACGTTAAGGTTACAAGTCACTAGGTGTAATCTTTCCTAGGTTGTTCATCTGTTGTACATTTATCAGTCATTTCCTGACAGAAGTCTACCGTGACCGTTTGGCTGCTCTGCTCTGGTGGAAGCTCTCTCTCGGGGTAAGTACCTGTGTCGGCTCCATCCAACCCCCCGCCGGCCGAACAATTTTCCGAGATGTTGTTGGGCAGCCAGGGCGCTCCCAGTTGCACCGAGCCTTGCTCCGAGCAGCACTGCATGCTTTCCCCGACGCACTGGGAGGTCACCAGGCTCTGCTCCACGCCAGCTGGGGAGGGGCTGATGGTGGTGGCTGGCTGTAGATCCAAGGGTCTGAGAACGGGGCAGTATCGGTGGAGAGCTTGGATCTGTTCCGGGCTCTGCATGTCTCTACACACTTCTTGGGAAAGACACGAGAAGTTGTCTAACAATTCTCCCATGCTTGCTTTCAGTTGGTTCCTTTCTGAGAGCAATTTCTCTTTCTCGCACACCTGAAAAAGAAAGAAGGCATCTTAGGTTGAGGAAGGGCCATCTGCCGGCTGCACACTCTGGGCACCTAGGCAGTGGTACCCAAGAAGAACATCAACATGTCACAGTTATTTTGATATGGGCAGAGGAAAGGTCACAAAGGCATCAGGTATTTGACCACCCTGAGGTCTGTGTGGACTGCAGCTTGGGAAACATCTGGAGAAAAACATTTGAGTTGGAAGAAGATAGAGTCACAAGTTATTCCCAAGAGACTGTTAGTTCCCTTTATAGACTAAGGCTGCTTGACGGATGATACAAAAAAACTCCGAAAGAAACATTTTGATGGAGAAAAGCCATTACCCATCTGAATAGCAAGAAAACAGGGTTTAGTTCCTGAAGTGAGGATATGTTGCAGAAGTTCAGTTCACCCTCTAACTGCCAGGTTGGTCGGTCAGGCTGGGTGCACCCGCTTTGGCCCGTGTGCCAGCTGAACCCCCCTTATCACTGAGAGGTGTGTTATTCAGAGGAGAGGATTTGAGTGTGTGCTCTGTGGCCTGCACCATGGCTCGTTTTCTTACGTCCTGGTGCTTAATGGTTTGGGTTTGACCTAATTAAGATATTTTTATGAAGACATATCTGAAAACCCTGAAGGTTGGTGGGCTTCTTAACACTCAGTACAACAAGCTCAATGTCATTTCCCCTTTCTTCTGCTCAGGCTCTGCCTCCTGTGCTCCCAAATGTCCTCCCCTACCAACATCTAGCTTGAGCATTTTCAGAGTTTCACTGTGTCAGCAGGCTGCTCTAGGAGGGGGCAGGTGAGAAGCAGCACAGTACCGGTGAGGAGGAAGAGCAAGACAGTCTGGTGGGACTTATTTTTTCATGCAGGATCCAAAAACTGGGGAAAGGAGCACAGGTTGTTCTGCATCCAACAAAGCACCGGTAAGGCCCCCAGCCCTAGCTAGCGCAGGGTGCTGTGTGACGTGCTGCGGTGGGAGTCATCTCCAGCTTAGACTTCATGTGGTTGGCAAACCCCCTGCGGGGTGAGCGCTGCCCTCCCCATGCTCAGGAGGCAGACTGGGGGGTTTAGGCACGGAGCCAGACCCAGCCTGGGGTTACACCTCTAAAAACCGGTATTGACTCAGGGCAGACTGATTGGGATGGTCCTGCTGCATCACTTTCTGTCCCAGGAAGGTGGGCACACAGCTCGAGGGAGTAGATGAGATTTTGTAGAGTACCAGAGCTATTTCCAGAGCTGAGCTGGCCCAAAAAGCAGCGCAGCCGTGTACCTCACCTAGTAACACTGCTAAACCCAAGCTGCCTCGGCATCTGAGGTGTGAAAACTCCACAACTCAGATAATCCAACTACGGGTGGTTGTTGACAGCTGATAGTATTGCCCTGGGTCCGAAGCCCACACTGGAAGCATACAGCTGTGCGAATGAGAAAGAGAGCAGTGCACATGAAAAGAACCAAGTGCTAAAATATTGATAAATCTATCAAGAAAGCATAAAAATAATAAAAAAATAAACAGATGCTCAAGTACATCTTGAGATAATGAATTATGGAACAGAATATGCTGTGAGTTTGCAGGGAAAAAAGGGAATGTGAGTGGGTAGACGGATGAGTGAGGGAAAGCAGGCAAAAAAAAAATTACCTATCAAACTCAGAGGATACGACCATTTCACTCACTGTCTGCTGTGAAACCATCTGTGTCAAGAAGATGGGTGACTTACTTACAGGAAGTAAGTGCGTGCAGGGGGGGAAAGGGGTCTCTCATAAAAAAGACCCAGCTGAGTGAAAAACCCTTAAACCCTAGTACCATTACATAATTCACGAGACTGGAAATTACTGGTCACAAAGTGGACAGAAGATGACAAAGGAATTTCCAGTGACCATGTACTGTGTGAAGTGAACTGGAGTTTCACTGCTGGTTCTCCTAAGAGTAAAAGTAAGATCTTGAAGCAGACTACCTGCTTGAACAGCATGTGTATGGGGCAGGAGTGCTTGAGACGCAAAGTTAAAGTTGCATGGGTTTAATTTTGGAGCTTTACACTCTTGCGCACCTTGTGACTGTCTTTTTTACGAATGCTCTTTTTCAGAACAATGCACCAGATCCCACAGAATCAGAATCGTTTAGGTTGGAAAAGACCTTTAAGATCATCAAGTCCAACCATTAACCTAGCACTGCCAAGTCCACCACTAAACCATGTCCCTAAGCACCACATCTACATGTCTTTTAAATACCTCCAGGGATGGTGACTCAACCACTTCCCTGGGCAGCCTGTTCCAGTGCCTGACAACTCATTCGGTGAAGAAGTTTTTCCTAATAGCCAATCTAAACCTCCCCTGGTGCAACTTGAGGCCATTTCCTCTTGTCCTATCACTTGTTACTGGGGAGAAGAGACTGACACCCACCTCGCTACAACCTCCTTTCAGGTAGTTGTAGAGAGCCATAAGGTCTCCCCTCAGCTGCCTTTTCTCCAGACTAAACAACCCCAGTTCCCTCAGCCGCTCCTCACAGGACTTGTGCTCTAGACCCTTCACCAGCTTCGTTGCCCTTCTTCGGACACGCTCCAGCACCTCAATGTCTTTCTTGTAGTGAGGGGCCCAAAACTGAACATGGCATTCGAGGTGCGGCCTCACCAGTGCCGAGTACAGGGGGACGATCACTTCCCTAGTCCTGCTGGCCACACTATTTCTGAGACAAGCTAGGAGGCTATTGGCCTTCTTGGCCACCTGGGCACACTGCAGACTCATATTCAGCCAGCTGTTGACCAACACCCGCAGGTCCTTTTCTGCTGGGCAGCTTTCCAGCCACTCCTCCCCAAGCCTGTAGTGTTGCATGGGGTTGTTGTGACCCACTTGCAGGACCCGGCACTTAGCCTTGTTGAACCTCATACAATTGGCCTTGGCCCATCGATCCAGCCTGTCGAAATCCCTCTGTAGAGCCTTCCTACCCTCAAGCAGATCAACACTCCCACCCAACTTGGTGTTGTCTGAAAACTTACTGAGAGTGCACTCGATCCCCTCGTCCAGATCATTGATAAAGGTATTAAAGAGAACTGGCCCGAATACTGAGCCCTGGGGAACGCCACTTGTGACCGGCCACCAGCTGGAGTTAACTCCGTTCACCTCAACTCTTTGGGCCCGGCCATTCAGCCAGTTTTTACCCAGTGAAGAGTACACTCGTCCAAGCCATGAGCAGCCAGTTTCTCCAGGAGGATGCTGTGGGAAATGGCATCAAAGGCTTTACTAAAGTCTAGGTAGACAACATCCACAGCCTTTCCCTCATCCACTAAGCAGGTCACCTTATCACAGAAGGAGATCAGGTTAGTCAAGCAGGACCTGCCTTTCATAAACCCATGCTGACTAGGCCTGATCACCTGATTTTCCTGTACATGCCATGTGATCTTAAGATGATCTGCTCCATAACCTTCCCCAGCACCGAGGTCAGATTGACAAGCCTGTATTTCCCCGGATCCTCCTTCCAGCCCTTCTTGTAGATGGGGGTCACGTTTGCTAATGTCCAGTCAACTGTGACCTCCCCGGTTAGCCAGGACTGCTGATAAATGATTGAAAATGGTTTGGTGAGCATTCTGCCAGCTCCCTCAGTACCCTTGGGCGGATCCCATCTGGCCCCATAGACTTGTGTGTGTCTAAGTGGTGTAGCAGGTCACTAACCATTTCCCCTTGGATTATAAGGGCTTCATTCTGCTCCCCGTCCCTGTCTTCCAGCTCAGGGGGCTGAGTACCCCAAGAAAACTGGTCATACTATTAAAGACTGAAGCAAAGAAGGCATTAAGTACCTCAGCCTTTTCCTCATCCTTTGTCACTGTGTTTCCCCCTGCATCCAATAAAGGATGGAGATTCTCCCTAGCCCTCCTTTTGTTGCTAATGTATTACAGAAACATTTTTTATTGTCTTTTACGGCAGTAGCCAGATAAGTTCTAGTTGGGCTTTGGCCCTTCTCATTTTCTCCCTGTATAACCTCACGACATCCTTGTAGTCCTCCTGAGTTGCCTGCCCCTTCTTCCAAAGGTCATAAACTCTCCTTTTTTTCTCGAGTTCCAGCCAAAGCTCTTTGTTCAGCCAGGCCAGTCTTCTTCCTTGCTGGCTCGTCTTTCTGCACATGGGGATGGCCTGCTCCTGTGCCTTTAAGACTTCCTTCTTGAAGAATGTCCAGCCTTCCTGGACTCCTTTGCCCTTCAGGACTGCCTCCCAAGGGACTCTGTCAACCAGGCTCCTAAAGAGGCCAAAGTCTGCCCTCCAGAAGTCCAAGGTAGCAGTTCTGCTGACCTCCCTCTTCCCCAAGATCCGAAAACTCTATCATTTTGTGATCACTATGCCCAAGATGGCCTCCAACCATCACATCACCCACAAGTCCTTCTCTGTTCACAAACAACAGGCCCAGTGGGACGCCTTCCCTAGTTGGCTCACTCACTACATATTGCTACATACTCAAGTCCAGCTTGCTAAATAGAAAACTTCAACATTTCTTTTGAAGAATCCTGCACCTCAAAGGGTTTTTGATTCCTGAAATTCAGCAGGGATCAGGCCCACAAGGTCACTCATATGCCTTTCATTTCCCTGAGATGTGTGTGTGTGCTGGGGAGAGAAGAGGACTTAAAAAATTTATTTTGCCTATACACAGTTGATTATGTTAGACAATAATGGTAAAGTCACAGGACTGCGTAAAGCCAATGAACCCAAATTAATTTTCAAGTGAAGGCTGCAGGTATCAAGCTGAACTCCCGCCTTGCTGCTAGTCCAGCCCTTAGAGTGCTGCCCCTGGTGCTCTGCTCTGGAGACATGTACTCCTCCCCGTCATCAGCTCAGTGTAGAGGGACAGGCATGTGCAGCCAAGACTGGACCTGCTTCTCCTGACAACCCGGATGAGGAGCCACTCTTTCACCCTGCAGAACCTCTGACTCACCCTGCACGCACTGTGGATTATGCTCGGTGCAGGAAGCAGTTGCTCACTATTTTATCTTTCATGTTTTGTTTGTTTTGCATCAGTGGAGCACTACTCTGAACAATGTTTTGATTTTTGTTTCTTTTTTTTTTGCCCAGGGCTTCAGCAGCACAGCATCTGAAGGCTTTGCAAGCCTTGATGATTTAAGCCTCCCAACCAGCTTGTGGGGTCAGCGTCACCTCCCTGTTACAGACGGGAAGCAGACAGGCACAGGCAGTAAGTGAGTAACCCAAAGTCATGCGGCTTTCTGCCATTTGTGAGGTGATGGTAATTCAGCTTCTTCCAACAGATCCCTGCCTCTTTCACGCTATGTTTGCTACAGCTTGCACAGAGAATGAAGCACAGCGAAGCCTACGCTAAAGGCCACTTTCAACACGCAACCTGTTATGACAAGAACAAGAAGTACCCTGCTCCCTAGACCCACCAAGTTCAACCTACAACTGTTTTAAATGTGCACATAGACATTTAAATCAAAGACTCCAAATAACCTTTAATTTTAATGGAAGCTGGGTACACAGAGATCTCAGTAAGGAAATCAACTTCAGCTCCTTTTGTTTTATCTATGTGAATGAATTAGTTTATCACTCAAACCCTTGGATATTCAAAGGCTGGGTTTAATGCTGGACTCCTAAATCTATGCTGCGTAATGCAATTAAACTGTCCAGTCCTGCATGCTGCACACCTACACTTCTCATAACAGCTGAACTGGGACTATTACATTATTTGTGATGTCTCAGAAAGCTTTTAGGACTTTTAAACAGATGAGGAGGTGCTAACCCATTTTGAAGTTCCAGTGTTGCATTTCTCCCGCTGAGTGACACCCTGTAGACATGTCTTCCTCCATGACCCTTGTCTCAAGCCTTTTTTTCGTTGTTTACCAGCTTGCTTTCTCAATGGGCAAGGGATGGCAGGGGAAGAGGAGCAGGGCCCTCAGACCACAGGAGCACTGTCACAAAGGAGGGGAGTTTTTTCAGATAAGGTGCCTATAGCTAAGTTGTCTACAGCTGACATGGCTCTCCAGGTGATCTTGTTTAGCAACAGAGAGGAACATGCACTTCTGGGCTGTATGTCACCTCCTCTGCTGCAGGATGAGACAAATAAAACTCGACAGTTATCTGTTTCTCTTCACTGACTATAAAGGAAACCAGGACAACTAGCTCCAGTGCAGGTGTCTATATTGTAGACAAATGTGTTTAGCCACCTAAACCACACCTGAGGTGTCCATACCATGACCGAAAGAGAGAGGAATTTCCTGAGCATCCATTTAGCCTCGCTCCAGTCACCTCACTCCCTTAGATTAAAATGTGGTAGCACTGTCCACTAACACCTTGACACACAGGAGACCCGTCCCCAGACGTGCTCTGGCCACCAAGCAGGGCATGTTTTGCTCTCCTCTCCACAGCAGATTACGGCCAGAGACACACGTCAAGGAGGGTTGGGGCAAACCAACAGTTGCCACCTGAACCCGGTGCACAGGACGTGAAGGCCAGTGCACTGTGGAGTGGGAACAGGCCTTTTGTGTTAAGACGGTCCTTGAATCATGGAGGGGTTTCTGTCCACAGCACACCAGGAGCGTTAGAGGGATCAAGGAGGATCAAGCAGGATCAAGGAGGATCAAGGAGGAACATACCCTTGACATCTCACTGACCTACACCAAGGGATGCCCACTTGTCTGGATATTCACATTCCTGGCTTTTCACTTCCCTTGCTGTTTCTGCCATTTGCTCAGTGAAAGAAAGAGCTGAAGAAAAGGCATAGCGAGCCGAAACGTCCTGAAAACACTGAGCTGCCTTCTAGCACACCAAAGAGAAAGAAAATCTCTATGTAGAGATGAAGCTGGCCCTGCCACACCACTGTTTGGACCAGACAACCTCTGAAGATCTCTTGATACCTATCTCTTTTGAACAGTCCACGAATCCCTGACCAACAGATTGTTATGGTAGTTAGGCATGGAAATGGCGCTCGGGCTTTGTGGATGCACTGTAAGTACTGGGGGTAAGTTAAACTGCAAGAAGGGAGCTGTGATACAGGCTTCCCTCCTCTTCCAACTCACTCAACAATCTGCTCTTGAGATACCAAAATAAAGAGATATCAAGGCCTCACTCCACTGGAATTTTGTGTTTTCCATATATATTATATACACACACATACTAATATACTTTTGTATATTAAATTTTCATACTAGTGGCTCCGCTTACTTAGGTACAAAATGACTGAACCCACTAAACTCTGGACAGGAATTGCTGTCGGTGCCCTGCAAGCTGCGGCGCAAGGGCAAGAGGGGCTGCGGCGAGAGCACACAACTCACCAACTTGCGGATTTCACATTCTAGGTTCTGAATACAGTCCAGTTTCCTCTTGCGGCAGCGCTGAGCTGCAATTCGGTTCTTGCTGCGCCGGCGGACGTCGTGGATGAACTCGAGCTGCTCTGAGGTTAGCTTGTGCATCTTTATCATCATCTGGAAATCATTCCTTGGAAGATCTGTGATTTGATCAACAGGAAAAGGAAGTTTCACCTAAAACAAACAAATACAAGACAAGAGCAAAGAGTCATATTTTGCTTGCTGAATGCAAGCTGAACAACAGTGAGCGGAAGGACAATTACCTATGCTGCCGCCCCCTAAATAAACAACACACCAAGTTTTACATTGAGCAACTTTTTACCACTCCCTTGTGGCACACTGTGGAGGTCCAGCTGGTAAGGATCAGATTAAAATTGTACTGAAATCAGCAATATAGATGAATCCCAGGTAAAAATTTCGTCTTTCTAAAAAGCTCTAATAACAGATCTCCTTGCATTAAAAGAAGACTCTGTCCACTAAGAGACATGTCCTTTTGGAAACGGTGAAGCACCTTGCTGCTATTAATTTCAAACTAGTTTCAACGAATGGGCTATTACTGCAGCAGGAAACCTGTCTCTGCATGGCCTGCAGGACTGAAAGTTTGATTAGGTGCAGCAGGTACACCTTGAAGCATCAGTGGCTGTGCATGAGGTCATGTTGGAGCAGGTTTACTTCTGAAGGGACTGTGGCTGTGGGTAAGGCCACGCTGGAGCAGGTATATCTCTGAAAGCATTGTGGCCCATGGAGAAGGCCACGTTGGAATAGGGGCACCTCAAAGCGACTGTGCTGTGGGTAAGTCTACGCCACAGCAGGTATATCCCTGAAGAGACTGTGGCTCATAGATAAGCCTCCATTTGGAGCAGGTACACCCCTAAGGGACTGCAGTCTGTGGATAAGTCCAAGCCGGAGCAGGGGCAAGGGGAGGAGTTCATTGCAACGTTAAACCCTATGGTCTGGTACAAAGGGACCAGCAGTGGAGATTGTAATGGAAATACCTTTAAATTGTTGTAACGCATGATTTGAGTTGCATGTTATAGGAATTACTATAGCAGGAACCACCTGAACCAATGGAGAAGCCTTACAAGAAGCAGTGCAAGTGCAGCAGTGACCCGACCTGAGCAGTAATTCCATGCAACACACCATTTCTCCTGTCCTGAGTGACCGCCATAACAGATGGAGCCCAAAGTCATGGACTAAATGAACGGACATTTGTGGACATTTGTGGACATTTTACAGACATTTCACAGGGGTTGTCCATAGACTAAGGGAATGATAACTCTGTATTGTATCGAAGGATGGGAAGGGGGGTGGTGGTTAATGAGGATGTATTGGATAGTGTGGGACCTGAGCATGATGTAAATGGTATGGAATAATGGGTGGAGAATGTGCTAGTTTTGGCTGGGGTAGAGTTCATTTTCTTCATAGTAGCTAGTATGGGGCTATGTTTTGGATTTGTGCTGGAAACAGTGCTGATAATAGAGGAATGTTTTCATTATTGCTGAGCAGTGCTTACACAGAGTCAAGGCCTTTTCTGCTTCTCACACTGCCCCGCCAGCAAGGAGGCTGGGGGTGCACAAGAAGTTGGGAGCGGACACAGCCGGGACAGCTGACCCCAAGTGACCAAAGGGATATTCCACACCATATGACGTCATGTTCAGCATATAAAGCTGGGGGAAGAAGAAGGAAGAGGGGGATGTTTGGAGTTACGGCGCTTGTCTTCCCAAGTAACCGTTATGTATGATGAAGCCCTGCTTTCCTGGAGATGGCTGAACCCTGCCTGCTGATGGGAAGTAGTGAATGAATTCCTTGTTCTGCTTTGCTTGTGCACATGGCTTTTGCTTTACGTATTAAACTGTCTTTATCTCAACCCACCAGTTTTCTCACTTTTACTCTTCCGATTCTCTCCCCCATCCCACTGCGGGGTAGGGAGTGAGCGGCTGCGTGGTGCTTAGTTGCCGGCTGGGGTTAAACCATGACAAGGTGTGAGGTTAAAAATGCAACCTGACACCTCAAGTGGATGAAAAATACCATATCGCAATTAGGAAAGATCGCCTAATCAGCATTTCAACTGAGCAGTACATCATATAAGAAGAAAGGGTCAGAGGAGTGTGATGCAACATATGCTACCCTGCTAAAATATACACATTTTGAAATAAACCAATATTTGCTGACATTCTAATATTTTTTTAGATTGAAGAGCACCCAAGTTCCATTTCTTGAAAAAGAACCTCAAACAGTCTAAAGCCTCAGTTGCTTGCAGTAAAACATTTTTCCTTTGGGCCACGAACTGCCATCCCATTTTGACTGTAGACCATGCGACAGTAGCTCCAGGTTCTGACTTCAGGAATTCCAACGATCTCTCCAACTCCTACCAATTATGCATTAAAGCAAAGCAAAACACAAAGCTCCTGACAGCTTGGAGCAACGAACACACACTGTCTCAAAATGTGGAGAATAGCAGATGTGCTCAAAGACTTCTGTTACCTTTTTTCCCCCCAAACCTATCAACTTGCTCAAATCAAAGTGAGCACCTCTCCCTATAAACTTTCCTTCACTTGTAGCTTGATACCGATAAGATGACTATCAAAAAAATAATGTTCCTTGGTGGACTGCTGTGTTTGGTGGTCAAATAATAATCAGTTGACAAAGCTGAAGGAGATGACAACTGAGTAACTCGATTGACCCCCTTTCTTTTTTTGAGTTATACCAACACTGCCCAAAAGATGGCAGTAAATATTTACATTTCTGTCCCCATTTGGTACAATCCAGCCTCTAGTAGAAGGAGACTATTCTGCATGCAGGCTACCAAAGAAGATACGACTTAAGTTGCTCCAGCCAAGCAAAAGATAGGGGTTGAAAAGGTTCCTTTGACATTTAAAACATGGTTATCCTCTTCAAACGGTGCATGTTAATTATTTGGAGATAAAGAAAATAACAGCACAGAGTAGAAATAAGTTATTTTCATCGGAGAGCTGAGTTTGTTTATGCAGAACAGTTTGCTGAAGACCCATGTACACAAACACAGCGGTGGCCTCTGGCATTGACAGTTATGGACCCTCGCCGGGTACCCGGACCTGCTGATAACCAGCTCCTCGCCTTGCTTATGAGCTTGTGTTTTCTTGCACTCTTCTATCATTGCTCTGTGCATCTCCAAGCCTGGGCCACATGAAATTCAGTGCAAACACTTACCGCATCCTTTCAGACTGTTTCATGCCCTGAACATTGCCCCTCTGCCCCGTGTGTCCGGGCACTGCTTCGTAACACACTACTTGACAGGTCAATTTAAACCAGCAAGAAACACCAAATGCTGCCCCAATCCCCCCAAATTCCTCCTTGTACACACAAACGCTGACCTTAGGCACAGTGATGTGGACTACCTTGTTTACAGACTGCTAACTAATGTCATGAAACCTGTTTAATTTCGCCTCCCTAGCCTTTGGACAGTCAACATAAACTCAGTGTCACTTGCTTTTCTCTCAAGCTTCAACCAGGGTCTGAAAACGAAAACAGCCATGCTTTCCTCTGAAAGACACCACAGTTTCACTGCAAAAATAGTCCTTTCACGTTCCCAGTTTTTCCTTATTTTCTTAAGTCCAAAGCGGAAAGCGATGTTAATTTTATTTCTCCCTCCCTCTCCCTTTCAAAACATTTACTTGCAAGGAGGAGATGTGCTTGCAGCTGGAATGGGAATGAAAGGGAAGCAACTTAAATCTGTCAGGTAGAAGTCACTGAAGGGAAATGGGAAAATAAATAGAAACAGATTCATAAAAAAAAATAACATATTGAAAATAAAACCATCTACACAGCAGGCCAGAGACTGCTATCAGTAAACCCAGCATAATCCCACTCCTGTCATAGGCAGCACTGCGCAGGATTAAAAACGTGAAAGGGAGAGTGGAAGTGAGTCAGACTCATTTCCTTCACCATTCACAGCATTTTTATTGCCTGTCTCCCTCTCCGCAATTAGCTGTCAACTGAAAAAAAAAAACCACCAAGCCTTTGGCATGGACACAGTGAGTAACTGCGCTGGCATATTGCTGCAGTGAGAGGCTAATGGCGTTTTACATCTGTACAGGGCAAGACTCTCAGCTGGTATTTATCACAACAGAGCGACAAGAGCCGACGACTGTGCTATGGGTGGGATTCATGTGACCCACTTAGAGTCATCTGAAGTGATGGGTTGGGACTAGCTAGTGTCCAGGTCCCTGCTGTTGACATCGAGGACAGAGAGGCCTTCAGATGGCAATGCATCCCACACGGCTTCTCCCTCCTCCTGGCTGCAGAAGGAGCACAGATGAGACTTAGAAAAGACGCTGTATCTTACAGCATCTAAGTAAGATACTGTACTAAGTAGGTATATATAAGGATACTAAGTATATAAGCATGTAAGGATACTAAGTAGGAGAGAGAAACCTTAACTGAGGTGTCTGAAAAAGGACAGTCAATCTTTTCTAAGATGTGTAAGAAAAACACAGCAAGTATGTTTTCTCATAAACTTTTCTTGTTAATAACTACGAATGTTACACAGGAAATTACTGTGTACTCTTTGGTTTGGACTATTTCAAATTAGGAATGTAAGCAGGATCCCTACTCCTTCCAGGAATTACTCCAGCCAGAGCTAACCTCACAGAGCTCTAAAATCTTCCCTATCAGCACAATTACTCTTTCCCTGCATTTTTACACCAACAGCAGAAGCTCTGTTTCCACCACACAACAAATAAACTGGCACCTTCCGCCACCGCTGCAGCCTCTATTGCCCCTGACTCTGGCTGATGCACCCCTGAGAGGACAGCCAACCCACCCTGGTGAACAAAGAAAACTTGTTTATGATTTTGCGGCATTTTTTTCCCCTGTAGTAGCATTAGGATGCCAGTGTAAATGTTATTGCTTTGAGTGGCTAAGTAACAGCAGTGATCTAGACAGACAGGGACAGCCATTGACTCAGCACATGAAAGGCCCAAATATAACCAATTAACTCCTTCAAGCTTCACCAGTTAGTGCCAGCTTGCATCATATGCCAGTTACTGCTGTGCCACTCACATACTGTACTAGTTACTGCTGCTGCTGCTCTCCCTCCTCTCTTTTTCTTTGGAATAAAGGAAAGGACCAAGGCCCCATATTCACTCACATTAAAATACAAATGCCAAGTGTGGGGAATTTCCTTAACTCATGAGTAACATTACCTTTTCACTCTTTCTTTGTATCTAAATTTCAACATCATCTTCCTTGAGCTGCCAAGTGCTAGTAAAGACAATGAACTTCCCAAGCCTGGCTTAACATCACAGTAACTAAAAGGATTCATATATTATCCATAAGAAAAAGTAATCATTATGTATTGGGCATGGGAGGGTGGAACTCAAGGCACCAGCTTGACCTTTATAAATGGTTCAAAATCTTGGTCAGTTGCTCCAGAGTGGTAAGAAATAAAACTGTTGCCTTAATGCCCTTAAATTGAAAGCCAGAGTTATTGAAAGCCTCTGACACTTGAAATTGCCCAGCCCTTGGAAAGCTCTCAGGACCCACCCAAGCAACCTAGCAGAGGGGCTGAATCATATCAATGCTTTTTTGATGTAGAAAGGGGTAATTTGCTTCACACAGAAGAGCCCAACACATTAATGCTGTTTTTCCTAGTATCTTCCTTAGCATGCAAGTCTGTCTTCCACAAACGCTCAGGAAGAAATTCATCCCAGGACAGGAACTGAGGTGTGTTCACCTGTGTTAGGGGCTCAATTGCCCACACACTATTTCAGGCACCCCTTGTGGTCCCACAGAATAGGGACCTACCTGATTTCACTTGGACAGAGGCTATCTAAGAAGCACAAAGCTAATGGGCCACAATTTGTGTAAGAGGAGGACAGGCAGGGTGCACTCTCACTCGTTTCCTCGCCCCACTGTCTACTGGCATAGGTAAAGCCTTCAAAGCACCTCTTCTTTTCAGGTGTCAACCACACCAAGATGGCAGAGGACTGCAAGAGCAGAACGGCGAGCCCAGGCAGTGAAGATCTACCATTGTGTCAACAAAACAGGTCTGAAGTGGCCTTGATCAGCAGGTCCCACTGCAAACAGCCTGTCCTATCTGCCACAACACAATTGATGGCCACGTAGTTGCCTGGGGTCAACTCCAGCCTCACCTCCTGAGGGCCACGAGAGGTGTTTGGGTCGGCAAGTGCTGCCTGAGAGGGCACTGCTATGCACTTAGTGGAGGCAGCCTGGGTAACCTTTTGATTTGCCACCTGCCTCAGAGAACTGGAGGAAGGGGCTAGTCCCATGGCTGAGGGCTTTAACTCAACAATCAGAAGATGTCGCTGGAGTTCTCATCCTTTAGCCCATGACTTGGACTTGTATTCAGATCACACACTGCTGATGCTTAAAATGCTGGGCTGACCTCTTCCCGTTCACTGCTCACAGTGTCCCCAGCTTCCAGCTCTTCAGGCAGTGAAATGAGGTGGGATAAAGTGCAGTATTTCTCTGAAAAACCTGCTTTTGCAGAAAAAATTAAACAACTGGAGAGTCCTTCAAGAGCTCCAGCAAGATCTTCAGCTCAGGGCATAACAGAATTGATTGTAGGCTGCAATGAAATAATACAGTGTTTAAAAGGACTTTCCTGAAATTTCAAGCTTGTAATGGAAAACTCTCACTGTTGTTGCAATCCAGTAATTCTCTGCTACCAGTATGGATACAACTCCTACTGAAGAGAGGAAAGACAACAAAACTGCCATGAAGTTTATCTTGCAAGACCGATGTTTGACAAGACTCCATTTAACCAGATGTTGCCAAACACAACTCCCAGTGCTCTGCTGATGCCGCCAAGGATCCTGGTCAGGAGAACATCCACCAGAGAAGAATGTGGAGAGTAACCTTCTCATTTTCAAATTTGTAAACTTAGTGAGATCAGGAAAGCTGGGGTGACTGATCACCAAATTCTGGGGAGGAACTACATACAAAAGCAAGTTAACACCTTAACATATTTTTCTTGGTTGTCCTCCTTTCTACGTAATAGTCTTCACTAAGTAGAAACACTAAGCAGTGAAGAAGACTCAGCTTAGGTAACTCAGCACAGCTCCAGTACATTTCCGGTAGAGCAACTTTGGTTTACCCGCTTTTACTGGCGCTCTGACTTCTAGTACCTTGCTAAGCATCAGCAGACGAACAGAGAAAGGGAGGCTGCCTGTTGCTTAACATGGAGGGGTCTGGACTCTCACTGAAGGTTATTTGCCTACAATATCCTCAATGGTCCAATTGCATTAGCTTTGCCTTTATGAAAATTTCCTTTGAAAAGTGAGTCATTAACCCAGGCGGGAAATTCTTTTGAAATATAAATGAAAGACACACTGAATGTAATTCTCTAGATAGTCATAGTTCTTGGAAAACTCCACCTCTTACCTCCTCCTACCCTTGTTTATTCTTTTCCTAAGAAAACTCACTCATCAAATTAGACTGAGATTTCTTTTTAACCGGTTTAGTGGTACAATATTTTTTACAAGTTTTCTAGCAGAAAAACCCCCATAGATACTTGCTGAAGAAAAGGAATATCAAGAAAAGTAGGTAGTGCTGAAGTTTCTGTTCCTAAGTAGGTTAACAGATTGACAGACTACTTCCTTCTCAACAATTCATTATTTCAGGGCTTATTGTTTTGTTGTTGCTATTTTAAGCAGAATTGTGAGAACCTGCCTGCAAGCACCAAGCGTAAGTCTTCTCTCTAGTATTATATCCCAATAATTGATTTTTAACAACCTGTGGAGGCCTGAGGGAGCTGGGTGAAAAGAGCAACACAAACTGTTAAATATTTCTGTAAAGTCCCAGCAGCCCAAGTAACAGCCCCATTCCTGCAACTCTGTAACATGGGGACACCCCACATTGCACTTGCTGCTTCTATCACTAAGCCTTAAGAAAGGGAAATCTCAGAAGATTCTGGGTGGCTCCCTTAACAGGAAGTAAAACGAAAGGCAAAGACATCCCAGAGAGGATTTATCAGCGGTGTTACGGGGACCACCACCTCCTCTGACACTGGTGACTGCAGTCTGCACCCCCTATGGGACAGGGAGGCTGGCCACAGAGTGGGGTCACCTTCACCCACATAGCATTCATGCCGAGTGCTAGCACCCCACTTTTGGCACCAAACAACTTGGGCATGTGCTCCTGAACGGCATCGATCTGCGGGAAAGCAGAGTGCTCAAAAAAGCAGAGAGAAGAAACCTTTCACCTACTTCTCACACAATCAATACACCGGCAAATGATATTTTATGACATTAATTCTGGCACTGACAGCACTCCGGGACCCAAATCAAGACCAACAAGGTCCAAATTCCAGGGGAACGGAGCAGCCCCATGAGATAACTGAGGGTCAGAGTCCATCAGGCCGTCCCACCCAAACAAAAGCCCACCTGCAGCAGAAGAGCCTGCGCAGCTGCTCTCCGGAGGGGTGAGTGTCTGCGTGTCACCCCCAGCTATCTTATCAGGAGCTTTTTGAAGAGAAGCCCAGCAAACACTGTGTGATCTGATATGGCGGGGGGCAAGGGACTCATCTGGGAAGTCATCAGGACAGCAAGGGCAAACTGACAATTTCGGGAATGGAGAAAGATTCCCATGCAGCTTGCAGGGAGGCAGCGGACGGCAAGCAGTCCATTTCAGACTGCTGTGAGTCTCTCCTGCTGTTTTAATGGCAGCCAAACTGCTAAAAGTAGGTAGAGCGACTTATACAAGAACTTCCTGCTGCTATTAGATATTTTCTACTGCCTGGTTTAACATATCCTTCACTGAGGTTTCCACAGCAGCGGATCTTGCAGGATACACATCCCAAGTCACTGTATAAATACAGCATTGTTTAATGAGGCTGCAATGTCCTTTCTTGTATTGGTAACAACCTTTACAAATTCATTTTTCAGACAAAATCTGTACCGAAGCACTGGTGTGATCTGTTTACCCTTGGCTTGTTCAGGATAGTGCAGTGCAACCTCACAGAGTGTTAATTTCCTCACCACATTTGTAATGCCTAGCAGTCCTAATCAAAATGCCTGGGGGGGGGGGGGAAGCCTTATCAGCAGTCCCAGGGAGAAAACTTGCTCACCACAGTGCAGAAAATCTTCCCAGGAGGAAACCAGCAGCAAAACCAGGAGCGCAGCAAACCCTTCCTAGCTCTGCCCCAGAGCCAGACATGTCTGCCTGCCAGCAGCACAGCAAGACGGCCTCCTGTAGCCCACCCATTTGCTCCTCTCATGAAAGTCACTCCTCTCATCCACAGTCTCCTGCACACATTCACATACTTTCTTTGGGAAACCACCAGTCCCCTATAACCTTCTCATTTGACTCTTCCGGGCTCGTTTCTGCTGCAGCATCTCCACACAATTAGCCAATTATGACAGCTAATTAATCATCAAACCCCAAAAGGCTAACCTCCTGCCCTCTTTGCTGCCTCATGCTGCGCATTAGCCCTTGCTGAGCAAGCAGCACATGTGGGTGGAGATCTGATGCTCCCCTTGGTCCCACTCCCTGCTCCCTTCCGTCCCTTGTAAAGGCAGGACTTCACCCAGTAACCTTGGTATGGCCAAGCAGAACGGTTCTGCTGTAGGGCTTCCTGAAGGAGGTCCTACACACAGTATCCCCGGCCGCTTCCCAAGGAGACTCCTCTCCCTTCTGCACTGTCCCCAGCTCAGGACATGGGGACAAACAAGAACTGTCCTCTCAAAACTACCGGTACAGCACGATAGGGATTAGGACACCAGAGGCTCCCCCGGCTCTTCAGTCCTTCCTTACAGCTAAGCAACCAACTAAAGGAACCACCCACATCTGTCTGAAAGGTATCTTCCAGAGCCTGGGATGTAGCTGGAATAAGGATTGAGGGATAAAATAAAGTTCACTCTTTTCATCCCTAGCCCACCACTAAGCCCACCTGGTTCTGAACTGGGTGCTCACAGCATGTGAACCCCCCAAACTTGTACTCGCTGCTCCCCACACTGAAGCACAAGCTCTCAGTGGAGCATTCCAGCATTACTAGAGGAGCCAGATATGCAATTTCACCCAGATGCTCTCCAGGCCATGCAGTTTCCTAATAAAACTATGAAAACATCCAGTCTTTTTTCAGTTTCTGGGCTCCACAACACATGTCCATGATTTAAGTCTTCCCTCAAACTAGTGACTTCACACAGACAGTTTATTCGATCACGGATAGCCAGTTATCACCGCAGCATCTCCAGCTGGCCCATCTCTAGTTTTAGAGCGGGACCTCTTTCTCCTCCCTCTTGCGGGAGAGCTGCATGGAAATTCACAGCTTGCTCTTCACTCCCAGACCGTCGCCCTGTCATTCTCCTAACAGTCCTAGAAATTAAAGGATAACTTCTCTTTGAAACCATTTATGCAACGGCTGCTAGAGTTCACCACCAAACAATGTGGGCTCACGGGCAGAAAACATCTCAGTTGTCACTTAATGGAGGCAAAACTCATTACCTGCACGTGCAAGACACACACACACACACACAGAGGGAAGATGACTTGAATACCATTCCCACAGCCAAGGGTGGCCAGCTATGCAACTGTTCAAGTCATTGCACACCTCTTTCTCCTCCCACTCTGTCTGCCTCCTCTACTCAGGCTGTTAGCAATATGCAGCAGGGGCTCTTTGAGCGGGCTCCCCGACCCTCAGTGTCAGCGAAGGCATGGCTTGAGGTTGCTCAAACACACCAGCAGCAATAACAAGCGGAGCTGGACCCACCTCCACAAATTAAGGATGAGGAACAGTGCTTTGTGCCACGCAAGTGCGCGAGGGAGGGAGGAGGACAGGACACTGCTAGCAGACTCCTAAGCACATCAATGCGCTCTCATCATTCAGCAGTTTGCTATTGTCCCATACCCAAATTCTGAGAAGCGCCGAACACCTCGGAGGCCAAGCAGACCTATTTACATGAAGTCAACCGTGCACGCTCAGCTGACAAGAATAAATACAAGTTACTCTTTGCCTCCATAAACAAAGAAAGTGCTGGGGAAATGCCAAGTCACTCGAGAGAATCAAGGAGTGATTAATTGGGTCACAACGACTGCGATACATGTACTTATCTTAAATCCCTACCTCATGCCCTCTGTCTTGCACAGGACATGATTCACTGTCTGCTTCTGAGAATGACCCAGACTCATCGCTGGAGTTTGTTCCATAGGATGGCTCACATTTAATCTGGGCTCGGACTGGGTTGTACAATCCATCCCCCACCACACCGGGCTCCTGGTGCTCGGGCGCCAGGAATCGGGGGCCTTGGGAGCAAGGGGAAGAGGAGAGCTCGCAAAGACGCAGACTGCAGGGAGAGCCGCCGCTGCCATCCTCTGCGTACGAGTAGGAAGAGCACGAGCTGGAGGTCCTGGTTCTGGTTTCCAAAGGAGGAGAGCGAGGGCAAACTTTAATTGGCACCGGACAGCTGGTGTTCGGCCGCATCCTTCCCGGCAAGTGATCAGCTGTCAGTCCGCTGTGCGAATAGGTCTGAGAGCTGGGGAGAGACTGGCTACTGCCAGCCCACAGACCCTTTGGCACAGTCTCAGTGAGGTCTTTGTCCAAGCTGCTCACACCAGAATATGAATGCACCGAAGTGTTTACTTGGTCACAAGCGTTTGAAGAGAATATAACACTCCTCCTGTCCAGTTCCCCTTCTTGCTTACAGAGAGTTTCAAAGCCGGGCCCCCTGAGCGGCGATCCCACTGTGAAGCTGGAAGCATCCTTCTGCATGGCATGGGACTGTCCATAGTTCCCTGTGAAAGGGACGTAATCAGTTTTGTGGTCACCCTGAGTTGTCCCTTTTTCAAAAGGGCATGCTGGACTCCTGCCAAAGTGCTGTTGGGAAGTGCTGGGGAAGCCAACCAAATCTATACTTTTTGTTCTGTTGAAGAAAGACCGCAAGCAAGAAGGAGAGGACCCACTTTTTGGCCTGTCAACGCAAGTGGGGCTTGGCTGTTTCCTGTCCATTTCAACATCCCCTTCTTTATCCCTGATGTCAGGTTCATCTCCAGACAGGCAAAGTGTGATGCTTTCTTCATCGTTCTCTTCATTCTGAGGCTCACTTTTTATCTGCCCCATAGCAAGTCCTGATTTGAGGCCGTTTCCAGAGCTCTCTTCGCTGAATGTGCTTGCAAAACCTGAGGTACTGATGTGTGATGTGTTGTAGACATTCTTGGTACAAGCAAGCTGGTATTTCTTGTATCTGGGGTACCGTGTTACTGCATCTTTGTCCAAATTGTCCTTGCTATCTCTCAGCATGTCAGAGTCAGGCAGCATCCCTTCGCCTTTGTCTGCTCCAGCAACAGTGGTTTCAAAATTGAAGGGCTCTTGGTGCATTCTCTCTCTTGGGCAAGATATTTTTGACGTCTCCGATTCCATCGTCTCCTCCTCGTCTCCATCCGAGTTCTCCTCATTGTGCATGCGCTGACAGGTGGTATCTTTTTTGCACAGGAACAGGCCATCTTCGTTGTTCAGCAGTTGCGTCTGAAGGAAGCTGAAGCAAGAGTCCTCCAGGTTGTGCATGCGCAGGAATTCAGCGCAGTGGATGACCTCCTGGATGTTTTCTCTGCTGAGTAACAGCTTAGCAGTGTAGGCAAACTGTAACAATGGACCAAATCCCCTGACAGTGACCTGCAAAAAAAGAGAGGGAAATTGCCAGCGTTACCATCAGTTCTTGCTATCATCCCAAGTCCTTCATCGCGTAGTTAGGTAACCTAACAGATCTAGCATCCAGAAATAAATACTGCTCGGTACCAGTTACTCTTCTATCGTGCCAGCAATGATGCCACATCCAGTAACTAGCACTGCTCCCTTTATGTTGCTCCTGTACATCACTGTATAGGTTAAGCTGAGCACTATTTTCCCCAAATATCTTGAAGACCTACGAACTAAGCCTCTGCTCTAATAAAAGACTGAAAAAACCAGACTGGTGTGGACACTGCTAATTCTTGGATGGATCTTATTTTAACTGCGATGCAGCACACTACCATGAAAGTACCCATTCAAATTTGATTCTTCTGCCCTGATGGAAGCTCTGGCGAACAGTGGTTTCAAGCTTAAGATACCACTTAAATCCTAAAAGTGTTTCGGGAAGGAAACATTTATTACTATAGCAAAATTCAACAGAAAATATCTTTCTGCCTCCTTCAAGAGCAAACAGGTTCTTTTTGTTCTTCTCAAGTTTTTGCAAGCCATTGCTGAATAAATAATAGGTAAGTACTGACTGCACAGCTCTCTTCTCCATCCCATGGAGATTATTCTCCTCATACTGTTCCTGATTTTAGTGAGTCTAAGGTACAGCTAACAGGAAAGAAATCCATATTCATAGTTCAAGTGATACAAATCACTCCGAGTCCCACCTCAGTACTTAATTTTCCACCATCTTCTTTGTAGAAAGAGTAACAACTGTTTCCAGGAGAGTGATCTCCAACCAACTGTTCCAGGTCTGAGTTATGCACCACTACTCATCCTTTTTTCTCATCATACCATCTCCATTTTACATTCACATATCATATATTCAAAAATACACACTTTCTCCCCCCAGATTGTTTACAGTGATATCTTCACACATAACTATCAAATAACTTGCTAAGTCACATGGTAAACTATAGATATTGTCTATTTTTTGACCAAAAATGCACTGGCACTAACTTCTGTTGCATTTTTTCCCCCAACGGGCAGGAAACAAAGGTACTGGAAAAACTCTATTCTTCATGAAGCAGCAAGAGGCTGCTTCAAAACCAGGGCTCACCATCACGGATAAAGGTTTCTCCACAAGAAGGAGATTCAGTGGTTTGGCCACTAAGTTGAGATTTGGGAGTCAACTCAATTTCCCATTGCACCAACTACGTTCTACATGACCCTGGCAAGTCCCTTCAGTCTCGATTCACCAAGACACCTTCTGGCCTTGTTTGCAAGTGGTATTCACAAATCTGAATTCCTTGTGCTTTGCATACCGAGGAAAAGCATCTAGATGGGATTCAGAGCAGCCAAACACCTGCACGCCTACGTGAGGTTGGGATGCACAGCCTGCAACCTCCTTCTGCCTGTAGGTGTCTCTGGTAGGTATTCCCAGCTCAGTTTCTTCTTTTACAACAAACAAGAAGAGGAAGCACTGCCGTCCCCTTTTCATAAAATGGCCTAAAGATCAGAAGAGGGACCTAGAAAGTAGGAGACCAGGTCCCTTCCCCAGGCTGTGGGGATTCAAACTCACATTTCCCAGCTCCTCAGAAGGATATCGTATTCAGTAGGTACGGGATACCCTGAAGGTGAACTGCTTTTCCCTGTCCTTCCAACTGAATTAATGCCACTGAGCAAGAAGCTGCTCAAGAGGTCGGTGAGACATCAGGTCATGAATTTGTGATGGTCTTATTCGTGATTAGCATAAATCTGAGTGAATAATTTGGTTCATCCCAATGAAAAGCCTATAAATTCCCTACACTGCCTCAGGACCAGTGGTAGAGCTCACAGATTTTTACAGAAAATCCTGACTTCCAGAAACAAGCCTTTGTTATTCATAGATCTGCACTTGTGATGCTGGATTATGAAGATACCACAAGTCCTGCAGACTTTGATGGAGAGAAAAATATTTTAAAACACCTCTAAAATTGCTCCAAATAGCTTTTCCATACATAATATTACTGCTGTATCTGCTATTTTAAGAAACAGTGCATTTTCATGCACATACTTACACACTTGCACATTCTTGTTTTACAATACGCCTCTGGTACAGAACTGCCTAGATTTACAGCTGGCTATTAAGCCGATCTCTGCTTTATCAGTGTTACACTTTCTGCCTATTTGTTAGATTATCAGCTCACTAAAGGCCTATCTGCATTTTATCTGTGCAGCAAGATTAAGAAAATTGCTCGGCAACTTAATGAGCTACTCGTAGGCCGATGTTTCTCTTTGATAAGATCTTCAGTGTGGGGGCTTACATATTCCTACACAGGAGGAAGCAGCGTAGGTCCGTAGGAGCAGCCATAAATACCGTCTGGGGTTTTTGGGTCCCTTTTGATGAGGAGGGACCCTGGAGCACAAACCCAGCTCTCCTGGCAGTTGTGTCACTTGGCCACTAGGTGGAATGACTGGAAAGCAAATTAAAATGATTTTCTGTGCTGGGCCAGGGTTTCACCTGCCTGTCCGCCGCCCCAGGGCAGGCACGCTGCAGAGCCTCGGGCTGACTCATACCACCCCACAGCAAGGCTGTCTCCCACGCTGACTCAGGTTTTTGCTCCCAATAAACCACCGTGATAACAAACAGCAGTGAGACAGCCGTTACAGCTGTTCTGCGCTGGATGTATCGGAAGCAGAGCCTGAGACTGCGCTGTGGGCTCCCCACAACGTCTGGCAGATGCCTCAAGTGAAGGATGATGAAAACACCGGTCAGATGTGCGCCTTGACTTCCTTATGAGATCTTACCCCGGTGACACAACTTTCCTTACTCTCACAATCTTCAGATCCAGAGGGGGGAAGTTTCTTTTCAAGCACCCGGCACTTGTCATTGCCCTCAGGGAGGAATCTCTCAAGTGCCAATGCTTGAAACTGCACAAACAATAACTCTGGTAACAAATGGATGCAAAGCTTGCTGCCAAGTGTGAAAGCCAGTGCAATCTCTGTTGCCTGAAGCTGTCTAAATATTGATTCGGCTCCCGTGGTGGGTCCCCTGCCTCAGCCCCACCAGCTTTGGGACTGCCTGCATCTGATGCATTCTGGCAAGAAGGCTGGAATCGAGGCGCTGGAGCGTGGCTATGAGCACTGCACACTGGGAAAGAAAAGGCTTCGAAGCTGCGTGTATTACCATCACACACGCATTTCTGTAGGAAGAGGTAAGAACAGTCTTTTAAAATGATTTGACCTGGCTGATGCACCCCAGTGAAAACAGTTAGTGAAACCAAGTTGATCTGTGTTTGCAGAAGGAAACAGATCATTGCTCTGATATAACAGTCTCCACTTACACGTGAGAGAGACCTTTGCTGGATGGGTAAAACACAGGCCAGCAACAATCTCAGTTTATTTTTTTCCCCCACTGTAAATAACATGCCATATGTCCAAGATCTGTTTGCTTTTAAACCTTATTTTCCAAGTAAATCAATGTTTAAGTAAGCAGGTCAATTTGTGGGAACCTCCACTGGGCACCTTG
Organism: Gymnogyps californianus; assembly: GCF_018139145.2. NCBI lineage: Eukaryota > Metazoa > Chordata > Aves > Accipitriformes > Cathartidae > Gymnogyps > Gymnogyps californianus. The sequence goes on along the minus strand of NC_059473.1, from coordinate 86,599,340 downwards.
TCCAAGCTCATATGCCAAGTCCCTGCTTCTCTGCCCTCCAATCATTTGCCTTATTCCAATTTCTGCCCATTTCTGTTGTTTAAATGGAATTGACTGGCTACAAGAAAACCAGGCAGAGAAAAGGTAAAATGTACATATACAACAACAATGCCCACACAGACAAGAAAAGCCAAGCAAAGATCTCAGCTTCTTGGAGGCTTGCTTTCCCTTATCTTTCAAGGCAGGCCAGGAAAGGACTTCTCTTGTGTACTTGAAACATGCCAAACACCCTGCCAAGTCCAAGGATGAATCACTTTACTTTGTCTTGCTCCTGTCCCCAGCTGGTCTTGTATGCATTAAAACCCTTCTGCACACCTCGTGCACAGAGGCCACGGGTACTGCAGCCCTACCTAAGCTACCTGGCACATCTTGCTCTACAGCAATTCAAGAGATCAAGCACTGGGGGTCCACGTGCAGCTCCTGCCTCTGCCATGCTGCTGCAGGTACACCGCGCTCAGCACATGGTGTGGAGGTCTACGTCAATTCAGCGTTGCGGCGATAACAAGCCTGACCACTGCTAAGGTGAAAGAAAGTTAGTTCTCCAGCCCTTTATCTGCCACTTGTCTTTCATATTGAGCTAGCCAAGCCAGGGGACGTGTTTTGTATGTCCATGCCCTCCTGAGTTTATGATACCGAGGAACAGGCTGGAAATAACGCAATGATATAATCACCATCAAGAGAGTTGTTAATCAGCATTAGCCATATTGAATTTACCGCCAAAATACAGACAGCAGCCCCGTAGAAAATAAGCATGCAAAATCTATTTTAGTTCAGTCCGATACTGCTTTTCTCCTTACAGAGTCCTGTGGAGTGCAATGCTCTGGTTAGTTTTAATTGATTTAAGTGACCAGACTTCCACTACTTCCTTTGGGAGATCATTGCCAGACTCTACTTAAAACCTCCTTGTGAGGAAATCTTCCTTCCCTTATTTTCCTCCATCATCTCTCATTATATTTCCTCGATGCATTCCGGGTAATGCTTCTTCCTTTCGGAGAAATAGTTGCATCGTTCTTATACTCTCTGCCTTCCCTTCTTTGGTTGGTATTATGTCACTAACTAAAAACTGGATAATTCAAGGAAAACAATATTGATCACTGTCAGATGGGAGAATAAGAAGCTGAGACGAGAGTCAGCAATGAGAAATGCTAGTAAAGAAGGCAGCATTACAGATGCAAATACATAGCGTTTTTAGCATAGCATTTTTGTAGTACTGGGCATGCATTATTCTAAAATTAGGAGGAGCGTTAGCTCACTTCCACGTTAGGAACATCGTATTTTCGTAAGGGACTTCTAGGGCAGAAATTCTATTTTAAATGTAGTTGTACACACACCCACGGCAGCCACAGGAGACACAGCACTGTGGGTGAACTCCCTCTGGCTCCCCGTTGTATTGGGTCTCCTCCATGACGGCCGATCAAGCAGGCCGTGGAGGCCTCCGCATTGTTTTTGAACACATGGGACGTGGCCTCAGAGCACATGCAGAGGTCTGACATTTCTGTGGATGGGCTGGACTTGCTGTGCACTGCAGAGTTCATCAGTGCGTGCTCATTAGCTGGCTGCCCAGACTTCCAGATGTCTCAAAATCCCAGACAAATAGACAAAATCCTCCAATTCTGCACAGACAGTATTTCTTATGGGGGGAAAAAAGGTTATTTCCAAGGGAAACATGGATGTCTGGTAACCCTGCTCCGAATGGCATCTGTACGAAAAGCTGCATCTGGAGCGGGGAAGGTCAACCCCTGCAAAATGCCAGCAAGTCTGAGTTCAATTTAAAGAGGGGAAAAGTGATTAAGGGCAAGGAAAGATCACTGTAAACATGTAGGAATGTAAAACTTGGCAAGGCAATATCTAAAATGGAGCAAGAGAATGTTTACAGTAATCTGATGCATACTAACATCAAGAACAGAGAAGAATTGTCTAGTTTGCTATGGGGTGCTATTGCCGATTGCAGCAAGAAGAAACTGAAGAAACGAAAATGTAGGGATTTTTTCCTGACTCTTAACCTAACAGCAAATTCAGTGAGATCTTGGAAGGCTTTCCAGGGAAGATGATGGATACTTTATGTCTGAGTACTGCAAAGCAAAACTAACAAAGCACAACCTTGTCCCGGCAAGGTGGGCTTTAATTTGGTAGGCTTTTCCAGGCCTAATTTCCGTGTTAATGAGGGCACAGTGCCAATGATCTTGTAGAAAACAGCATCAAAGTTCAACAGCAAATGTACATGCAATTGTTCCTTTTCAAATAAGGCATACCTGGGGCATATTCAAAGAACAAGCTCATTTGTGGTGGCATGGGAGGGCAGAGCCCCCTCCTCCCCTTCGGGGATACAATGACATCTGCAGAACATTAGTTGCTAAATCCTACCGAATTGGGGGTAAATTAGATGGTCAGACCTTCAGACCCACTGAGAACGCAGAAGTCCTGACAGAGCAGCACAGGCGCAGATTATTACCTTTATGCATTTGAGTAGTCTTGTTGAAATCAATAGGAGTACTGATGGGTTTTCTGTGAAGCATGCAAGCTGCTTGTAGGATTATGGATTATATTTTTACTATTTTGATTTTCAGGTTAAATTCATCACCAGGCACCTAAAAACAGTTAGAAACCCCTCATCTCTAATCTCCAAACATCGATTTAATTATTAAGCCATTTTGTGGGGAAGGAAGAAAGGAAAATTGAATCAAACCTCACATGCAGAATATGAAAGCCCAAACTAAATATTAATTTAAAACAATTGGATAGAAACATAGAAGAAATGTGACCGTTTCTTGCAGAACTCGAAATCAATCCATTATTCGCATACAGTTTTGTAGCAGGCCTACTGTGGTACCCATTTTGTTAACCTTTCAGTGTTTCTATTGCAGTCTAAAGGCATGTGTGCAGACCTTTTCAATCTATCTCAGCCCTGAAGTGTGTCTAATAAGCCCAAGGATGTAGCGAACAAACTACTGACTTCTCACTTGGCCAGTGTGTTCCTAACACCACAACTTATATAATCAAACACATGCTAGAAATACGAGATAAGATTAGTGGCAGTTAACTGCTGCTATTTTTTTTCCACAGTCTGAAGAAGGTCTCTGGGATTAAATATTAACTCTAATCTTATTTGCTAAAATTAGTGCACACTGTATTCTTTTTCTTTTACAGTCAATTGCAAGTATAGCACAGAAGTTATTTTCAGAGTGTAATCTGATAACCAAAATCAGTCATCAAAGCTGCTATTCCATTAAGAGTTAAGAGACTTCCTGGTTATTTACTTAGTTATTTTTACTTGGGATGGTGGAGCCTGGCAGATCCTGTTTTTCCTAGCTTGAGCTTATTTGGTTTTGGAAAACTCTCTGAAAGATTTAAATATGTTACTAGGCTCAAACAGGTCAGTCGCATGTGCAAAATCAATGGTGCTAGACAACATGGTTTGTCCCTATATATGCACAAAGTAAGCCTGTGCACAGTCAAGAATTGTTTTGAAACCGTGATCCTTTTACATAGGGTGGGAACACGCAGGAGGCAGGAAAAAGTCAGAAGAAGAGATGATAAACAGCAGAGTACTTTCATAAGCCAATGCCATGCCAGTATTTTAGTGCATTTTCCCCTCTTTAATTTAACAGCATTTAAATGTTCTCTCACCAGCAGCTTACACATATATTATTTCCCCTATCTGCTCATAAAGCCGTGGAGCTCCTAAAATGAGTAATCACTCTTTAAAATTCAACTTGGGCAAGAAGCATCAGATGCAGGTATTTGTATTACCTGGGCTTTTAAACAAGAGAGGAATGCACAAGTTGCTGATGGAGAAGACCGATGAAGAGAGGCCTTTGTTTTCACTCTAAAACCACTAAGCAGATACCCTGCTGGCCCCAGTTTAACATTCTGCCACTTCAGGTAGTGCATACAGATTTGGGCAGAAGAGTGACCCAAAGTCCAAGTGACAGTTTGGCATCTCCCACATTGCATCACATCGCATTACATCACATCACATCGCAGGGGTGGGAGGCGATCACACCGCCAGCACGACTGATAACCGATGCACGCCAGGGGAAAGGAGAACCCGGACACACAGCTCCTTTCTTTGAGAGGCTGATTTACCTGATTTTTTTTTTTTTTTTTTTAGCAAAAAGTCCCACTGAAAAAGATGCCACCTGCAAAGCCACACCTAGCCCAGGCTAAGGGGCATCCCAGTATCTTTCCAGTGCATCCTCCACAACAGCCTCTTGAGGCGTCAGGCTGAGAGCTTCAAGGAGATGCTTAATTCCCTTTAGCGGTACTTCTACGAAAGATGCCACATTGGAAGTGCTCGTCCAACTTCCAATTTTGTGCTTTCGAATAAAAAAATGCACAGGTGCCCCCCTCAGCCTTCTCCCTGGAAGTCCTAGCTTTTGGCCAGACGACGAATTTACACTAGAAGCCCTGACTGCCTATGTGAGAGTATTTACAAATCGAAGGAGGAAACTAAATGACTTCTCATTTTCCTCTCTCCGGCATAACAAACACATCCAGGGCCAGCACTTCAAAGGGCCTCCTCCCTCCCCACTGGAAAGGGAGGGAGAGACCAATATCCCTCAGTGCCTGCAGAGCATCACGATGCTCCCAGGCGGCAGGTGCGACCGCAGGAGGTGAGACGGGGAGGAAGGAGAGGTCATTCACGCTAGACTCGCCTCGACGATGGGGAGCAATAATTGCAAACCGCGTCCATCGCCCCGTGAGAAGTGCGTCAGCGCTGACGGCGGGGCAAGTGGCTCGGAACTGATTGCCAAGCGCAAAGATGGCGTAAACAGCCAGCAGATCGATGCCCACGTTATTGGTTATGTCAGCGTTTGACCGCACGTGACTTATAGGTGGAGCCCAAGAGTTAAGGCACCCGCATACTTGGGTTTTTCCGAATCAAATTCACTGCAGTAATGGCCCCAACTTCGAAACTTTCTCAAAAATCCTGGCCTCCAAGCCTGGGGCCAATCATGTCAGATGAACCAAAGGGGGAGACAGAATCAGAAGACATCTAAGAAATAAAAAAAATAAAATTCAGAGTAATAAAAGTAAAAATAAAGTAATGTCTGACCCAACTGCAATACTTATTTTAATCCACAACTTCAAGTTTTATTTCACCTCAGAGTTACTGATGCCCAACTGAAATTCTTTTTACCTTTCAGAAATGAGATCGGTTTCAAATCAAAACAAAGAATTTACTTTTGGAAATCCTGACGGTATCCCTGGGCATTTTCAGCATCCTTCCTATCCTTGAAAATTTTAAGGGGAAATTAATTTGTTGAATTTGCCACACCTTTCAGAAAATACACTGTTTATTGAGAAGGAAGGTAGAAATCACCAGGCATAAGCCTCAATACTTTGCTGCTGACACATAAGAGTGCAGGACACAGCAGGCATCTTTACCAAACATAGATGAATACGCTTGCAAAACTGAAAGGCTATAGGACTGGAAGATCCAGTGCTTTTCCATAGCAGGGATGCACTGCCTGGATCACATCTACTCCAACCATCGGTCTCTGGCAGATGTCCCCTGGCACATCCCGCTGGGCAGCTCTGGGTGTTAATGTCCGCAGCGGTTTGCTGAGCGTAAGGCAACGTTTGCCTGCACGGTCGCTCCTCCGGGCCACAGCCCGGCACGAGAAGCTCGGCAGCCAAGGGAGGAAGGTCTGCGCGGAGGCGAGGGGCTGCCGGCAGGGCAGCTGTGCTGGCACCGGGGCACACCCCCCTCTGCCACCCCACCGCGGCGCAACACCTTCGGCAAAACAGCTCTTGGGCTGGAGGGGGCAACTTCGTACACCCCTGCAAGCAAACCTGCCACGTGACACCTGTCAGAGCCCTTATTTTAAAACCTCACTCGGTAACTCGTATTGAAGTCAAACACTAGTTTATTAAACCATTACGAGAATATTGCCTGTAATATTATGCATCAAACTGGAGGAATGACAGCTGACATGCCACTGTTTGGAGAAAACACCTTAATGAGCTTCAGCAGAAGGAGACAAATTTTTCCTAACTAATTACATGGTTTGGGGTATGTTGTCAATGTTAAAGGCTGCCCAGGGCATAACTGGAGACCACAGAAAATTCAAAATTATGGCCAAGAGAGTACCTGCAGGCAAGCATTGGTGAAAAAGCTTGGAGAAAAACTTTCAGGCTGCTGAGGTCAGACTCTGGGTGGAGGTGTTAGAAAGAAAACTAGAGACAAGGATGTTTCAAATAATCTTTTCTCCAAAGGAACAACTTGGCTACGACATGACTGAATCAACAAAGAACACATAAAAATCAGTGGCACTAATTAGCAGTTTAAACGCTCAGGCATGAACTGGAAGATAAAGGAAAGGGAAATAAGGCTGTGATATCTGGCAGTTTGCAATACATTTGTTTTTCCAATGCAACTTGCACCTTAAGAAACCTGGAACGCAGTAATGAAGGATGACCCAGGAGGGTGGCTCAGCAGAAATGCTACCTTCTCTCCCTGGGTGCCTGTGCAAGCCATGCTGAAACTGGTGGGGAAGACATGAGCAGAAACGAACCCAAGAGCATCATCAGAATTAAAGTGCAACTGTGATTTAAAATTAAAATCAGTCCCATATTTTTGCAAAAGGAAAACTAAACTGACCCCCAGATTAAAAAAGAAAAAAAAAAAGAAAGTGTTGAGCAGCAAGGAGGGGGAAGGAAGGAGTGGGAAAGCTTTCACAGAATATAAATTATGAGAGAAGAGTCTGTGAAAGATCAGTTTAGGTACATATCATGAGCCAAAGTGGGGAGAAAAAGGGAAAACAGAAAGTAGTTTAAGAACTTCTAGAATGAAAAAAGAAACTCTAGAAGCCTCCAAGTTACATTAGGAAATACCAAAATAGGCAGAAAATGAAGGTGTGTGTAAAAATTTGTTAGTTCAGAGGGTGCTTAGAGGAGTGGTTCAGTTTCTGAAGCTGCAATTAATACACAAGCAAACACAACAATACAGAAAAATTACAAAGACCTGTAAATTACACCAATACTCCTCTTTCCCAAGCACGGCAGAATTTATTTATCCGAATAAACTATATAATACAGTGTATTAAACACACAGTGCATTAAATGCACTGTAATTAGTTTATAAAAACAAGGAATACTTCACAGCATGGCATCTCACTACAAGCCCTACTATTATACTTCGCGTAGCGGAGGAGAGGAAGAAACAGGCTCTGTCAGATATGATTTAGGAAAACACAAGACTGCACTCTGAGGAAGAGAACTAAATCAGGAGACAAAGGAGCTGGAGAAGCAGCAGGCTCAGGAGATGGGGCTGGATAACATCCGATGCAGCTCACGGATGCTCTGCCTTGGTTTCCACGGGGCTGACGATGCCAGCGTTTCCAGTACTGCCCGTGACCGTGCATGGCACAGCATATAAAATCCCTGGCATCCTTATGCTGGGGTAGCAGAGAGCGCAGCCCAGCAAATACCTTAACATTTCAAATCCAGAGACGCTTTTGCTGCGCTGTGGAAGGAACTGAATGTCAAAGGCTTTCCTACTGCGCTTCACGAGGTAACCAGGCAATTACAATTATTAACTGGTAGGCTGAAACCCTGTATAAATAACCCGGCTTCCTGCAGGCATCATATTTTTAAAACAAAACCTGCCAAATGCTGCATTTGTTCCAGTTTTCCTTCCCCTCCTCCCCCACCTTGCCTTTTAATTTCCGGTATTTGGACGCACAATTTTTCCGCATTCACCTCGTTTTTGTTCTTGCATGGCTACTAACAGATCTGAGGATTATGGCGGCTTTTGTTCCACTGCTTGGCGTTCACATTTCATCAATGACGTCTGCTCAGCTCAGCAAAGCAGGTTTGCAACGAGAACCAGCCACTGCTGAGCTGGCAAAGTTGGTCCCCTCCTGTCCTCCACGAGGAGCAGTTAACTCCTCCTGCAGTGGCCCAAAAGGTTAGCTAGGCTCCATAAATCCCAACAGAAAAAATTGGAGGCATTTGCCTTCTTGCTGAGATTTCATGTCTGCTGCGAGCGAAGGTAAATGGCTCTTTTAGTCCCTAAAGGAGCGCAGGCTCAGCAGGAGCGCCCTGCAGCAAAGTGGTCGAAGGCAGGGAAGGATGGGAAGGATAGGCAATGGCATCCCAGTGCAGCCACAACCCCGCGTCCAGCTCCAGACTGTCCCCAAGGAATTACCCTCCCCCTTTCTGCTTCATACGTGAGATTTTTAAGTTCTACCCAGAAAGCGAGGGGTAGAAAATGCCATCTACCCTACGAGCCCTGGAAATACTCTCCACGTAGAAAAATGATGGCATTTCCAGCTTGACATGTGACTTCCTGGGAGGGTGGAAGTCGGGACTTTACAGCTATTTGTGTGTGTGTCTGTCTACATATGCTCACGTGCACCCACGCATGCTAGTGTGAGAAAGAGACTAGAGAACATGAACGTGTGTGAAAGGGACTCAATTAGCCCCATCTGCTCCGAAAAGATCATTTTCTTATTGGATTTCTATTACCGTCGTATCATTGCCACACTAGAGTGCTTCTAAAAGGCTACAGCTCTGGCAGCCAGCATCATTACAGCTGCTCAGATTATTAACAGTATAAATAAACTCTCAGAGACACTACTAAGAAAATATTAACTACAATTACCACTGTCTGATAAAATAATGAACAGTGAAGTGTTATTTTGCTGCCTCAGTCACCAGTGCGCATTTATGTGTGCCATGAGTAATGAAAAACAGTTTATTTGCATACTGAATCATCCTGGAATTGGTTCTTGCTATTTTATTTTATTTATTTTTCTAAAGATCAAGCAGCACAGGCTGAAGCTCTGTGTTTGCAGAATTTAGTGTACCCCACCTCCTTTCCCGCCGTATATAATCCCATTAATTCCAATTGAACAGAAAGCCGTGCCCGTAGCCATGCACACATCTGTCGGAGGAAGGAGATGGGGCAGTGTGCAAGCTACCAGCAGCAACTCTAAAACCTCCTGATGGACTTGTATTCTTGGGCCTCATTGCTTTTTCTCCCTAGACAAGGAGCAAGGGCCCACACGATATCAATGCCGTGTTTGCTGCGTGGATCCTCCTCGCCTTCGCCTCCTCTGCCGGCCTGCACTGCTTTGGCTTTGTGAGCTCGTTTTTCCTCACATTCCCCAGTGATACTTCTGAGTCCTGTCCTTTCTTGACAGCAGTGGGGAACTCGGGCTTGGTTTCTAACTAATAGAAGTTATTACCTCTCTGCAAGCAGTGGGGGAAAAAGTTCTTAATCGCTTGGAAAGCAGGAGATGGGAGCAGGAGCCTCTTGCCCCATGTCCCCAGGCCGGGCTCCAGCCTCTGCGCCCAAGCAACACCCTCCTCGGCAGTCACCTTGTCTTCTTCACCGTCTGTTCGTTAGTGGAGCTCATTAAAATGAGGAGAAATAAGCTACTTGGGCCTGAAACCACTCACTGCAGGGCAGACATGATGCTGAAGCTCCAGTCCAGGCAGCCCATTCTCATGGCCCCAATGTGGGAGAGGCTGCCCTCTTTTGAGCTGGGCCCTGTGGTTTAGTAACCACCCAGCCCCAAGACATCTTTAATGTCTTCCCAGGAAAGCGCCAAGTAAAGCCCCCGCTTCGTTCAGCAATTCCCTACCAGGCCACCGCAACAGACCTGACCACCGGCGGGAGGGACAAAGGTAAAGGCCTGGGGCAGGCTGCCAGCGGGGAAGCGGCGCGGGCTGCGCCGAGCGTTTGCAGGCCCGGGCCCCCAGCGTTGAGGGCAGCCGACGCTGCCCGAACGCAACGGATGCGAAAGTGACGTTGTCTCTGTCAGAGGCTTGCGGGGAAGCTGACGACTCGGGGTGACGGCAGGGCGACACGGCTGGCACGAGGCATGTTATCAAGCTGAACACGCAAGCTGGGCCGTTTCTGCCTGAGCGTGGCAAGGCCGGCCCAGGGTGAGAGCATCTGTCAGGCTCCTGGGGAAAGGGCAGCATCCCAGCCAGATACGAAGGAAAATTAGAAAGATGACAGACAGGGGCAGCAGCAACTAAATGCAGCCAGAAAGGAAGGCAAAAATGCAGTGTTGAGTGACAGAAAAGGGAAGGGGGCATTTTCTAAAATAGCTTCTCTCAATCTAGGCCAGAAAAATCCTGCACTGTACCTTCAGTGTTTTTATCCCACTGCCCTTTTTCTGTGCCCTTTTCCATAATTTCTCCAGCATCTCATGCTCCCTGCCTGGTCTCTTTTCCTTGCCTACAAGCCTTTTGTTCCACCAACCCCCACTTCTGCGTTTACTGCCAGCTCCGAGCAGCCAGCCACAGCGGGACCACCTTTCGATTTGCACACCCTGGGGCTCTCGTTGCCCGCGTTGGTACAACGCTGACAGAGGAAGAAAAGCGGGGCGCAGAGGCAGAAGGAAACGCCATCTTTGAGCGTCCCCCTCCGCCAGCTGTGAGGGAAGGACAGCTCGGAGGAGGCGACCTTCTCCCTCCATACAAATCACTGCTAGGATGAACCTCCGCTCCTGGGAGGGGAAGAGTCGAGCCACAGCCTTCCTCGCTATTTTCCCTCCAGCATCCTCCCTCTCCTCATTCTCAGCAGTTGGCCTCTTCTGGCCACTGAAGCAGGTTAGACATGGCTTGCCCTGAATAAGTGACCTACATTAATTTTTCCTCTTTAATTAAAGAGTTCTTCTGTGAAACAGTTTATGAGAACTTCTTTGCTAAGGGAAAGAAAACAATGTATTGTTCCACACACATTTACACAGACAAACATGCTCTCTCCAAATGAATTTCGTTCCCCAAAAAGCCTCTATGGAAGGCAAAATACAGAGAATGGTAAAAGATTCGCTGAAAAAGAACTGGAGTTAATTTTAAATCAGTGTACCATGTACAAATGCTGTCTTACAAATAGGATTATTTAATTTAAACCTTCGATCTGTCAAGTTCCATTACTTCAAATGGAGCCTGTCATTTCTTGACTTCATTATAAATCAGGATTATATTACAATTTATGTTAGGTAAAGTCACTGCTTCAATAGGAGGCAGTGAAAAAAAATTACACAGCAGCCAGTAAATAGAGCAAAGTCATTGCACTGTTCTTGAAAGGCAAAAAGTCATCTTGCTAAATGAGGGTCCAAGCTGTCCTGTACCGAGACTGTTCCTAATAAATAAAAGACCTCTGGGAAAAGTGCTGAGCATACGTTGGATCTATTTTCAGCTTGCATCAGCAGCTGCTGCCCCTGGGATCGTATCTTTGCTCATACCCTACACCATATGTAATCACTCCAGTGCTGCAACCAGTAAGATAATGAAAGAGCATGGCATAAATCTATACTTGAGTGGAATGCTAAATGAGAAAAATAATACAAAAAAGGGGGAAATAAACCACATTTTCAAGTCATTAGGAAGAAAGACTTTGACATATGAAGTGTTGCAACCATTAATAGCACTTATCATATAGAGTGGAGACAAAGAGACAAATTAATCAAACTGACAGAACTGGGACATTTTATGCTAATGCAGGCTCCCGGGTTTTCGTTTGTATTCCTCTGTGTCTGGAAAACTGATACCATTACAGGGCAGGAAATTGCATGAATAACATGCAACAGATCATAAAAATTCACACACCAAGTGCAGAAACACTGCCAAAAGCACTGTAAAAACAAGGCTAGAGACCTCAACAGAGGAACTACCAACAGCTAATGAATGCAAATAAGTACAGGAATATTTCCCAGCCATGCATAACAATGAGACATAGGCTGTGACTCTGCAGTCTCCAATAGTGTAGGTAAAATAAAGCCTGGAGAGCGAACACGCAGATAGCTGGGGGAAACTGCTGGCCAAGCCAGGGTCTGAATTTGTTTGCAGTATTGCAGCCAGCAGTTTAAAGCCACTGGGGAACTGGCACAGCCAAGTGTCGCCCCTGTCTAAACGTATTGCTATGTTAGATTTAATTTAACGTTTCAGGTAGAAGAGAGAGGGGGAGAAGGATGAAAGAGGAAATAAAACAGAGCCACAAAACAGCACATAATCACACAAAACAAAAATCCCCTCACCCCTGTGCAAATCCACAGCATGCAGTAAAAATCCTCACAAAGACATTTAAAACATCATTCATTTGGGAAATAAAAAACATGCTTGCTGTCCAAAGCCAGAGCCGTGTTGTAAGGGGCAGGAAATGGCAAGAACTACAGGAATGCTGGGCAGGGCACGGTGTAACGCATGATCTTGCCAAGGTTACTTCATTTGCTGTAAAGGCTTCTCAAAGACCTTTAAAAAACCCTGGCAAAACAGAGCACTGGTGAAGTGCAGAGAGCTCATCAGCCATATAAACACTAAATGACAAATACATTCACTTGATGGGCAGCCATGGCATTTCTCATCACTCTCCATTTTTTAAAGAAGTGATGCTTCCCCCTTGTCTGGTAGCTACCGTATGAATCATAGAATCATAGAATCATAGAATGGTTTGGGTTGGAAGGGACCTTAAAGATCTTCTAGTTCCAAAGCCCCTGCCACGGGCAGGGACACCTTCCACTAGACCAGGTTGCTCAAAGCCCCATCCAAACTGGCCTTGAACACTTTCAGGGATGGGGCATCCACAGCCTCCCTGGGCAACCTGTTCCAGTGCCTCACCACCCTCACAGTGAAGAACTTCTTCCTTACATCTCATCTAAATCTACCCTCTTTCAGTTTAAAACTGTTACCCCTTGTCCTATCACTACATGCCCTTGTAAAAAGTCCCTCTCCAGCTTTCTTGTAGGCCCCCTTTAGGTACTGGAAGGCTGCTATAAGGTCTCCCTGGAGCCTTCTCTTCTCCAGGCTGAACAACCCCAACTCTCTCAGCCTGTCTTCATAGGAGAGGTGCTCCAGCCCTCTGATCATCTTTGTGGCCCTCCTCTGGACTCACTCCAACAGGTCCATGTCCTTCTTATGTTGGGGGCCCCAGAGCTGAAAGCAGTACTCCAGGTGGGGTCTCACGAGAGCAGAGTAGAGGGGGAGAATCACCTCCCTCGACCTGCTAGCCACACTTCTTTTGATGCAGCCCAGGATATGGTTGGCTTTCTGGGCTGCAAACGCACATTGGCAGCTCATGTTGAGCTTCTCATCAATGAACACCCCCACGTCCTTCGCGGGGCTGCTCTCAATCCACTCATTGCCCATCCTGTATTTGTGCTTGGGATTGCCCCAACCCATGTGCAGGACCTTGCACTTGGCCTTGTTGAACTTCATGAGGTTCACACGGGCCCACCTCTCAAGCCTGTTAAGGTCCCTCTGGATGGCATCCCTTCCCTCCAGCGTGTCGACCGCACCACACAGCTTGGTGTCGTTGGCAAACTTGCTGAGGGTGCACTCAATCCCACTGTCCATGTCACCAACAAAGATGTTAAACAGTGCTGGTCCCAATACTGACCCCTGAGGAACGCCACTCATCACTGGTCTCCACTTGGACATCGAGCCATTGACTGCAACTCTTTGAGTGTGACCATCCAGCCAATTCCTTATCCACCAAGTGGTCCATCTGTCAAATCCATGTCTCTCCCATTTAGAGACAAGGATGTTGTGCAAGACACTGTCAAATGCTTTGCACAAGTCCAGGTAGATGACGTCTGTTGCTCTTCCCTTATCCACCAACGCTGTAACCCTGTCGTAGAAGGCCACCAAATTTGTCAAGCACAATTTGCCCTTAGTGAAGCCATGTTGGCTGTCACCAATCACCTCCTGATTTTCCATGTGCCTTAGCATAGTTTCCAGGAGGATCTGCTCCATGATCTTGCTGGGCACAGAGGTCAGACTGACTGGCCTGTAGTTCCCCGGGTCTTCCTTTTTTCCCTTTTTAAAAATGGGGGTTATGTTTCCCCTTTTCCAGTCAGTGGGAACTTCCCTGGACTGCCACGACTTCTCAAATATGATGGAAAGTGGCTTAGCCGCTTCACCTGCCAGTTCTCTCAGGACCTGCGGATGCACCTCATCAGGTCCCATGGACTTTTTCACCTTCAGGTTCCTTAGATGGTCTTGAACCTGATCTTCTCCTACAGTGGGCGGTTCTTAATTCTCCCAGTCCCTGCCTTCGCCTTCTGCGACTTGGGCGGTGTGGCTGGAATACTTGCCGGTGAAGACTGAGGCAAAAAAGTTGTTCAGTACCTCACCCTTCTCCCTGCCATGGGTAACCTCTCCTTCCGGAGAGGGCCCACATTTTCCTTAGTCTTCCTTTTATCACCGGCGTACCTATAGAAGCTTTTCTTGTTGCTCTTGACGTCCCTGGCCAGATTTAATTCTATCAGGGCTTTAGCTTCCCTAACCTGATCTCTGGCTGCTAGGACAATTTCTCTGTATTCCCCCCAGGCTACCCGTCCTTGCTTCCACCACTCTGTAGGTGAGGACTAACTCTGGGGGGTAAAAGGAGTAAAGCTCATACCTTTCGGAGCTGTGTCATTTCCAGCACTGCTCTCACCTTCCCCAGAATAGAATGATATGCAGCTGATAGGATTGAGCAAGAGCATTTACGTGTCAGTACTACATGCATAAAGAGGGTAAGGAAATGCCAGCCTGTCCAGGGGTGGCTGCTTTCCTTAAGAGCAAGCCGAGTTCAAGTCCATCCCGCATTTGGTGCTGGAGGACCGCATGTTCAGAGGTGGCAGGGCAGAAGCTGTTTTACCCCAGCAGAGATGGCACAGGGAGCACACAATACAGAGCCCAGCTCTCCAGCAGACCGCTGTGGAGGTTTTACAGTTTTAGCCATGTGAACAGGGTTTGTCTCCAAACCTCAAAATCTCCTTCTGTTCCTTCGATCACTATTAGAGTCTCAACAGGGTGCTTGGCATGCTACCAAAAAGTGGTGTGCACACACAAAAGCAAGCTGGTCCAAAAGCTTTCCAAAGACAATGATGGTGTAACCTTTGTTCTAAGGGGAGAAATTAGAAACAGGTATTCATTAATTCCTGTAAATATACATCCATCTGACAGACGGACAAGGGTTGCAAGCTGCAAATGGAACAACATATTCCCTTCCCTTAAATAAAAAAGATAGCACAGACAATTAGTTACAAAAAGGCCTCATGAAAACCTCGGCTTTAAGAAATTTTAGTATCAGGAGGGAAATAATTTGGTTAAATAGTTAATAACGATGTTGATTTCTTCCACTCTTTACAATAGCAAACACAACTTCGACGTCTCTCAAGGACACGTATGACACCTGACCCTTTCTTTTCCTCTACTTGCAATCAGAGCAGTTTGGGAAAAGAAAAGTCTAATTAAGAGTAAAACATCCATTCCTGAAAGAGAATATTTAGAGAGGTCTTTACTACCACCTTACCATTCAACCAAGAGGTAGAAAGCACAGTGACAAGAAATGACCATGAATTTTCACACCCCTTTAGCTATGCAATTCCTCTTCAGAAAGCCAGTTTCAGAACCGGACTGTAACCTCACCAAATAATTCAGATTAAAAATGTAAGCTGAGAGTGCAAGAGCAGATGATGCAAACAGTCTGGGCCCCTGAGGTTGGGATTGACCTGAAACCCTCCGAGCTTGCTGTGAGGAGCAGCTTATGGTGTGCAGCGCTGGTCTGCTCTACAGAGCTGCTTGGAGAAGGTCCAGCACAGCAGTCCTGACAGTGGCTCCCACTAGGATCACCTCAGCTGAAGACAGAGGCCAGAACGTGATCAAATGCTTGTCTTTAACAATTTACCTGCCTGCGCCTTCTCAACTGAGGTTTCCAATTGGAAAGTTCATGCATAATAGTGAAATAAATCCCGTAAGAGAAGGATTAGGCTCATCTTTGAAAAGGAAGTAAAACTAAACCAAGCCTGAGGTAGCTCTTACTGGGTGTTCTTCTCAGTCCTCCAACTGCAAGATACACTGAAGACAGGGAAAGAAGAAAGGGAGTTATTGATTTAAAGGTTTCTGCCACTACTGAAAGCAACTCTTTCTGCTTTCTGAATGCTATGACGACTTTGTAAATGTGAACAAGTTTCTTTGTAGAATGCCCCAATGCCTATATATGTCACGGACACCTCTTTATTCTTCACTTCCTTGGACAATGGTATAGATATTATTTGTCCTCAATAGCTACTGCTTGTATAAACCGGGCAAAAATGACAAGGATAGATGTCTCTTATAAAAGACAGGCAACTCTCTATTTTTTGTGCCTTGCATTTGACAAATTAATTCAGACATTTAAAACATAGCCTTGGTTTGATGTGTCCAGTCTCCTGAAAACTAACAAGTTCAAGGAATAGACAGAAACTGCTTGATTTGGCTTTATGTCGAGACAAAAATGCCATATGCAGAAAGCCATCCATGGGGGAGCATGGAAATCTGCAGGCAGATAAAAATAAGGTTAAAAAATAGTTCAATTCAATAGGCAGATGGAATGGCTGGAGACCCATCCACCTCAAGTCCACCTTCCCCTTCTGGAAGCAGAAATGAGCACTAGTCCTCTGTGGAAAGCAGAAGGGAAGTTGTCAGGATTTGTCTTTCCCCAGCTTTTTCCTGTCTTGAAAGGTTACTGGCTCCAACCCTGTCCTTTGAAAGAAACAGGAAATAACTTGAGCTTATTCTGTTTTTACTTGACCAAGAATCCCGACAGGGAAATTTTCTCTGAAGGCTGCCTGTGTATCTGGGGAGAGAGGTGGCTAGGCATGTTATACTACGGCTGTGTGGTCAGAGATGGAAAGATATTTTGCTTTCAGAGTTGTTTAAGACTTGTTTCTTACTAGCTGCAGGCCCTTGAAACAGAGGACCACAGGTCTGAATTTCAAAGGTAAGCAAAAACCCAACACACTTCCCACAAGAAAAAGCTTTACACAGCCAAAAACGTAGCCTCAGCCTCCTAGTTGACAGCCTGATGAAAATCTCGGACCACTTTATCCAAAGTTTTTTTCCCTGAAACTGAGAACTGCACTCGTAAAGTTTGCATGGACAATTTTTTTCTTTAAATCTACTCTTTCTACCTTGAAACACAACCACAGACTGCATCCCCACCCATTCTGGGAACATAAAGTAAGAGGTATATGCACAGACTAGGAAATTCGGTCCTATCACAATTCAAAGCAAGCAAATTTCAAGTAAAGTATTACCAAGTGTTTGATGCACAATACACCGGGAAGTACAACTGACACCACGGGAGCAGAAGGAAGCACTGAGAATACAATGCCGCCACTGAATCCATCCTGGGTCACACCTGCCAAATCTCTCTGCAGTCCTTACAGTAAGTCTGTACACTTCCATTTCCCTAAAGTGTTGTTCTGAAATGATGAGCGGCTGCTGCAGGGAGTGATGTGGACCAGGTGCAATATATTCTCAACTAAATATGGTTGCTTCAATACCAAAACAAAGATGCCCGGTTTTTGAGGTCCTGAAAATGCACAGCTCCCATCTGCCAAGACTGATTAGCTCTCTGTGGAAGAGATCAAGTCTTGCTAGGTACCTACTCGCCTATTGTTTGGGATAAATGGGATGCCCAAAAGCCACAATAATACAGGAAAAAGTTTTTACATCTTGCTCTAAGTATCAAGATTTTTTTTTTAAATTAAGAATTTCTTTGTGAACCTGGGTCTGCAACAGCTCTGTCACTTAAGCAAAAATTCCTAATTAAGCATCCTCAAAGTGCCCCAGTCTCCTGGTGAGGGACGGGAAGTCTGTAGCAATTCACAAGACTCTTTCTGATCTGCTCCATGCCTCCAGGTCTGCTTTCCTCTTGGATGTGGTAGTCTCAGCAGCTGTTATCGATGGCAGTGCCCAGGACCTCAGGGGTGATGCAGGAAGAACAGGTAGAGGACACAGAATAGAGCCCATCACCCAGGTCACCCAGGACCAATAGGCCAGATAAGGCAGCGAGTGGCTCCATCCTACCCCAATCATCTTGAGAAATACGGCAACTAGTCTGAAAATCCCCTCAATGCCTCCTGCATGCATAAAAGATACAGAGGGAAGAAAATGAGACTGAAACTCTGGCTGAGGAGTGATAAGCTGGAAGCTCTGGGTTCAGATACACGGGCTGCTCTGGGACCAGCAGCTGTGCCAGCTGTGGGTCAGTCTGTTCACCTCCATGTGAGGTAATGTGAACGAGAGCATTTAGAGAGAGGTAAACACAGCTGAGAGGTTCACACAAGGTGGTTTAATCATCACTGACCTGATGCACAGACCTGTGCTGTAATTCCCACCTGATGCCTCAGCTTCCACCCCAGCATTTGCAGAGAGGTGATGACAGTATTTTATTTGTTCACAAAAGACCTCAAAAATCTACTGCTGAAGGTTTTATGTTACCATTATTTAACTTCAGAGCTGATACCTCTCAATTCCATCTGTTTGGTGACACCCTGTTTATATATTGGTTTTACTGAAAGTGCTAGTACTGCGATTCTCTGCCGTTCTCAGCCCAGCTCTGGCTATTTTAACTGTGGACCCCTAGCTAGCAGCAGTCCCTGGGTCATGACAAGAAATTCCCAGTGCCATTTCAATTACGCATTAACCTTCTCTTCTCCACAAAGTCTTCTAAAGCCTCCATCACTGACTCTTAAGTGACCCAAAAGATGCACTGTGCAAACTTTAAGCAAAAAAAAAAAAAAAAATCCCAAAATACAAAACAAAAATTAAAAAAAGAAAAGATTTCAACTACTTCTGTGTGCACGAAACAGTTACACTGAGCCGCACACTTTGATGCCATCCACTCTTAAAAGGCGAGATTAAGCAACGTGAAGGACAGAAAGTTTTATTAGCAAATCTGATCTATGTTATCTTAGGATCTTAAATTCCACTCACCTACATCTGTACTGAGCACCAAACTTCTTCAAGGGGTGTCTAAAGCTCATCCCTGTCCAAGGCCATTTGCCTTACAGTTATGAAACAATGTGCACTCATACACATCACTGAGCAGTTTGTTGCTAAAAACACATGCCAAATTTTTCAGTTGATTTTAATCTGGCTTCAAAAAAACTACCAGTGGCTCTCATGATATCTTTCCCCAGTAAATTATAACACGCTTCCTAGAGATATGCCTGATACTTTCTTTTCATTTAAGTCTTTAAACAACGACACAAGCCTCCTCTCAAGCTCTTTCAGAGAAATTAAAACTCATTTTTAAAACAAACCAAGCCTGGCCTAGATGGATCTGCAGTTTGACCAAATACAGCTGCTCCTATTTATTTATTTTATTAAAGTAAATAAAGTGCCCAAGGACACAGCTTTTAGTAGTGTTAGACTGCACTGGGACTCAGAGGTGTTTGCTGGCGGTCTCCCATCAAAGTCGGAGAGATGAAAATTCAGCGCTGCACGGAAGTCCTGGAATAAACCAGCCATTTCTCTCTTCAGAGCTTGCATCGAACATGTAACAGAAAGTGTGTCTACTTGTTCCTCTAAAAAACCCAACAGCCTGCCCGTAAAATTCACAAAGAGCCTTCCCAAATCCTACTACAATTCAATTGCCTTCTGCTCACCTAAAACCTGTATTTCACTTCCAAACTGAACCATACTTCCTAGCCTTAATGTTTGCTGACTGCTGCAATGCATCATTTGAATATACGCCATATTCCACCCCATAACATGCTCAGTTTCACTGCTGGCTGAGAAAAACAGTTGGTCTGACATTATTCACTGGGGAATCCTTGTCAGAAAGTGCTGTACGGAGATAAAACCTTATCTTCTTTGGGTCTTGGGAACGCTAACAAAACAAAGCTTGGTACTAGGATCAGAAAGTACCTTACAGGTTGTGGTCTCTGATGTGGTGAAGCTGAGGCGTGTCTTATCTGGGCCTTATCTGTCTGTTTAGTCAAATGGCAAGTGCTCAGCCGGTATTTCTGGACTCTTAAAAGAGCAGATACTTAGTTTCCCGGCATTAAAGAAATTCAAAGCTTTTTTAGAGGGAGAAAAAGCAAAGGTAAGAGAATCAAAGGTGGAGGGGAGGAGAGGAGGAGATCCTTCAGTCTACAGGGCCAGAGTGCTCACAGTGTTGAGGCGCAGCCATAGCTCAGACACCTCATTTTCATTCATGCCCACATACATATTTGAATACAGCAAAAAAACCCCCAAATTCAAAAAACCCCAACAAAATACACTTCCTGTTACACAACCTTATTGCTTCTGCTCATGCCCTTAGCATAGTCTACCTCTAGGACTTACTCTTCGGGACATCTTTTACATTTTAGATTACGTTTGTCATGTTTGAGCGAGAAAGTTTCCACACTGCGAACTGCCTTTTCAATAGCGAGTGCAATCACAGTCAATCAGCCCTATTTAGCACTAGCGGCAGGCAGGAGTCTAACAAAGGCAACAAAATTGAGTCCACTTATCGCAGTGGTGAATTTCATTCTGCACATTCATCTCCATATCCCCTTTGACAGTACATTGTTATATGCTTACTCGAATAAATAAATAAATAGTACAGCTACCGCCAAAGGGAGGTAAAGGAGCTATTGCAAGATTTTCTCTCCTTAACATGCATGTATGCATGGCTTTTGTTTTGCTTTTTTAAGCCTAGTTCTCCCCACAACACAACAGAGACGTATTTTTCTTTTCTCCACTGGAAAAGATCAGAGAAGCATTATCAATAGCAAGACAGCCCTCATCAGAAAATAATGGAAGTTACACCACGTGGAATGAAAAGTATGCGGCTAGTTTCTTCATCATACTTGAGGCATGAAAAATCAGGCAGTGCTGGAAGGCTTTGCAGTGAGACATGGATGGAATTCACATCACATCTTGATGGTCTCATTTCTGTTTTATTGCTCATCTGCTAGAAACAAAATATGTTGTTTGTACCTTGTACTGTGCTACATAAGCAATGCACATAAAACAATGTCCATTTCTGTCTCATGGCTTCTCCTGAATTAGTATCATGTCATGTAAGACCTCAAAAAGTACCCGGATGCTCACTTTACTCTCACTACAGATCTGCAGCCTCCAGTCATCCTTCTGTGTGGTCAGCGTCAGCATTGTGAATCAGCACGAAAAGTAACACATTCCCTAGGAGGAATTTAGGAAACCAAAGACCCAGCTTCCATCCATATGGATTCACTGAAGTGGCATTGCTGAGGTAAGGTTGAAGCGTAAATGAGTCTGAAGCCTGACTTTATTAGAAGCCTGATGGATACAACCTCTTGCCACTACAAAAAGCTCCATGGATGAAGGGGGTGGTGGCTTTCAGGAAGGCTTTCAGGTCACTGCCGCCTCCCGAGCCAAAGCAGAAATAATTCTGGCCAGTGCTGCAATCTGTGAGGAACATCAACACAGTCATGTAAAGAGAAAACCACATTAATGCTTCCCACTCTCTAAGAACTAACCTTAGCTACTCCTAATACACCTCTGGGGTGCCAAAGAAAAAGGGTCTTGCATTGTTCCCTACTGCGTAATAACATCCCTCCAGCAGGGAAATAAACTTCCAAGCAGACATTTTCTTCTTGCCCTCTTGCTCCTCTTTCCCACATTTGTCACCTCTTCCACTCCATGCTCCTGTGCATAGCACTCCCAGCTCAGTTCCTGCATTCCTTAAAGATATTATATTCATACATATACACAGTATACAGAAAGGAAAGAGACAAAGTAAGAGAATATCGTTTATTTCTAGAGAGATAAAAAGGAATAGTAATCGCCTTTAGCCAGCAGGGTATGCAATAGTCGACCTCCTGCATCCTGCCTTTGATTTCCTCCTCATCGCAATAATCTTTCGTTGGCTAATTCCCAGCATTTTTCCCTCAGGCTGGCAGGTTGGTACGGATGGTTAGCAGCTGCCAGTATTTCTCCTCCCTGTCAGCTACAAGCCATACTAATGTTAGATGCCTGGCTCAGTCCCACCCAGGGTGCCGCATGCCTTTGCTTTCCAACATACTCAGCTTTTGCCAGCCTTGAATCCGAATCAAGGTCCCGTCCTGCCTTTCTCCTTGCAAAGATTGACCTGGTGAGGGAGTTAACCCACATCAACTGACGAAGCAGATGACAGATTTCACAGGGCTAGACCTCGTGGGGAAACGACAGGTTTCGCAACAGCCGTCAGGGAGCAGTAAAGCAGTAAGAACGCAGAGAAATTCAGCCCGTGGTGCGTGCTAACATCTACTTGGAACATCATTCTCATAATAGCAAAGAAAAGAGCTGTGCAGATAAACAAACAAAAAAGCTCCCCAAGCACATCCCAGCCCCTCTTCCTAGAAAGAGATGCAGTTTCCGTTTGCCCCTTGGAAGATTTGTAAGCCACAGACAACTCTGTTTAATCCTTTCGGAAGCAACATTTCCAGCAGATAGTTCATTGCACTAAAAAAGTCACCAGTAACCACTCTTTGAAATACATTCAAGAAATTCGAGGGTTACAGGTAAAACTAACCAACCTACTTGAGAAGCAAGGACAGTATCAGACCAGTGCTAGAGAAAGCCTGGTCTACTACTTCAGAAGACCTGTGTTTAACTTCACCAGAGAGAAAGGCATTTGGTGCCCTCATGGCTGGAATGACCAGGTAAAGCTTTTTTCAAATGTACACCCCGAAGTAAAAAAAATGCAAGCAAAGTCGGGAATCTCATTTCTAAGCTGTAGGAATCTAATGCAACTGAGGGGTTTTATTTGTTGCTGCTGTTTCTGTCTTTTCACCATTTAACTGTAACCTCAGCTTTCAGAAAACCAAATGAATAAGGCGTTTGCACAGACGATGCTCCTCTGTCCAGCACCCAGCTTTCAGCTTGCCCATATAAACTCGCTGTGCACTTCTATTAGCAAAGCCAGGCAGGTAATAATAGCAAATAAAAAAGCCTATTCGACGAAGCACTGGCTCCTTCTCAAGTAGAGTACCACTACAGCATGAATGACTCAATCATCTACTCGAGAGCTATTACTTGCAGTGATGAAGCAATGTTAATTGGATAATGGCCTGCTGCCAGCTAATATTGGCATGACCTACAATACCTCTGGCTGACAGCCGTGTCTCTCTCTCTATCACACCTTTTTTTGTAATCTGGATGGGAAGTGGAAACCATTAAAAAAGCCTCGTAAGTGCCATTTAACTTCTTATAATGAATTAAAAGCTTAATTAAGTGCCTTGTTAAAGGAAGGAAGACCAGTTTTCATGATTAAATAAAACAAAACAACAGTTAGGGGTATGGAGTGAACGACTAACTTTACAGCTTTAAACTCAGTTCTTGGAAAATATTAATTTTGGGTTGCATTTAACAGCAGCTGCTAGAGGAAAACTGCACAACTGCTGAAAAATACCCTGGGTGAAAAGCAGGCGAGGTTCTAGTCATTTACTAAAAACTGCAAATGAAAAGTGTAGAAGTTAAGAGCTAATGGGGTCCTTTTTTATTAGCTGTAGGCAGCTGACACACTCCATTCCTCTAACTCTGCTCTGAGGGCTGATAGTTCACACACCACGGCCACATCTGAGCCCTTGTTATTACGTGGCTGTTTTTCCAAGTGCTTATCTACACACTAAAATACGTTGCTTTAACAAAAGGTGTAGTACGAAATCAAATTACCGAGGCTAGCACAAAAGGGTTTACGGAAACTCTTCAATCAGTGCAGAATTAGCTCCATACTGACTTAGTTTAAGTTGACTATGGAAAGGTTTGAACTGAGGCACGTTAAGTCACGCTTGAACTGACCTGAAATGTCTAATGCAAAGTTTTGCAGCGGTTTAAAACCCTGTAAGTTCAACTAGTCCCAATTCTGTGTGTGCACAATGTCTCCCTACTGAAATGACTGGCATTTCATAGAGACTGCTCTCACTTCTAATTGGATATAAACAAGAAATAATGTAAAAAACATCTGTTCACTGTTTAGCTAGACAACAGCTAACAATGTCTGGATGCCAGATTAACAAAAAGACCCCAACATACTATGAAGTAAAAAAAAAGTCTGCAATTTAGACTTCAGAGGCAGATTTACTGCTTTGAATGATCAAAAATAAGTTCTTTTGTTTTGATGTTAAGCTCCCTCAGACCAACATTACAGGAGTGTAAAAGCTTTACAGATAAAGCTTTATCCAGCTCCAACATCAAACCTTTGAGAAATAATAATAATAATAATAATAATAATAATAATGCCCCTTCTCCACAATTGTGTACTTTCGCAGTTTTCAAACCATGCCAGAATTTAAAACACAATGCTTGTATGGCTGACTTAAAAATAGCTTTGTTAATTTAGGAGTGATCATCACCTCCAGAAAAGTTTTGAACTGTGAAGACTATATTTAAAAATGATTTTCAATCTCTGTTTTTCTGTAACAACTATATGCCAACATAAATTGTCTTTAAGCCTGAAAAAAGTATTGGCTCAGGACATTAACTTTCAACTTTTGTTTGAAATTTTTCCACTGGAGGAATAACTGCCTGCATGACAGATTAAGTCAGTTTTCACAGATACCTTTAAAAACAACTCATGGGCTGCCAGAGCTCTGCAGACCATGGACTAAAAACAATAGCTTTGGGAAGAGCCATTAGCTTGTGAACTGAAAAAGACCCTGCTAACTTCTTTTAATGCAGTATAACTAAGATGGTGTTTCCCCTGCTGTATCAGGTCTTAAAAACCAGGAGTGTTTCAGTTCCTTTCGTGGGGAGCTCCGACACTGTTCTTCGTTGGAGGCACTTCCCATATCTACGCACAGGCACCTACCAAAGCGCCCAGCACTCTGAAGCAGAAGCAGAGACGTGCACCTTAACCAAGGAATAACTGAGAAATAACAAAGTGCATCAGGCAGCTCTCTTCACCCCAAGTGACTAGCTTTTGTGAGGAAATTATTTAACTGATCACCTCACATATAGCGATTCAAATAAAGTAGCCACCAAGCAAATTAGATTCAATGCAGTTAACAGCAATTAATTTGCATGTGGAAAATATCTGTACAAGTAAGCACTGGTAACTGTAGATATCTTTTTTAATAGGCTAAGAGAGTTCTTTTCCAGGATGAGAAAGTTAAAGCCCTGGCGCTCTGCAACTAATAGAAGCACGTGGCAAAATAACAGTGGTGGTCTTAGGTGAAGCATGAGGATTTCAGAGTACTGGGAAAAACCTTAAGAACTAGATTCAATGCTTCTGCAAATCCATGGACTTCACTGGAGCTGTAACAGCAGCCAGTGTAACCCTAAATCACTAAAACTTTTTGATCTTTCATCGAGATATATTCTAAAATGTAAAACTCCAATACTTCATTTATCCAAAGGGGATTCACTTAAATAGAAATCATTTATGGTTGGACTGGAGGAATTTTTTTTACATAGTATCTCATATAAAACACATAGAAAGACACACCTTTGTCTTTCAAATCTTTAGTGTCTTATGAACATAGGACTGAGTCACCAAGTGCAGACACATCATGATCCCTCCACCACCCTGCTCCTCCCACTGGCCTGTGGCTCAGCACCTCACCCCTGCTGTGATTAGCAATCTGCTAATTTCCAATCTACTTGTACTAAAAGCCAGTTGAAATCAGTCAATGCTTGTGTTAACACTGTCTTTTAGTATTAAAGAGAAACTCCTCCTCTTAGTCGTTTCACCTCCTCTGCCTACACAGAGCTCTAGCATGTTGCAATTGTCACGCCAGCAGTATGAACCTGCCATGGTCTTGTCTTCTCCTCCTTTAGGCCAGGCTCCTTTTTCTGAACATCTCAGTCACTCTAGTAAATGCTTATTTGAATTTCAATTATTTTTATTTACCTAACAGGACCTGAATCATACATGGAGGTCTCACCAAGGCTTTGTAGAAGAGCGTTGATACTCTCCTGCCTCTTCGTACCTGTGCACCCCTGGGCATGTTTTGTCACCTCTCTGCTCCCGCCCTTGCTTTGTGGTGCAAAAGCTATGCGACACTGACTAAGACTCGATTTTTCCACTGGAAATTATTAGTGGACACTGCAGAATCATAGTGCGCATCCTAGCGCATCCTCTGCAATATCTCTAAACTCCTATGCAAAATGTCTGGGTTGAAATTTCTTCATGAGTAATATTCAGTGTCAAGACTCATGAAGTCACACCCGGTGACCTACTTCTTCTAATGCTCTCCAACTTGTGCTGTGACAACATCACGATGCCGCTGAAGCTTCTGGAGAGCTAAACTAGAGGGGGAAAAATGGTGTGTGGTACTTCAGGACCTGTCATCATTTAAAAACACACTGTGCTTCTTCATGGGTGTTAAGCAAATGATGGTGAAAAACCCTCTGCATGCCAGAGTACCTTCCCACTGAGCGACTGCCATCCCGTGCCCTGGGTACATCTCCACCCTTCTCATGCCGCCCGTCCCAGCAGGAGACGCCGGGCAGGCAGTGCCAAGGCAGCGGGTGATGGCAGCCCTGGCCAGCAGGCACACGTTTCTCCTCTGTGGGCAGCAAAGCCACTGGAGTGCCCGACAGTAGCTGCCCTGTCACAGCTGTATGGCTGTGAGGAAATTACAGTGGGGGTGGAAGCCAGCCAGTGAGATTTTGTGGTAAAATAAAATAAACTTTCCAGTGAGGTATGTATTTTCTACATCCCTTGGCTTCCTGCTGTGGGAGCTATGCCGCATGAGAAAAACCCTGCTTTTTGACAGACCGTGTTCATGGTTTCTCGGTGGAAAACACACGGCCTGAAGCAGTTAAATCCCAAACTCGTCGTGAGGGGAGGCAAGAGGAAGCAAGGCTGAATGAGGTACAGGAGAGGGGAAAGAGGAGGTCGAGGATATGAGCTGCTGGAGAGGGGTGGACAGCAATGAGACTCCCAACAACGTGACAGCTCAAATGATTTTTCAACAATAACCTGCCGCCTAGCAGCCACATCACCCCTTTCAAATTTCCTGTCTGGAAGAGCAGAAGAATATCAGGGTCCTGATAATGCCCTGAACGAAGCTATGGCAATTAAGCGTTTGGGTACGACTCCCTCGGCGGCAGTGACAAAGGCGAGCTGAAGTACCTTAAAGCTTTGCCACCATAACCGTTAGGAGTTACCGCTGGTGAGGAAGGCTGGCGTGAACATGTCCATCCTTCAGCGATTTGCAACCCACCCAAACACAAAAACCATATCCTGGGCCGTGCCGCGGCAGGCACCAACACCCGCACCGCGCTCCCCTTGGCCACCTTAGCAGACCGCAGAGGTCTTCCTCACCACGCGGGACGGAGGGGGCTCGTGTTTACGGTGGGGGCACGGCGACATACTGTACCTCTTCCGGCAGGCTGACCACCAGGTCATTTTCCGTCTGCCCTACCAAGGCCTGCAAGAAGTACTCGCTGCAGGCAGCCAGCACAGCCCGGTGGGCGCGGAACTCCTTCCCCTCCACGATCAGCGTCACGTCACAGAGAATGTCCTGCTTCCGCTGGTCATTTAAGCAGAGGAGAATATTGGTACAGTGCACCGTTGACTCATACACATACATGGGGGAGTCAGTCTTCTCATCCACAGACATGCCGTTCACACCCTGCAGGGGAGAAGGGAGGAAGAAAAAACAAGGCGGTGAGGAGCAACACAGCCGCCGGGCGAATGTGGCATGGTGGGATGCTGCCTGATTTCTGGATACCCTGGGACCATGGCCAAGCAGCCCATTGATTCTTAAATCCAAGCAAGTTGCTCAGGAAAGATATTGGGAAGGGTGTTCGTTGCCACCGGCTTTCACTCTGCTGCACTTCGATTACCTACTCCCCCCTCAACTTCCCCCCCTCAAAACCAAAATAGGATTTAGATGGACTGCAAAGTGCTTTCCTTCAACCACCTACTATGCATCTACGATTTTCAATTTAGTAGAGGCAATAATATGGGGACATGGGAAATTTTAGAAGATTTTAGCAAAAAAAAGCAAGAGTGACTGTTGGGTCTTCTAATAGTGAAAAAAAGGGCTTTGTGCTTGCTTCTGTTATTTTCAGATTAAGGGAAAAAACCCTCAAAACCCCAGTCTATTCTCCAGCGGACAGGCAGCGCTGCATGTTTACACTGAAGACCTCGGCCCAAGTGAAAGGCAGGGTGGAACCATACCCAACGACGACAAGCCACTAACTACAGCAACTTCATTTCTCAATCAGAATTAGAGCGATTTTAAGCCTTAAGGGGGAGAGAAAGATGTTTAGTGGCTTCAGAAGAAATCTGTTTCCAGGTATGGCTAAAGCAACATGCCTTCACCAGTGGTTTAATGCCATTTACAGAAAAGAGCAGTTTCTGAATTCCAGACCCACAGACCCAAGAAAATCCCTCGACCCATGTGGAGGTCCAGCCCCGGCCGGCAGGGCAGCACGTGGGTGCTGGGGCTGCTCCTGCCTGCAGATAAGTCTCCCCTTCCTGACAGCAGAGCAGAGGCTGGAAGGATGTAAGACACCCGTTACAACTGTCTGAGCTAGGAAGTTCTCTGCCCGATGTTCTGCAATTTCTGACACATGTAGAACTGGCAATGCCTCTGAACATGGGGATTGGACTTGCGGTAGTGATGGTCGTGGGGATCAGCTTCCCCCAACGCCCAACACCGCACGAACCCCCTTCACACTTGAACACGTTGAAGTGATTCTTTTACCCAAAACTTTCTGCCCAGCACCAGACTGAATCCTCTTTGCATTATTCTCACATTTCAGTTTCTCTGAGTAGAAAAGTGTAAAAGCCTGTGCTGTGTCTGAACATATTATGTACCCCAAAAACAAACCAAACGTGCTTGTTTCAGGGCTTACATGGGAAAAAGGATTATTTGTATATATTATTCTATCTGCTGCTGAAAGTAAAGTCATGCAAATGCACAAACTTCAAGTATTTCAAGGAATTATTTTTCCTTATTGAGAACAACCACCACCTTCTGAGAAGTTAAGATTCAGAGGCATACAGGGCTAGGAGCAACAGACGGTGGTATTGTGGTGTAATACTGCTGCACTGTAAATATCTGACTACTGTAGCAAGTAGAAGCAGAATTCCTCCTCTGCTACTTTTTAACATGGATCTTTGCAGCATTTTCCTTTGCTAGTACAATATACAGGTACACGAGTAGGCACAACATGACTTTAAACTATTTCTCTTGCCATGAGTTCAAACCAGGGTACCATTTTCCTACAGTGTCATTCAAAAGATACTAATAATCTAGACAAGAATGGGCTTAAGAGGACCCGCTTGTTACTTGTAAGTATTTACTAGACTTCTCAATGGTAACCCCATCTTCCCACCTTTATAGGAGTATTTTTAAGCCAGTGGCTATGATGACTCTTTCTACAAAATATGTATTTTTGCCAACATTACAAAACTATAATATTACTGGAAGTCTTAATGGGATGCTTACAGCTTCTCTTTTACTGGTATTTTCAATATTTACTGCTGACTCATGCTATACTTCTGAGTACCCAGCTGAAATGCCTACATGAACAGAAAAAAAACAACCAACCAACCCAGATTAGCCTTTCACTGACTTTGTATCTAGAGAGGAGATACATAGCTGCTTATTGATCTGCATCCAAGTAGGGGAGGGAGACGCTTTGGGTTTTCTTACCCTATCAGTTGGATTTCTTAACCAAAAGAAAATTAACTTTTTTTTTTCTCCTCATAAATTGAGACTAATGAGAAGAATTGACAGCAATCATTTTATTAGCACTCTGGTAAGGTAAAAGAGAAAATGATACTTAGCTCATCCCACTCATAGCTTTCTGTGTAACTGAACTCTGATGCTAACGATAGCGTTATAATGATGTTCTAAGTGGTCACTCTTGCGTACTATGAAATGCAAGAGTTTACAAGAACAATCTAGTGGGAAAACCTGAGAGTTGCAAATGCCAATGCAAAGGGGAAAGCGTTAATTTTTTTCTTCTTTTTTTCCAGGCATGTCTTATGCCTGTAATGTCTCAGATGATGAAAAAATGTACAAGAAACCCGAAACCTGGCAGGTAATGAACAGAACATCAATTATATTTTCAGTGCCTTTTTCAAAAAAACAAAAAACACTGTTTGCCTGAAATTGCAATCCTTTTTTACAGTAATAGTGCAATTTGTGTGAATCAAACCCTGAATTACTTGGTTACTAATTAGTAATTTCCCACTTTTTAACTACAGCTCTCATCAAGTGTATTTTTTTAAAAAATTCGTTGCATGCTCTGTGAAGTGCTGAAAATACCACGGTGTATTTCCCCGCTGGCGAGCGAGCCTGCCTTCTATGCTAGGAAACCTGACCGATGCGGTACTGAGATGCCGGGGCTGTAAATCGCACCATCCGCTCCAACAGATCCCTAGCTGGGGAGGACCTCCACCCAGCTGCTTATATCGCCATGCTTTCCCAAGGCTACTGTTGTCACTCCAGGGGCTTCCCAAAAGCGGATCCACACCGTGCCCCTTCCCACAGCCGCTGAGAGCCCACATGGATGCCCTGGCCAGCGGCTGCAGTCTCAGCCTGACACAGACTTCCCCTGCCTGTGCCCCTGGCCGCTCCAGGAAGCACCCCGAGTCCTGCATTGCGCACAGGGAAGCCGGGGCTGGGCTACAGCTCAGGACCACCTATTTATCAGCTTTTAATGTTTCAACATAGGTGATTTACGGTCTTCCCTTTTCCACGATCTGCCATGAACTGAATGACCTCCAGGCACGAGGTGTTTCCTCTCCAAGAGGGCTTTATCTTGCAGGACAGGAGTAAGATGGTGAAACCCTGCACTGGGAAGTATATTGTTCATTTTCACAGGGAAAGGGTTTAGAGAGCAAAGAGAAAGGTCACCGTAGTGCTTTGGCATGTAGTAGCAAGAAAATTAGCAGAATTCAACTTTTTTTTTTCCTCTCCTCATAAGAAAAAAGCAGGGATCGGGTATTAACTCTGAACCCTGAGGCAAGCTGGGCTGGAAATCTTTTATACAGTGTTAATTCAAAACGTGTAATTTTTTGCTGAATTCAGTATTATGCTGAGTTTGCAGAACCTTCTTCATGGAAATCATTGCTACACACTTGGTATTTCTTCAAACTGAAGAGAGAATGTCTTAGCATGCCTTTCTCCGGCTCAAAAGAACATGCTGTGCATTTGTTTGCATATAGGTCACCATACTGCCAGAAAAAGCCTCTTTGAAACAAAAGTTTCCAGAAGCTGGCACAAACTATTGTGGGCAAGGAAAGCACCATTGAAACCTTGCCAAAAAAAGTTGCTGGTAAAGGCCAGCAACTGCAGTGAAGTGAACTGGAACGTTGCTTACATGGTCCTTCCACAGTGATGGGTGGGAGATCGCACTGAGCCCTACTACACGGGCAGCACAGAGGAGGCATGCGAAACCTCAGGAGACCAAAAAAATTGCTCATGGAACATCCGAATCACTTCGGTTTGCAGCATATCGTCTCTACTGGCTGGCGCTCACCCAAAACTCTCCAGGAACTCATAAACACACTGCCTGAGCTGCTACCAAAAATACATTACCTATCATGAAAAAACCAGCTCCTGCCTCACAAGACTAGAGGGCAGGCAATGTGGTGTCTGTTTTTAAAGGGAAACATTAGGGGAGAGTCTGTCTTATCAAGACAGACCAGAAAGTCCTGCATCAGAACTGGGTTAATTACGTGAAAAGGTAAATCTTGATCGTGGCAGAGCTACAGAGCACTTAACCAGGCAAATTATCATTGTGACAAAGCAGTATGGCTTCTGCAAGGAGAAGTCATGTCTCTGATGGCCACTATTAGAATTCCTGAAGTGTGTCAAATTAGCAGTGAGGAACACTGGTACATGTAATTAGTGTTGACTTTCAGAAATCCTTTGACAAAACCTTTACAGAAGGCTGCTATAGAAGCTCAGTTGTCATAAGGTGAGAAGTTGCCTCAGACTGGAAATCACTTAGGCTAAACTGTGTTCAACAGAGAAGGGTTGCAGAGGCAATTTTCAGCAGGTTAACGGTGAAATTCCTCCAGAAACAAACCAGCAGCACTACTGGCTCACATCTGCCTATGGTCATGCCATGCAACACGCCTGAGCTCCTCTGATCTCTGAAGCTGAAACAGGGTTGGGCACACTTAGTACTTGGATGGGAAACTGCCCGGGTGTACCAGGGTTCTAAGAGCAGCCTGTCACTCCTACAGCGAGGTCATCGAGAAGATGGAGCCAGGCACTGCGAGCAATTTGAAACAACAGAGGTTTAGACTGAACATAAGGAAAAACGGAGGAACAGGTTGCCTGGACAGGTCGTGTCATCTCCATCCTTGGAGGTTTTCAAGACCAGACTGGATACAGTGCTGAGCAACCTGCTCTGATCTCAGAGCTGACCTGCTTTGAGCAGGAGGTTGTGCTAGGAACCTCCTCGGGTCCTTTCCAACATGAATTATCTGATGATCCTACATTGATTAGTGACCTAGAAGTCCACAGACCATGACAGGGAGACTGAAATTCATAAAATTAGTTCAAATATCAAAGGTAAGAGGGATTGTTGGGAATTTAAAAAAAGACTTAATATAAAAATGAATTAGACACTAACAAGGTGACACACTAAATCCAGGGCACTCTGTTATACACATGGCAATTAGAGGGAAAAAAAATATTATATAACAGTTGAGGTTGGAGAGGAACTCTAGATATTGTCTAGTGCAGCCTCCCTGCTCAAAGCAGGGTGACCTAGAGAAGGCTGCTCAGGACTGTGTGTAGTAGGGTTTTGAGCCTCTTCAAAGGTGGAGACCCCACACCATCTCTGGACAACCTGCTGCAGTGTTTGACCACCGTCACAGTAAAACAGGAACTCCTTGACCTGGAATCTCAATTCCAATTTGGAGTCTCTCAAGAAAAAGGCAGACTAGAGACAGAGAGACTGTCATCACCTAGAGACAGATTTTAGAGAGAAAAATATTTTAATAAGGGGATATATTTTCTAGTTACTTCTGGTGTAGTACACTGTTGTGTAGTGTCTGCATCTGATTACTGATGTTGAAACAGGGAGAAAGGAAATCCTCAGGAGAACAACAAAAAAGATTATTGGCAAGAAAAGAGAAAAAGTCCTCCTCAACATGTATGATCAATTCAATAAACACTATACAAATAATACAAAATAAAAAGGTCAAAGCAGCATTGCTATTTATTGTTCCTAGTGTTGCAAATAGGAGAAGACACCCAAGTAAAAGAAGCAAGACAAACGCAGAATTTGTAAAAAGAAGAGCTGTGATTCCTGACCATAGAAATGAACTGAAATTGTATCCTATACTCATAGGAAGATGCTTGTTTTGTTTCTCCTGAGAGATTTCACGGTCACTGCAATAAACCACATGTACAACTGACCACTGCTGCATGTTACTGGGCGAAGAACTCACCGCATTTGTAAAAGGATTAGTCACTCCTAATAAAAGTATCCAGCGCCACATTACTCAGGGTACAAGTTTACATGGGATGAATATTTACTTGCTCCAGGACACTGTCCGACAACAAACTGCCTGGGCAGAAGAACGTGCCTGTATTACCTGTCTTTCCTGACCTACTAACCACTGTCTCAGAAACAAATTATTTGATGGATGTCAACACAGATGAAAACCCACATCTATCACCTCCACACATGCCTCCTAGACCCCTTGCCCCCTCTGTCCCCAACTGCAGGAGACAACCACGGGCACGCTGCCCTGCGCTGCCCTCTCTCGAACGGGCATGGGACCAAGCTGCTGAGGGCAAGCAGTAGAAAACATTCATCCAAAGAGTACAAGTGGTGGGTGTCACTGACACCAGGGGCTCCTGCTCCCACTGGCTCCAGTGGAGCGGCGGGTTTAGGACATGAGAAGTCATCAGATGTTAAGCTCAACTCATAAAAGGTGCACAGACTGCAGTGGAAGCGTCTTTGTAGCCTCTCCACGGCAAAACACTAGCAAGGAAAGGGATGGGGGAAAAAAGGGGCCTAAAGGCATCATCTCATCCCATGAAACAAAAGCTTACTTGTATCCTAGGAGGTGTAAGCAGGACATCAAATCTACAACAGCACACAGAGGACTCCCAGCAACTTCAAGGTAAAGGCCTGAAAAGGTTTATTGGTATTACCTCGTTATGCCTGTAATGCTACATTTTAGTACCGAAGCCAACAGATAACACTGTGTGATTTCTCATTTAGGAACTGCAGTACCTGACCTGGTGTAAAATGAACTGCAGGTTTTGTTTGGAAGCATAAGCTGGAGCTCGCACCATATCCTGCTATACAAGGTGACTCCTGGCTTTCTCCTGATTGTGTTAAGAGAGGATCAATACTGAACTGGGGTTATTTTTAGTTCCAGTTCACATTCTTCCAATCAGCTCCACTAACAGTAAAAAAAACCCACTTAGGAATAACTTGAAGTGGTCAGCTTGAACGCATCTAAGGCTCTTTGGTCAGAGGTAGTTGGAGAGTCTGCACCGCAGATTTGCATGTAAACTTCTGACAGTATTTCTGTTCAATAGGATGCAGAGAGTGTGAAAAAATGCTCTTTTGTTCTGAGGTTTTCTATTAATTTTTTTTCCCCTAACAATTTAGTAAAAGGTACTAGGAAAAAAATGGGGAGAATGATGACAAAATAATGAAAAAGCTGAGAGGAACTTGTACTTCTGACAAATGGCAGCAAAAGCACATCAGACTTGACAGTTTTTAGGGATAAACATGCACTGTTTTTAAGTGGCAAGTGGGAGGAAAATAATTTTCCAGGCTTCCTTCCCCATCTCCTAATATTTTTCCTATGAAAAGACTCGTTCTGTGTAATCAACACTTTGTTTTAAAGAAATTTATCAATAACTGACACTTCAAAGCTCCTAAAATGACCATCCTTATAATTGGTTATTACGATCTCTCAATTATAGCTACAACAACAAAGGATATGATTATATTGTCACTGCTTTCCTTTAAAAAGAAACTATTGAAAGGCCTAATGATTAATTCACCATTTTTGAGAGCTCACTGTAATGACAGAAGACTATATACAAAGGTCTCTTCAGTGAGCCCATTATTCAATTAATAAATGCTGAATACCAAGCAGTCATAGTCATATGAAACTCCGAAGAACTGTGTGAATTTTTAACCAATTAATTATCAATTACAACATCATAAAACACCAGCACAAAAATAGAAATAACGAAATTTAATTATACATTATTCTTCTTAGTTGCTGCAAATACTATACAAGACTGATTTTGATTAATAATTCATACAGCAATAAAGTATCAGGAAAGATAATTATACTGTGCCACAATTCTCACACTGATTTCTGTAATTACAGATTACAACAGTGTTAGCAATTTAAAAAGGTTAGGGAGCAGTAGTAATTTGCTATGTCATCCTCAGCAATATTAATGTCTTCTTCTCTGAGCACCCCAGATAATTGAAAATAGACTAGCGGGCCGCCAGGCTACACGGGCTTGCCTCCTGCCAAAAATACTGTGGGTGCCAAGGCCATTAGCAAGAACGTCTTCAGGAATGAGCTTTTCGCATTGTTCAAGTAACTTCTGCTCTAAAGCAGAAGATACATGGACAAGTGGAAAAGACATTGTAGAGCATTCTTGGCTGGTAGCTGTAGGGAAGTGTTTCTGCTGATAGCAATGGCTGGTGCTTCTGACCCTACTGCCTCAAAGCAAGACCTTTGTTTGACCATGAGTGAGAAGAGGGATAGCTAAGAGAAACCCAAGAGAGGATTTAACCATGGGCCCTCTAGAGAGGCAGGTCTGGTTGGGCATGCAGCAGGGCCCTGCAGACATTTGGTAACATTTCCTAAAGGCAAGAATTCACATTGCTGAGGAGGCTGCATGGCTCCAACACATGAAGCATTCAGAGCGCAGGGAGCACCCTCTGAATTGCTAAACAGCTGCACGCGGTTCAAGGGCCACAAACTGGTCCCCAATGAGCTATACCACGGGCAGTGAGCAGAAGCATCAGTGCTTGGGCTGGCTGCAGAGCTGGGCCATGAGCCCTGTTTCTGTATGGCAAGCTTCACGTGCTTTTGAAGTAGAGATGACGATACTGGAAATTCATTCCTTAGCTTAAACTGACAGGAACAGGGATGTGTCCTCCAGACCGTGGAATGGCTGCTTTTGCACAGCCCATACGTCGTCACAGCACAGAGGCTTTGATGTAGGAAGTAAGTCCCATTGCAAAAGTCACTTACTGGCTTTGTTATACTGGACCTAGACTCTAGAGCACAACTGGATAGAGACTAGGGGAAAAAAAAAGGACTCTGATCCTGCAGACCTTTAAACAGAACTGCTGAATATAACTTTTGATCGTAGCATTTCAGTTACTTACAATGATTTCGCTACTGGCAGATTGCACACACAAACAGAAATGTACCACAGCTTCATTTCTGCAATGGATCTTGGTTTTTGTTTGGTTTTTTTTGTTTGTTTGTTTGTTTTTTTTAAATTAGTGTCAGGATGCCCATAGTCTCCATGATGAAGTTTATTTAAACCCCAGGTGCCTACTTTGAAGAAACTGCGCTTCAGGTTGTTCAGAGATTGGTACCATAAGGAGGCAGCGATTCCCAGTGGAGGTTGCTTTGAAGAGTCCAAATAGATTTATGTTCCACATACAGATAAAACCTATTTCTTGACTTCAGAGGGTTGTGTTATTGTTTTTTGAGAGAGTAGCCCAGCTGAACAAAGTAATGACAGCTCGCAGTCTTTAGGGACTTCAGTTAACATGCAAATAATGTTTACACATGGTACATGCATTGACATATACATTCTATACAGGCCTACGAGGCAAAGTATACACGTACATCTTTTTATGACTCAGGAGAAATTATATAATTATACTACTAATTGTCCTACACTCAGTAAGTCAGGCTTAGTTTAACATGCATTTTCAACGTCCTTTAAATATAAATGATGATGCCTTCAGGAGAGAGCCATAGTAGACGGGGTGGGGGAAGACATAGACCAGGTAGGAAAACAGAAGGAACAACAGAACTGTCCTCTATCCTTATTTCTCAGAAGCCACTCAACTGACATATATGTACATGGAGAGTGAGAAACACAGAACTCCTCTTCCTCGATAAAGTCTCTTCTCATGGCTTTCACATTGCTCTTTACAGTAGCTGGCTATGGTGAAGGGGACCGGAACCAAGTCTGCTACTTAAAATAGCTTATTCAAAGCAGAATGGGGAATGCCCAACACTGAAACAGTACCAGGAAAACACCAAGCAAAACAAACAACTTACTATGTTTTTCTGAAGCGGTCAATGGCTTCAGGACCTTGGGGAAAAGACACAACCTTTTGGGTTATTCTGGGGTAAGCTGGATTGCCAGATGAAAGAATCAGAGGGGGAAAAATGAACTAGTTATTTGTTTTTATCTTGCTCTCCAGCTTGGTGAACTCTCTGAAAAGGTTTAAGGTCTCCACACAAATGGAGGCTGGAAATTCTGGCAAGGGCCCACTAGATTTAGGTCCTGCCTTCCTTGCTTTAAATGAGTATTCTGGGGCTTTGGTTGAGGAGTCATACAGTGATATGGCTTTCCTCCTTTTCCTAAACCTTTAAATAATTTACGTGTACCTCTATGGGCGTATGTGCACGTGTATGTATGTACAATTTGCACTGCGCTGCTGTCTGAAATGATGAAATTGCTGAAGCATGAATAGCTGGCCAAGTATCCAGGCCACTTGCAAGTATGACAATACTTTGGGATAGTAAAGGATGTGTCTCTCTATTTGAAATCTCTTTTGCTAATATGACTATGAGAACAAAGGCCAGGCTGATATTGACCCAATACTACCAGTGTTTGGAAGCTACAAATTACGAACAACAGCACTATTCTGCTCCTTTTAGCAGCCTTTTAATGTGAAAGATTATGTCAACAAGTTATCTGAGTAAAAGCTATTAATTTCCCTTATGTTTTATTCTCAAGGAAGGCCAGCCTTTAAAAACTCCAGTAGAGTTCAGTGTTGAAGCTCTGTACTGGAAATTTTTGGTTGCTATCAAATGAGTATTATTTTTGATTTTTTTCCCCAGAGGAAAACAAAAAAGGTCTCTCTCAAAATTACGACTCCTGGTTCATTTTCTCTTCACTTCTCAAGCTGTACTAACTACTGCTTTTCTAGCCTATCTGCAGAACTGGTGGAAGAAGTTCTGTCTGCATGGAAGGGTATGGCCAAAACCACTACTAACATCTTCGACTACTCAAATTGCACAGGCTGCAAAAACAACAAAAGCCCATTTTCTCCTGTCATACTACATAGTTGTTAAGGGAAAAATCTGCTCTCTTTTTTTTTCTCCGAAAATGCAAGCTCTTCATCTTTGCTTCAAGTTAGCAGGTGTTCAGAATATCCTTCATGTTTCCTTGGGACACAAACTGGCATGTCCTTTGGAACATGTCTGTTGTGATTAATGTGTGAAGAGCAGGAACGCATGCAGTAGGTCACCGGGTTAAACGCGGGACAGAATTTCGTAGGGTATAACTTCGCACCTTCTGCTCTTAGGAAAGAATACAGGTGTTGCCTTCTCCTTGGAGACTGGGCTGCTATCTGCTTCTGCAGTATTTTCCACAACCAAATGGATACCAACAATAATGTTCTCCTTTGACAACATATGTACTGAAGGAAAAATGTTTCCTTACAGTTAAATCATGGATTTTTACTATTCTAAAAATAAATGAATAAATAAATAAATAAATTCTAGCGACTAGTGCATTAGGATGCACGGATTTATAGGTCTGAACCTTGGAAGGTCTATCAACACATGCAAAAAACAATTTTCACATGTTTTTCTAACCATCAAATGATGAGAAGTTCACTGAAATGACTATTTAGAAACTCTCAGAGCAAGTGCCAAGGGGATACCTGGATTACGCCAAGGGATTCTGACAGCGGTTTTGATCCTGCAAGGATCTGAGAATTGCCATTTTGTTATCGGAAGGTTTAAGCAAGAGTTGCAAGCCTTCCCACCATCCTCAGAGTCTGGCACATGCCTAGATTCCTATTTAAATTCCCTTTATCCACGGACTGGCCCTTATTCTGGAACTAAACTGCCTTTCCTGTTGTAGACAATAAATCCTCCCGTTGAGAAAGGCGCATGGAAAGCAATCACTTCTGCTGCCAACACCTACCAGGCTACAGCCGAGGTAAGGAGAGGATGTGAGACAGAAATGGGCATTTTGACTAAGTGCAACTGCAGCCTGAAGAAGCCCAGAGAGAAAGAAAAGATTTGATGCATTTGGGTCCTGCTTCTGAGGGTAAGTACAGCCAGCGTAGCATCTGCACCTACAGTTTCTTAGAGGACTGCAAAGACAGCAGAAGGCAAAGACAAGCTTTCCTTCTCCTGTAAGATCCAGAGGAGCTTAGGAAAGCTTCTTTGCCATGGTAAAGAACGAGGGATTAAAGCTGCAAAGGCTGCTATAAGAAGAACTTGGACTTTATCTTTGTTTGAGGATACTTATATTATTTGTTGAGCTTTTCATGCAGCTTTTTGAAGTTTGTTTGGTTTCTTTGCCCCCACAGAACAACAATGTACTCAACACACTTAAAGCTGCAGAAGCCATCAAATCAAATCAAATAGGAGATTAACATGCAAAACCCAAAACTAAGTCACACTTCATCCCAGGAAAAGAGTGGCTTGATTACTTCTGTTTGAATTAGCGCACTCTGTCATGGGAGTTTTAATCTCAGGGCACTCCTTATACGGTTCACAAAGCTGAAAGGCAGAAAGGACCACCTAATCTGGCCTCCTAAATGCAATATCAACAGTTGCCTTTATCACGCAGACTTGCAATCCTGACAGAGCAAAGAAAACCAGCGGTTTGTTTGACAAGCTCTCTCGTCAACTGTTACTGGAATTATCTATACCTTTAGCCTCCAAGTTCTGTCTTGACAGATCCCGAAATAGCTGTTCCGCTATTTTACCCTGGACTGACGTCAAGCTAAACCAGCCTTCAGTTCCCTGGGACATCTCTTTTATCTTTTTGAAATATCGGAAATACAGTTGGCAGCCCTCCAATTTTCTGGAATTTCCCCTGTTTCCCAAGATTTATTATAAATTAACAGCCATTTAACAGAGCGTTTCAGCTACCTCCTTTAAGACTCCTGGATGTAAAAGTCACTAGGATGTGAAAATGTTTAATTTCAACCACTCCTGCCTGTCTCAGATCCTCCTTTGCTATAAGCAGCAAACTTTCTCTTCTCTCTACATCACCGCAAAGGATGGACACATCCTCTTCCACCATTTCAAACATAAAAACCATCTAGGGAACGTTTCTGCCTTTTCTGTTTTCCCTTTTTTGATATTCAATTAATTAATGTTTTATCATGACATCTATTTCTTCATTTAACCAGAATGGCTTCTCATTAGAGTAACGTTTTTTGTTATTGATGGCAGTGTAAAATTATAATTTTGAGCAGCTGGCAGAATATTCTTCAACAATTCCCAGTGCGTTCAACGCTTTTTACTTTAAATGTAATGTTATGCCAACACAACAGGTTCTAACTTTGGAAAACATCTTTTTCAGTTCTGAGTACAGTGCATGCATAAATTTATAATCTCCTTGTAGATGGTGTACTCTGCTTGCACAAGGTCACCGTACAGGATTTGAGACCCCGTGATTCATATTATTTAAGACTGTCCACAAATAATAGTGTTTGACAAACTACTTCCCTTCTTGCTTCATTTTCTCATGCAACAAGTTGTAAACCTTTATTTTCCAGTCCGTTTTTAAGAGAACCACTCCCATTGAAACTCTTTTGGATTCCTGCTCACATGCCACTCTCTCCAATGCCTCTCTCATAATGCTAAGAACCTGGCTAATAAGAAGTCAAACAATGTGATTCTTGTACAACCCTGATGGTTTAGACTTACATATACCGAAAGCACCATAAGGCTGGTTTATGCGGTTGGGTATTCACTGATGTCACTCTCTCCCTCTATGGTTAGTTTACAGCCCCCATTTGCTCATTTGTCTTCAAGGGGAAGGTACTATTGGTAGAGAAAGAGGCCCCCAAAACCAGACATTCCCCACAGTCCCTGCAGACCATAGCTTGGAGACCCACAAAATCCCAAGCCGTTCTCCACCCTCAGCAGCGTGGTGGGTGCAACCTGCTGCTACCTTCTGCCTTCCCTCTCCTTTCACAAGGGGATGGACAATCCAGGACACCTGACTGTACCATATCTGAGGGCAACACAAAACAAATCAATGAGGACCTTGTCCCCACGGTGGCAATCACCATCGCCACACTACTTTCAGGACCATGGCAGGTTTGCTCAGGGCTGTGTTTCAGGCAGCCGTGACCTATGGAAGCTTTGCCCGGCTGATGAAATGTACCCCATACCTATAGTCTGGACAATCTTTAATAGATAACGACATTTGATGGACAAGAAAATGCTTTTTTTCTGAGAAGAAAAAAGTCTGTGTGCTTTTTCTGATGTGAATTGAGAAGCTATATTATCCATAGATCTTGGAGACATGCAATTAAAGACTGTCAAATTTGCATGCACACAGGATCCAACTGAAGGCTGAGCAGGCGATGTTGTAACATTTCTCGCTTGACTTGACAACCTTATATTCTTTTAACAGCTTCTGTGCATAATTTCCTTACCTTAAACAAACTAAAGGTGC
The DNA here is from genome assembly GCF_018139145.2 of Gymnogyps californianus. Lineage (NCBI taxonomy): Eukaryota > Metazoa > Chordata > Aves > Accipitriformes > Cathartidae > Gymnogyps > Gymnogyps californianus. Next base: position 86,557,974 of record NC_059473.1, on the reverse strand, counting down.
CATTGCGTAACCTGACCCTCGAGCCCACGCGGGTCAGGAGGAGGCGGGAGCCAGGAGATTTCTGCTTCCCAAGCGGCACTGGCTGACCATCACTGGTCTGCAAAATCACAACCACGCAGTCGACAACACCGTACCAAATACGGATGGAGCGAGCAGAGCACAGCTCTGCTGGTCCCCCTGGTTTGTCAGAAACCAGATTTCCGAGGCAGCATTAAGCAGAAGCCATCAGCTGCCCTGGGCTTTCTTTTCCAAAGTTTCTGGCTGGTCAGATGGATTTCCACGGGAATAGCAACAGCAACGGCTGCACCTGTGGCCCCAAACCTGCTCTCCAGCTGAGGTCTCATGTCTTTGCTCCACAGCATGGGGGCACCAGAGCTTTAGAAGAGCTCAAAAAAATGTTCTACATCGGAAAATCAACATATAATTTCAAGCTTTATTTTCCTTTTTACTTCCCCCTCAGCTGAAACACTTTGGTGGTGGTTTTCCAGCTACAGGCTGAGAGAACATCACAGCACGAAAACTGTGACCCTGTACACCTGAAGTCTGGCAAACCTACCAGTGGTTCAAAATAAGGCTTTGTAGGGGGAAATGACAAGATACAAGGCAGGCAGTCCTATTTCTGGTGCACATGTAGAGTGAGAAGCACTGGGAGGTCTTCATGCAACAGGACTTAGCTGGCACCTTCCAGCACTTATTGGCAAGGTGTTGAGTGCCTTTAATCCATGCCCTTTAATGAGATTTGAGATCCCCTGCAACAAGCAGGATCAAGCCATAAAAGCATGAAGACAAGAAGATTAAACTAAAGATTAATAATTACACAGTATAAACAATCTGGGATAAAATAAAACTCTTTTGCTCCATTGGAGACTGACATGTTTATGTATAAAGCGGGGAATCTATAAAGCTCATTGATTAGTATTTCAAACAAAACTAATCTAAAAGCATTACTAATTATTAACTAAAATGTGTAATACAAATAGCATGCTAGGAAACAATCAATACTTCCCAGCGCTTGCAATCCCCTACAGCAATTTTTGTGCTAAAATGGGACCAGCCTAGATGGCAAACTCTAGTGCTTGCCAGGGAGTTTGTCTCTCCATACACATGTAAAAGACAACAGTCCGTAATGTAAAAACAAGCATACTTTTTTCTTACTTCTTCTCCCTCAACTTCTGCCTAGTCTAACTGTACCTAATCTATATTGCAGGTTGCAATAAAAAATAAATAATTAAAAAAAAATCACTCCACAAATCTTCTAACTAAATCAGTGTTCTGTGTTTCTGTCAGAAGAATGCAAATATTGTTATGCAGGACCAAATCCAGTCTTTTGAGACAAACTTGACCAGATAGTGACATAGCTTCATGGAAGGAAGAAACAATTTTCCACTATTAAATTAAACGAAGATTTTGCCATTAGCACAATTCAAGTCTTGTAGAAATAGGCTCAGCTAATTTATATTTATCGGAAGTCAAGATCAGGTAAGTATATCTACAGATTCATGCCATTACTTCAAGCATTTAAGTCCTAGTAAGACACAGTTTGGTTATATGCCCAAAGGAATGTTAAAATGCTTTAAAAAATACTTGTTGCTTGATGAAATACAGGATAGTCACTACTTTGTTATGAATGACACAATGCTTTTCCATCACAGCATACTATGCTCCAATACAGTGTCTTAAAACCAGACATGTATGTGCATGTGCATATAGTTACATACGTGTACACATGTACATGTGTGTGTGTATATATATACGTGCACAATGTTGAATTAATAGCTCTTAGAAAATATGTATTATTGTCATTGCATGTTTCTGGAATAGCCCATGTTGCCTGGCATGAGCTTTCCAAGCATTAAAAAATGACATGATCTCTATTAAAAGAGTCCTTGGGCCAGTCCTATCAATAGAGCTACCCAGACTTACATCAAGGACGAAACGTTCCTCTAACTCTGTACAAATTAGGTGGCTCAGTACTATTTGTAGCCATTACACCATGCATTTCTCACCTGAAGTACATACGCACACATGCATTCTTCTCTGCTGCATGTGGCAAGAATTTTTCGAAAAGGAGCATAAGCAAGAGGAGAAATTAAAATCCTGAAAAGGATGTTTGTGCAAATGCTTTTAGTAATAACAAAGGAGGAGAGAGATGTGTGAAAAAAGCTCTGAAATGGGACTAATCCAGAGGCAATGGTGAAAAGTTGAAGGGATGGGAAAGAGCCAGGAGCAACATCCACAGGGATGCTAAAAATCACGTTATTATGGCTAAGAGGAAGGGTTCAAGATAAAAGAAGGGAAAGGACCAGGCTTACCTAGGAGAGAGAGGAGGCTGAAGAGGCTGGGGGCTTATGGATCAAGAGTTACACAGAAGGAAAGGCGGAAGAGGGATGGCTGGAGAAGTTTCAAGGGAGAAGGGTCTGTAGTAAGGGGGCAGGAGCCCAGTCCTGGCCCCGCTGCCTCCAGGGGGGCAGAGGGGGAGAGGTGAGAACAGGGGAATGAAGTGTGGGAAAGAGCGGCTATTTTCCAGTGTTTTCAGCGAGCAAAAAGAAACTGAAGAAGCCGGAGATAAAGCCATTGCACACTACAGCAAGTATGTAAGGATGCTGGGAGGGAGCAGAAAAGAGGGGGCAGGTGGCAGAGAGAGGTTAAAATGCTCAGAACAGAGAGGGGAACGACTGCCAAGGAGCTTGAAAGAGTAGCGGGAATGGAGGCGACACCAAGAAAAAAGGTTCCTGGAAATTGTCCGTTCCCCCACTGGGAGGCTGCATGATGCTTTTGCAACGAGAGGCAAGGGGAGCGAAAATCGCAGGCACTCAGAGAAGCAAACAGGCAGAAGTCTCAGAGCGGAGGAGAGATGAGAGGGGAGAGGTAATCACTGGTGAGAGGCTGGAGAGTGGGTGAGGACACGGTGAAGAGATGATAATCCAGCGGATTAGAGAATTAGGCACAAGAGACGTCAAGCGAAAGGCAGAGAGCAGAAGAGGCTACGGAGGTGGCAAGAAGAGCCTGAGCTTAAAATAAAACTGTCAAGCAGTCCAAATGCACCAGCCGTACACTTCCCCTCTGCCTGTCCCCTCTCTCCATCGCACCGTCAGAGACCGACTACCTTATGGCAGGGAGCAAACAAAAATCCAGCCACCCTCAGGCTGATGCTGGAGAAGCAACAGAATAGGAAAGAGAAGAAATAAAAGCTGGCGGACAATAGCTGCCCGTGGATAAAAAGGAGGCTTTTAGCACAGCTGTGTGGCTATATTTGATTTACGTGGGCTTCTTCATGCAAAACAGAGGCACAGCAGTGCAAATGGCTTTCTAAAGAAAGCATCGTGGACAGAAACTCCTGCACATTAGAAAGAGAGAAAGGAAATGCTGATGTCCTGGGTTATGCCAGGATGCATACAGAGCTGGGGATCCTGGCTCAGGCAGCCAGCACAAAGGCGCTTGCATCACACCATCCACATGGAAGGCAGTGCTACGCCCAGCAGTGTGAGGACTGATGTACACAAAGCCCTAAGCGCTTTCTTAGGCGGCTTACTATTTTGAGTCGGAGCTTGACATCCCCCTGTAACAAAAAGGCTTGCCTCCTCAGGAAAATGACTAAATACTGTAAAAATCCTGTTCTTTGTAACAAAGAAGTCCACTTCCAAATTAAGGAACAAACCACAGTAGCCCTGATTGCACACTACACATTTTTGTAAATGTTCTTTTCTAGTAGCAAGTAATTAATCTTGTGTTAGAGCCAGAAAAGTCCCTACTAGTTTTTGAACTTGCAGACAGCTGGAAAATGCCTACTTAGGCTAGTGTGCACATCTCTGAGTAATTCCTACTTGCTAATTACTCTTCCAGAAGCTGCCAACAGCTATTCTAACATTTTGCTAACTAGGGAGGGATATCACATTGCATTATCATGTATCGTGCGAATTAACAACAGGATGCTGGTGAAGCAATGGGATAAAAATCAGGTAGTTGAGAAAGAAATTAAAGCTAATCGATTTGCACAAAAAAAAAAATCCGCGGTATGTAAACAGCATTTCAGAAACAAAGGACATGGCTGGGGAACAAAAAACAAAAGTGAAACCAGCATTTGCAGAAGTTGTCAGAGTAGATTCCTTCTGTTTGTGACAGATGAGATGAGACTGAAGCCCGGGACCCCTTGCAAATGAGACTTGCTAGTACTCCACTAACCCACTGCAACCGGAGCAATATTCCCCTCCGCAACACAACAGACGCGATTCAAACTGTCAAGCCCTTGCACGTAAAAGCACGACGCTTTCCCCTGCTCGGCGAGGTTTCTGCAATATTCATCACAGCGGCCCAGAGGGAATTCCAGCTTGCGGTGTGCAGAAAGCTCGCTGGTGCTCCTGCACAGCAGAGCAGCCCCCCCATGGCTGAAGGGGCACCGAAGGGCACCAAGTGGGTGCTGTTGGAGGAACCCCCTCGAGATGGAGCTGCTGGCGGCAGGGGCATCCCGTGCAGCCCTTGGGCCTGTGTGGGAGGTGGGGGAGGCAGCTTGGAGGGAAATCAAAGAGGTATCTTTATATATGTGCGTGCACATTAATTGCAGCGAGCTAACACAGGATTTGCAATAGGAACGTCTGCTCTGAAAATGGCAAGGGCAAGTTATTATCAGGACGAACGTCCTTATGCAGCATCTCCGGGGAGGCTCTGGCCACCTTTGATCAAATGTCTTTTTCTTGGAATGCTGTTAAGCTGTGGTCATCAATCCTATTTAAGGGAAGGGAAAAAAGGCTTCGTATCACCACTTTCTCTCCTCACTCGATGCGACACAAAATACCAGCACATTAGCACAGGCGAAAGAAACGGAGCCTGGCTGATAATGGCCATGCTCACATATTTATTAAGCAGCCCAGGGAAGGAGGCACCAGGCACAGAAGACATAGCTCGTTCATCGAATGCCTGCAGCTGCAGCTTCCTGCTACCTTGAGATCCCTCCACAAATGCTCTGCAACCAAAGTGTAAAAGCAACCACTTGCCTTGCTCTGATTGCCCACTTGAACTTTTCTAGAAGGTTGCGTGTATTTACCATCGATCTACAGTACTGTGTTGCCAAGTGACTTGTGGCGGAAAGACTGCAAAACCTGACTGTGGTACTTATGCGATCCACATGCTGCTTTGCCTCTACGCCTCAAAATGGCATGTAGGGAGATATGGCAGTATTGCCATTTACCGGCAGGCCATGGGGGTACAGGCAAACCACCTGATTTAGGAGCTTGTGCTGCTACTGCCAGGGCTGTAGGTAAGGGAGAGATGACCACTTTGACTTCCTGGCTACTCGTCCAGATTGGTAAAATCAGTTGAAGGACAAGGCAATTTTCCTGATCATTACGGCCTAGACAAGAGCTGGAATTTGGCCCACATTGGTTATTCAAATGCTTCGCTACTGGGCACTGCTACAGGGTTTTAGCATTGCTGCCTTCATTATCTCTCCGTGGCTTCGTCTTGTCTGTGCTGTGTATATGTAAGCACACACGGACCATGAGACTCACAATGAACTCTTGTAATACCGGCTGTCAGCAGCTGACTCGGAATCAGGAAAAACATGCTTCAGCAAGAGGTCATGTCTATAAATATGGCAAAACTAATTATCCCAAGAAGGGTTCCTCTTCCTCTTAAAATTAGCAGTGTATACAGTCGGATATCTCAATGTAAACACATCGCTCTGAAGTTCACCAGCTTCACTATCAAACACTGCTGCACTGCTATGGAAGGAAAAGTATGAATCCTATATGAAGTCTCTACTATAACACATACTAAATCTGACATGTGAAAAGTTTTATTGTAGTGTTTTTAAAAGAGTGAAATGAGAGAGGAAAAGCATGAAGCCTAAAACCAGCAACACACCAAAGGTTACAGGAGAAATGTTAAACAAGTGTCCCTGCGAGAAATGGAGAAGATAGCTGAAGCCCCTCCTGTGACCAAGGCAGGGGGCAAGCTCCAATGAAGAGTCCAGGAGAGAAAAGGGGCAGGTAGTCGTAAGAGAAGACAAGGGAGCCGATGCCATCCTGGGTTTGAGAACAGGAAAGCTTTCCAGAAAAACTGCTCTGGGTAGTTAAGTAATCATCCGTAAATATAGGGCAAGAAAGAGCCCTCAGGACCGGCCAGACCTGGGGACTATGTAAGCCACATCTCGCAAGCCAGAAGAGCTCAGAAAAATCCTTGCTAGGGCATGCCGTTGTTTTCTCTCTTTTTTTTTTTTTTTTTGGCAATTTTGCTTCGTTATTTCAAGTCTGGTTTTAATTAAGTATTTCTTTAATCCTTAAAGGTATCCTTAAATCTCATCTAGTTGCCCAGTTTTTCAGAGACAGAAGCAGAGTACTGCATTCACTCAAGTATGGTTGTCCCTCAAACTGGTAAACGGGACATCTCCTGCAGTGCCCAGTAGTGCTGCACAACTCAGCAGTAGCACAAGGATAATGAGATGCATACACCCTTGTATTTAATGAAGGAGCCTGTATGAAAGAGGTGTCTTCCAGTGACCACTGCTAGACTGGAGAGCGCTTTATCATGCCACAGGAGGGTGGAAAGAAAGGCTGAATGAATCATGAGCGAGCAAAAAAGGTTGTGGCACACCCCCGCACTTTTCCATTTCAGCTCTGTAAAGTTCAGCTACATCCAGGTGATGCTACTGGAACCACTATCCAGAGAGAGAGATAAGCGAGCAAGTCTGAATCAATCAGATTCTGTCTAAGAACTGAGCAAAATCCCACAGCACAACAGAGGACAGAGGAGTTGCCATCATTTACACAGGAATAACAAAGAAAGGTGAGTCTGGCAACCTTGTCCCGAGCAAAGGAATAATCAGGCAAGCTTCATCCAGTGCAGTCGCTGGGAGAAAAGGTTAGGAAAAACACAGCCGGATTTCTGAGCAGAAAATCCACTTGTCTCCCAAACCCTTTCCATGTCCTCAGGTGCAAACGCACTGCCAGCTTCTGCAGAGGGAGCCTGCCCTGGAGCCCCACGGGAGCGGAGGGGAGGACACGACAAGTGCCATAGGCCAATCTTCGCAGCGAAGGAGCAACTACCGCTTAACCAATGCAATACAACAGCCTCAAATGCTTGCGCAACGACGAAGCATCAGCAAAAGCCAAATGGGAGATGAACAGAAACATGCTCTTGCATCCAGAGCCATCTGTCCCTCTTCGCTCGTTCTTGTTGTTTTACAACTTGACCTACTGTTCCAAATCCCAGATTTTCAGAAATAGCACTGGCTGAAGGTATTACCAGGAAAAACAATCAGTGTCAGCTAACCAGTGGAACTGAGGAATTCTTTCCAGGAGGCTGAGGCAGTGATGACAGAAGCTGGAAAACCAAAATCCTAGAGAGGGGGAAGCACGGGCCACTCGGATATATAGGCAAGAAGCAGCAGGACCAACATTTGACAGCACAAGTGATGTTCTCTTCTGCTGAAAGCAGGTGAGAAGTTTAACAAAGACCATTCCTGTTTTCCGGTACAAACGGTGCATTTCAGAGGACAACGAACCATCCTTTCCCTGCTCTCCAGGCTGGCCTCAGAGTAAAGGAGACTGGAAAACCCAGGAGATTCCTAAAATCTATTACTATACCAAATAAACAGCTAGTATTCTCCGTGAACTGAGAATCCCTTCAACTATTCCCAAACAATTATTGCCTCCCCACTCTGTACAAAGATAAATTTCCTCTCCAAGGTAATTTTTAATATCAGAAGTAGGCCTAGTAATGGCAACCCTGTTAATTTAATATCCTCAGAGACCTTTACCATCTCTCCCTGTTGAGGTTTTCCACAAAGCACCCGTCCTCATCATTTTTCAGTCTTTTGAGCCCTTAATTTCCTATTAGATTGGCATGTCTTCATTGGCCTGACTAGTTTTATTGTGTGCTTTAATCGGTGGTAAGTGAATAACCCCCTCACAAGGCTTTCGGGGGGATTTCCTCCCAGCACTGCCGAAGGAGCCACGACTTGCCACGTGTCCTCCCCCACCTCGGCGCTCCCTCTCCCTCTGAAATGGGGAAAAAGGAAAACTAGGAAATGCAACAGATGGTCTGAAATCCTCTTCCTGCGAAAACCATCACTACGGCAGCTAGCTTAGGCAATATTTCAAATATTTCAGCATGTGCCAACAGCAGTATCCATGACTAGGGAAGATGAGGAGACTGCTTGTGAAACTCCCCCATAGGCACACTGTTTGCAACAGCCTCGTCCTCTTGTTGAAGGCTCTCTTCTTTTCCCTACTGTAAATCCAATGAGAAAACTAATCTTCTCCAGATTTAAAGCTGACAGGTGGTACATGCATAATTAAAGATGACCTAACAGAGAATGCTCTCATTTCTGGCATATTATCAGACACTTAAGCAAAGCAATTATCAGTAGGCAATCTTTTCTGTCAACAGAGATTGGATGAAACATTTTGCCAGTCAGGAATATACTGTAATGATGATACATATGTATTTGCAAATACTCCAGCAATATAACATAGACTTAAATCTCTCTTATCTCAGAGAAATGTCTTCCTCACGTATGGAGGACTACAGTAACCTCTTCTCACATTTCCATGTTCCCCTGTGCTATTTCCACGGACTCGCAGTACATACTACATAGACTCCACCCTGCTCCTACTCATGTCGACCTCTTCCTTCAACCCATCTGCACTCCTTACAAGTCCTGCCGTTCCTCCCCACCTAGTCTCACTGTCCTCTCCAGCTGCCGCACCCCATACACCTGCACTAGCTGGTAAATGGTTAATCTATGCTCCAGGAAACCTTGTCCTCCTGTTTTTTTTTCCCCCCAAAGCAAGCAAAACCCCAGAAAACTTGTCCTCTCTCTTTCTTACTCAATAGCAAACAAAAACCCAACTCCTCCAACAAAACCCAACCAAGCCTCCCCAAACACCCTCATCTGCAGGTAGCAGCCACCTGCGGCATGTCAGGTGTTGGGCGCTACGTTGCTCTCTTTTTCTCCTCATTCTAGCTCTTGCAACATGAACATCCGCGGGGAGGAATTATGGTCCTCATACGTCATGACGGACTGTGCCTGTTGTGAACAACCATGTCCTACTCACTCATCGTGGACCATGAGCTGAACTCCTTTCCCCTGGGAGCTGTGAAGGTTGAGGAGATGAGTGGCCTTGCTCTCCCCAGCTTATAGAGGGGGCAAGCGCAAGCAAAGATCAATCGGGAATTTTATGTGGAATCAACCCAAAAGTCTATGCTAGAACTAGGAACATCTTCCCTGCTTTTTGGTTGAACAAGCAGATGGCACTGCCTCCCGAAATAGCAGTGTCACCCATGCAGTTTGAAAGAGGCAGAAACTTTTTAACCTAAACTCTTAAAGTGCTCCCTTCAAGCAGTGTTTTGCAATGAATCCAGAAAGCACTCTATGCCTTTTTTTTTTCCTCGTAAGAAGGGATTTTTAAAAAATGATCTTTTGGGGAAGAAAAACAGGGAGGAAAAAAACATAATTAGGAAAAGGAAAGCCTAAAAAGGTGAGTGGTTTTCTTAATTTTGGGGAAATTAGGATTGTGAGAAGTATTATAAACCGCAATTACATACACACACGGGACTGCACTTTACCTTACGAAAGAGCTGCTCTTAGGTATAAAATTGCTTTAATATTGCACTAAGACAAGTGTTTAAAAAAAAAAAAGGCTTATGATAATGGATTTTCAAAGCAAAAGTAAAGCTGCTTTTCCCTGAGAATAGGGCTTTAGAGAAGGGAAACTTCACAATGCCAGTGGTGTGCGTTTTGCTGCATTTCACAAGATCTCTCATTATTTAAATTCCGATGTATTTATGTCATACATGGATAAACGATCTTATTGTTCAGAACATGTCTTTATATGAACATCTCTGCTGTTAGAACTGGCGTTATTTTGCTTTTTTTTCCCTCTCCTTACCAAGTCAGAACAAAAGTCTCTTTTACTGCGGTTTTGGGAACTTCACGCAAATGGCAGTTTTTACACATCAATCGTCAGTTTAATAACACTAATGATAAGAGGGGGATTAACGGTAATGGGCTGACTTTTTGGCAAGCAAATCAGAGTTTATAGAGATGTTCCTGCTATGTCAAACTTTATAGCCCTGTGTTATCAAAAGCACTAGCAGTGAGAATTAAGATTAAACCATTGACTCGTTAGCAAGCTGGGCTTACTGAACCACAACTTTCCTGCACAAAGATTGATTATTTAGAAATCCATTGTACAAGATAGGAAGAGATACCGATAGTCTTCTGGGACAGCAGGGAGCCATTTACACAACAAAATACATTTTCCAGGGGATACAGATCTGACTGAGCAGGCTCAATATCTCTCTCAGTTAAAGCAATACTGGTTAGTCTCTCAGTCTTCCCTAAGGCATAGAGTTTGGTCATTCCTTCTCCTGCTCTACCCCACTCTTACAATCATGGTACTTTGCAGCATTTGAAGTCCAGTCTTGCATCCATTGCTCCCATGAGTGACACCGGTGACTTCACAGGTGCTGGTTATAGGCGTTCATGCCACAGAACCCGCGTGGGAAGAAGAAAACAGCATCGTATGGATAGCTAGGGCAGTGAGAACAAATGGGTCTTCTGTGGATTGATGGATGACTACAAAGAGCCACATTTTGAATACGTGGCTCGATCATGACCACAGGAATGACACTGAATATAAGAAAAGCATTTGCTTTCCCAACATGCAAAAAAAAAAAAAAAAAAAAAGATGGGTCAAAATGCCAGCTTTTGACACAAAATACCACAGGAGAAGTGAGCAACAGCAGATTTTTAATGATACTACAAATGGGTGCTTAAGCAGGCATAGTGGTTTCCCATGGCAATGATGGTCTACGGACAAACTTTACATCTCTTACACCTTAACTCCCCTTTTTATCCAGACAGACAGACACAGTCCTACACCCTGGGCCACTCCAGCCCAGTTCTAATGCGGGAAGTATAGATACAAATTACACTTTGCTTCCTCCCACTCACCTTTGGCTATGATCAGGACCCGCTAATAAATTGCTCTACTATTGAATCCCATCCTACGCAGGGCATCTTCTTTTCCACAGATGCCTCGCTGCTTTTTCACACTGCCTGTAGGTTTGATGCTCTGGTTTCCAGCTATGGGCTCTAAGGACTGAATCCTGCATCCTGTGGAGGACGGGCCATTTCCATGAAAGCATTTGAACCGCAGCCTTCCCAGAGTCAGTACCCTTCAGTTTGGCCATATTTCCTGGTTAATGCCTCCACAACTTGAAATGTTATTTTCAGGTAAAGAAGCCTATGCTAAGGACTGCTAATTTAACTGTGCTGCACGTCCATCCTCCTGCCATGCGTGGGCTTTGCCGAGAATCAAGTTTTGGAGAGGAGAAATGAAGCCCGCTCCCTTATCATTATTTACAGCATGTGCTTTCACTGATGCTTTTCATGAATAGGCAAGTGGAAAAATATGTTTTTAAGCAGTACAAAGTCTGCTGAAGTTTTACAAGAAGCCCAAAGCAGGCAGGGCTTATTATGCGCCGCAGGAATAAAACGTAGCATCTTTGGGGAGAAGCTGTTTTATTGTCGAGCGGCAGTTTGGGAGAACTGTGGGAGCTGGGCTGTCTCACCCACGAACAAACTAGGAAATGACAGGAGCTTGTAGGTGTTGTCTGCATGTAAGGTCAGAGACAGAGAAGCAGTTAAGCCTCGTCTCTGAGGTACTGCCCCTGTGAGGGTGGATGTAATAGGTCATTACAGAGGAAAAAAAAGGCGAGAAATAACTATTCCACTCTACACCATCACTGTGCCTGGGGAAGCAAGGTGGCATTAGCAGTGGGTTTGGGTGGGCAACGAGCAAAACAATGTGAGGAACACATATATATGATGCGCCAGCGCATGCATGCTGAAAGGGATGAAGTCTCTGGATTTTTGCTGCACTGTCACGACGACATCATGCTCCTAGTGGCCCGCATCACGGACCTCGCCACGCTATCTGAGTGCCTCTAAATGAGACCATAAAGGTTGTGTCCCATGATCTGCTGCTGCTCACCACAATCCAGCCCCAGACACTGCTAGTGAGAACGGTAACAACCTTCCTCTCCCCACACACCTATGTTAGAATTACCCCATAACCAAAATCCAGCCCAAAAAGCAAGTCCTCAGCCAAATGAAGCAATGCATAAAGATCACTGCTTGAGCTGGAAACACGCTAGATTCTTCCCAAGTCTGAAGGAGTCCCAATTCCTACTGAAAAAATGGGAGCTGTGCATGCTCAACCTTTTGCTGCAGGCTGGTACCCACTCCGAACACCATCTCAAAAAATACTGTTGCTTCATCAATAGATTTGTAATTCAACCAAAAAAATTTAAAAAAGCATCTGAAGAGCTTTGCACGGTAAACATCAGAAAAACACCGCTTCCCAACCCTGCAGCCAGTTGTTCTATAATATCTTCTGCTTTGTGCTGACAACCTTTTTTCCCTCCAATCATTCAGACACAATGCCTTCAGGTCTGTCTAAGTAATGTAATTTACTGGAGTGGAATTCCCTTGATACCTTCTGCAGCACTCAGTGACAGTATCATTTATACTCTACACTGTCATGCCATGACACTGATACATTGGCTTTCATCCCTCATTCAGCGCAGAGGGTGCAATTTCACCTTCCATTGTGCCCTTTTGCAGACTGCGCGTATAAATTCCCTCCATTCATTCCTAATTACAAACCTCTGCTGAAATACTCTCATTAGATTTATATTTCTCACTCCAAAGTGTCAATCTTATTTGAAAATTCCAATTTTCCGGAAGATTCATCCATTAGCAGCAACCTCCAAAGCATTCCTTAACCGAGTGCATTAAAAGCGAAGCTGGCAGAGCAGAGAGGCACTTAAAATACACCATTACAGAAAATCTCCATTGCTAATGTTTTTGCATTATTCGAGCAACGCAATAAGGAGCCTGCGACCGACCAGCTCTGTTCGTCCAGCAAGGGACAGGCGTAAGCCAGCCGTCAACTGCTATGTCCGGCTCTGCTCCCATCCTGAGGCTGCACCCCATCCCTAGGCATCCGCCGTTCCCCCCGGCTGCATGCAAGGGGATCGCCGGCTGACCGGGATCTGCTGCCGCCGACTCACAGGACCTCCTGTACATCACGGGGAGCAGCGGCAGCCGAGGTGGCTGTTTAAAGGACTCCAGAAACTGAGAGCCATAGAAAGAGTTTATGACAACTGTAAAAATGCCCGAGTGCAGCTTGTTTGCTGTGGGAAGGTTAAAAAAAACCAAGCTGGGGGTTTCCCGAGGTAGCAGATCTTCTGCTATGCAACCCAACAGGTTGTTAGAGCTCTTCAGATGAAAATCTCAACCGCATTGCTTCGGTCACTTACACTAATCCTAACTTAGTGGCCACATGCAGGACTGTTCCCTTTGGACTGTGTACAGAAAACACAACTCCACAGACTCCACGGAGCAGCTCTGCAAGTGGTTAAAAGAATCAAAAAGAGATACATCTACCTCTTCAAGAGAAAGGTAAACACCTTAAAAACCTCATCACCATACAAGGGAAAAAATGAAGAGCCCGGCAGCGGGTACTGATGGTTGCACAACACGTCCTATGTGCCATCTCTAAAAATAGCCGGTGCGGCGATACCCCTGGAAAAGACCAGCGTGTCTCATCCAGCTGGAAAGCGCGGCAGCGGTGAGCGGCGCGTGAGTGCCATCGCCGCATGACGCACTCTCTCCTGCCGTTATCTTCAAAGCCATCAGGTTTGAACAGATCTGCATCGGGTGCAGCAGTAGAAAGAAGGGGGGGGAGAGAAAAAACTTACCTCTACATCTGTACTGAAAAGGCAAAATTCCACAGAAAAAAATGACAACAAACGTTTATGCTGCTTGTCAGCATCTGGTCACCTACAGGACCGAGACATGCAGGTGATTATAACAGATGTAATGTAATTCCCTGCAGCAACCACCGGCATGGAAACTAATTATTGCTGAAGTTTTGCCCATTCCCACCTGAAATACTTAAAACCTTGATTACTGCATTAGCTCTCTTGCCTTTGGTACTTCGTATCAAGGCAAGGAGTCAGTCCAACGGGTGTGCACAGATGTAAAAGCAGAAACGCGCATTTCAGCAAAAAAGCAAAAGTAAGGCAGCAACGACAGGCACCGACCTCTCCTAAGAAGAGGGGGAGGGTTACACCAAGCTAATTTAGAGGGATTTCATATTGCATAAGAAAAGACTCACCACCGACAGCATGGCTATTCCATGGAACAAGTGCGTATGCCTCTAAGTGCCCTGGCACCCCACATCCTCCACGCCACGCAGCGTTACTCAGAGCGAAAACCTATTGTCTTACGCAGCCCGATTCTCAAGACCAACACCTCTGCTACCCTGCCAAGCGTGGAAAACCTGGAAAGGTCACAAAGTGACAAGAAAGCGGTGAAGCTCAAGCTGCCACACAGCAGAAAGCAAGTTTTCAGCCCCTACCTTTGGTTCTGTAGCTCTTGGGCAGATGCTCTCTCTACTCATCCATTGCAAGAATGACATCAAACCGAGAAGCCTGACATGCACAGGCACACTCATTCTCTGGAAATGCCACGGCTACTTAATGAGTGAAGCTGGGACAGCACCAAACCTGACACCATGAAGTTACAAATTTCCCTGCATACGCTGACAACATCTCTCTAATGTTTCTCTTGTCCACGAGCTGACATATCAATGAATGTGGTCAGAACAGATTTAGTAGCTCAAGATATTACAACTAATTTAGCGGATTCCTAACCGGTGCAACTACCTGGAAAAGCTACCGAGACAGCATATTTCAATACCATCACCCTAAAAACCAAACCAAAAGGATTTACATGCCAAAAGTTAACCCTGAGAATTTGTTTCTTGATGCTCAGCAGATTTGTATGTATTTCCTTTTTTTTTTTCCTTTCTTTTTCTTTGCCAGAATACGAAATTCTGGATCAACAGTTCAAGTTACACCAGTGAAGTTTTGGAGGGCTGATTTTAAAGATCTTTCAGTCCTCTCCAAAGCTGTTTTTTCCAGAGAGCAGAACAATTCTGCTTCCAAAATTCTTTCATCACCACCTCTTACTTATGCACTAAGCCTAACTCCTTTTTTTTTTTTAAATAAGAAGTTGATGAATTAACATAGCTAGACCACACCGCAAGTAAACTCTGCCTCTCCTTCCAACACAGACCCATTTACAAGCATTTAAGCCTAGGACTCACCAGACAGAGCCGAAGCTGCAGGCGAGCCAGTCATCAGAGCTAAGAGAAGGATTATGCTTGCTCTACATATTCTGAAGCATTTGACTCTTATTTTTAGTTGTACACAAAGGGCAATAAATGGAAAATCTTATTGTAACCACCGCTTTTTCATGGCCACCCACACTTCCAACACCTACAGCAAAAGTATATAAATGCAAAAACCCCAGAACTCATGGCTCATCTGAACAAGGGATGCAAACTAGCTAATTGCTGTTACTTTTTTTCCAGTTTGTATTTAGAGTGCCATTATATTCTGTTTAACATCAAGGACAGCTATTTGCATGCAGTGTGTATCTACTGTCCGTGATCCTGCTGGATTTTCATACATTTAATTAATTGTTTTCTCTCAGTTACCTGGTAGAGTCCTTCTCTAAGTTAGCTGACCACTGACTGATTTTCAAATGATGAAATGGAGGAGGTGCCTCTCCCTAACTCTCAGTTTCTCCCCCCACTGCCCAAACTACTGAGGTACAAGGAGTTAATGCTTCACTTACCTGTGAGAAATTATGCTGAATACTCTACCCAGAAACTGGCAATTAAAAAAAAATCCCTTTACACTCATAATAGTAGAAGAACTTCAAACAAATTGCTGTCAAGGATGATTTCATTGTGTTTAAATCCACTTTACTTCAAGTCACTTTGCAAATTACTCTTTAATTTTATACCTAAAACTCCCAGGTCTACTATGACACCAGTTTACTCTCCTGTCTGTCCTATGCCTGATTCTTTCCATTTACCGAAAGCAACACAAGCATGAACCTAATTATCATCTGAAAACCTGCAGAAAGCTAACTCAATTAGCTGAGTAAAAAAGAAATAAAGAAAAAAGGTCCGTCTTAAGACCAGACTCAACAAGAGTATACGTGATGCCACACCTGGGGATGGGGAAAGGAGAGTGAACAATCTCATGTCATTAATTACCTTGCTGTGTTTGAAAATGCAAGTTATTATAGCCAGAAAAGCATCTACTACAACACTTCGACTTCTCAACTCTTTGCAAATTGTAACAGGAAACACGTCCCGTAAGCTAGCAATCAGTATTTAACAAAATAATCTAAGACAAAGTGCCAGCTCCGGAACAACGTACCTTTACCTGCACTTGCCCATTAATTGCCTGCTAGACCCAACGGCCCATTGCCTTCCCGCAGCCCCTGGCAAGCTGAGTGCGGAGCCGGCCGCTCTCTACGCACGCCGCTGAAATCAGATGCGTGCTTTTCTGGCAAGGATTTAGGTCGTAGGACCCGTGTGCTGAATGTTGCAGAAGCGCGGGTATCTAAGTATTATGAAAATAAATGGGTCATACACCACTGAGCTAACAACCACACCACCCCCAAGCCGGGCACTGAATGACTGTGCAGGGCTCTGCCAGAGGGAGAGGACAGGTTGAACCAGCAGTGAAAACAAAACTGATGCGGTGAGATGGATTTTACTTTTCACTGGTTTGGGTTACAGAGAAAGTTGATCTCGCCGTCACCATCTCTCAGTCTTTTCTGTTAAAAAAAAAAAAAAATAATAAAGCAACGCGTGGGCAGGTAAGCTGTCCTGTGGAGACGGGCCGGCATCTCCCCCCCCCAGTAAGGGGAAGTGTCGCCAGCCCCGGGCGGACGGAGGGCTGTGACTCAGTCCCTCGGGCTGACACACGCACGCACCCGGGCTGTCACCTGCCGCAGTGAAAAATAAAAGTCCTCGCCACAACACGGCGGCCACGTGGGAAACGCCGAGTAAACAGATCAATGACACCGCGCACCCACGCGGCCTGTCACACCGCTGGGGTGATGAACAAACAAACCTGTGGTCAATGGCAGCAAAGGGGAGAGGTGTCAGAGTAACTCGGTTTCATACGGCGCGCTATACTGCAACAAACACCACCGTCCTCCTCCATCGTACCAGCTAAACACAGCTAAAGGCAAGCAGGATGCTCCTCCCGGCTGTACGGCCCGCGGTCGCTGCGTGTACCCGGATGGGGATGCCGCTGGCACGGGGCTCTTGGTCAGAAACATCCAGAGAGGGACGTCGGATCACTGCCCACACACGTGTGCACGCGCAGCCGCTGTCCGTGAAGCTACACCAGCGCTTTTCAGACCATAGTGAATATATTTGTCCAGATAGATGTTTTAATTTTTTTAAAAATTATATACTTATATATATAACTATTTTATCTATAAATACTTACATTATTTTTATATATACACACATATATGTACATATAAATAAAAAATACATTTAATCAACAGATATATTTGCAGCAAACACTTATCAACAGCCGTCCCCAGCCACCCAGGCTGGGGGTGCAGCCGGCCTCGGGTACAGAGGCACTGGTGGTGCCGAGGAGCACCTGATCACGCCGAGGGACCGACGCAGTGCTGGCAGCGGTCAATGGCTTTATGTATTCTCAACAGGGGGACAGCAGGAGTAACCAGATTAATTAGTGGCAAAGAAGATTTCCCCTAGATCACAGGAAAATGCTTTTTGGTGGTTGCGAGCACAACGCCCAGGAGAGGATGCCACGGGAGGTCATGAAGCTCCCCGGGGCAGGAGATGCTCCATGCAATGGTGCACGAGGTGCAGAGCCCTGATATGGCAGTACCATAAAATGGGTAAGAAAATGCATTCGCCACTGTAAAAACAGCACTCCAACAGGAAAACGTACCAGAAAAATCATGAAATCCAGACAGGGCCACATCTTGCATCAAAATCCAGTAGGATAAAACCACCCATGTCCTAAGGTATGGCCATGGCGCTTGGGAAGTGGGTTTGGTACCGAGAGTTAGGAGTGCTTGGTAAGTCAATGTTCAAAGGGATGCGACTTCACCTTCAGAAATCTGATTTCCTTCTTAATTCAGTCAAGTTACCTGACCTTTTGGTGCAGATTTTAAAAAAGATACATTTTTCCCAGGCTGTGGTGGTAGGCGGGTGACAGACATTTAATCACCAAAATCTGCATCTTAAAATTATACATTATTTACATCTGCCTACAGATGGTTGTAGGACAGATTTCAAGAAATCATTTTAAAAAAATTTTGAAATATTCTAAAGAACTCATACCTAGCAAATATTAAATTTGTGTGCAGAGATTTCTGAGTTTTGGGTTGCCTTTTTTTTTCTCTCCCTGAACAAAGCACTTAAAGGCCCTTGCTGAATTCTCAACACTGCATAAGCAGTACAAATTAGGACAATTTATTAGACGCAGAATGCCATTGATGGGGATGTTATTTTTGCCGCTTTTAAAGGAAAACACACAGGGGTAAAACAAAGCGAGAAACGTGAGCAGAGTGTGAAAACTGCTAGGAATCACCGCCTGCCTCTGCTGGGATGCCAGCAGCCCTGCCCTAGCATCTGCTCCAAGGCACGGCCATGTCCCCAGCGCCCAAGCAAAGCTCTATCCGTACTCCGCCATTAGCGACCGTTCGGGATAACAAACTGAGCTGCTCAGCGAAGGGCACAGCTTCTCCCTAATTCCTATACTCCCTCATTACAATACACACAGTCTAACCTGCCCAGGATTAATTCCCAGGAGACCCGGAGAAATGTTTTTTTTTATCTCGGCACACGCACCGTAACAGGGTTTTGCAATCTGCTCCGTCAGAACAAGGAAGATACCTTCTGCTTTGAATTCAAACATCAATACTTATTATTTTTATGGAGAGCACATCAATCAGCATCCTAGTAGTATTATAAAACTAAATAATAAATGGAAGGGGGGGAAGGTATACTTGTTTACGAAATACACTGCACCCTGGGAAAAGCAAGAAGAATACGGTTGTTACAGCTGGGTCAACCTTGCGCGACTGCTCTTTCCAACAGGGCTAATTAACAAGGGAAAGTTCGCTTCTTTCTATGGGAATTGCTATAACAAGGTAATTGTTACGAGCAGAGTTTGTTATCAAAAAAAGCCAGACAGCGGGAAACACTGAGAAATTAAGTAAGCAACCAGCAGCTTGCCCTCGCATCTACCTCTGCCGGCACGTATCTGCATGCACAACGGGTGCAACCCCGGCCAACAACCTGCGAGGCGATACACGTGTTTTCTAGGAGTTAGAGCACACATCATGTTTGAAAAGTCTGGCATATCTCGAGCACATGACCATAGTAAAAAAAAAAAAAAGAAAAAACAAGAAAAAACCAGAAAAAGTAAAGAAAGCATATATTTGATGATGGCTCCTATATCATTACACTGGTTTTCAAGTGTATTTGGCCCTCAGACCTGATTTTACTGTTGGAAATGGAGACTTCTGATTATTTGCAGCACAAGAAGCAGCAAGACAAAATTTCCTATGCACTTCTTGGAATGAGAGAGGTTTTTTCCCATTTATGTCCATTCAGTTTCTGGATGCTTTTTCAAGTCCCCTAAGAAGGATGCCATTTTTAAAGTTAGTTCCTCTAAAAGGGTTTTTAATAGAGAATTTGCAAGATGCCTAATGATAAGCTTTTCAAACATCATGAGAAAAGCCTGCAAAAAATGGTGAATAAGGCTTCCAAACCTCATGGGAATGGTGCTAAGTGGGACTAATGAACAACGAGTTGTTTCTGCCTGCCTAGCTGTTACAACTCATATTTTCAAGTTTTCTTCCCTTAAGACAAGCACGAGAAACAAGTTTCAAGCCAGATCCAAAATTCTCCTGTAGTCAGATGATTCCTGCTATTGGGGGTTTGATTAATAACTGCACCATATATTGCCAAGCCCACAATGAAATGGCAATGCTCTCCCTTTTTCGGAATACAAAATCAAACCAACACCCTGTAAGGCCTCTTTGATAGTGAATTCAGTTATTACCCAGCCTTTCTCCATTGCCTACTACTTCACTATTATTTTTGCTGATATTCATCACACCAGAAAAAAATTTATCCTCTCTTTAAAAACTGAATTTCCATATGCATTTAAAAACTCTGTCCTCCTTTTGCAATAGACTTTTCTTATTTTAAATAATACTTTTAGTGTCACACAAGCAAATAAAGTACCTCAAATGAAGGTATATTTCTGATATAAACTCTTCAGTTCCAAGACGCTCCTGTTTTTTTAGAAATTTAGGATTACAAATCAGTTCCTAAGATTAAAAATGGTGTTAGTAAGCATTCAAGAAAAACTGACCAGCAATGAGTGCTCTGGTCAGCTTCACTGCCCTGTCCTCATTAATCATTAAACTGTGTTGTATGAATTTGTTACTGCAGTGAACGAACAAGGGCAGGAACACACACAGTGCCACACTGTGAACCACAATTTTGTGTTATCTCTGGCTCAGGCGGCCTTTTGCCAAGCTGCTCTATACAACCATCCGAAAGATAAAAACCTCCTAACCACAACGAGATTTGGTTTTATTTAAAAAATCAATGCAAAAAAGTTGTGCTCAAGCCTTTCTCCAAACTTGGCAGCTCTGGGGTGTCCCACCCTCTGGACAGCACAGACCACCACATCCATGCCATCCTCATAATGGTCCAGAGGCTTCTTCCACCTGGAGATCCATCCCAGAATTAGGGTTAGAACTACTGACAAGTTAAAAAGGGTCAAACCAATTTCTCCCCTCTAGAATAGGCTACCGATTCCATGCCAGGCTGATGCTATGTGAGATTTCAGAGGAGAATTTAGCCATGATGGGGGAGGAAATGTGTGCACAGCACCACAGGCGCTCCCTGTCTTGAGAGGAAAAATCAAAGCACGTAACATGCACCAGGAGCTACTACCCAGACTGAGGAGACAGGAAGGGGTCTGCAGGCCCGTCAATCCCCTTTGTCCCTAGTAGGTCTGTGCATGGCTTTCTCCACCCTCCTATAGCCCGGTGGAGCAGCTAACTCCACCTGGAAGGAGCTGGAGGTGGCAATGAAGAGACTACTGATGCCTAAAGAGCCTTTCGGGGCAGCAGGCTGAAAGGAGAAGCAGCACCAGGACTCCTCCGAGGGAAGTATTCTGGAAACCCCAAAGGAGGAGGATATGGGTTTTATGATGGGAAAAACACAGGCATGCCTGCAGTCCTGCTGAGCAAAGGATGGCCTCCAAACTCACACGGAGCACGTGCGGCTTCAGCACAGCACACGAAGGTAAGTGTATGCACGCTTACCCAGTCGTGGAGAAAAACGAAGTGTAATTAGGGGGATGGGGTGAAGAGAAGCTATTTTAAGTACTTCTCGCTATGGTTTACTACAGTAGCAGAACACTTAGAAAAGCCTTCAAAATGACAATCACTATTTAGGTTAAAAAAGCAAGTAACTACTTCAATAACCATTTATTCACCACCTAATGTTTGCTGTTGAATTACAGCTTTTACAGTATTTTTCTAAAGTATGATGTTTACTGCTTCCACCTTGCCTCCCCAAGACCTTTTTTTTTCTTTTTTTTCTTTAAATAGAAAGGCATTTGAATCATGACTTACATGTAACTTTTCTAGGTTCTGTGCTGGCTAAAATGTTCTCACGATGCAGGGAACAGGATCAATGGAGAAATTAAGAGGCTGCAGCAATCCATTAAGAAGTGGCCCTCCAAAGCTTTGTAGGGCAATGTTCTGGCAACTCAGTTGATAGCAACCTAAAATAAAATAAAGGCAGGCATTAAAAAATTCAAGCACTGAATCTTCACAAAACCCTTCTTTTCTTTCTCCCCCTTCTAATTCTAAAAACAGTTTGGGGGCCTTTTTTTTTGAAACACAAAAGGTCTTTATGTCAAACATGACAATTACATTATGCCCATTACATACCTCCTCTTACCTTTAAGCTGTAGACACCTTACAACAAAGCCTCTGTTTTTCTTGCATTTGTATAGCACCTAGACATACGAGGCCCCTGAGAAGAATTACAGAACAGATAAACTAACGCTTCTGTGATTATTCTACCAGATCATACTGCAGGTATGTGCATACTTATGCACACATACTAAGAAATTCTTTACAATGAGGGTAGTGAGACACTAGAACAGGTTGCTCAGAGAAGCTGTGGATGCCCCATTCCTGGAAGTGTTCAAGGCCAGATTGGACGGGGCTTTGAGCAACCTGGTCTAGCGAAAGATGTCCCTGCCCATGGCAGGCAGGTTGGACTAGATGAGCTTTAAAGGTCCCTCCCAACCCAAACCATTCTGTGGTTCTATGAAACTGCGCATCATACCAGAAAAGTGTTCCAACAAAACTAGCAAAATGATCTAACAGACTTTAAATAACAAGTAATACTGGCTTTTGTCAAGCTTCACTTTGATTTTATCAAGGAATTTAAGTTAGGAACATCAAATTTGTTCCTTTGTTTCCGCTTTATTCTGGGAAGCTTCAGAGAAGAAACACCGTCTGTGTAGTTCGGTATCCCCGGGTTAATGCAATGTGTGTCATGCTCCTCCATCCACCCTAAAGCAAAGCTACCTGTCACGCCAGTCTGTGTCAGAAGAAAATCAGAGGGAGTAAAAGGTTCATGTGCCGACAGCGAATTCATCGTGCTGCCACCACCGTGCAAGGGGCTCGGGGCTCACTCCCTGGAGGGGAGGCACTCTGGGATGGGGAGGGCTGCTGAGAGCAGAGCTGGGGCCGGGGGGCTGGAAGAGAGGGTGAACCCCCCAGCACCTGAGTCCCGGCATCCACACACAGCCCAGATCCCACCCAACGCCCAGTCCCAGCTGACGCCGAAAAGGCTTCCCCCATCTATCAAGGAAGCGGTCACACTCTGAAGTGGTTGGGGAGGAGGGCGGGAAGGAAATACTTGTGGAAGGAGAAGTAATTAGTTTTAAGTTACAGGGATTTTCAAGTTGAAGTTTTCAAGCTGCCAGTGCCCAACACTTTACTGTTTTCCTGGAAAAAACATTCGAATGCTTAACTACTATTTACTTGAATAAAGTTGGCGATTGGGAGTGGAAAGGAAGATTTTCTTTTGAACAGAAGGAGACAGGAGCAGTACAAGCAGTGGCATGTATCTGTCTTCCCAGGGTCACTGCAAGGGCTGTGTCTGCAGAATTACCACAAACTAAAGCTAGATAAAGGGGGAGGTGAGGGGAAGGAAAATAAAACCCCCCAAAGTTTAGATTTTTTTAAAAACTACTATTATTTTTCTGAAACCTGCGAAATGAACTCTTCAGTAAAAACTTCTGGTTTCTCAAGAAATGTCTACTGACTCCATAAAAAAGTCAAAAAATAACACAAATCAGTGCAAATGAAAGAGGTTTGGTTGTTGTTTTTTATAAGTATGCAGTTCCTGGTAAAAAAAGTTCAATACTTTCTGAGCATTGATGCTACAGCATTTTATTCCAAGCTTTGTAGAGAACTGGATCACTTATGAAAAATAGGTTATTTCTTCTGGATAGCACCCTCCTAGATGATTTACCAACAGATGCTCAAAATACTGCTACCTTTAAGGATTACCTATATGGGTACTTGAAAAGAATCATGAGGCTACGCTAGGAACACAATGCTTGTGTCTCTTCAGTTTATATAATTTTCTCCAACTGGTCATAACATTCATTGACAGACTGTAAGAGGACCAAATATTTATGGTCAGAAATATACATTATCTAAATTGCCTATAAAACTAAAAATATAAACTCCAAATCTGTTCAGTCATAAATCACTGGTAGAACAAAAATAACTGTTGCTTACTCAATGGCCAACGGAATAAAACCAGGGAAGGCGCTGTGTTTTCAAGGACAAGTTAGTTTTCTGAGCTAAAATTGCACTTGCCACAGCATGTCAGAAGGAAAGGAGAATAAACAGAAGTGGGGAACAGAGAAACAAGAAAAAAAGGGGGGAGGCGAAGACTTTCAGTGCCACGCTTTTCTGAGAAGGTGTGATTGATGGTCACTGCTGTAGAAAGCATGAGGCTGCATCCCAAACATTTCATTCCCTTCTGCAAATGTCTCACTCCGTATCTCGCCCCATGTTCCCTAGATATTCTTGCCCTATGCGGGACGATCCAGCCAGCATCAGGTTTTACACATGATCTAAAACATGAAAGCAGGAATCTCTCTGCCCAGGGGTCAGCTTAGGGTAGAATGAAACCTAACTCCCCGCCTACGCTCAACACAAGGGCTTCTTCATGCTTTCCATTCGATAAAAGAATTTTCCTTCTGAAACAGGCAAATTATTAGCAGCAAAACTGTTGCTACAGCTGTAAACTTACAAAGAATACATGAAAACTGAGCTTATACGAAATGAAGAGCCAATGGTGCATCTACTGAAGAGGAGTTTCAGCATTTTAACATGCTAATCGGCCAGGTTTACAGCATGGGAAGAGCTGGACCCTAGGCAGGAGAAGATTCACTCTCTGCTCCAAGGCTTGCTCACATCAAGGTCTCAGCTCTCAGTGCAGACCTGCGTAAGTGGGCACTCAGCTACAGGATCATGAGAGGCCACAAAATCATTGTTCCACGTCAACTTGAAGACCCAGCTCCTGGACTCATGGGGGGTGCAAGGAAACCTTATCTTTATTTTAAAAAGAAGCATCTGCCTTCATAGCTGCAGAGAAAGCTAGAAAAATAACAATACTTCAAATCGGACATTGTAAGGTTTTTTTTTTAAACTTACACTGTTTAACAACCTCGTGTACATTTTTGAGCCAGGTTACCCTTTTTCCCCCTTTCTGAGGGCTACCAGTACTGCTTGGCGGCTCAAGTTAGCACTGAAGAATGCAAATGTAAAGGAAGACGCGCCAGACACCACAACTGGCAGAAGGGAGCATGAAGCTAAAAAAGTATTTACTTCAAGAAAACACCTTCCAGCTTGGATTTCTGTTATACAGAGGGTGCGTTTCAAAGAGAGGTTTTGTTGTTAATGTAAAATAACAAGAGCTTTGATGCTTAATAGGAGGAGAACTGGTAAGTTCTTCAGTTTGCAATGAACAAACCAAGAAAGATTATTTGAGAAGAGCACGATGAATGTACCTGGGTGTTACTGTGGTTAGCATGAAAGATGTTTCAGCACAGAAAATCATGTAATCATGCTCAAGAAAACCAGAGAAGCTGGGCGGGCAATGAGGGAGGCGAGCAACAAATACACAGTGGGGTTAGCAAACACACCAATGTTCGCAACGGGCGTGTAAAATTAGGGCTAAGTAAAATGAACCCACACGACAAGATGAGTTGGTGAACTTCTCACAGATGCAGACAGGAGAAAAAAAAAATATTTAAGGAAGGCTGCACACCAGCTAGCAGAGAGAAGTGAGCACAGATGTGCAAACAGAGCTGTTGTTTTCTGAAGCAATGCCTCACTTGGTGGAGTGCAATGCTTCTTACACAAACGTGTGCAGAAATTAGTCCCAGTGACGTCAAGGATCCCAGTCTGTTACATGCAATACCATCACAGATTAGCAAATATCTTTTCTTTACATTTTGTGCGTTTTTGAGTGAAGCTGAAGAATATTTCTTTCTGGTTGAAACAGCTTCATTGGAACATTTGTAGTTTGCAACTGCCTGAGGCTGAGAAGGCATTTGCAGTGCTCCTGAGATCTAGTGCAGGATCTCTCCCTGAAATCTGTAAATTAAACTCAGGATGATATCGATACCTATGTCAGAGAAGACGCACGGCCTGCTTCACTATCAGTGCATTTAATTTCCTCCTAACAACCTGCTCGGTTCTTCCAAAGAGAAGGAACATGCTCATCCATCACTCCTCCTTGTGCTCATGCGCACTGTTTGGCCAGGGGCAGCCAAAAGCAGGAGTCTGAAGGGCACAGCAGCTTCTTCCCCAGTGCCCAGAGGTGGGATGCAGAAGATCACCACAACCGAGGAGGTGTGGACCAGAAGCAGGGAAGCACCCACCCAGGACCGCAAGGACCGGCTTTGCGGTGCGTCCCTATCTGGGCGAGCTGTGTCAACAGTCAGCAGAGATGAGATTGAGCTGTTTGTTCAGATAATGGCAAAACCACGTGAGGAATCAGTCTGGCTAGAAACCACGACTGAAGTCATCAGGAGAAGCAGCAAGATAACCGCTGCCGACTGACTGAAGGGGAAGGCAGCTGCTGCTGCCCTGCGCTGGCCAGGGAAGCGCTCCCAGGTCTGCAAACTGGATTTTCCCCAGCTACGCTTAACAGCACCAACTGAGCTCAAACGGAAAACCCTCAGAGGAGCTGGGGGATGTGCATGGGGGGAATTTTCCACCCCCTCTTGTCCTCTGGTTGCAGTTAACTCTGTGACACATCAACCAGGCTGGGCTAGGAGAGGTGGGAGACTGTAGTTCAAGAGCATCATCACAGGAACTTGTAAATCTTTTTATGTAAAATCTGAATGACTTTATCATTGGAATATATTTGACTTAAAATAAAGCCACTGTTGAAAATATTTTATCTTGGTGGTATGACTCATGAAAGAATGGCTAGGTGTAAAAGGAAAGTTAATATATGCTGTGAGAAAGACCCCCACACAACAACATTATCAAATGAGACAAGATGAATATTTATGCCCCACGCAGTAAAACCGATACACAGCAAAAGTTATAGACTAATACTTTGTGTCAGATGTGATAAAAATGCAGATATCTGGCTTATTTCTCCTTAAGGACTGGAGATTTTGGTTAATATACATGCAAACAGGACAAAATAAGATGGTTCAGTGAGGACAATGAAATTGCTGTCTGGCATCTCAGAAGACGATACTGGACTAGCCAGTGCTGGGTCTCTCGGTTAAGGATGCTTCCCAGGGCGGCACAAAATGATGCAGCTCACTGGGTTTATGCTCCAGGACGCCTGCCCCAACACATGTGAACCACGAGAATGCACCCCTGCCCTGCCAAAAGGATGTTCCCACGTTGAACGATTATCACAGCCAGAGTTTTACTGCCGATTTCTTTTAAAAAATGCAAATCGAGAAAACAGTTAACATACAGAACGAAAGAACGGGCCACAGTCAACCACAAAAACTCCCCATAAGGTTCAGCATGTGGGAAACAGATAAGTAAATGCTGCAAAAGATGAACAATATTTAAGTATTAACACAAATGTTTTTTTTGGGAAGGTTTATCTGGCATCTCCACCGGTTTTCCTCCAAGCTCTAATACAAAAATAACTACGTCTAACTGCGACTGGGAGAGATGGCAGCAGCTCAACATTGCTCCCTTTTTTTTCCTCTGTACTCAGAAAAAACCCCTATTGTCTTACAACGTCAGACAAACTCATTTTCAGGTGATTTCAGATCAGGGTGAAGTCAGCGATGCATTTGCCAGTTCAGAAAGTTCAGTCAGTGGTCTCATTTTCATCAGCCTGTGAAATGAGGACATACGTGCGCAACACGAGGGCGGGAGAAATACAGCCTTTCTCTGAGCTGTACAGCTGGTCCCCCATGCTCTAGCATGAAGTGAAGGAATTATCCTTTAGTTCATATAAATGCTGAATGCAACAGTTGCGCATCAAACTATGAAGAGGGAGCCCATGCGGATGGAGGTAAGAGTCTACCGCAAGCCTGCGCAAGCTGTGGTGGGGCTGAGAGTGGGCCAGCGCTGCATCTCACGTGAAGCAGCTGCCTCTGAGCTTCTCCTTCTTTGCCCTAACGCCAAGCAGGGGAAAGTTGAAAGACCTGAAAATGTTTCGTGGGTTGTCTTCACTGGTTGTAACAAACAGAAAAAGAGAAAGGCAGAATTGTGATGGGAAAGAGCTTCAAAAATACATTCCCTGTTGGGTGAACCCAAGTCTGTTTAACAAGAAAAGCCAGAGAGGCCACACACAGTAATGCTGAGAAAAAGGAAATGGTATTTCATTTTAGCCAGTCTCATAAATCTTACCAGCGAGCCTCTAACGGCAAAACGGCGAGCAGGGGAATTTCTATACACAGATAATTAGTTGCGAGCTGATATCGGGTTTACTGTGCTGTGCACTCCGCATGTGCAGTGCCTTCTCAACCTGCAAAACACCGCGTGAGGCTCTGGCTGCCTCGATGCTGCTGGCTTCACCAGGAGGTGTGTGGCTGAAACTCCCAGAAACCCTTATAAAAAAAAAGCTGGAGATGGATATTTCTGCTCCACAGAAATCTTTCTTAGGCGAACCCAGAAAGATTTTTTCAATGGGGAAAATGCACCTTGTCTCACCATTAGCACCCTTGTCTTCTAGGGTACAGATGCCACTCACAGATCCTGCAGAGCAGGCAGCTTGGTCAGGGAAAAGGCTGACCCACCGAAGCAGAGAAAGAAGATGTGGTTGAGGAAATTCATCAGCCAGAAGCAGCTGCAGAGGTGCCTCACAAGGACTAAAGTCAACTGGGTGTTCCCACCACCTGTGCTGGGAACAAGGCAGCCCATCCGCCAGTGCTCGTTCCTCGACATCTTGCTCTGTTTCAGAGCATAGCCAGGGACTTCCACTAGCGACAGACGTGAGCAAAGACTCCACTGCATCTAATAGTCAGACCGCACTTCCAGTCCAAGAAAAGCCGCTTTTCGGTTTCTAGATGAGAGGGTATCCAGGGGACGCGTGCCAGCAGCACGCCAGGCGCGCGAGGTGCCGGCGAGCGCCCCCAGCACTTCTGATGCTACCTTAGAAGGGACCAATTTGGTCTAGAGGAGGAGGTCTGGAAGCCTTCATCCCCAAAAGATACCCGAGTTAGAGAATGGCCCGGAGAGGACAGCAGTTTGCTGCTCTAAGACTGGCCGAGAGACACCTCAGTGAGCAAGAAGAGCCCACCCCGTTTGCACTAGGAGCTCCGAGGCTACAGCCCCTGCAGGCTGCTAACTACTTTCTGCCCATCTTCTACTCTCTTTTTCATCCCCAACTCGGTACAAAAGGGCAGATACACTGCATTGCTCGATCGCGCTCCTCTGCTGGTCCGAAAGAGCTGGGGGCAGGTTAAAGCTATGGGGCAGACCAGCTCCAACAACGCCAGCAAGCTTCGTCTGCACGGGGTTAAGCAGCAGCTCTCTTGTCCAAGGCTTAGTTCTCTTGCTACTGTATGTTAAACTGAAAGACCAATCTGTATTTACGGCACTGAACTACAATTACCGGGGCTTTTTAATCATTCAGCCTAATGGTATGCAGCTGTCACAGAAATCTTTGAACACATCACTGGCTCTCTTTGAGCTGATTAACCAGATAAGGAACCGTAGCCAAAAGACATGAAAGGATGGGTCTAAATTTCAAACTCTCAGTTGAGCAAAGAATTTCATTCAATGGACTGTACGAAATGGAGGGGGGGCGGGGAGAAGGTTCACAACACAAACGAAGGTTTTGTTTACTACCGATATAAACAGGTGAACACTCTCCGTCGCTCGGTTTAAGAATCAACGCAAACCAGCCTCAAAGCGGTGCCGACGGGTATTAGAGCTGCCGTGGATGCCAATATTCGTGTTGTTTTTTTCTGGACTGGAATTGAGGGAGAACCTACCAACAAATCTAACTTTACTCTGAAGAAACCTCCTTGTGATACTGAAGAGCTCCAAGACCACAGCCCCTTCACCAAACTGCTTCTGTTCAGTGCGTTTCTTTGGATAGCATAGTATTTTTTTTTTAAATTCAAGACAGCTCCATGTATTTGCTTT
The DNA here is from genome assembly GCF_018139145.2 of Gymnogyps californianus. Classification (NCBI taxonomy): domain Eukaryota; kingdom Metazoa; phylum Chordata; class Aves; order Accipitriformes; family Cathartidae; genus Gymnogyps; species Gymnogyps californianus. The sequence continues at coordinate 86,528,345 of NC_059473.1, read as the reverse complement.
TATTTCTAGCATAATATTTGCTATTCCAGTTAGAACGTTCCGTAATCTCGTCTAAATGTTTTATTATTAATTGCTGCACCCCGCACCCCACCCTTAATAATTATCCTCAGAAGTAAATGTTTCAACACGAGTTACTTTAGTTAAAGCCATGAATATGCATTATTTATTTATTTAGGTAAACAGTAATTAAGAAAAATCACCCAGACCATCCTCTCCTTGAAACGAGCACTACTTCACCAGCCTTGCCATGAGAATTGCAAGTTCCTTAAACACATATATTACTTCGTCCTCCTTCACCGTGATTTACATTTGTGGGCCTCCAACCACACAAGAGCTGCCAGGAAAGCAGTCCCTACGTTGTCCAAGGCCGTGTAACAAGTCCAAAGCATCCAGACTCACTCTCAAGGATGAGCAGCAGGTACCCAGATGCCAGTAGAGAAGACAGTAGCAACATCTTGGGTGCAGGATGAGGACCAGAATGCTGCTATCTATCACCCAATATGCTGATTTTAAAGTTTTTTGCAGCAAGACCACCTCTACTAACATCAAAACACTCATGACCCCCCTCTGCTCTCTCTCCATGGACAGAGGGCTATGTCCTTACAAACCGAGGGGCTGTCACCACCGCGGCCTCTCCATGCTAAGCTGGGGAGCAGCCAGCCCCAAACCAATGAGTGTTTGGTGCCGGAGCAGTCAGATAGCCCCATGTGCCGTATATATAACCTATGCATTGAGTAATAAGCAGCTGAATGACTCCATTCAATTCCCCTGGATTTCTTTCTCAGTATTACACGACCTCAAATATTGCAACATTCCATCCTGCCCAATACTTCCACCAACTTCTACCACACGCCGTGACAGAATCAGGCAGCCCCACAGGCAATGAAGCCACTTACGGGGAAATCATCTTTTTTAAACCAAAAAATTAAGACACGTCAGGCAGTCCTGACATGGCTGCTCATCCAGCCTAAGGATCGCACCGGCGCTACAAGAGAGGAATCAACATGTCTCCCAAAGACAAAGGGATTTTCGCAGATCTAAAATTGTTAAGTAAATAGATAAAACTGCGGTCTGGGCTTTGTTTCAGTTTTCAGAGCTAATTTCCGGCCACCGTTCACAGAACTGCTTTGCATTTCCATTTCTGACTCACCCGTTTTAACAAGTGCGCTCGCTGGAATTACTAAGCACGGGATCTGATCAAAACATTTTGCTTTCTGAATCAAAGTGCTTTTCAATTTTACTGATGCGAACTTACTTATAAATTTAACGTGGTGACTGACAACACTGGTGGTGTGCGAGTACGGTCTGGGCGTGCGATGCGATGGGTCAGAGGACCCCTCTCCCACCGGGCGTCCCACCGAGGTACGGGGATGCCTCCCAAACTCTGCACAACTGCTCAGAGCACGCTGATGCCGGTCTCTCGCATCCCGATCACAAAACGATACACACTCCCAGAGACGCGTTTAAACGTCGGGTATGAATGAAAAGCATTCCTGAAAAGAATCTGTTACGAAACCGAAAATCGGAGACCGCCGCAGCGCTGTGCCTAAGTTGAGTCATCAGTTCCCTTTACAGCCTAATAATTGACACTGCCTTGATCAGAATGACTGATCCGAATGTTGCTTTGTGTTTGCATGGTTTTTGTTGGTTTTTTTTAATTAAAAAAAGAAATAGATTTCTTATGTAAACAAGCCACATTGTCATCTCACAGGAGTGTTTGTGTTCACCAGATCATGGGAAACATCTGTCAAAAAGATTTCGCTCTCCTCAGTCAACTTGGTACAGTCTGAATCAGGCTGTACTACAAAGAAACCAAAAACAGGTCTTGTTACGGAAAAAATACGCTGCCAACTCTCAGTGGAAGCACTGATTTTATTGCATTTTCTTGGAATTAAATGCTGCAAAGATTATTAGAAGTGTTCCCTCCTTCCCCTGTGGGCTCTCTCCCCCAAAGGAAATCCTGGGAATCTAAAAGCTGCTTTTCTCCCCTCTTCCTGCGCTTCTCCAAAATGAAGTACCTTCTAGGAAGAGACAGACAGGAGAAGAATCAAGGTTCAATGAAACTTCAGAGCACGCTGATTTCCCGCCTTTTGACACCGGTACTCGGATAACAGAGCGATTCCCCTCCTGATGCTTTCAACAAACAAACACTCCCACGCGTCTGCATCCCTCAGGTCACACCTCCCCAAAATGATTCACTAATTATTTTCACATCTTCTAAACAGGGAAAGATCAAGTAAGGCTGCAACTGCCTCTAGTGGCGTTTTCTGAAGAAAAGGTGACACAAAACAGGGTGATTGCTACTACCAGGGTAGGGGTGATGCTAGACAGCCATACTGTGGGTCTTCTGCCAGGGAATCTGCCCTGGAATAGCAAAATCATTAGAACAAAACAAAAAAAAGAAACCAAAGGGAGGAACAGGTGTGAGACTTTAACAGAAAGAGGATTAGGCTACCCCATTAGCATGAAAATGGAGAGGAGATGGCTGAGGCAGGAGCACCAGGCTCAATGGGTACCATCCAGGTGTCAGGGCTGGGACTGAACACAGAGCCCTGTTAAATGGACCAATAATTTATAGATTGAGGGTACAGTATTTGAAACATTTAACAGTGGATACATGGTCTTATTAGAAGTATGTCCCTGGATGGGTGAGAAATTAACGGCCATGTCTGTATTAGCCTTTGTCTGTAGACCGAAACCACCAGTACCGCGGAGCTGACATAATGCCTGATTTTTGTGTTTTGCCTGGCAAGTAACTCCAGCCTGGTGCTGCAGACTGAGCACCCACCAGCAGTTGGAGCACACCAGCAGCGCTGCTGGAGGCACAACTCTCAGCTTATATCAGTAACTTAGGGATTACACAGCATGCTACTAATTCTTAGAAACAAGGCATGGAGATAGGAGGAGAACCTCGATATACTTTGGAGAAGATGGAGGAGGACCCATCTAAACACTGAGTACTGAGAGTAATACAATGGCAGATTTTAAAACAAGAAGACAGACAAAATCCAAAGCTATGGAGAAGAAATGGTGAAACAAATGGCATAAAAAGGGAAAAGAAAATTATTTACTAGCTGAAGATTACATTAGATTTTATTTCCCTAACTAGGGTAGATAGTTGGACATGAAACTAATACTTAGAAGTATCTGCAAAATATTGTACTCTGTCTCCTTCGAATGGGGCAGAAGTGGATTTAAATGAAAGTCTTGCTTTTCAATGACAAAAAAATCTTCATGCAAGCAATTTACACAGCTCTTCTGAAAGAAGAAATGACTGCAGAGCTACACTTAGGAAACAAACCTACGACAATACTAAACAAGATGTAATCTCAACTGTGATTTAGAAATAATGTCCAGAAGCATACAGCTTTAGCTCTGTTCAGCACAGAATCCAATGAGTATCATCAACCTTGCAACAGTTTTGGGGAAAACTCTCATATTTTTCTGAACAACACTTTTACCTACTTCAGCTATTTCAGAGAGAAATGGACAGCCACACTCCCAAAATGTGAGGAGACACACTATTTTGGCCAGATTTGAGATGAGACTGTACTTAGCACTAGTTTTATCTGCCTGACCTAGGATAACACATGCTTTTGACCGCGACTTTTATAAACTCTTTCAAGTTTTATTATTCCAAGGTACAAGGGCGGCTATACGAAGACAGAGGAAACAGAGGAAAATTGAATGGGAATTAAAAGCACTTTGCACTCTCAAGCCAGCAAGTGAAAGAATTATATTTGGCTTCATGAGAGCATTGCCAACACTAACAAACCATTTGCCGTCTGGCACTGCGTACCAGCAGGTCATGTACAAACGTACATCAGTGTTTTGATGCAAGCTAAGTGGGCAAAATTTGAAGTGCCACTTGTATTTGCTTTTTAGTTAATTTTGCACCAACTCTTGAATGTCACGATGAAAAAAATAAAGGCATGGGAAACAAAGCAAAACAGGGTTCATCACCTCATAAAGAAAGTTAACTAAACCAGCAAAGATTGTATTTTAAATGTCTATCTAGTTCTCCCTAACAGCTCAACTCAAACAGAAAACTTAGGCACTACATGAATTTCTTCTTCAGTTTCATGCCACCTGAAAACAGAAGTTTAATATCAGTATTGTCACCATCCCAGTTAACTATCCCCCAAAACAGTAGTAAGAACGAGCATGCATTAGGCCAGAATCAAAGCCAACTCCATAACCAGAAAAAAGAATGATTTCCTTAGCAAGCTCCCTTCTCTGCTCTTAAACTGTGGCTATGCCAGCTTCAGGGACGTCCGGCACGATCCACACTCACTGCTTATTCCTCTAAGAAAAATGTTATCTGCACCCAGTAATTAGAGCTTAACTTTGCCACGTGAAAGAGCATCTCTTTTCAATTCTCATGGCTTTTGGAGGGTTTTTTTGTTTTGTTTTTAACTCATATCACAAAACCTGCCTGTTCTGCCTTGATTATCTTGTTTTATTATTCTCTGTAGTCTTGGCATTTGTTTAAAATGATGTACAAAATAGGCAGTTGCACAGAGAATTATTAGTACAGCACGTGCTGTACCAAGCAATGTTATATATTTTACTGCTTATGAAGTCAGTGTACCAGAACCAGCCAAGTCTGTTAGTTTGGTCTGAAAGCATATTGTCCCTTTCCTGCTTGCAACAGAATAATTAATACTCGGAAGAAATAATGGAGAAAATAAGCATGGTGGTAGGTAAGCACTCCTAATGACATAAGCTCATGTTTGGATCAAGGGTTGTGGTTTGGGATGTAACTCTACGAAGAAAGAATAACAAAGTTTGTGCCTCAGCATGTGACAAGGACACTTGCCACACGGTCTGTTCAGCCATCATCCAAATTACTCATTACCTGTGCCAGTGTCCTTGTCCCACTGAAAAAGCCTGTACTTCTCCCTGAAGCTCTGCAAGCAAAAAATTAAATCTAATGCTCTCCCATTTGTTCCGAGTGGCTGATGAAAAACTCATTAGTGAATACTTGGGAAAAAGGCTCTCCGCAATTATAGCACACAGTTATAAAAGCCAATGCACAATGGCCAGCGAGTATTTCTATGTAGAAATTGGCTTAACATAGCTTCCTACTTGGTAAATAGTGAGAGGAAATTCTGAATAAATATTTGTTTTCCCGTATTTATTTCTACACTGGGTGAGGCAAGACAAAAGGATGTTTAGGCACTGAACTGATTTCAGGTTTTGTTCTCTGTGCACGATTTGGCCTGCAATGTTATAGGGCTGTGAATCTCATATACCTTGTGGATCCTATTATCATCACCATCATAATGAAACCAGACACAGCTTACTTCCCGTTCCCCCAGCCTGACACCGGCAGGGCATGCTGAAATGAGAGAGTCACTCATGTAAAACTGACTGAAGAAGACTACCCATCATTTCAGCCGCTTGGCTTCGCCTCCCCGTGCCAAACGGTGCCACCTCAAGCTGCTCCTGCCAACGTGCATGTCAAGCAGCAGTGTAACCCAAACCACAGGGATCAGAAGACATCCAACTCAGCCTGTCCACGGGAAAGGCGGAAAACAGTCCCTGGGTGTTTCTACAATTCCTGTTGCTCTCAGCGCAATTAGATTTTATTGAACCGTAATCCTAGATAAGTACATTGAATCTTACAGCTAAAGTCAATTACACTGCGTTAAATAGCCTTCCTGATTTGCAGGAGGAAAATCACTTCTTCGGTATAAAACTAAATTAGCTCAATAACTCGTTACTTGTAGCTTGGGCACGGGGTTGAAACAGCAATGGAGAACTAAGCAGTTGCCATATTTTCAGGCACCAGTCCTTTAGAGCTGTAAGCAAACTCAATTCCCAGTTTTACTAGTTGGGAAAAGGGATAAGCATTGCAGGCAGAGAGGGGACATCCAGTGTCAGCAGCACCACGTCTCAAACCATCCGTGTTTTCTCATGGCAGGGGACTCTGAGCTAACCAGCCTTGGAAGGGACAAGACATTGCTCTTCCTGTACTTAAAAGTCCTCATACTTAGCGGTTTGGATTAGACGCAGCAGTCAACCTGGAGTTGCACTGCACCTCTCCAAGTGAGAAGCGGGCTCTTTATTCATCTAAAATGGCAGTAACTCAACCAAAATCAATGGGGCTGCTCCCAGGTCCACCAAGGCTTATGGAGGGCTCTAAATCACAGTCCCTCCAGCGCATCCCCTCAGTGCCTGGCACTACCCACACCTACCTTCTGCTTTCTCACGCACTCTCCATGGATGTTCACTCCTTGCCACGGTCAGAGGCAGGGCTGGTGGACCTCTGGTCTGACCCTCATTCAGCACCCAGGCTCAGAATTTAGGCTGCTATGTGCTGCCATCAACCAGGGTCCAAATGAGAAACCAGAACCAGACCAAACCAAACCAAACAGTTTCATGAATGAGGAGAGAGGGAAAACTGGGTGCAGCGAAATGGTGGGGAAAAATAAACAGGAAGTAACTTGATGGAAGAGTTACTGAAGAAAAGCCAACCTGCCCAAGACAAAGGCTGGCTGCCATTCGGGAGTAAGGAACAAGTAGAGGAGGGAGGACCGGGGAGGGAAGAGCACACCTTTTGCCACTTCTGTATCCTACCAGACATGAGTCATGCTGGAGAAGAAAATTCTCATGGAAGGGCTAAGGATAAAGAGTATCAGTGGCAGAAAGAGGTCCAAGTGAGTATGGATCTCAAAGTAAGGCTGGGGAAGTGTTTCTGTGGCCACGGCAGGAGGACTGAAATACGTCAGGGATGGGAGGACCACACAGGTCCCAAAGAGGAGGATCTCTAATTAACCCTGGCAGCTCAGAGAAAGTTGAGGGTCAGCTCAAAGGAAGGTTTGTGAAAGCAAGACCAAAAAAAAGGGAAGGCAGTAAGAAGGTAGGAGGACAGGAAACAGCAAGACCTGTTGTAGCAGAATCAAACAGAAAACAAAATGTGGCTCTGGTCTGAATATGAACCTATCTGTACTTTCAAGATCTCATCAGTGGCTGGAAAAGAGCATTACTAATGTTTGGAGAAGAAAAAGAGTGTATGGGGCTCCACATCCTCTTCCCAGAGAAAAATAATTCCTGTAAGGGGTGAGAAAAGTTTAACTACCAACCCACAGGAGATAAAAGGACACATCAAAAGGCATGTGATTTGTCATTTCTGATTCCTTACTCAGAATTAGCATCGGCACCGGGTGAGATTCATATAAAAATCTCTTAAATGAATATTTGCCTATCAGGGGCTGAGTGGAGGAGCAAAGGGGCTGAAGGCCAACGGTGGTGACGGGCTATCTGGAAATGCTCAGCAGGTGCAGCAACGCTGTGCCAGTGCACACCTTGCCAGGAGGCCGGGAAGGTGATGGCCCATTCCCTTGTACCACCTTTCTCAACTGCTAGGGTCACCTTTGGTAACCCTCTGACCAGGCTCAAGCATTCTTTGGTTTCTTTCTTACACACAACTGTATTTAAATGTCAAGAGATCTCCATGTAACTCGGGAGATGACAGAAGCTGCGCTTCTGATCCCGTCGGGTTTGTGTGGGTCGTGTGTGTCGAGCAGGCAGGAATTACTCAAAGCCATAAGTAGACAGACTGAGAGGAGAAAGGTGAGAGACAGGGAGTACTCCAAATGCCTGCTGCTGCACCAGGGCAGCCAAACTCCACAAGAAATAGGCCGACAGACTCGGAAAGAAAAAACCCAACCCTTTCTAGATCTGGAAATCATTTCCTCTACTCTTGAACACTGAAATGCAAGCAGCACGGGTGATTATCCCCTGCGAGGAAGCGCATCCCTCTTGCTCTAGTCCCTGGGGTGGCTCTCTGCATCACAACATCCACGTCTTTCAGCAGCATCAGTAGGCTTCACCCTCACGATGGACGGGAGGAGCATGATCTCCGCTGCACAAAAGAGGAAGCTGGTCATGGGGCAGGTGAAGAAGGTTGCCCAAGAACGCACAGGAAACCTGTGACCGAGGCGGGGAACTGAACCCAGACCATGAGTTCCAGTCGGGTGCCCAGTCCAAGCAGGGTGGCTGACAGATCACCTCTTCTACTGGGGCTTTGAAATTTAAGTTTGGTGGGTTTTTTAATGAATGTATTTTTTTTTCATTTGTCTAGCCACTACGTTTCATTTCACTCACACTTCTGCTTTGTGGAAGCTTTTTATTCTGCTTCTTTTTTGTTTTGGCTTAAAAAACCAACACAACTGAACATTAAACAAAATTTAACCTTCACTTTTTGGTCTTCTCCCCTACCAACATCAGCCTCTCTCTAGCTCCCAGTGTTAAATGTCCTTTGTTTGTGCACCCTGCGCTCACAACCATGGCTTCATCAAAATACGTCAGTGATATTTAGAAGGAGATGTCTTATTCACAGCTTCAAAGAAGTACAGCAACTGCTTATGCAAACAGCAGCGTTGTGAGGCAGCAGAGCAGATCTGGTGGGAAAACCAGAGAAAGGAGATGCACAAAAAAGGTAAGTTCCCAAGTAGATGCTCTGATGCTGCTATGCATCACATCAAAATGAGCAATCGGCTGAAGAACAGCTACCAGTAAGCCACTGCATCAGACTGCCCAGAATGTTTTACTGGCTTGGCTAATGAATCACTGGGCAAACGTGAGCAATGTGCTCACAGTCAGGGTAGTCTTCATGGTGGGTGAGAACAGTGTCTCTTCCATTATCACCATGATCTGTGGTTTAATTGATATTTGGAAATGTCTTAAGATCTTCCAGTGAAAGGCACATAATATGTATTTCTAAGACAAAATTCTGTGGTATTATACTATTTGCAAGGAGGTGCAACAAGTCAAACCGTTATTTCATGAAATAATTCACATTGGCTGAATCCCTTACAGAAAGTCTCAAGATCTTGAGAGGGAAAAAATACCTAATTTCCAACTGTGTAATTACTAACACAGTGAGAAAGAAAAAGACTTCAGAATTTTGTGAGAAAATGCTGCAAAACCACAAGCTTTCAAAAGTGCCCACTATGCTATTTTCAGCTTATCTGGATGCAGCCCGAACTATCCACAGCTAACCAAGGTGCATCAGAAGATTGTCATCATTCCACTTCCACCACAGGCTTTCAGTAACTTGTGCCCACTGTGCATCCAAGGCTCTCAAGCCTTACAAAATAACATAAGACTTTTATGCTTAAAGCAGCTGAGCAGCTGCAAAAATAACCCTCTAAAAATATGGAATACTTGGTCCCACTCGCTAGCTGGAAAAACAATTACTGATTGAAAAATTCAGTGTTTGATATTACTTAATAGTTGGGGAAAAACTATTTGTGAATCATAATTAACATTTATTTAACTATTTAAAAGCATGCATCTACTGTTTCAGGCTTCACAGAGAGCCAATATGTGGCCTTCTGGCACCATTAAACAGACTAATACAGTTAAATTGGAAGGACATGAGGCAGAAAGCCACGCTGGAATAGTGAATCCTTCAAGGAACTGCTGTAACTGAGATTGTCTCAGTAGTGTGCGCCCCGCGACACGAGGTCCAAACCCGCTCTACCAAATGAGTAGCAACTACCTCAGGGTAAATTAAATAAACGCACAGCTCCAGCTCCTGGTGCCACAGTGATTCAAACACCATGACGGAAACTGGATGAACAACCAGCTCTAACAGCAATAGAGCAAAAAGTTCCCCTTGAAACAGCCGCAAGGCTTACGGGCAACTCTACGGCAGTGCCAGGCTGGGGCTGGGTGGCAGCGGGGCTTCCCGCTGGCAAGTGCTGCAGCACCCTGCGAGAAAGGACCAGAAGCACTCGTCACCCCCGGAGGAGCCAGGCTCCTGCCTCCCGCGCTGAAAGTGTGGCCAGCAGGACTAGGGAAGCCATCGTCCCCCTGTACTCGGCACTGGTGAGGCCGCACCTCAAATGCCGTGTTCAGTTTTGGGCCCCTCACTACAAGAAAGACATGGAGGTGCTGGAGCGTGTCCAAAGAAGAGCAACGAAGCTGGTGAAGGGTCTAGAGCACAAGTCCTGTGAGGAGCGGCTGAGGGAACTGGGGTTGTTTAGCCTGGAGAAAAGGAGGCTGAGGGGAGACCTTATTGCTCCCTACAACTACCTGAAAGGAGGTTGTAGCGAGGTGGGTGTCAGTCTCTTCTCCCAAGTAACAAGTGATAGGACAAAAGGAAATGGCCTCAAGTTGCACCAGGGGAGGTTTAGATTGGCTATTAGGAAAAACGTCTTCACCGAAAGGGTTGTCAAGCATTGGAACAGGCTGCCTAGGGAAGTGGTTGAGTCACCATCCCTGGAGGTATTTAAAAGACGTGTAGATGTGGTGCTTAGGGACTTGGTTTAGTGGTGGACTTGGTGGTGTTCTGTTTATGGTTGGACTTGATGTTCTTAAAGGTTTTTTCCAACCTAAATGATTCTATGATTCTATGACAGCAACAGCAGTTTGGGTCAACACTAAGTTCCAGAAGCAGACAGACCATTTACAGGCAGGATGCTGAAAACAAACATTTTGTCTTGTTCTAAATTTCTAATCAGAAAACTTTCTTAGAACTTAGACTTTTCTACATCCTAATTCCCCCCAAGCAATTCCCTCACTCTTTCTCTGCCCATTTGCCATAGCTGAGGTGTCCCATCACTGACAGCAACCGGGTCCTTTTTTCATCTCATTCACATCCACCCATGCAGAATCGGGCTGAGTGCCCCATGGGTCCGGTAGGCACAGAGCAAGGATGAAACGGCAGTCAGTGCACCTGGCAGATAACTGCTGGCAGAGCTGAGCCAAGGATATTTGTCCAGCACAGCCTCACCTGGAGAGTGATCCAGGTCTGTCAGTTGACCGCACAGAACGAAGATCCACAAACAAGAAACCTATTCCAAAAGACTGACTCAATTGCTTTACCATTGGGTTTGAAGGACTCGGTGATGGGATTAGCATATATATTTTTTAAAATTAGTTTATGTACAGCAAATGTAACCTGTAGGGAATATTTTGCAAGGTGCTGAGGAGTGTGAGCAGCCTGTATAATATGCCTAAGTGATTTAAGCCCTAAGTCACTAACTCTCCCACCCTTGTTCTCTGAAGTGACCGTATTATCAGAGGCCATTTCAAGGGAAATGCACTCAAGTCATAAATACTTCTCATAACCTGCATCATCAGCAGCAGAAAAATGAAGGCAATATAAAAAGAAATAAAAGTTATAAAATTTCAGGTCACAAACATCCCCAAATGGATTATGCTTTCAAAAGGCACCGTATAAATGGCATGATGAGGTTTTCTTGGTGTACTTCTGAAAGTTTTCTAGAATGATGTTATTCATTTTAAGTGCAAACGTTCTCAATGCCATACTCAATGCAACTGGCTTGTAACCTGAAATGCGGTCTTTTTCATCAACACGCACTCATCACGGAGACAGATGCAGCTGACCAAAGTCACTGCCGTTCACAGCCTACTGAAGTTCCCTAGCAATACCCACAGCATGTTCGAAGAGACAAACCAGTGCTCTTTTCGGATCAGTTAGGGCAGCTATTCATGGACTATTTCAAATTGAGTTAGGCAGATCACAGTTTATGAAAATCTCCACAAAGAATTTGCCCTACCAGGGCTATACCAGCATAGCTAAAATGCTGAAGTGCAAAAATGCAGGCAGGGATGAACGCTCAAAAATCACGTATGCCACACAGTGAATGACAAAATAGATCAATATGTATTTTGCCAAATTTCTTTCTAGGCTTATACATAGCTGCCTGTTCTCAGAAGTGTTCAGGTACTGAAGTGCCAGGGAGTTTTATAGCAAGTCAGCAAAGAGCCTTTAAAGGACTTTAGCTCTATGCTTCAGACATGGGAGTGCTTGTGTTCCCACATGCATTGCTACTGTCTACTAGATGTTAAACTATGAATTATAAGGAACAATCAAAACATCTAAAAAATGCCCCAAAACTGAAGAAACCATTTGATGCTGCTTTTGCAAAAATACTTACTTTAAACACAGTCCTGGAAGCGATTTCCAAGCAAGCCAACTGCTGCTCTAGACGGTTTACTGGATGGTGTGGCTCAGCTCTTTCATACAAGCAGCACCTACAGTTATATCTAGAAAAGGAAATAAAACCAAAATTCTTTGTGAGCAAATACGCAAATAAAGTCATCTTTCTTTTTAAAACCATAACCAGGTTAAAACTAGCTTTAGTAGGACTCGATAAAGTTCTCATGCCAAGCTTCACGTGTGCTGCCTGCTTACAGGAATAAGCTCCAAGGTGCAGTCAAAGACTACCTAGGGTGCTGAAGCCGAGAGCGACTGTGTTTGAGAAAAAAGCCCGATGCCGAGCGTATCAAAGTAGCGCACAAACGCGCGCAGCTGTTCTTCTCATCTAGTTCTACTTAAAACATTTGCAGGAAACACAAGATGAAATACTGGCGTTAGTGCCAAAAAATGTAGGTGATTTCAGCAAGGCCAGGAATTCCAGGCATCAACTTCTTTTTTCTCTCTCGAGTGGGTGTTCACTTGTAAGTTGTAGACATGTTAGCAATTCAACGACTGAGTGAATTAATGTTCAACTTAACAGTCATTGTTAGGTTGGGAGGTTATTACTGCTTGTTCTGCTAAAGTGACAGGTTAAAATAGGTTTGTATCTGAAAAGTTGTTTTCTACAATACATATTCCCTGGCTTCTCGTACCAAATAATTTTCTTCCATCACATCAACTCCTATGGTATGAACCATCACTACCAGCTCCACCACAGCAGCTGGGATAGGCAAGGAGAAACAGAAAGGGGACAGGCAAGGAAGAGCGAGCACTCAGCCTCCATCATTTCTCTTTGGGCTGCCATCTTATTTTTTTTTTTCCAGGCATTTTATGTCATTTATGCAAGACTTCTCAACAAAGGAGCATGCTTGCATTTGTGGGACACGCTCTGCTTTTAAAGCAAGCAAACAAAGGCAAAACCCAAGAGTAAAGAGAGAGCTCTACTTCATCTAGCCATGAGCCTGAGAAACCTGTTTGCTATCAGGCACTACTTGGTGCACAGGATGGAGAGTTGTGATTTCCCAGCTTTGCAGGTGATTAATGTTAATGGAAAAAACAAATTTTCAAGGTTGAGCTGACTGGTACGGAGGAGAAAAAAAGTACCACCACATGTCGCGTTTTTGCAGACTCAGTTCCATTTTGTACTAGTATACGAGCTTTTATCCTTCCCTCCTTCGCTTTTTTTTTTCTTTTAGGGTAGTTCACAAGCTGCTGACAACTCACACTGTACTAAGAGCTGTTCACACCGCACAAAGTGTTTACCACTCACAACTGATGCTAAAAATTAATTTACAGCACTGCTACAGCAAGCTTTGACAAATTGTCATGTGTTGACACAGTCATAAGTTGTTGGTTAAAAAAAGTAACACTTCCCTCTTCTGCCGCCTCATGTTTGAGACCAGGGATGGGCACATTATGCAAAGTTTGAGGGTTTGTAAGCTTCACAAATGTTTGGGCTTCACAAAACAAGCTCGGTTGTGAAAGTTTTTTCTCTTACAGTTAGGCGTGTGTTTATTGCCAAAAAGACTCTAGTAAGGAAAAAAAAAAAAATCCTTTCCCATCTACCAAGATCTGTGTGTTGTGCAAAACTAGGAGAAAAGGCTGTAAAATAAATAACCTTGCACGATACTTGTTCTAGATAAGATCAGGCCAGTGACAAATACCGTGTATCAACTACTCAGAGCAGCAGACACCACCCTCCTACTGTAGAAAGGAAGGGAAAAAAAAATATAGCTGCAAGTAAGAGTTTTAATTGTTCTCAGCTGTCACACAATGTTATCTTAAGCGAACGCATTTATTTCTCGATTCTTCTGTATAGCTCTATATGGGAAAAAAAAAAGCAGCGGCATTCATCAGACAAGGTCCAAATTGATTTCCGTGTACTCAAGATAGTAAGCATTAGTCAGCACTCATGCCCATGAGTGGCAGCTCTTAAATTTTAACTCCTCTTCTTCCTCAGGGCAGGATAAATAATCTGTCTGGTTTACACTCTGGAATCAGTAGTGGACACAAAGTGGTCTCAGCTGAAATGAGCAGTGTTTCGGTGGCGATGCTAACTTAAAACGTTAGCCCCACGCTAGCCTAAATCAAGGTAAAGAAACAAGGCCAAGGATGGAGAGAACCAAACCAGCAGGAGATAACTAAGGCATCCATTTGGTCGAGGTGTCAACAACTTCCAAGTTATCTTCATTCTTCTTGTCTTCTGAGGTTTAAGTTCCTCTGCACTTCTGCAGAGACACCCATTTAAGCTAGGGACTGTCATCCAGCAACCAAACCAAGCGGTCGGTTGGTTTTACCTCCGGCGTTGTTGACGGTCAGGACAGGAAGACTGCCAATGCAGGAGAAAGGAGTCAGGCTGGGCCCGACCCCAGGCAGAAATCGAAATGCTAGCAATAATCCAGGGCAGCAAAGCACAGTACTGCAAAACGAGCACTCTCAGCGCCTGCCAAATGGGCTTCATGAGGAGCACTTAAAAGCCACTGCTTTATGTTGTGTACCAGTGACCTGGACTTCCAGTGCTCCAATACCTCTCCCTAAGCTCCACCACCTCTCAGAGCACACACTGCGCAAGAATGCAGAGGAAATTCATTCAGGAAATTAACTTGGCAATACAAGGAATCAATTTTCTTTTTTTTTTTCCCCTAACACTTGTACAACGAAGAGATGCTTCCAGTGGTTCCTAAGTCCTGAAGAGAGGCAATGTTGTACCTCTGCAGAACTGATCCACCTGCCCCATGCCTGCATTGGTGCAAGAGTGATCCATGTAATTTCTCTACAAAACTCAAAACACTTAACATCAACCAAAAAGACCTCCTGCAAAACATCAAGGGGGGATGGAATTTCATAGACTCTTTACTTGCTCACACCTCACTCACCCTGTACGGAATTTCTTCATCATCTGAGATGTTATTCTGACAAATGACATACTCTCTGATAGATCTAACGGAAACAAAGGACATTTACGTCATTAGAGTCAGGATGGACGTTATCCTGTGCTGCTGACTGGAATGGTATCAGCCATGCTTAATTAGCTTAGATTGCTGGATGTTTAGAAAAGTACTCAAGTGGCAACTCCTACCTCCCTCCCCCAAAGTAACAAAAATTCATAAATATTTTCAGTGCATCACATGAAATGCATTATTTCACTGGATTCAGTCCAAGAGTCAATGAGGTTGAAATAAAGACAATTCAACTATTAAGTCAAAAACTTCAGCTGTGTAACTACCCAGAAGGTAACACTAATTTTCCTCCACCTTGGAGGAAAACTAATAAAATATTAAGTTTAACCGTAAGCTATCTCAACTGCCCAAATATAATCTCTCCCGTGCATTTTTACTTCTTTGCTGTATAGAAGGAAACACAAGGAACTTAAACTCCCTGAGCTCTTACTTTGGGATGGAAAAAGCCCAAGACATCCCCACTAACTCAGTGAAGAATACTATTAGGAAAAAAGTGGGACTTGGGGTTTTCTGGGTTGTTTGGTTTTTTGGTTTGGTTTTGTTTTTTTTTTTTGAGAAAAAGTATCTATTTACTTGTGACAAGTTTTTTCCTGATAGATCCAACTTGTGAGTGTGAAGAAACCACGCACAAGCAGAAGGGCTTTTCTTGCCAAGTCCCTTGCATAAGCTTGCGCCTGCTCTAACCAATGCAGGGCCAGCGCAGGAAGGTTCAGCATCGGGGAAATGCAGACCGAGGATCTCCTGTGGCCTCCCTGCATCACACCTCTCTGCTCTGCCCTTCAGGTTTCGTCACGGGGAGGATGGCAGAGTCTTGGCCGATCCTGCAGCTGCACTCCCTCCAGCTGCTATTTGCAGGGCATTAGAAGAAAGCCATATCGATGATATTTGCCCCAGCAAGCCCTCACCAAGATTTCAAAAGCAAAAGGGAATATACGCAGCTGTCTTGCTCTCTTGATGATGCACACATGCAACCAAAGGGGTAAATATATATATTGAATATACATACTGAATATGCACTGGGTAGTCAATGCCTGCATGGGATGCAGACTGTGAAACAAACTCCCGTGGCTAGAAATTAAAAAAAAAAAAAGGAGGGTTGCAGCTTTCTTATTCCCTGGGCACCACTCTTCCAAGCAGCGAGGACAGGACACTAACCCAAACGCTTCAGAGCTGCCGGGGTTTAAGAGGACCAGGCCTCTCCTCTCCCAAGGCAAGTGGCACCAGTGACTAACTACACCGTGGGCAATTTTCCTCTCTTTGCTCTACGCCTGTCTTCACATCGCTGCAAAGGTCACCACGTCATATCTGTTACACTGAGGTCTGCCGCCCACCAGCAAACAGGGAAGCAGCTTATCTGGACAGTCTGGCAGGACCTCCTGCAAGCATTTGGGGGTGGGGGGAAACCTTGCAGCTTTCCACTTGGGAGGGGAGGGGGGGCACTTCAAAAGTGGCTCCAGTTCTTAAACCTTAGAAGGGACTGAGATGCTCAAATTGCCTTGAACTGAAAGAATCTCAACCTGCACGTTTTGCACAGCAACCTTTGCTCAGCAAAGCCCAGGCCCTAAAGAAGCCGTTCCCTCCCTGACTCTCCCTCCACAGTGCAGGAGAGGGAGCAACGGGAATCGGTATCTCTGTAAGCATGAAACAGTGGGAAAAAGCATCAGATCTTTGTTCCTGCCTCTCTGGAGCACACCTTGCACTTCCAGCCTTTCAAGCAGAAGAAACTTGGTGGCCCTATGAAGAGTTTAATCACTTGAAAGCCAGCATCCGTGTTCCCCCTCTGCGCTCCATCAAAAAGGAAGTGCAAGGACCCCTCAGGAGGCCGATCGGGAACTGCCTGCCCCCGCACACAAGTGTACTCACACACATGCACATGGGCATCCCTCTCCTTTGCTTTACCATTTTTTCTAACTGTATACACTAATATATTTTTGATTACTTTCTTAGCATTACATCTATTGTATGGTGCGTAACGATCAATGCCAGCATCACCTATAGCATTAGCACAGAAGCATGTAATTCATTGAAATGGGACTTTCGTCTTCCCCAACTTCTCATAGTCAGTTTTGTTAAATAAAACCATCTGATTTCTTGCCTGACTTATGTCTACTCAGATCAAACCTCTACCAAAGCTAGAAGCATTTTGTTTCTAACAAATATATTCCCATCTACTTCTGGCTGAGATAATGTCATCCAACTTTTACTGTAGTGCAATGCTTCCAAACAAATGAACTTAAAAATTCTGTTAAATGGCAATGTGCAGCTGAAGGGCTCTAGAGTTTTATCTATCACATGGAAAAAATCACTCTTTGTACAGCATTTGTATAAATGACCACAGGATTGTCTGGATGTTTTTAAGCCACCTCAGGTAACTAGGTAACAAAGAAAATCATGTCAAGTTTTATGAGATCTTTAGCAAAAATGTTTAAGTCGGACCATGTTGGTTAGTACATTCTGAAATCCTCCTATCTACTCCATGTGGCGTTACCTTGTGTGTGCAACCCAGTTACAGGTCAGGAGAAAGAACCAACTTGAGAGTTTTCCAGAGACTGGTCTCACCTACAGCACCGCAGCTGGAAACCTTGCTTGACCTTTTGATCCACAGTGATTTCCACAGCAGAAATCACTGCAGGAAAGGTACCAGTCGAAGTAGTTAACTAGTAGTGTACAATCCATCTTTTACACCTGCTGATAAGGACAACTCAATGAAAAGATGAACGTACTCCCCATGTCCTCTGAGGCAGTTTTTCTTTATGGGGTGTTCAAGGAGCCACCACCCCCTTTATCAACTCTTTGGTACTTCCCCCAAAATTATAAAAGCATCCCAGTTTCAGGAGTTGCTGGGCCACAGTGAGGATGTGTTCAAAGCGCTGTCTGTTCAGCAACACGGACGCTCACATTGGCAATACAAATGTTGAAGAGGCATGTGGGCATACGCAAAAATTTCATTCAGCGCAAAGCAAAGCAAGACCAGGACACAAGGATCCTAAGTTAATCCATTTCCTGTCTTCCCAATGACTTCCCTCACCATTGGAAAGACTTTGGTTTGGATTTTAGTCAAGTCTAGTTTACAGTACTCAACCTCAGCTGTCAAAAAAAAAACCCCAACCCTGCTGGAACGCCTTACTCATTACGCAGCCTTGCAAAAATTATTAGCTACGTTATAAGGCATTTCCCTTTGGGGACCAGAAGGGGTGAAGAAAGGGGATGGAGAGTGACAGTTTGTGGTTTCTAATGCAGCAGCAAAAAAATAAATAAGTAAGAGGAATACAGGATATAATGTGTTTACATTTGTCAAAACAAGTTTCCTGGAGACACAGAGGGTTCATGCTGCTGAGCTGTCACTTCTGCTAGAAACTGCTGCCTCATGCTATTGGGAGGTCAGTCACTGAGCTACTTTCTGATAGAACTGAATTAATTTGCTACTTCTGTACACAAACTTTTTTTTTTTTTTTTTAAAGGAATACTCAACAAACCCATAAAAAGCTGCCTTTTATCCAACTTGGAGCTTCAACTGATGATGTGCACGGCTATTACATACCTTGGCACAGGGCCCACTGTGCTTGCTCTGCTTATTCTTTTGGAAAAATCTGTACAGAATATTTTTAATGAGTTGACGCTGCAAATAACATCTTTCCTTTTTGAACTCCTACATTACACTAATACCAGCGATATAACCCACAGACAATAATGGAGGCTAGCCCTCGAATATGCTGTGCTTTGTCTAGGCTGCTCCTGAAATAGATGCCTACCACAACAGGATTAGCTCCCCAAATAGACAGATGCATGGCACAATATATTTATAGGATTAAAACACTAAGTTATTAATAGAAAACAAGATGAGTAGGTGAAACTTATAAACTGAACACCTATTGATCTGATCATCCCCTGCACAGAGCCAGTTAACAAACATCTGTGTTCACCAGGAGATGGTGGTATGGTAGGAGCACTTAAACTAAAGCATTGTACTTGGAAAGTGAAGTGGCAGAAGTAGTAGCAAAAGAGGTGCCACCAACTTGCTCTCTTTGCTTAATGGCTACATGCACATAGCTCTAATGTCACTACACAAATCCTTTCATTAAAATAAAACCATGGTTGAGGGTTTCACAGATTTTCCAAATCCCTGGACCATCAAAATATCAGAAATCAGCTCTTGAAATCATCCTTAGCAATGCCATAATTGAAAGCTTCACTGCTTGGGTGGACTCATCTTTCCAGGTCTCTTGTGCGTAGCAGCACTGCTGTTCGGAAACAGAAAAGCAGTGTACCGACCCGTGAAAGCAGGGCCATTCTGCATTAAGGCTCTGGACTAACGTTTGGAAGACGAGAACCCACCAACTAACACTTGCATCAGACCTCTTCAGCAACTTGTTCTCATACATTCACCTCACCCTGCATCTGCAAAGTGACAATAACGATATTCTCCAAGTGCTTGGCTTGCTCAGCACCAAAACATTGTGGGTGAGACTTGCACTTTCCTTTGCATTTCCCCAGGGTCCAATCTAACGATAGTGGAGGTAGTACTAACTACCATAATACAAGACAACTATTGGTATCACAACAGATTTATGATCACTCAAGTTCCTGGACTTGATGAGGCGCATGTTGCCAAAGATAACTACGCCAAACCTAGCACTTGAAACTGCAAGTGCATTTTTGTCAACCTTTTTAGCTTTCATCTGTGCATATTTACAAGCCCTGAATCTGAAGTTCAAATAAATCCAGTAATTCACTCAAACCCACCAGGATTTGAAAACATTAGGGAAGTGTCAAGATGTCATCGAGCTTGTTCTGCAGAAAAGAGTACTTCATAGTTTCAGAAAGAAATAGACAAGGGAGCTATTTAACGAGATGGTGGCATATTGAAACATGGATAGATAAGTAATTAATAGCTACCTTCTCTAAGTGAAAACTTTTCTGAGTGAAAAATCAGTTTATATGAAAAACTACAAGTCAATTGCTGCCATTTTTGGGTGGATAAGAACTGTCACGCACGTTAGCATCTCCATTACCATGAAGGATTTTACTCCTTTAAGAAACTCACAAAGACCTTCACATAAAACAGCATGTGGGAAGCAAGGAACTAACAGAAGGAGACACCAAAGAAATGTTAATGTTCGTAACTAGAATTCTAATGAAAAATGTTATCAAGAATCCATGAAAACGGGAGAGAAATTCTGCCACAAGAAGTCAAAGCTAAGGCAACGGGTTCATTTTAGTCACTTAGGAGCAAGAGTAATTGCACGGTTGTATAGGTGCTGTCATTAGGATACAGAATATTGGCCAAATAACCTCTTCATGTTGGTAGCTCAAAACATTTTCCTATTAAAAAGGTCCAATATTTGACTAGTAGATCACTTAATTCAGAACCCTTTTAACCCTGACGTGCAGGTTTCTTTACCAAATTTCTATACAGCTTTAAGTGGAACATATGGCACCTTAAAGTAAACAAAACAGGAGAGAGGAAAAATAGTCATGCTCCAAGAAATAGGAAGTATAAACCCATTAATTAAGCATTTAATTTTTTTTATCCCTCATGTCTGTCTTCACAGTTTAAAGTCTCTCTCGGCAATCAACCAATTTTGGGATTCACTGCTGTCATGCCAATCGTGGCAGTACTTCAGCTAAAAAGGCACTGTCAAACATAATGAAGTTTTCCTTCAGCTTGTACCCACACTGGTGCTGCGTACAGCACACACGCTGCCTG
The DNA here is from genome assembly GCF_018139145.2 of Gymnogyps californianus. Lineage (NCBI taxonomy): Eukaryota > Metazoa > Chordata > Aves > Accipitriformes > Cathartidae > Gymnogyps > Gymnogyps californianus. The sequence goes on along the minus strand of NC_059473.1, from coordinate 86,507,719 downwards.
GTGAGGAAAGGTGGGGGATAGGGCTTTACCTGCCCCAGTTCCCAAGGACGGCAGACCAGTCCTAAGTGGCAAAGGCACAACTGAATCACACTGATGGTTGAGACTACATGCCATAGAAAACTTCTCGCACCCTCCTATACAATGTACAAATAGCACCCAATGGGCTTTGAAACATATTCGAGAATTTTCCATTGTTTTCTTCTATTTTCTTTCCAACTTCCCTATTTTCTTTTCCAACCTGCACATGCCTCAGACTAAGGCATACTATAAACACGGAAAAATTTCCCAGCACTTCACTGTTACAGCTCAACCCCTCCCCCGAATCCGTGGACACCATTCCCTGTCCTTCACCCAGGGATGCTGCGCACAGAGCTCAGGGAAGGACAGGGCAGAGGGATTCCCCATTGGGAAGAAGAAAATACGTCTCTCCAATTGGTATTTCTGTTTCTAACAGTTTGTTTTCACACTGGTCCTACTAGAATTGGTGTTGGCAGAGACCAAATAGAAGGCCAGGGCTTATAAGGCTTTGAAATATATAATGATAGTCACTGACACAACGAGCTGTGCATTTGTATCTGCTGACTCAGGCAAAGAAGGCAGCACTGATGTCCTGACTGTAAACTGCATTTACAATGTACATTTGGCTGCCACCTGAATTATCCCTGCTCTATCTGTCCCTAGTAAGCTCTGGCCCAGCAGCCAACGCTCCTGAGCAGCTGGTAGCAGCGGCCATTTGAAACCAGTAAATTGGGCTGCCGGCTCCCGGGGCAGAGCATGTCACCATGCATTCACCCAGCACGTAGCGCAGCGGGGCCCTGACCTACTCGGCCTCTAGGCATCACTGCAACATAAATGATGATAACCCAAATGCCAAAGAAGGGCAAATATTCAGTCCTAGAACAACGGCATGCTTTACAGCAAAAGCCTTGTGGCTCAGAGCTTGAAACAGAAATTTATGTGACAAAAACTTCACAACGTAAAAGTCTGCATCAAAAAACCGGCAAGCTGCACTGTTTAGCATCTCGGTTTTCAACCCCTGTAGAGTCCAAATAGTTCAAATACAAATCTGTAATATTGCTCTCGGAGTAAAAGCTATTTTAAACCAATTTTGGCAGCCACTAAGAGTCGTAACCAGGATGCCAGCTGTATGGTTTCTTGCCTCCTTCTCCTGGCTCCAACTGGCCAGCAGTGGTGAGGGGACACCTGCCTGCTCTGCTAGGGAAGCTCTGACGCCTCCACCTTCCTTCAGACCAAGGGTGCTGGGTTCCTGCAGCGAGGAGAGCCTGCCTTTGCCACTCCAAGGACAGACGAAGAATATCACCAATAAAAATCAGAATCTTCAAAGTTTCAACAGTTCCCTTCCATAAAACAAGCCTTAAACAGAGAATAACCGATAATGAGCTGCAAAGCCCTTTTTTATAGGCACTCACTTGAGATGACCCACATAACTCATCCACTTTGCCACTTAACATTTCCAAACTTGCAGCACTATAAAAGCTCTTACAACCACGCATGATTGTGTCACTTTTTTTGCTTTATGTATAAAAGCGCCTAGTGTATTTTTTTATTTTTCAGCAAAAATTAACATCTCCACACAAATACATGGACTGTGATATCCATTCACGAATGCCTGAACATCTAGCATTTGCTGATCCTGGTCACTTCTGTGCTCCTTTTTACCTTTGTCACCAGCCTTGCCTGAAACATCTGAGCATGTTTCAGCCTTCCAAACACCAGCCGACCCAGAACTGTGGCTGGAACACAACCTGCCATTTAGCAGAGCTTCCTTCCCCTGGGTCCCCAGGCTGCAGAAAGCTCCCATCCCGGTTTCCTACCTGGGAATGCATGATTGGAGGGCAAGATTAAGCCTCATGACCACACAGCACAGGCTACAATGCATTAAACTAAATATAATAAAATACAAATAAAAATAAGGAAAGGTCCGCAATAAGTAAATTCCATTTTTCCAATGCACACTGCAGGAACATATATATCTGCACAAGGGATTCGTATACTGCATCTGTGTTAGATGGAGGGAGGGGGAGAGGTCAAGTCAGGAAATCTGGGAAACAAAAGCAGGAATATCTGACATGGAGACAGCACTGCAGAAAGAGGGGAGGGAATTTTTTTGCACAACCACGGCAAGGCCTGCAGGGATAGGAACGTGGAGGAGAAGCAGTGGGGGCGGGAAGGGATGGTGTTCAAATGGCATTGCTGGCATAGCGTGAGATTAGTCAAAGAAGGTCATGTCATTCCTGCAGAAAACCCTGCCGGAATTATCCTACTGGACAAGAACGATCATCCTCACAGAAAGAGTGCAACACAGGCTCGGTCAATCTAAGTGACCCAGGACTCGGGCTATGGAAAAACAAATGCCAGGCAGCAAGGCCGTTCCCGACAAAGTGGACACAGATAGACTGCAGCTGCTGAAACACATAACCGGCGTGACATAACATTAGAACATATTTTTATGCTTACTAAGACAACAACAAACCAAAGCCTGAAGCTGTATTTTGGGCACGCTAGCTCAAACTATCTTTAGACAGGAAAAGTGTGTGCGCACAGATGTTCCAGCAGGCATGGAGAGCAGAGAGCTGGAAAAAGCGCTCGCTCACTTCCGAGCCTTATAAAAAACGCCTGTTGTAAATAAGGATAGGAATAAATATACCAGGCAATGCTGAATCAAAATTGAAAAAAAGCAGGCAAGAAGCCAGTAGTTGGTCAGGCACTGGTGAGGTTTAATGGCTGCATACCTTCCCCAGCTTTGCTTCTCCCCATGGATGTTTTCAGGTGTTACCCCCTCCTGCGGTTCCCCCCCCCACGTTTTACTCCTCCTGCCAGCTCTTTCATCCAGCTTTCTAACTATCTCACTTTCACAGATGGTCTCTTGGAAGCATGATTGAAGCTATAAATTCACGTCTACACATCTGTAACAAAAATAGTTTTTCTAAAAGCTATTCTTCTTCCCTATCGATGGTGACACAAATGATATAGAGTCGCTGGCAATTCAGGGGTCTCGCTGCAGCTTTAAACACCAACCAAGACAGAGAGCAATGCTCTGTCTCACAAGAAAAACAGCAATAATGGAACTTTTTATATATATATATATATATATGAAGCTGTTATTCTTGGAATCATTTCTATTTGTGAAGAACTGACAAATACAAGAAATGGCTTCAAAGCTCGTTCCGTGGAACAACTATTATTTTTTGAAGTAAAACATAATTATCACCTCGCTCCAGAAAAAACCTCGGACTCCATCAGTGCGAGGACAGAACTAATTTACCACGATCACTGCTCAGCTTGCAGTAGTAGAGAGATGAGGGCAGCAACCACATGAAGTACAATTTAGACCTCCCTTGAAAAAAACCCTATATAAATAGGACATAGAAGATTGGGATGCTTCCATGTTAGGTTATGACTGAGCCCTGCTTTTCGCCAAAAAACCCTAACATGGTGTGGCAAAGAGCTGAGTTAAACCTCAGGCACAGAAGGCCGTCTACCTGGGGGGCTTTCTGCCACAGGGAGGACACCTCTGCTGCAGCCCACAGACCTGAAATCCACGCACAGCAAGGACAGGGTCCCTGCATACATCGTGTGCCTGTCTAGATGCGTTCTTCCTTGCCTCCCCGGATGTAAGGAAATCCTTGGTGCCATGACCAAAGCAAGCAATGCTTGCAAGGTCTCTAGAGGTGTCCTGAGCGTACTAACGGCACAAAAGACCCTGCTCATCTCACAGCCTCCAAACCTTTCTTAATTCCAAGCCTGTAGCAAAGCAGAAACCGCAAAGCTTGTGCTTTGGGCATGATGCAGAAGTGACTGTTCCTGCAAGCAGTGCCTGTACAAGACAACTGTGATTTGCATGGAGGCGCATCTCCTTTGGGCTCAACCTGATTTGCCTTTATGGCAAATAAATTAGCTGTGGGCAATCATTGGGTTAATATTGGCATGGCAAATTCTGGGCATGAAGACATGGGAGAAAGAGCACAGCTTTGGGTGATGGAGACAAGCAACCAGCCTGCTGGCGGCAGGGTGACAGGGGAACCAGATAAAGGGAAACAAAAATGCGCCAACAGGAGCAAAGAGAGATAGCAAAGAGACTGATTAAAATAAAAAAGAGCCAAAGGAGGGAAGCTTGGCAGACAGGGACAGTGCTTGTGGAGGAAGCTCTACATGGTATTTTTAAAACAAGGGCAGGGAAGCAGGAGCAGAGTTTAGCACTGGATCTGGAAGGGACTGGTCCACCCTGGTGAGTGCCTCTGCCTCCAGGAGAGCCTGGGCGCTTTCCTCTCTTCTGTGTGCACCCAGCACCACAAAGCTCTGCTTGCAACGGGCATGCTGTGCCACTGCTACTACAGCATGACAGCAGCTTCCCAACATGTAAGAGGATGCCTGTAATTTTAGTGCTGCAATGGTATTTGCCATGATTTTTGTTATGGGTTTCATATTTAGCAAAGCCACTACTGTTTTTATTGAAATTCACACACACACACAGAGTGCTTGGGGTGGGGGGGGGAAATAGAAGGTGAACTGAAAGTTCAGCTTCTTTCAACCGAATTTGTTAGTAGGTTCATCATCATTTTTTGACAGAATAATCTTTCCATGGTGAATTATTTCCACTGGAAAAAATAGGAGACCAACAAATTGCTGGATATAATTTGTGCCTTAAATAATAAAGCAATTAATGGCATTTTAGCAGGAACACATTCTTCCCTCCAGAAATAAAATCCCTATTTCTTCTCATCTAAATTGCTTGGTCAGCTTCAAATGGGTGCAATATAAATCTCCTTCCCACACTGCTTCTGTTATCTATGATAAAAGGAAGAGACAGAAGGTAATCCTGTGTTCTGTATTCACTGACACATCATTTTCATGCTACACTACACTGTAATTTATTTCTAATGGGATAAACCTCTTGTAGTCTTCCTGCATTGTTCAGCCACACACACATCCCCAGCCAGTACCGAGATTGTGGGACTGGCAGGTGCAACATCCAGGGACCACGCTTGGTGGAATTAGGATGTCTGCTGCACATTTCAGCAGTGCTACAGCTGTGAAAATAAACAGCTAGACTGTATAATTAAGGTATGCTTTTATTCCTTCCCACCCGCTGCCTCCTGGAAGCAAGGCAGTCAAAGAGTACGACACTTTTCAGTACTTGTTGTAATCGCCAACTCAACTTTTAATTTTGCATCTAATCAGTTTGAGACAATCCAAAAAGACATGCGGAGCCAGAAGAGATTAAAGGACATGGAAGCAAACTGAAACGGAAAAGTCCTTACAGTCTTAGCCATAACAGAGATATTGCTTCGTAGAAAGGAAAATATCTTTAAAGCTCTTTCTGCTGTTCTGATCAAGAGGAATACAAGAAATAAGTAAACCAATGTATGAAAATCAAGCTGGGGCTCTGAAGTGCTACATGTATTATTTTTGTTTACAAACAACATTTTCATAGGATTTAAGAGAAGAAGATGATAAAAACCGTGGCTTCAGGTTTATAAAGGCTTTCTTCAAATCAAAAAAGTCTGGATTTCAGGCCAAACTGAGGATCCAGTTATTCTTGATGCAATCCTGAAATGGCTAGGTGCAAACAGAAAGCTACCTACGATGTTCCTGCAGAAATTAACATATTTTTAGAAAACGTCCATGTTTATTTGTAAAACATTTTTCTCTGTTAAAATGTGCAAGACTACCACAGAACACTTAATCTGCTGCCAGTTAATAAACAATATTATCAAGCACCACAACTTAAAGAGACAAGAATCTCAGTACTACTATGCCTTTCACACCCACCTCTCTACTTCAGCTGATTGCTACACTCACATACAGAGTGCACCTTACAAAGTAAAATATTATCTAATTAGCTGTCTACTACTTATCTAGCTACTTCTACGGCCCCGTCACTCCAGCAGTTTACAACAAGATTAATCTCATTGATTCAGATGCAAGGTAGAAACTTGCAGCCGAGACAGTCATCATTCCAGATTTGCTTTACTGTCAACGCAAAGTGACAGTCCCTTCCAGGGCACATGTCACACCATTTCAGGTACCCATCTTCGAGGAGGTGAACGAACCCCTTCGCTGCCTACAGAAGGGACTAAGAGCTCCGCTGCGGCCATCTGCACAAACCCGTGCTCTAAGGGGGCTGGCAGCAGGAGAGCTGGGTCTGGTCTCCTGGGCCAAGGTCGCTCGCAGCAGCGTTTCAGCAGCTTTGCCATCTCCAGCTGGACTGGGGTCCTTGGTGCGCCCCAAGCCCCCGGGTAGGATGGCGACAGAAACAGCAAGTCTGCAGAGAAAGGGCAGAAGAAATCTAATGCCGGGCACCAGCAGCAGGGTTGCAGCTGCTTTATACTGCTTCTCACTGCAGATTATGAATCTGCCTGTTAGCTCTGGTTTACCAACAGTTCACGCTTCAAAAATTTGACAAAATACCCCAAAGGCTAACTCCTGCTGAACTCCATCCCTGCTGCCACGACCAATTTGTATTACGACTGTGTTCTAGGGACGTATCTGCAAACACTTATGCGAAGGGCCCAAATGACTTGATTCAGCCTAGCTAGGCAGGCAGCACTGCTCACGTCTGCGTTGGGTCATGGGGGAAGAGAAGCAGTCTCAAGAAGGCTGGCTACCAGTTTAACAGGGTTTCTAGCTGAGATCCTGCAAGCGAAGCTCTCCGCAGAAACTGCCAAGCAGCCTCTTCAGATGCTCCTGCGGCTCCGCGGAGCGCCGGCCGGGGAAGCCTGTGCGCATCTGGAGCTGCACCCCCAGCAAGCCCCCAGCTCTCACAACTGGCCTCTGCTGCATCCCAACCCACCTACAGGGTTCGGCGTCAACCCGTATTCTGATGTCTGCTGATGTCAAAATTGCAAATACAGCAGGTCCTGTGTTCGTTTAGGCTCTTCTCATCCACAGCTCCCTCTTAAATGCAATCCAGATGAGCTCCTTGGCGTGGACAGCACACGCAGTGGCTGCCCTCACTGTCTGCAGCCCCATTTAGCAGACTGTTTTCAAAAGGGAGCAGAATCGTTTTAGATAGACCGCCTTTCACTGTGGTTGGAAAGGAGCTCCTTGATCACGCTCCCAAGCTCAGACTCTGGTTTCTGAGAATCTCTGGAGAGGGCAGCATAACTCACACCACCAACAATGCAGGAAAACACTGTGCCTTTACTTAGCTGCTTGTGATGCTTATCAGTTCTTGCAGCGAAAATGCATGACTTAGCTCTCAGCCGGCAAATAGATGACTGTACTTTGTCACCTGGTGGCTCTAGACACGAAGGATGGTGTCACGTGAAGCATGCAGGTCTGTCTGCACCTACTGCCACGGCTCACCCTGCTGCAGGGGGGCTCTGCTGCATGGAAAACGGCAGGCAGAAAGCAAACTCTCGAAAGCGATATTCAATCACAGGCTTCTCATTACCAGGAGCCGCAGTTATCCTACAAGGCTACAGAGAAAGACTGCTGAAGGAAGAACCAAAAGGGCTAAACCTGGCTAGCTGGGAAGGTCGTGGTAAATGGTAATAAATGCCCTTGAGGCATGTGCAAGTAAAACAGCAAGATTAAATCTGGGAGGAAGACATTGGGATTCTCACTGGGAACAACTCTGTGGCAGAAAGCTTGGGTTTGGGTGCTGGAACCATCTCCCCAGGCACAGGGCTGGGATCTTCTCGTCTCAACCTTTAAAGCTAGGCTGGATGAGAAATAATAGGAAGTTGGCAGGGAGAGTGTGAGCAGATGATCAAATAAGCCTTTTCTGCCTTAAATTTCTAACTCTCTGAAAAATCAGCTTCTCATCCAACAGGCTGATGACACTGCCACTAGGAATAAAAATGATGGCTGTTTGTACCCAAGTGTAGATGTCAAAAGAGGAGCAGCAGAGGTGAGGCAGCGCAACTGGCCTAGCAAGAGGGGTGCAAACTACTTCAGTCCTGATGCACAAGAAGGTGCTAAGCTGCAGTGATAAAAGCAGGCAGAATGAACAGGGTCTGCTAACTCTTCTATGAAAGCAGAGCTTGCATAAAGGAACCAGAGTTATAAAGAACAAACAACTGAAGCGCTATTTGTACAAATGAAGAAAGGATAAAAAAAAAGAGCGTGGGATGTTATTTTTGTCCCTGTGTTCTACAAAGTGGTCTAAAACTCAGTAACCCAGCCATTTTTTTACTGTAGTAACTGTCATCATCTAAAACACCAAATGAAAAAAACGCAAAACTGTATTAATTCAAACATGCAAGCACCCATAAATGAGGAAGGTAGGGTCTAGCATTCACCTCTGAAGATGATCTGTAGCTACAGTTACATCATCTTAGGTCACTTTTAAATAAAGCTACAAGCAACGTTTTTACTCCCAGTGCAGTGTGTGAAACACGTGCTTTTTTCCTATTTCCACAGCAACTTGCTTCACCTACTAGCCCCTGCAGATGGCTGTGAAACCAGAAAAAGTCGTGTATTGTCCACTGTTCCTAATTAAAATCCCATAGTCTTGTGGTCAGAGAGCTCTGGAGAACTGGTGAGGTCGTGTGATTTGCCTGAGGTCAGACAGAAAAAGCACGCTAGACCAGAGATGACGGATCTCTTGGCTTGTGCGTGCAATGCAGCACTCCGTAGCCAGGGCCAGAAAAGCAGTCACCGGGAAGCTCTGGTTCCTCTCAGTAAACTAACCTTAAACAGTCTAAATTTGCAAAGGAGAAAACAATGTGTAAGCCCCCCCAAGTGAACCAAGAGTAACTTTTTCCCCCAAAGCCTTCTTGCACCCGCAGATGTTGCTCTGGAAGCCAACGCGGCTCCGCCGTCTGTGCTGATCTTTAGCCGCTCTCTGCAGTTCTTCTGTATCGTTGAGTGCCAGTAAGCGTTCGCACTCCAAGTAATATCTGGTCTGACCATTTGCATGTTCCTCCAGCTGCTCAAGAGCCCATCTGCTCAGACAGGCTTGCTGGCTTCACTCTCAGCACACGACCCAAGTGTTTCCATCACTTACCCTGGAGAACTTGGGGGACACACTGATGACAAAGTGACAGATCTTTGCATTTGTGACAAATTCACTCCGTCTGTTACCTAGTATTTTCCCCAGGTATTTACTTCTGGAGGCATGAGGCGTCTGTGCCTTTGGTGAGTTTCCAACACTCACATCCACATGTTAAAATGGAAATAACATCTGAGTGGAAGACTCCTAGTTTGGTCTTTACATTTGTATTTTCAATGACTAATTTTGTTGAAGTTGGTAAACGCAGCTGTTGCCTTGCCAGTTGGTGACATTTCCTTTTGGACTTCCCCACTGGTTGGTGTGTTTCTGCCAAGACATGTAAATTGACTCATTCCTTGTATTCCTTTGCCTTTTTATATAATGATTCAGTTGGGACTTGCTGAAGGTCTCCTGAGATTTGTTTTCCTAAGTAATTATTAGCCCTGCAATGCCTGACAGTCTTTACTTACGTGTTTTCTGAATTGTCACTTAAGCATCCCATGCTCAGGACGCTGGATCTAACTAATGTAACACTTCACTATATTATATGTAGCTGTACTTCTCATGGTGACTTGGTCTTGTCAACATCAAGTCAACAGCAACCGTAAAGAGGTGACAGAATGCACATCTGTTTTACACCAGCGTTATCCATGATGAACCATTCACTCAGCTCTCCACTTAGTTCAATGGCCCAAGCTTGTCAAGACTTCGCAATTATTATAAATACATACTTGAAAAGAGTAGATTAATCTCCTGAAAAAGGTAATAAAAATACCCTCCTCCCTCCCCTAGAACCTCAAACAAACAACTGCATCAGATTAGCAGGTAATCTGCCTCAAGCCAGTGAGCAAGAGAGGCTATCCAAAAATCTGGCCATTCCTTTATCTCCTGAATTGAAATGGCTGAGCTGAAGCTGCAAGAGAAAAAATTAGAATCTCTGTTTTGTTCTGTTTTTTCATTTTTCATGACTGTACCGCTGAAAGGAACAGAACTTCTCTTCAACTGTTGCAATCGCTTATATCACCTTTCTAGGATACTTTAACTGGAATGCAATTTCTCCATCAGTCAGATTATTATTTTTTTCATATTCTCGTATTTCTTGAAGAACTCAGCAACTATTCACCCAATCATTTTTCAACAATGGTCTCTACCTGCAGCTTCTCCAAATTTTGGTTTTAGTGAGTTTTCCACATCCGCCTTTGTGCTGTGAGACAGCGTCTCTACTTTGGCATTTTCAGTTCCTTTGGCGAAGTCATAGTGCTCTGCCCATCATTGTCCTTCTTTTCCTGTCACTAAACAGTTTTCACTTGTTAACCTCAGACAGGCCCACTGGGTGATGGCACCTTACCTGCTGAGCTGATACAGACAACAGCGAAGGGGATAGCTTTTTCAGGAACCAGATCAGCTTCTTGGGCAAGGCTATCTGCTTTATTTCTCTTGGGGCCCTCTACTCTTGTTCTGAAACTGACTTTCCTGCTGCTTTTGCTGGATGCATTCAAATGTCTGGTGTTGGCTTTGATATTTGGAAAGCCCACTATTTAAGTGGGCTTAAATAAAGCTTAGCTGAAAACTAGTTACATTTTTAGCAACCTATGCCTTCTTCACTTGGTAGTAAAAACACAAGAAACACTCTTACTAATTCTCCTACGGAGATTTTTTTTTTTTTGGTCCTGTCACAAAAAATAACAATCACTTCTACTGCACGTGGAGATCTGCTAAAGATACGCAGTGTGTTTGCCTCCAATACACTCAGACCACAACAATTCCACCAGCTGCTCTGGGGACATCTTTACACTATGCCCACGCATCACCAAGAGCCTCCAGAGCAGGCAGAACTCTGCCAGGCCCCGCATTATTGCTTTGGAGACAGAAGATGACGCTTGGCCATTGATTCCTCCATTCTGTCACCATCCTTAACCCTGAGAAGGAAGTCTCCCGTTAGTAAGCAGATGTCAGGCTGAGGAATTTGGTCCAAATGTGCTGACAGCTCTTATCTCATCATAGTAGTTGTCTGTTGGTAACAGTGTGTAATTGTCATTTCATGTACTGTTTGAAATCTAGTTCAGAGTAATCGATGGCTAATTGGTTCCCAGACTATAACCTATTTTTCTGCCTTGGAAGTCATAATTAATGCTACTCCCTCTGAGTTATAATCGTCTTGCTTCATGAATATATTATAGCTTTGTTTTCATTCTTAGATTGCTCTTCATGAATTCCTGGTCACAGACATTTTGCTTACTCAAAGGATTTTACTTAACGATTTCTCTCTCTCACCTGCACCTCTTTTGTTGTTGCAGCCTTTCTTCCATGGTCCAGAAACCTACTTTCAGTGGTTGGGTTTTTTCCCAAAACTTTCCCTGAAGAACTTCTCAGAGGCTTGCCTGGCTCACAGTTTTCACCAAAGCAGGTTGTATCGTTTCACCCAAGACAGAATCTGCTACTTACCTGGCACGTGCTTTGCTGGAACAGCTACCTCGCCATCTTCCCTTAATTTGCCTCTTTTCCAAGGACAGATTTTTGCCTGTAGCTGAACCCCAAACACAGAGTGTCGTATTACTGCTTTTCATCTCAACCATGTCATTTGGCCAGTTGGGTTTGGGTCATGAGACCTACAACCTTGCCCTCAGCAAGTTCAGTTGCAACCTTGTTTTGGACGTTGGGTTAGGTGGTACCCATGCACCGCCAACCGCTAAGGGAACACAGCAGTTTTCCTGTCACCCACATTCTACTTGATAAGGATGCTGCAAGATGAAAAGATTGCAGAGTACTCACATTTTACAGTAACGGCAGCCATTTCAATACCTGGCTTAAAAAAGAAACCACATCTTATATCTCAGAAGCAGCTGCGTTCTGTCTCCGGAGTTGCTGTGAATTGTTCATACCTTCTTCAGCATGACATTTTGCATTGCCTCCCTCCCTCATCCCCAGCACACTAATATGTTAGTAGTTATCACCACCCGAATCTTATGCAGGTTCACGTTAGGACTCCCTAAATACAGTGAAACACAGAAACTTAACACCTACCAGAGCTGGGAGAAAAAAATTCAGAAAAATTTTTTTTGGCTACTGAACTAGCTCATATTCTTCTATACTTATGGTGCTATTTGGTTCAGCAGATGGAGAATGAAAAGGAAGGTCCCTTTTGCCAACAATTTATACTACCTCACGTGAGAGATGTTATCTACACTCAGGCCCCACGTGACAAAGTAATTCTGGACCTGACAGTGGGTAAACTGTAAGGGAAGAGCAGACTTTGCACTTGGCTGGCCAAGCCACAGACCTGAAATATTAATATTCAAAAGTCAGGATTCAAGAGAGAGCCAAAATGGGCCAGCAGTGTTGAAAAGAACAGTAGCTCATCACTGCAAAAAGCCCAGTCCTTCAAGGAGACAGGCTGCACAGAGGGGGGAAATTTAACCCAGAGGATCAGTACCTGGGACTTGCCAACTTACTTTTTCAGAGTAAAATTGTGGGGGGTACCTATCAACCAAACAAGAGATGTAGAAGCTAGACCAAATCAGGATGTTATGAGCTGCTCTGTAAATGTGCAGGATGGTCAATGGATTAGGTCAGTACACTATCTGCACTGGTGGTGTCATCCTTGGCACCAGTCAGGTTAGTGAAAGGAGTGGGAGACGGGGTGGGGAGAAGGGAGAAGGAAAAAACAGAGTTCAGGGTTAAAAGAGAGTGTTCTGGTTAAAAATGAGACAAAAAATGCTATTATCTGAGATATTCGGAAATCAGTGTCAGCCTTTTAATCTTGCCAAATCAAGATAGAAGACACAAACATGGAAGACAAAGAAGAGACATTCAGAACATAAAAACCAGAGATGACAATGATATTTGCAGATAACCAGCTCGTGAGTACTATAGACTGAGCAAGTATAACCTATGTATAGCTTGCCCTATAAAAGACAAAGCATCCGCATTTCACCTCTTCTTGTTAAACACCATAACAAACAAACAGCCATGTAAAGGCTAAGGCAAACAACAAGGGACGTGGGTTGTGTTAAAAACCTTTTTGTATAACCCTGAGCAACTTCTTTGTGCCTCAGCTTACACACACGTAAAAGCTGTGTATACTGCAACAGGTGCCTCTAAGATGGGTTTAATTAAAATTTGGTGGTTAAAGTACTGTTCGGTGTAAAACTCTGAGAAAAGTTAAGTAATTTTGCCATTTGCGGTTATCTGATACATCATTTCTCCCTAGAAAACACAGCTTTTTTCCAAAGTACAAAGAGCATAAAAAGTGCCCTGTGTTTCTGAAACTGAAAGAGACTCTTGAATCCACTTGTTCAAATCCAGACTTTAAGAGGCCATAAGCAACAGCCCTAGACTTTCTGAAGCGTGGACCATCACGCTGCAGAGGTACTCTGCTGAGAAAGAGCAATCAGCAAGCAGATACAGGACACAGCCGGTACCTGTCTGTGCTAACTCCCCACCAAGTCAGCAGGAGAGATCTTCCAATGTACTTCTTTTCTAGCAAAGAGCACGTGTCTGAGTAAATACAGGTGTCACCTGTAGCTATTAGGTCTCAGATGAATAAAAGAGGAAGCTGAAGACTCAAATGACTATTCCAGATTCGCAAGAGAACAGCTAGCTTCTGTTGCCCCAAGTAATTACAATACTGCTTCATTTGCTTTGATTATGAATTTTAATTTTGTGATACCTAACTTTCTTTGCTTGGTCTCATAATGGCTAGACAGCAAATCTTTGTGTGACTGTGCTGCATTTTTGTTTCTATCTCTTGACAATTAGCCCTCTTTGACGGAGCATGATTTAATATTATCTGTACTTCCAGATAAGCCGGGGTGCCGCCACAATGCTCCATCAAGATCAGGTTTGTTGTCAGCTTTTGATTTTATTACTTGTGAAAAAGCAGTAAGTGCAGACACGGAAAGGCAAGAATTGAAGCATCAGCCCAAACAGGAATGGGCCCCAATCCCTGTTCCCAAATGCAAGCACTTGAGATACTTGGGAAGCCCAGAGAGCATACAGGGTCACCTCCTCCTTAGTTTAACTCCTCCACTTCTGTAACTCTCTTGCCTTCTATTTTAGCGCTTGCTGAGCAGACAGAAGAAGAAATACTTGGGGGATGAACACCAAGGGAAGACTTCCTTGCAGAACATTTTTGTTTCATTCTTCATTAGCGGGTGGGTGACAGCCGTACATACCGACATGGGTGAGCACATGGGGGTTTTATGGAAGACAGAGCGCCAACATTCATTCCCAGGAGGCTCCATCTCACTTATGTGACGCCCACGTTCACACTGCAATCACAACTGCACCAGCTACAGTCTTGTTGGAGCCTCTGCTTGTAAGATGCTGGTTAAAGATATCCTAAATCCCAACCCCATCTCCCATTATCCCAAGTCCTCTGACAGCAGACTCAAACTCAGGATCCTTAATAGTAATGGAGAGCTTTACCAGCAGCTTTACCACTAATATCATCTGCCAAGGAAGTACTTTTCATCACGTGTTTTAAAATATGTATTAGTCTGATATATTAACCTGATTACTTATTCTTTACTAACTTCATAAAACAACAGCACTGAAGAAGACCAGCGATACAGGAGCTTTTGATGTTTGCAACTTGCTCACAGGACCCAAATCTAAGAGACAGCATCACTGCATCAAGAAATGTCACATCAAAGTTTCCAGTAGCTTCAACATTTCCCGTTTCATCAAATGAAAAAGGGGGTGGAGAAAGGAGGAAACCGTATTTCTGCTCCACTTACTTGACGAATGCAAGAAACTGCGTATAGAAGAGATCATCTGACACAACCTCTCTGAATCTTGCTGAAACGCACAAACAAAGTGAGATCAACCCAGGTAACTAGAATTTGCTTCCCTGGTCTAGGCAAATGGTTTAAAAACCAAAAGTTTCTGGATACCTTGGCTGAATGCTTCCAAATAATGAGTACCTGCATGCAAGTATACTCGCCAGTAAACAGCAGGTTTCAGAATTCAGCGCCTATCTATCTACACCACTTCAGTCTTTCAACAGATTAACTCCATATGACAACTTAGCTACAAGTCTCAGCCTGGAAGCACTTCCCTCCCCCCTCCACCTAAATCATAGTCAGAAATGCTCCAAAGGAGATTAGGGAGATGATTTTGCAAAGCACAAAGCACTGACCTAAATGTGTTCCTGTTTAAGTAGGTGGAGGTTCTAAATTTGACCGAAACGGCAATGTTGGGTCCAGCCCTTTGTATTTTTCAAGATCTGCATAAGCTTTTAAAGCCTCTCATTTCATCTAAAGCAGGTTTCACCATCTCTAGAAATGTTTTCTGCTTAGTCTATTTTGCTATAAACATACTGACAGATTGCACATACACATATTCTGCTGAATCTAGAGAAATGAAAGGTTTTGTGCTTCACCTGCTAGCTCTGAAACAGTAACAGCTGCACGCAATGCTCTGGCTTGTGCCAGCATTTGGTAGCGGTGCTGCAGCATACAAGAGGGATGGCTGCTTCATCAAACAACATGCTCTGTAAGCTTTTACGCTAGGCAAGGAGATCCCAAAATATAGGCCAGCCGCATTTCTTATTTTCATCCATACAACACTGTTAAATCAATGGGATTTGCATGGATTAGTAAAGGACAAAATTAGCCTATTTTAGTGATAGTAAAATGACATTAAGTTTATAACCCATCTCACACTCCCAAAACTAATTACTTCCCAACTCAATGTATCATAAGGCTCTTTCTGCCTAACAGAATTATGTCAAATGAAAAGAAAATAGGGTTTTTTTTTCTTTTTTCTTTTCTCTTTTCTCTCTTTTAGACATGACACATTTTAAAACTGAAAGAATTAATCACTTCATTTTCTTTAAAGAGTGAAAAAGGAGCACAGGCTGCTATGCTGCTTGGTTAGAAACACCAGACTTGGAGGCTGCTGCCAGCTCACTGAACCCTGAGCTATGACATCACAGCTGGCCATGATGTAATTCCTTTCGGAAGATGGAGCTCTCTTATACACCACTGAGGTTGCTGTTCCCCCCAGCTGCTCCTAAGATTCTCACATGTGAATAACAGCACCTGTATGGGAACATTCAGATATAATGTCACCGAGGTTTTGAAATGATAACCAGAAAACGCACTGTGGTATTAGTTCTGCTAAACATTATAAAATCTTGAATTTTAGTTTTTATTAGCCTCTGTAAGGCTGAATTTCCCAGAATGAAGTAATTGGTGTCTCAAAATAATCTGAAAATGATTTTGTAGTCCTCACACTAAAGCTCTACCCCCCCCCCCCCCCCGAGATATGTATAAAATAGCTATTCTGAGAGCAACTTACACGTTGGTTTTAAAGGGACCCAAATATAAAATGGGCTGAAGGATACCTACGACGATGCACAGAAACACGCTTCGCACATGTCAGGGACACAACCGCTTTGGTATTGTGTAAGAAATCACCAGCGACCAAAGGACCCAAGGCAGCTGCCCACCCGTACGCTGCTCCTGGTGCACGGCCGTCGCAAGTCAACTCAGCCCAGCTTAGCCTACAGCTAAAGCGGGTCACTCCATTTGTAGCCGCTGACAAATGAAGGGGTTATTTGCTTTTAATGCAGTAAAGATTACTAAGGGCAACAAGTTATTAACACAGAGCCCACGTGGACACTCGTTCAGCGGTCGCCCCTCCAAATATTTGGCCTCGAGTGCTGGTCCGGGGCTGTACCCGCAGCTGTGGCAAAGCCCAGGGCGGCTCAGGCTGGAGGGGGGGTGTCCCAGGGTGAGTCCGCACACAGCTTAGCGATCCCAGGGTGGACAACTCCGACAGCATCCCGAGCTGAACCCCTGGCTGTCGTACATCAAGACTGATGATTTTCACAGCATTTTCCTCCAGAAGGCAGTTTATTCTGGCTGCTTTGTTTCAAGCTGCTTGCATCCATCGCTCCCTGCACTCTCAGCAAATGCAGGGCTGGTTTACAGCCTCTGTCCTAGGGACTGCATCTCAGCAGGGCTGCATGCATGCACTACAGTTTAAGTACTTTGGGACTGCTCAGAGTGAAATGCATAAAAAGCTAATGTATTACTAGACTCCTACAATATTTTTAAATAGCATCTCTGGTATATGGAACTATTTTACAAGCAAGTCAGTGTTCTATGACACCAAAGATTTTTATTTTATCTTTTAAAGTTTAAATATCACAGAAAAGTGGGTGTTGATAGGATCTGCCAGCAGCACAAACAAAATGTACGAATCCAGACAAAATGAAATGATCTCTCCACAGTGAAGAAATTAAGACAAAGCAATGTAAAAAAATCCACAACATACAGCAGCTTAAAAGTATTAATCAAGCAAGTAGAATAAAGATTTCAAAGCACATTTGGACAAGTTCTTCTTCAGGCAACATGTCAAAACCACTACTTCTCCTCCCCTTCTCCTTGACAGAGGGTCTCACTGGGCCCGAAGTCACACCACCAAGCTGTGATCCTGGCAAAACCCACAAGGTAAATAAGGTTGGGCACAAAGTGCAACTGGATGGGAGGCATGTGAGTGCTGAAGGATGAGATGCTGGTGATTTAGCAAGCAGCACAAACTGCCCTGAAACAATGCTCCGGCGCAATGCCAAGAGTGCTCCGGAGGTAAACACTACATATCCGGGGCTGTATTCATCTCCATTTGAGGCCCTCATGCATTTAAAAGGTTAAATGCTTCAAATTTCCTGGGCAAATCCCAATTCTGTTCATTTTTCTTCAAGCTACTAAAAAAAAAAAAACCCAACCAACAGACCCTCAATTATCCAGTTAACATTTAGTGAATTTTGTTTTCTTCTGTGCTGCTAGTGTGGCATGAAGATGCAAGAACGTGCTACCATGCTCTTTTGCAAGACAGGATATATTTCATGAGCACCAAACCACCTACATACGTGCTTTGTAAGAGCAGCTGATTCCCTCAGAGCTAAAAAACACCGAGGAGATGCCAGGTCACATTATTTGGGCATTTTCTTTTGTTTTAGCATTGTGTAACGGAACCATCTGCGCAAGATCCAATCAATAATCAAAGCCAGCCACAGCCAGATGACAAATCTCTCTGCTTCTGCAGGTTTAAATGTCAAATTACCCATGCCATTCGAATTCTGGTTCGCTTTTAACTTCAGATCAAAGCTAACATAGCTGGGAAGACAATGCTTTCCACCCTCCGCCTTCCCCCCCTCCTCAGTGCTCTGAAATCATCTGTCTCCAAGCCAGAAGTCTAAATGGAGTGTAGGGCGAGTTCAAAACAGAGAAGGTTGATGGGAGTCTACTGCCAATTCCACTCTGCAGTCACAGCTTGCTCCCACAGCTCCATTAGCTGCCCGCAATCAAGGGCGGCCGACTCAGTCCTGCTTGCTGTCCAGGTTTAATAGGTTCAGCTAGTTAATGAGCAATGGCTAGATTGCATTCCAAGACTTCACATCATTCACAAAGCAATTAAGTGTACACTTCTTGGTCTCCTCCAGGAGCCCGAGAGGAGTGCCTCATTCTACTGAGAGGATAAATGCAAGCCGCAATTTTTGAAACTGAATAGCACGACACAGTGGGAAACTGTCAGAAAATTCACCTTCTCTGACTATCAAGCCGAATGCATCGTTCCTTTTCCACAAGCCTCTCAAGGGCTCCCTTACCTGTACACCTCTGGATTATAGATTGCTCTTGCCAGATGAAACCAAGAGCTGTAAGCCACTGGGAAGCATCTCAGTGAGCTGCTGACAAAGCGGGCTAGGGAGCCGTTGTGTTAACAAAACAAAAGGTATTTAATTTGAAAGCCACTGCAAAGGCAGGGTACTTTTTACATGTATACTTTTTACACATTCCCAGCAGAGGACTGCAAGGCACCTTGCAAACAATGGAACACTTACCCCCCGATTTACAAAGCTCAGAAGCTAAGTGACATGAGCCCTCGGACATCCCTCACAAAACCGGGACCATGTCCCCAGAGGATGAGGCTACCTCCAACGGCAGAGCTGGAGGAAAAGCAAGCATTTTCTTTTTCACTCACACATGCCCATTCACCCTCCATGCTCTTGCACAACTTTACTCCTGTTAACGTATGTACCATTACTGCTCCAATGCCCCTTCCAAATGTTTGTGTCCTTTCAAGCTCTCACTTCCCAGGCAAAGATCCTACTGTTATGGGGTGGTAACTTCTCCAGCAGTGCAAAGGATCCTTAGCCTCAAGTGGTGGATTCACATTTAGACCAAAGCTGGATCCTCAACATACTCTGAAAGGACAACTCTTTACGTGTGCGGGCTGCCTTTTCCAGGCTGTGCAGCTGAACTTGAAGGAGAAAGGAGTCCTGCTGGCAAAGACCTGTTTTTTCTCTCTGTGAAGGGACCGAAAAGGCATGCTGCTTCTGTCTAACACCAAACGTTAAGAGCCATGATCACAGAGCTAGTGAGTAGATGGCAGCCACATCTAGAGAACAAGGAAAGAGAGATGCTGGGCATACGTTCTTCTCTCCTCATCCATGTACAGCACTCACATATGAGACTTACAAAAGCCTGGATACTTACTGGTTTATAAGATCATTACTAAAAAGAAAAGAACCACCAAAAAAATACCCAAACACTCAAGATCCCTTCACAACCTATTTCTGTTAAAATCAGGAATCAAATCAATCTATCTTGGACAAAGGGATCTTTTGAATTTTTAAGAATCAGACTACCCAATCACTAAACCCACATCGATTCAGTTTCTCTGAGTGAAGACCCACAGAAGTATCCACTATCTAAACTGGAGATGAGTTTAAGGAAAAAAAATACCCCTTCACTCATTTACCAAAAAACTCTTCGCTAATCTTTAAAAAAAGACTTACACAATAACACAGACTGGTCTTTTTACGTTAAATGCAAAACCTTGGTGTGGAAAGGAAGCACAGCTGAAGGGTTATGTAAGTTTTTTCTTCTATTATTCTCCATTTCCTTCGCGCATGCCAGTCAAAACTATAAAATACTTGTGGGAGAAATGCAGAAGGCACAGTTTCACATTCCAGAAGATCTATTTCCATGTGCTCCGTACAAGCCAGGCGACCACCCAGGAAAGTCGGGCAAACACGATTTGGCCCACCAGTGCTGCAATCGCACACTAGCAGCCCTTCTCCATCAATGCTTTGCCCTGTATTTGCTATAAGAGGTAACCACCAAGCCTTACGAGCGGCCGAGCCTGCGGCAGGATCACCTCTACGCCTGTTCTGAAACAATACTAACGAGCAGCCCTGCATTTTCTCCTCTTGAGAAGCTGTGCCAAGTTCAGATGCAGTGCTAAAATAGTTTGAATACACCATCCACAAGAAAAAAAGGAAAAGCAGATAATTTTAATACAGGAGCCTGTAACATTAAGAGCTCTTTACTTCTCAAACGCTTCCATCCCCTGTCCCTTTGCCCTCCATCACAACACTTTCACCCCAGTTTTACTAAGGAAAGGAGACCAAAGGTGGGTCATCTGTAGTCCCGGGAATGGGTATGACCAGCTATTTCCTCTCCTGGAGCCCACAACTATGTTATTTTCTTTTCATACGTTGATCACAGCAAGATTTGGTAACTGTTTCAGAGTCACTAAAAAGGAATCAGCCCCTTGGAGGCCAAGCTGGTTGAGAAACTCTGCTGGCTGAAGCAACAAAAGTAGGCACGACTTGCCTTTAACAAAGCAGAAGGCATTTGTTTTTAGTTAACTGGGTAAAGGGCAGTAAAACTTGGCCAAGTATTTATTTATTGGACTGGAGTGCCTGCAGTGAGAGAGGAGGGCGAGATGTGTGTAAGGTTTTTGTAATCCCAACCTTGGAAAGGAGGTAAGTGAACTTCGGTTTCACTGTTAGAATAAGATAGCACAGAAAAGCTTTGATATGTGATGTAGAAACATTGATTTATAAAAGGGATGTTCGGGGGGGGGGGGGGGGAACAAAAAAAAAAAAAAAAGGTCTTTAGAGCTTTCCCAAGGCGGTACCTTTTCTACATCTGTTGGCCGTTACCTTCTGCCAGTTCAAGACGGTTGAGAGCATGAGGAGGTAACAAACTGCTAGTGAGATTTTTGCTTTGCAGGAACGATGCTTTCATTTCAGCAGTGAGGAATGCTGACTGTACCCTGGGTGTTGCTGAAGCGTACCCCTCTGATCTCTCCAGCGGGAACACCAATTAAATTTAACAAAAGTAACAAGTATTAAGGTAGCCTTACCTAGTCTGGACCCAAACCTACACTCAGCAGCGTTACTACTGGATGATACTTCAGTACACGCTACTATGTGGCCCCACCAGCTGTGACCTTATGTGGCTCTCAGTCGTGTTCCCCTGCTCAGTCCAAGGGTAACGTGAGAGGAGCGGGCAATGAGAGACCCCAACTCTGGATTCATATCAACTCTGGCAAATGTGACTGACTTTCAGATCATGGCAGGGCAAAAACATGTGAAGGTCTTCCACCAGGGATGGTACCACCTGGGGATGCTGCGGAGACTCGCTGGATGTGTGGCAGGGAGCAAGAAACAAAAATAAAGAGGAAAAACTGGATGACCTTGCAGTGCTTAGCTGGAGCTGTCAGGCAACAGTTAATGCTGAGGAATCTTGCAATTCTGTTTATATTCTTTCACCACAAGCAGGTGTTGGGAAGCCCAGGATGGGAGGGGCATGCAGATAAAAAAAGAAAGAGGAACCACTTTTTTTCTGACGTGCGTGATCTATTCAGATGAATCTTTTTTACCGACAGGCTCTTTTCCTGGAATCAGCACGGACGCCCACGTGTCACTCCTGAGCCCTCCGATAAACAGACAGCGTACCTCAAACATTTAGGTTATGTTACCTGTTTGTGGTGGAGGATGACATGGTTTTGATGGGAGTTCTGGGGGAATTAAGTAATTTTTAACAGAGACATTATTAAAACCTCCAGACTTTTTCAAATTTAGATTAGTTTTGCTGTTTTTTTGTTATTTTCATACTATTATAGTCATGTGCGGTCATGTTTACCATCTGAAAAGTGAGGAATAAAGGACGGATCTCCATTGACAACCATCTCATTTCTTCCCTTGGTCACCTTGCATACAACTGTGCATACAATTTTTACACCGATGGATTTTGTACAGAGAAATGCTTTGACCCGCAGACTCCCCCCCCACCCGCTGCTGCTCCTTGTCCAGCACCGCAGCCACCTCGCTCTCTCCTTTCTTCTGCAGCTCTTTGTTGCTGAATGTCAGGGTCATCAGTGCCACCGGCTGACATGATTAGCGTGGCTGACATTACACCACTGCTCTAAAGGAAGCAGGCAGAGGGCAAGGGGAAAAAAAAAAACAAACCAAAAAAACCCACCCAAAACAAAACCTGCAGCCATTTTAGGCAGAAGGAATCGGGCTCAAATAGACATTAGCGACCTCACCCTTTCCAATTGAAGAGAAGGTCCTTGTACTGCAATAGACGTACGTGGCATTTCAATGCGCTCTCATGCTCGCAAAATCAGTACGCTTCTGCCTGCCCCAACACATATCCTGGAGGTGTGCTCCAGTTCTCAGAGATCAAAGGCAAAGGTTAGGGAGGGGGAAAAACAAAATGGTTAAAAAAAAACACACCAAAAAAACAGGCATCAGACAGGAGATAAAGCCTGACCTGTGATTCAGCAGATTCGAATGCTCAGAAGTACAACAGCCTGTGCACTACTGAAAGACAGCAGCAGTCCATTACACGTATTGATTTGCAGCACTTTGTCAGCACTAATGATGTTACCTCATTAAAAGAGATAAATGCCCTACTGTTCAACCAAAAGCATCTGCTCCTTCCTCCTTCTCGCCTGTTCTCCAGCAGGGCCCTCAGCAGCAGCACAGCAAAATCAAATCAAAATCCAATGCTAAACTCACTTAGAGCCGCTTGCTAAGGTTGTTTTCTTGTTATTCTTTATTTATTTTATTATTTTTTTTTAAATGGGGTTATTCTGCATTTCCTACCAGGTATCTCTTCTCTTGACACCAAACAGGCACATCAAAGGAAAACAAAGCCCTGTGAATCACCACGGCCCTCCTGCCGGCAAAGGACTTCTCAGAAAATAACCTAATGTCTACCTCGGATAATTCATTCACTGTTAGGTAAAACGATATGGACTGCAATTTCGATCACAACAGGTGAAGTGATAGGTAAGGTGGTGATAATGACTTCTGTCCGTTAACACCCAACGATGTGTCGCCACATACCCCGTGCCGGTTTTGTTTCAACAGATTCCTCGTTACATGCAAAGGTAGCAGTTTACCATAATGAATGTTTTATGCATTATTCCTTTGTGTATAGGGTCTCCAAAGTACACATTATTAAAGTCTATTAAACTCTCTATTTAGCAGAATTACCAATGTGCCTTTGGGGAAATTATTACAATGAAGCTGTACCGGTATTTAAATTCCAGTTGTTTAACAATCTTTTCCTAATCACCAATCCAGGTATCTACATTAAAGTGCAGTCAGACTTCTTCCAGCACAGCATAAACCTGTCTATGAGCTGCTTATGGAAATTCATTTAAAAAATGAGTATTTCAACTTGGCGTGTTTTTCATAATTAGCCTCAGACAGCTACTGCTTTAAAATAATAGGAACTCCTTCCTGATCCTCTTCACCAAGCAGAGCACTCCACAGTTAAACCTAGTTACAGAAACAGTTAACCATTTGCAGCCATACAATTTATATCAATATATCAGTACCTGCAAGACACCAGCCTATTTAAGGAAAATTCGGCCAACAAGGTCCCATTCTTTACAAATGGCTTTTCTATGAGAAAGGACCTGTCCTTGCAGCCCATGGATGCAAAGATGGAGCAGCCCAAAAGCTGCTCAAACTCAGTGTATGCCCAGGTCCCTCCTCCGGTCCACCTACTAAACTCTCTGTGTTGTATGTAAAGCAACAACAGAGCAGCTATTAACTGTTGTTTGTGCCCCTTGGACCATTTCCCCTTTTAATACTGCACACTGCAGCTATAGCTAGCTACTCTCTAAATGTGCCAAGTTTTGTGGCAATGAGTCTCAAACTTGGTTCCAAATTTGTAAATGTGTGCCCGTGCCTCCCATGATAAGAACAGATATTTTTCCAATGGGAAGAGTCTCATGTTTCTCAGAGGAGAGGAAATAAACTTCATCATACTAGAAATCACAGGATTCAGCTTCCTAGGGTGGGGAGGAAGAGACTTAGATCCCAACTTTTCAGATTTCCTCCATGACCTTCAATAAAACACTGTATTCCTGCCTCTATTTCTCATCAATAAGAGCAAGATATTTCATCCTCTTTGAGACGCCCAGAAGCGCTCAGGTTCTATCTATGGGGCAGTCAGGCTCTCTACCAAAGACAATCGAGCAAGTACTTAAACAGATGTCTTATCCTTGCCACTACATCACACCGACAATTTTACAACTTCAACATCAGTTCAATTCTCAGTCACCTTCAACAACAAAACCAACATTAATGTATTGAAAAAATGCTGACAAAAATCTTATGAAACCAGTGGGCACAGAAACAGAACATAAGTGTTGCTCAACGGGGCTTCACATCAAATGAGTACACAGAAGTTAGGCCATCACACAACTGCATGTTTTGATATGCCAGAATTCAAAGTTTATGTCCAAGTACAGATAAAAGGAGGACTAAAGTCATTATTGGAAGCTGGTATGTATAGTAAAGGTTCCTCTGACAAGTATGAATCAAATACTGTCTGCTCTTTTTGGCTCTAAGGCAAATTCAATGCCCTCTGGCAGGCCTACACAACGAAGCAGTTTCCATCATGACCAAAAGTCCTTCAGAGAACAATCCTTGGAAAAAAAGCACAGCAAATGGGTAGGCCTATTTTAGCTATACACTAATTTCCTATAAATCAATGGACAAAAGCGCTTCCTTTCTCCAGTTACAAACCCTGAGCCAAATCACCTTCTCTGTTTTACAAACGCAACCTCATTGACTTTGGTGGTTATACATGCACCAGAGCAGATTTTGTCCTTGTGTGCAATGGGAGGCCAAATCTCCCATAAATGAGAAAGGAAACAATCTGTTCATCTTAACTGAAGTGGGATGAGGAACATCCCTTTCACCTTTAAAAAGGAGACATATGTCTAAGAGACAGAAGGGAAAACGCCACTAGTTTCATTTCTTCAGTTTGCCTCTCCATTAGGAAAGACTCTTGTATGCTTAGAAAGGACATGTTTTTCAGGCTTTTAAGGTTACTTTATCTGACTGCAGATCAGAAGTCCAAGAATATCAGATGTCGGCTTAGAAATGTCTCCAGTATCTACTTCGCTATCCATTAAAGAAGTACCTCTTCCATCCTGTTAGACAGGGGTGGTGGATCAAGGGTGCAGCTCTATAGTAGCCTGAAGCCGTCAGTCCCTTTTACCTATCACTTGCTCCTTTGCCTCAACCCTAGTTTCACGAGCACGAGGTGAGATCGTTCTGCTGAGTTGCACAAAATCCAACCACGTCTTTAGTTTAGTTAGTAGTTGGCTGGATTCACCCCATCAAGCAGCTCATGGTATGGCTTCATAAGCCCCAACGCTGGTGCAAGAGGGAATGGGGGAAGTCCTAGCCACGGACACTGCAGGGAGAGAAAGAGGATGAACAGCCGTAACTGGGACTGGCTTAGGCTGCCATGAAACCTTTAGTCCCTGACGCCTATCAGAAGACATTGTAGAAACAAAAGACACAGTGCGCAGCGTGGCATTTAACACGGGCATTGCAATACATGTGTCTAACGTTCCCATCTTATGTCCTCGTGTTTATCACACCAGATGATAGATCTCACAAAAGCACCTGGCAATATGACATCACTTTTTTTCCAGGGTATTGGGTGTAGATGTGATGCGGCCTTCATTTGTTATTGCGGCACGTGGACAAGCAGCTACCTCAGCCAAGCTGTCGCTTTGTCTCTCCTGCCACCTACTGTACTGAAAATCAAAATATGTATCACCAACTTGTGTGCATCTCCACTTCTGTTTGGAAATACCAACCTTTAGTTCTTCTAGAAGTACCACTGCATGCACATGGGAACTCCTGCTGTCACGACTCCTCCAGCGATGCTATCCAATGTTTCCTGATGACAGCTAAATGCAGCACTTTGAGCTCTACTTAACTCACTGATGCTTCAGGGTTAAAATTAGCATTAAATACTAAAACTTCTCCAGAGCTTAGGGCACGAACTCCTCTCCCCCTTTGCCCCATGGAGAATTAATCACAGAAGATTTATTTTAACTGGTGAACAGGCCATGATGCCCCATAAACCTCCGTCCCTTTATTTGCTGTTATTTCCGATGACAACACTCACAAGGGGCAAAACCCAGCAGAAAAATAACTTCCCATTGGGCGTGTGACTGTCAGCCCGTGGGCAGGGGTGAAACTCTTGCTGCACTTGAGCTGCGTAACCAAATGAGCGTCACCCAAGAACAGACCCGCCAGATGCAAGAGTCTGCTTCAGACCGTGGTTTACCCTTGTCCTTTTAACCTCTCGCTCTCAAAAAGCACAGCTGAGAGAGTCTGGTTGTGCCACGCACACCCTCGGCAGTGCAGTGCTACCCATGCAAGGTGCCCTCCCCAGGAGCAGCATGTGGTCCCACTGCCTCCAACGTCACCGGCTGCAGAAGGGGCTTCACTGACGCTTGTGCCCAAGCAGCGCATCCAAGGAGAAGACAATTATTTTGTCATAACCGTCTGGGTTCTGCCATCCATCCAGACACGGTTAATCACAGTGAATGGCATCGAGAAGGGCAGCAACAAGTCTGAGCTGGTCCGGCACAGTCCAAGCCCACTGCAGGGGCTTCAAACCCATTCATGGTACTATGTGGAAGCCAACAAGCAATCAACCCAAAAACAAGCAGACAGATATCCCATGTTAAATATTTATGCCATCCCCCCAGAAGGCAGGACAACTTTATTTTTTAGTATTTTATTACTAAGTTCGAGAAAGTATTCAAATAGGAAACAACAAGCTAAAGTTGCTAAAAGAAATCTCATCATTTTCTAGTAAGAAGCTACCTTGCATATGCTGGTTTATTTTCCCATATATGGCATTCCCTTTTACGTAATCAACAGCTTGGGGCTCTATGACAGCAGATATCTTTGATAAAAGGAGTATTTTGATGAAGGAGAAAGACATTCAACATTTGCATGATCAAGTAAGCTATCGAACGTATTTATTTATGCTGTGACCATAGTAATCAAGAGGTATTAAATGTGCAACTGAGCATCAGTTAAATGCATTTTAAATCTGATTTTTCACTGGTTGCAGTAAGGAAATCGTTGACTAGCAGAGTCTGCTTAGGGTCTTTACAGTCTGCAATTAGAGAAGCGGATACAGAAGATAAATTGCTCCACTCCTGCAAAAGCAAGTCTTACTTTTGCAAGTAATAGTGGGCCTTTCATCTTAGCACTTAGAATTTGATCAACTGAGAAAAAAAATCATTCATATTAATTCCACTCACTCACAAATAAACATCTCTGAAAAATGAGGACATCTCTTTTCCCTAAACAAATCTGGCAAGTCTATAACAAAAAATGTTTGTGTAACACACACAGTTCAGTATGGACACAGGAAAACAACTGGCATGAGTAACCGAAGTGTCTAATCCCAGCTGTTTAGCCACCAAAATGCCTCAAGAGCTGTGATACATCCACTTAAAGCCAAATATGGCCCACAAATTTCTATTAAACATGAATGAATTGATCAAGGAGCAACAGTATGTTCCCATTAATTGTACAAAGGCTGCAAATAGGTAAAAAAAGATCTTTTTACAGCATGTGATCCAGAAGCGGCTTTTGCCGACACCAATTTAATTTATAACAGAATCAAGGCAAAAAACTAAAGGATCAGGTTAGTAGTTAGTAACACTACAGGAACTATCAGTGAAAAGCTAATGGAGTGAACAGAGCCTTAAAACAACTTGATTTTTTTCAACACAAACTTGAAAAACCTACCACTGCAAGGGCAGTGCTAGAGGGTGCTCGCACAGCCTCGCTAGAAACTCTCAGACAACTCTCAAGGATCTGTAAGGATGCTCCAAGGGAATTAAAGAAGCCAATTTTAAACACGCTGTGCTGTCTGGATTGATGTCTCACTAAACCAACAGGCAAAGTTTAATCTCCAGAAGGACTTCTACCTCTGCTGCACTCGACCGAACGGAAGGGAAAGAGATTTAAGCTTGTTTGGTCTATGGCTGACGGAGACTTTCTAGCAGAAATGGAACTCAGCTGATGAGCAGGTGATAAGCTGCTCCCAGAGCTTCCCTTGCTTTGAGAGGAGCGGAGCGGCTGGGAGATTTTCGGAGTAGATTCTCCAAACAAGCTGTTAAGAGAAGCCGCTATCCAGAAGGCTCGACAGGAGGAAAAAGGAAGCAGGGAAATCACAGTTAATGGGATTTGGCCGCAACCAGAAAACGGCTAGGTTTCTGAATACATTACAAACAATCCTGCTCTTCACCGCTCCACCAGTTCATTGCTGGATGAGAAAAATTTACATAGATTTAATGCCTTAAAAAGCTCCACGGAAATTTAGATTAATCTGTTTAGAACAAGTCTGGCCTCTCCCCTGAGATGCCCTGTAGATGCATACATGAAGAAGAGGAAATTGCCACCACTACACCACAACTTTTATGATTTTCTGTAAGGGGGAAGTTGTCAGGCTAGAGATTTATTTATTTTGAGGTTTTTTCGTAAGTTCCATAAACGAACGTTTGCGACAGAGGAGGTCACCACCCCGCTCATCTTAGATATCACCTCTCAGCCTGCCGACCCCTCCACGGAGAATTATAAAGTCAGTCCAAGTTTTCTGCGGGAGGGAATTGCTATCTGATCCTGTCAAGCGGGATAATTTGAGCTCAAAAGTAGAGGGTTACCTCGCTCCCAGAGCATCTCTCCTTGGCCCAACTTCAGATCGAGGAAGGTTATACAATTACGGCACAGAATAAGGTCTTTGGAAGGAAACTTGTTGCTCTCAAGTCTGGAGGAAAGCAAGCAAACCCCCGGCTACGAGTTGCATCACTTTGGATGCTGAGCAGCCTCAGCAACCTCAGCAGGAGGTCCAGGCGCTGAGAACCTCCTGCTCATCCTCCAACCTAGGTGGAGAGAGAGTTGGTTGCTTAAGGTGGCAACGAAAGAAAAATTACCATAGACAATGCCCTCTACCTGTGCAAACTGAAGCCAAGCGTGGGACATGACACAACACGCATGAACTCCAAACTCATCCTTCCTCAGATCCGAAAGGAGGCAGCGCCACAGTACGTGCAAGGAGGGAAGATGCCAGCAGCAGAGAAATTTCTGGTCTAACCGTGAGATAGAGGAAGAGGCAGTAGGAGCAGAAGAATGGAAACGATAGGAGAAGCGAGATAAAAGAATTACGGGGCTGATAGCATCTTATAGACAACGCACTTTTAGAAGAAGGGGAGGAAGTTGAGCGGCCGTGAAAGAGGGGGAAGGAAGAGTAAGGCTGATTTTCCTGATAGTCAGGTCATGAACAGTTCCCAAAACCTGTCTAGTCGGGCTGGTTGTCCGAAGTAAAAATGCAAAAAGCTACCCATGCGGCATCTTCGGAGTGGAAAAAGGAGATATTGGGGAGTGGGGCACTCTGCAGGGGAATTAAAAAAAACTACAAGTCTTCTAAGTGCCATAAATAGACATGAAGCTATTGAGCTCTCAACCGATAACGAACGTGAACAGTTAACAGAGGAGTTATGCAGAACTGTCCACTAAGACAAAAATCTTAAAAACTTTGGCTCCTCACAAATGTCCTTTCTTTTGGAAATCCCACAGCCACCACTGGGAGATTAGCTTTATAAAGTGAGAATTTAACTGGAATTGCAGCTCTGGGTAACTACGGGAAATGTTGCTCACAGTAACAGAAAATGTAGGATAATTAGGTATTTGGGGGAAGAGGGAAAAGAAAGTTACAGTAACTATGCAAACAGAATAAATAACAACACTGTCCTTCTCTGGGACCTTTCAGAGGATCTCAGAGTAATCTACAGCCATTTGGAGGAATGGCTTCTTAAAAGCTGCCGTGCTACGGCCACAGCTTATTGCACAGTCTAGGTCCCAAGCCTGGCCATACTTCTCATCCTTATACTCTTATCCCCCCGCTGATCCTCACCCCAGACATCAGCTGTAAGCTGAGGGGCAGGGATCCCATTACGGGTTTGTGCAGGGCGGGACCCCAGCTGGGACTCCGGGTGCTGCCAAGTGCTCCTTCAACATAATTAACGAGGCGGCCTGATCAAGAGAAACAGAAGACAAAAGGTTTCTACCAAGTGAGAAAGCTCTTAAGCGCAAGAAGTTAAGGCTCTCCCCACTCCGAACGTGCTCAGCGGCACAGCCCAGCAGGGCAAGCGGGCTGGGAAAGCCAGCCATCTTTCAGACAAAAGTGTAAAAAAGAAGCGGGAGGAGAAATAAAGGGAAGACAAGGTCAGCGGAGAGAGGCGGGCTCCAGACAAACCCTCCCCTCCCCAGAGGAAAGCACCTCAGCAGACATCGCTGTGGAGTCTGCAGAAGATGCTGCTCAGCGAGGGAAAGGGTCAAGTTAAAATACAAACCCACGTTTACATGCTCCCACGAGTTCCTTAACTGCAGCTGAGAATGTAATGATATGCTTTGCATTGGACTTGTTTGATTGCACATGTTTTCCACCAATTTCCAGTTCCAGTTTCTGCTCCTACTCTGATTTTTAATCATCATCGGGACAAAACACTAATATCCAGATATTGCCTTGCTAAGAAAACTGGAGTAACTGTAAGTTATATTAACAATATTTAAATACAGTCCACGTCTATTTAAAGGTTTGAACACATCTCGTTAGAACACTGCATAAATTAACCCAACCCAATTCTCCAGGATGCATCAAGATCTAAAAAGCCCCAAGTTTGATGTTCTCTCTTACCACCCACTTAAAAAAACCAAAACCAACACGCTGGGGTTAGCTTAGGTTGCAAATGGTAACAAAATCAACATTCAACTTAATAAATGCAATTTACTCCCTGATGTAATGAAGATCATACCATAACCAGTTCAAAACCAAAACAAGAAGAGGCTCTCCCCCGCCCCCTCCATGCACTGCACCCCCCTCCCTCCCCCCCATTTTCGCTGTTAACGACGCCCCAGCGCAGCCTGCCCGCTCGGGATCCTGCATCGCTTCCTCCATCCCTCCCCACTGCCTGAAACCATCCCTGGATGGAGCGAAGCGCGCTCCGCTGCCGCCGAGCTCCCCGTCCCCATCGCCCCGCTCGCACTGGCGGCCAGACAAAGCAAACTCCGGTTGCATCACGGAGCAAACTCATTTTCCAGCAACCTCCCAGCCCGGAGTTTACCGCTACTGTAAACCGGTGCTGTCAACAACGCCGCCTTTGTTGCGCGCTCGTGCGCGTGGCTTGCTTGTTGGTTGGTTTGTTGGTTTTTTTAATTATTATTATTTATTTTAAGGAGAATTTTTGTTTTAAATGAGTAAGCTGTTTTCAAGTGATTTCTCCTCTGTGCTGGCTCCACCCTGTACTGTAAACGAGACATTACCTTATACAAGAATGAATCTGCTGCATTCCTCTGTCTAGCTGCCTCGCAGCACATTTCCTATGCTCGCAGCAGCCCCGGCAGCGCGCGCTCTCCCACCCCTTCCCCCCCACCTTTTTTTCTTTTTTCTTTCCTTTTTTTTTTTTTTTTTTTTCCTTTTCACTGCCTCGCTGTGTTTTTGTGTAAATGATCTCACATGACTCAACAAATCCATCTGCCTGGAGCAGGCCAAGTTTGGAGCCTTCCCAGGAGGGAGGAGAAGAATTGCTTTGTGGAAAGGACCTGGAGCTTTGCCCTTTCTCTGGCTCAAATTACCCGCCTGTCAGGCCTGACGGATTTGGCTAAAAATAAAAGGAAGCGGGCCGTGAAAAGGAGATGAATGAGCTCAGCAGTTCCTTAGATAACATGGGCCTGGTGTCGCCCAAAGATCCCAGAGCTGGAACTTCGGATGCTGGGCATGTAAGTGTGGTGCTGCAGCCTAAGTGAACTTGGCTGCTTGGGGACCAAAAAAAAAAAAAGGCACAAAAGAGGGCAAAACCAACCATACGCTGTTGGAAATAAATGGATTAAAGACACACAGAATGGGAAAACTGCCTGCTGTAGGTTTTGAGCTTGTAAAAGGCGAGATTTACGGCGTTTCCAGTGGGGAAAGGGGGCGTGGGGGGGTGTGGCAGGGGGACGCACGTGATGTCAGCCTCCCGCCCTGCCCGGGGAGCCTCAGCATCCTCCCTGCAAATGCCTGCCCAGCGCCCGCAGCGGGTATTAAGCACTTAGTTTGGCAATGTAATGACACACTGCAACAATCTGTAATGCGAGGCAGTCAGCAAAGCCCTGGCTCGCAAAGCTCTTTCTCCTAACCATTAACCATATGTTTGGCTCTGCCGCCGCCCGAGCGAGCGGGTGTTCCAGCGCACCATCTGGTTTCTATCCACACAAGCAACTGCAAAGCACAGAGTATTTCCCTCTGGAGCCGTGTCTTCCTCCCCAGCTCCCCTTCCCCGCCCGGCCCCCCACTCCTCCGCTCCCCGTCTTCCTCCTTCACCCCCTTTCAGTGGTGGCCTTGCCTCCCCACAGCAATGCTCAAAGCGCTGGGGACCGCCGCCACCCCACTGAGGGATGCTGCGTTGTGCTGGCCCCGTGAGCTCGCACCCATGCACGCGTGCACACACGCGAGCGCACGCACTCACACACACACACACACACAGAGGATCGCATCCCTCATCACCGATGCTGGGGTACCACGTTAAAAAACAGGCGTGTTCTTGACCGGTCCAGGAGCTGCTGCAGTGCCCATCGCATCTCGCTCACGTGCACACGCGCACAGGGAGCGTTCAATTTGGATTACAACAACTCCATGCCGACACTGCAGAAGGACTTCAAAAATGAACCTAACAACAGCAGGACAATTAGCAGTGTTATCTCCTGCCCCCAAACAGGTCTGTCTAGGCACATTGGGTGTTGGTCCCTCATCCCACCAAATTAAGAAGATTCTGGGGGGAAAAAAAAGGAAAAAGGAGAAAAAGAGAAAAAGAAAGAGGAATGGAATGAGAGAGAGCTGAAGAAAAAGGAATGAAAATATTTACTTTTCCTGTGATAACTAAACAAGCTCTTTCTGAAACTATAAAAAAAGCTTTCAAGTGTTATATTTTAGAAGACCTTGTACCATATGTTTGCTTCATGATTTTGTGAATTCTAACTACTATTTATGTTTTCAAAGCACTTCCATCCTTCTGTTTATTTCTGAAGTCACCTATGGGAGATCAGCAGTAATTTTCCTCTCAGATTGGCCAATTTAAGATTAATCATGACCTAATGCAAGTATTCAGGGATGCAAGCAATAGGATATTCAGCAAATCCCACACTTGCTCCTTTAAAATAAGTTTATACTCTGCAATGAGTCACACATACAGTGTTTATCCAAGTTACCAGTGCTACAAGAAAAAAAAGCCCATTACATTTGCAAATACATACAAATCGCAGCTGTAAGCACCCAACTGCTTACACCAGGACTCGTTTCTATGACTGGATATTGATTTTTTAATAATGTGTCATTATACCAATGTTGATACAGCAACTATCTTCCCGGAGTATGCAATTTAATACTAAAAAGAAGCTGGCTCTAGGAAATATCAAATCCACACCCATTCACATGCTATTTAAACATCCTTCTTGGTCATGACTACAGCAATGCAAAGCCACAACTGTGTTTTTCCCACCTAGCACCTAACAAAGAAAATGCAAAGGACTCACCAGTTAAAAACAGCTCAGTCTAAGGCAACTAGCTCTGCTGATCTGCTTCTTGATAAAATACTGCAGAACCTCTCCAATCGGCACTGGAAACCAAGACGCTATGTTGAAAAACATGCATGTTTTTTCGAATCTGCTCATACATGTGACAAATCAGTGCATGAAAAAGTGCGCTGTAGGCCCTTATCCTGGAATCAAACAGACATGGGGAAAACCCATATGCTTGTGAAAAGCCTGATGACTTCACTGGGATTGCCTAAGAAGTTTGAGGGTAGGATCTGGCCCCAATTATGAATGTGGAGTGCAATTAGCACTGTAAACTCCCCTCCTTCATCTTCCACTCCCCCTCAGTGAGGGAAATAATTAAAATGATTAAAAACATAAGAGATGCATTTTAGCTAGCAACTTACATTTCCTGCAAAACAGGATCTAAATATGTTAAAGTCCATTAATTTAAGATAAGATTGTTGCAAACATATTAGTAGCATACTTAAACATCACATGTTAGATTTCCTACAACCATGCAACAAGAAGCTGTCTTCATTCACAAACAGAAAACAACCAGCGGTAGTCCTCTGAAGCAGTAAAGGTCTAGGTCTGGGTCTTTTTGCAGATAATGATCTGCTCTGATCCAGAAATCTTTTAAAAGGGGGAATTCAAGGGAAATATTCATAGATTCAGAGTTGTGCAGTCTGAAGGGACAGCTAATCATTTGACCTTCTTCCATAAAACAGGCATGGAGCTTCCCCGCCTACATCGATGCAGCTGTAAGAGGCTGAATTAGAGAATCTCTTAGGGTAAAAAAAAACATTAAAAAAAAAAACCCAAAAAGAACAGCCTCAAATTCAACAGCCTGACATAAGGAAGGAAGCTACCGCAGCCCCAGCAACATTGTCCTATTCAGCAATCACCCATGCTGCAGGAACACTCACACCCTCTCTCCTGGTCTGAATTAATTTCACAGCCAGCTACTGGGTCTTGTTATACCTTGTCACCTTCCTCTACTCCGCAGTCCCTGACAAAGGGCCACTGACAGCCTGAAACCCAGCCGGTTTTTAAAGCATAATAAAAAGTGGTGTCACATTATTACCTGAATCCACCAAGTCCTCCTGCCAACAACGATGTTTTCGCAATCACATTTTTCTGTTTTTAAAAACGTCTCTCTTGCCTCATCGCTCTGTGTGAAAAACAACACAAAAGAGAAAACTGATTAACTGCACTTGACTATCTATTATTTGTATTACAGCAGTTGGTTTTCCCAGCAGATATTTAGGTCTTTTTTTTTTTTCTGCCATGTGTCATAAAGATATTAAACAAGAAAAAGTCCTTTCCCCAAAATTGCTCAGTGACCAAATAGAAGCGACAAAGAACAATTTGGAGGAGCGGCTGAGGTACCACAGCCCATCACTTGTAGAGCTGCACAGGAGAATGCAGCTCTCCTGAGCCCATATCCTCTGCCCTCTCCCCCAGGACATCCTGCCTGGCAGCACCGGGACCAATGCCAAGCAGACACTCAGTGCCACCAAACGCAGAAATACGGGGAAGAGAGAGCTGCTTAAGTTTCTTTCAGTTTCAACAGTAAATACATGCCACTAATAACCGCAGCAGCAATGTAAAAATAATACTTGCAAAATTACATCAACAGTAAATTACTTAATCGTACTGTTTCCCCGAACTTTGCACCTACAACATTATTTAAGTAGTGAGTCCGCTTAAAATTCTCGAAAGGGTCTTTTAGTGTCCATGTTTACTCCTCACTTCATGTATTAGTAGCTTTAAGCTTCACTGTCAAATTCTCCTGCCAATACAGCAACGAACCAAAATGTACACTTCATATAAGAAATTTCCACTTAAATAAGGAAGAAAAAAGCCTATATGGTAGAAACCTAACTGAAGATACAACGTCAAAAAACCCCACCAGCCTCTCTGAATGGCCAGAAGACACATCATAAGTAAAGAAAAAAATGCAACTGGATTTTCAGTACTGGAAATGCCATTAACGTCAGTATTTCATTGCTTTCTCTGAAAGCAAACAAAACAAACCCCTTCACTTAAGGAGATGCAACTGGATCACCTGTACATGATCCCTTGCCTACTTCCACAAGGGCATACGAATTAAACACAGCCTTGCAGCACGGGGTGGGGGATATGGCTGTGATACTCTTCCTGCGATTTCAGGGCTCAAGTGTTTGGCATGCTCTGTCCGTCGCCGACATGGATGTCTGCCAGAAAGTTTTGTTGCAAGGTTTTGGTCACAGCGGTCTGATTGAGCCACTCCCAAAAAAGTGGCTGGAAAGACGCAACAAATTCTGGCAACCTCTGGAACAGAGAGTTTAAACCTGGGACTAGTCAGGTGCCACACGACACAAAGAGCACGGTCTAGTCCAGGGCTGAGGAGGAGAGAGGTGGCCTTTGCCTCTGGCATCTGCTCCTCACCGGGCAGGGCCACCTCCCAAGCAAGGACAGGGAACAACCCTCTCCCCTGCTCCAGGGGACCTCCCTGCCACAGCCCCAGCAGCCTGGAGCCATCTATGCTCAACAGAGAGTGGCCAAGAACTGGACCAAGGGACGGCGGGGAAAAATATGTCAAAACAAGAAATTTCACTTAACCAGGACGGAAAATTGCAGATAGGATGGGGAGAGAGTGACAACCTGGTTAAGCATGGAGGGCTGCACGGTGGCTGTGCAGCTGCAGCACCACCACTGAATCGTGTTCAAGTCTCCACGACGCCGGTGGGCACTGTTTGCCATTTGTTTGCTTCCTGCCTTTTATCTTTGGTGCACCAAGGCTGTGTTGCAAGAGAGAACATCGATGAGTTGAAGCACTGAAAAGGGAGGGAAACATGGTGGGCGAGCACTGCCCGCAGCGGCTCCCTTCGCAGGAGAGGTCCTGCCGCACTCAGCACACGGGATGTACCTGAGCCACACATCAGGGCTACAGGACAAGAGCGCAGGACAACTCTGACAGTTGTTGGCCGCAAAGATGGCAGCCGCCCCACCGCTCCCTGCCACCCCTCTCAGCGCTCAGACAGAGGAGCCGTGCCTTGGAGAGCTGCCACGCAGCTCCGACGCAGCGCCGCTCCAGTCATTTAAACCCAGCATTTCCCAAGTGGCCATTAATGGTGAGTTCCTAACCAACCTGAAACCCTGGCTTCTTTCAAGCAAAACTAATGAACTCGCAGCAAAAGGGAACCGTATTTCCAGTACATGAAATACTACGTAGTATGGAGACATCTCAGCGGCAAGGCTGTAAGATCCTCAAGATCCTTTGTCCTCTTGTTTTAACTCTCTTCCTGTAAAGAAGTGGCAATGCTTCCCAAATCATTTGTCAAACCCTCAAGCCTGACACTGATAAACAGAGTAAGTTCGTGAGGAAATGACGAACTTCTTCAGTAGGATTTGAGTAGTGTGCCATAAATAAAAGCCTGGGGCCAAACACGAAACAGCAGGGAAAAACCAAGATGCTGAATAGAACATTCACCCAGGGCTCGCAGCTACAGCTGTACGCTCGGCACTAGGCAGGGGACTTGCAGAAACAGAAGAGTGCAATCACATAATCGAAAACTGTCCATGCATTCACAAGACTTAAAAGTAGGTCTGTACAAATCCTTTTTATATCTCACTGAGTCGCACTCTGACCTTAGTTATAATATTGCAATGTATTTGTGTATGAAAATAAAATTAACAGCAAATAGCTGAAACCACCCTAGATATTATGCTGCCTTAGACATTCATAGCGTATGACAAAGCAAAGGTCTACAATCAACCAAACGCACAACACAGGAAGACAGATCTTAAAGGTAAATAATTCAGGGCTTGAATTCTTTAAGGTAAATAATTTAGGGCTCTAATGAACTCGCTGACTGTAAATAGGGAGTTCCACTGCTAGGAACCCTCCAAACTGCCCTACATCCAATCCTCAGGAGGGCAGAGCAGAAAACTGTCAGCAAAAACATGCCTCAAATGTTTCTGGCTATAGCAGCAAGGACTCTGTCTAACACAAAAGGAGTCTTGGATAGGAAAAGGCAGCTTCACAGACTGGTTCCAGTGCTCCGTACTGTGCCCATGAGCTGCTGAAAAGGAGCTTCAGTTTCAGAAACATCACTTGGGCAGGCAGTGAGGTGGTCTGTGAAGCAAGGTAGTTGACCCATGTTGTGTCCCATGGAAGCATCAGAAAAACCCTTCATGGATAGCCAACACAGCAGTTTGGTCCAGAGGTGCTAAAACCCACATGTGACTATGAGCGAGGCTGTAAGCTCTTTGCTAAATAAGACAGTCCATAGATGAAAAGGAACCAGACAACCCCCCGATTCCTCCTCACTTCACAATCTCTCTTCCCTATCCTCTTACAAAACTGGCTATGGTCAAGTGCTTTTATCAACACCCAGGAATTCCTGTGCATCCGTCAAAAAGCATCTCAGCCGGACAAGATCCATCAACGAACCACAGTATCAATCCTCATCAATTCTTAAATTACCAGCAAGTCTCAGCCTTCCCAGCCTGCATCCTCTAGTTCCAAGGAGTCATTCACAAGCAGCAACTACTCCTGACCATGCAAGGAAACTGTATTATAATGGAGATACAGCGAATTGTCAGTTATACAATGTTGTTGCTGCTAAAAAAACTCCCGAGGATTTTTATGCTGTCTCACACATACATAAAGTAGTATGTAAAAACACCCTGGAGTTGCCTCACACCCTCTTATGAGACCTACATGAAACCAGACCATGGAAGAAAACCCCGCCTTTTGCCGCCAGACACGGGCACGTCAGCAGCAATAGCCAAGGCAGTGCAAGGCTGCTGACAAGCCTGGAAACACTGTATGGGAACATGCCCGTGGATCAGCAGTCGAAAACGCAACTGCTGTTCTCACTCCGTGCCCAGCAGAGATGAGATCTCATCGCCAGCAGATATCTGGGTCACCACCAGGAAGCTGGAGTTATCCCAGCACCATCGTCTAGGTGACGCTCCCAAAAGGGGAAATAAATCTGCGGCGAGGTTGCATCTGGCAAGATCCCAGGTGCAAAACAAAAACAATCACCTGCGGTTTTTTTGCTCCCTGGCGATACCATCCGATTGAACAAAAAAATCCCATATCGCATGATGTCTTGTATGCAAGCTACTTTGCAGAAAGAGTTTGTTGTAAATGCAAGGGTCAGATCGCAGTGTCTCAAGAGCTGGCAAATGCATCTCTATTGCCAAAGTCTGCCTCCTAAATCGCCAGACTAAAAAGTACTTGTTTACCTATCCTGTACTTCAAAAATGAAAACCCAAACATGGGGAAGGAGAAAGCAAGAAAGATAATGAAGTATCAATTTTAAACCTATGACGTTTCTGAAAAATAAACGCGCTGAGTCTCCATGCAACCAAGTAGCTGATAGCTATCCAGGCACAGGACTGAAAACTGAACCAGCTTTCCAATCTCTGCTAACCAAAGCTTTTGCAATCTTCCTGTACGCCATTTCCTTGTTTACGTTTCATGGTACTGGAGTTCAACTTTTGGAGAAACACAAATGACGAACCTAGAAAGTGAAACGCAACATTATTTACAGAATTAGAGAGCATGCCATTCACAAGAGTTCGTAGCCGCACACATCCCAATCCTGTTCCTCAGTCCAACACCCACTCCTGAAATCCTGTACCAACCAGATGAGCTGATGTGCACATGCTTGCACTCTTGTGGAAACAATAGCCTCTTTCAGTCCGTACAATCTTCTGAAGAACCAGGCAAAAACATCATGGGAAAAGTTAGGAAATATCTGCAGAAAACAGTCCGCAAGATGAAAGGCAGAATGAGCCTTTTAACTTGTATGAAGTACATAACATGGAGGAGAAACACATAGCTTTGTTACCTAGCCCCTCTTCCAATGGGCTTCCCCCCCTCCCCAGGATGGAAAAGGGGGTTGAAACAACTTTAGACAATAAAACACTCCAGTGGCAGAATGGCTTCCCTTACAAACAGAGCGCTGCAGGCGAAATCCAGCTCGGGGAGCTGCGCGGCAGATCTGGGAGCCGATACCCGCTCCCCTTACACGCAGGGATCTCCCGCTGACGGCAGGGATCTTGGCAGGCAGGATGAGTCCTCCTGCCCCCAGTGCACAGTGCTCCTCCCTTCGCTCCCCTCCCAAACAACGCTCTGCTGCTGTGGAGGGCATAGCACTATTTTTTAATTAATCCAGTGCAAGGTTTGAGCTGCCTCAGGGTTAAGCTAAACATTTTCTGTCTTTAACCACTGTGGCAGAAGTAACTATAGAGAAAAACACTCTGCCATAAGGGTAGGGAATTGAGGACAGAAAAGAAGCTGCAACAGAGCCATCCCTGACCTCTTCAAATTTCGCCTCCAGAGGACTCAAAAATAAGAAACCAAATTTTTAATCAGCAGGGAAACGGGGCAGGGAGACTCGCTCTCGGTAACATTACAGTTGGGTATATCACATAAAAGGCATTATGGAGTTGTACCATCCACCTTCTGTTCCAAACTGTAGGTCTCCAAAAAACCTATCAAACCAAAATCAGAAAAAAATTCCCCCCCACTATCAGGACAGCACTAAGCACTCAGAGACATTTAAAACAAATACAGTTCTACAAATCCTTGTTTCTCCTCTCACAAGGGGCTATATAACTCCTGCAGGAAACAAACGCTCCCGTATCAAAGCAGATTTTTCTCTGCATGCACTCACTCTGCCTAATATTTTTAATTGTCTGGTATGCATCTTCCTACAGGATTGCTTATGTTAAGGGAAATACCGACATTAGCTTTGCAAAAACCACTGACTCCTGTTCTACACAAACGCTGCGAAGGCTAATAGCAGGAATTGTGGCTTGAACTCTGCCTTTGCCTTGCACTGAGCAGACCATGTAACCGCTGGCATCTTACCTCTCACGTGCACTTCCCCTCAACTCACACTCACTCTCTGCAGGATTTTACTAAGCAGTTCATCTAAACCCGATGGTAAGTATTTTTCAAACTGTAGGAGTGAGTCAAAGTATAATTTGATGTGTCTGATTGCACAGACACCATACGAGAATGTGAGAGCTGATCACAGAAGAATACAAGTTGCTTTTTCATTTCACAGCTCTGAGAGTCAAAAAGGGTGTGTAGGACCCTGATATATACCAGATGTTTTAAAGTAAGGTGGAAAAACTGGTGTGGACACATTTGTCCATCGTGAAAGCTTCCTGACGGCTACCAACTGGCTGTGCTGTAGTGAGAAGGCTTGCTCTGCCTGCGAAAGATTACAAGCCTAATGGAACGGGAGTATTCACAGCTTTCATGCACATGTATAATCCTGCTCTCAATCCTGCTCACTCTTCCTGAAAATAAATTTGACAAGTCCATCAGTACGATGTGAGAAAGCCTCAAAACAGAACTCATTTTGTTACATATATTCTTGTACCTATTTAAGAAAAACAGATTATTTTAAAGAAAAAAAGTTTGAGCTGGAGCACATCTGTGGTTTCACCAAGTTCCACATTCAACCCAAGAAATGAAAGAGCAAAATTTTTTCATTTGTTTGTAGCAAGTCTTGAGTCAGTTTCCTTCAGAAATTTTTGTTCAGAATTTGTGTTTGGATTTAAAAAATAAATCAAAAAGGCTTTCACCTCATCTCCCAGGGGCCTCAGCCACTACCCTCCCTGCACTAGGCACTCTACAAATGCATACAGAGACTTCACATCTCTGTCCTGAAAAGCCAAGTTTCATCTTGTAGTTATGAGACTGGAGGTTGTTTGCTTTTCTTTTTTTAAAAAAGGGAGACTTCATAATGAAAACAAAAAGAAAAGAAGCGGAGGGGGGGGGGAAGCAGCCCTGCAGAAAAGTGCTGTTTCTGAGGAACAGGAATATGCACCTATCACTTACTTTGGCCCCTTGGGCGAAGCTCACTGCAGAGATCAAAAGCCTTTCCATGGACTTGGGATGAAGTCTGGAGAGTTCAAAGTATTGCCGAGAGTGGACATTGCTGTCCTTGACTGCATGGCGTGGGGGTGCGTGAAGGCAAGACTCCTCCATCAGCCATAACGCTTCCCAGTATGAAAAGCCCGGGCGCTGCTGGAGGTACTCGGGTACCACGAGAGCGCACACTCACAAGAGCTTTCAGACAGTACGGTGATACGACTCACCTAAGATGGAGGGAGACTTTGATAACTTTCTTGTTGGTGACTCTGCAGCTCCTATTTCCACAGCCCATGCTGGTTCAAAGAACACCCCAGGACGTGCATGAAAGAAAAAGGAGTATCTCAGGCCAGGGACAAGTAAATATATACACAGGTGAAGCAAGCTGGGATCTCACAACCCTCCCATATCCAACCCAAAGCAACTTCTTCACTGAATGCTGCCTCAATTCTTTTTCTACATAATGTTTGCGATCATAAAAGGAGGTTTTGGAGATTTACCTAGGGCTTGTGAGGTGACAGGATATTTTGCTCACAATCCAGCTGAGTAGTATTTATGTCTGTTGTTTCGTTTTTACGTTTCCTTGTGCACGTACACTGCCCCCTTCTTTCAGCCTGGCTCTGCCTGCGGACCAGAACTGTCAACTCTTCTGGCTTTTGGAGCAAAGCGCTGCCTACGCCAGCCTCGAGCTCAGCACTGAAATCACTCATTCCCGCACGGGACCGTGGAGATAATCCTTTGCCCATTAAATATCCCACTTTCTTCCTTATTGCTCTGGAAGGATACGAATGAATGAACTGCACTTTTTCTGAACATCACCTTCTGCTTTTATTGAGTACTTCAGTTACTGGTTCCAGTTGCACCTCCTTGCCCTTTGAGGCATCAGTTAAGGTTGCTGGGTCTGATTTCCAAGTCCCCAGCTGTAAGCCTCTTTGAGGAAAAAAGGTTGGATGCTATTAGCCCTATGAGAAAACAGGCATTTAGTCCATAACCATGGGCTCCTGAAACAAAGCTGTTAAGTGCAAATCTCTGTTTCTGAAATTTTCTTTCTATTGCCTCATTATCTTTACTACATCCCAGCAGAAACCAGAGTCCCCGCAGGCGGAGGGAGGAAGTCTTTATGCTTCCAGCTGCATCTAATGCCGGCTAGTCAACCAGATGCAAGATGTTGCATCAACCTGATGTTTCACTTCAAAGTCTCAAAATTTTTCTCTTACTGCTGGGACTAGGTGCTTGTGGTTTGAGTTACCACTGGGGAAATGGAAACTCACAGCCAACTCTTCAGATTACTTCCCAACACTGCCGGGCTGCCCTCAAAAGAAAAACAACCAGAAGATGTCAGACACAAAATGGCTTCAATCAGATACCTAGAAAATACTCTGTAATAAACAAAAAGTGAAGTGTAATTAATTGAAATGAAGGCTGAAGCTCCCAGTAAGTCATCATTTTAATCTTAAGCGTAGGACAGGATCCCTAAGAAGTAGCTCTGGCCAAGAGGTCCTGACCACTAAATTTAATCCTGCAGGTGCTGACTCCATGTCATTGTTGTCTTCTAGCCAGACCGTTCCAGTTAAGCAGCCGTTAATATTTTCAGCAGAATCCATAGACTGAAACTCCATTTTTTAAGTATAGTCATGCACAGAAAAAAAAATAATTCAACTTGCCAATGAAGAACAAAAATACCAGATCAATGAGCATACAGTCTTAGAAATAGAACTCTAATCCCTCACTTGCTAAGAAATCTCTTTTAAAGAAATGTTTATGTTAAAATTTAAAGTTATGTTCAACATTAATCTTAGGGAATTTTACAACAGAAC
This sequence comes from Gymnogyps californianus, assembly GCF_018139145.2. NCBI lineage: Eukaryota > Metazoa > Chordata > Aves > Accipitriformes > Cathartidae > Gymnogyps > Gymnogyps californianus. Next base: position 86,464,334 of record NC_059473.1, on the reverse strand, counting down.
ATACCAATTTTAAAAGGATTCTACAGTTTTAATGAATTCCTAGAACCCATAGACAGAAATTAAATGGGGGGGAACCTACAGTGTTGGCTAGACATATTTCAATATTTGTTACTATAGAAACAAGCCAGCAGATTTAGGTTTTGGAGTTATCCTTGCTATAAAATATTAAACTTCTTACAGTTTTTGCATATGTATATTATTGCAAAAACACTGACAATCCTGATAAAGCCCAAAGCATCTTAATTATTTAACAGGATTTTAGCTTTTTTTTTTTTCCTTTTTTTAACAGAGTATCTTTTAATTTTTTGTTCCTTAATAGACTGTACTTTAAAATCTTCCAATACTTCCAGAATACCAAAGAGACACTTCTGGCTGACAGAATATACAGGAGATGCACAGGAGATAAAGACTTATTTTTCCATGATGCTGTGGAGAAGTGATAGATAAAAGGAACACAAACATATTCTGATAAAGCAGATTTAACAGTAATGATAAAAATTACACCAATTAGCAACTGCAATAATTTTACCAGCTAATAGTACATTAAATGCTATATTTCATTTGAAAGAGAGTTCCTACTTCAAATTTGGTGTTTTTGTTTTCAACCCTAGCAATGAAGAAATGCTGAAGTACAGAATGTAAGTGATTGAGATAACATCTCAACACTTCAACACTATCAAATACTTCTGGCACACGCCTGAGAAACGAAACAAACGCATTGTCCTTTCATGCTTCAGAAGAGCATCGACAGTCGTGTTCAATCCACAGCGCAACCAGCACGCAAAAGGATCAGCAATTCAAATTAAGAGGAAGGACAGATGTTTACTCCAGCAACACTCCTTCAAAAAGGAAGGAGAAAAAGCTTGTTCAGACAACTCGAATGGCCAAGGGGACTGACAGCTCAGCTTGCCATCCAGAGGAGTCCTAAATGTCATTTGTTGTTGGGATGCGAGCTCAGCTGGGAGCAGTGGGGAAGATCAACACTTGGGCAAGCTCAAGCTCACCGCCGCCAGGACTGGATGTGTGCAAGTGACTTTGACCCTGATTTCACAGCCAAAACTGCCTGCATGTCGCAGCCTTCGCTTTTTGTTTGGATTCAAGAAAATCTGTTTACTGGAGGCTCAACATGAGGCTTCCACATGATGAAAAAATGAAAAACTTGGGAGTAAAAGCCATAAACGACACAGTTGTTTCAATACTATATTCCAGCACTGAAGGGGACCAGGAAAAACACCAACAGAAGCCAGGCAAACCAGAAAAAAGAAAAAAAACTGAGCGAGACTGAAACACCCTCTTCTTCCAAGAATTAAACAATGCTTTTTATGAAGTGTAAAGATAAGCAGTGGGACTACCATTTCCTAATGCTTCTGAGGTCAGTCTTCTAACACAGGTTCTCAAATAGCCAATTAAACGTACGCATTCCTCACACTCACATGTATACCATCATCTTAAAAAAGCCCAATAGCTCAAATCTCTTAAAAAAAAAAAAAAAAATGGAAAAACTTATTCTTGAAGGCTTGCAAGACAACCCGTTAACTAATGGAAAATCTTCAACACTTAAAAGAGGAAAATGGTAAGACGGCTTAATTTTAAATGAGTAAGAATTTAAATGTCACTTCCTGCATGTGACATCGATTTGAAGAACCTTGCATTTTTGTTTTCTTTGGTGTGGTTAACGGTGGAATCTTTGTAGAGTACATTTCTATGGCATTTACTGTTGCATGTTTATGTTGGGCAACTGCTTTGCATAATTCTGAACACAAGAAAAGCAGAAAGTGATTTTTCCTCTGTAAAGAAAGAGAGAGATCTAAAAAGTAGCATGCTACTAGGGCTTTCAAAGAAAAAAAGACTGGAGAAAAACTATCCCAACACTCAAGGGAAAAATGCACCATTTCCTTTCACTGACAGCTGCAGCAAGGTACAATGAATTTATTTTATCTGAGTAGTTATGTATACACGTTAAAGGCAGAGCAATGCTACGTACTATAGAGAATTTACCCATGTGAGTTCACAAAGGGCACCACTGTCAACCTGCAGTCAAGAGGTGGGAAGTTATTCAGATGTCTGAATAGGTCCTGGAACGATAAAGAGATGCAGGCAGCACATGTTGTCAAAGATACGCACTGCATACACACATTCAAACGCAGAGCTATAAACCCCCTCGACGCACCCTCTCGTAGGCTCTCCGGGCTAGGTTTGTCCCTTAAGGAGCTGGACACGGGGCTCCGGGTCTTTCATTTCCAACTGCTGCTGCAGGTGTCAACACCTCAGCACGTGTGCCCCCATCCTTCTCGCCAAGCGTTTGTAAGTTAGGGGCTGGTTCGAAGAAGCACTTAAGAAATGCGATGTGGCTTTTACAGAGTTTTCTGAAGAATTCATATATACAAGTAAAATAAAGCAGACAGGAGTCTATGTACGCGCTGCAGGTATATCTTGGAACAAAAGAGCTATCATTCAATCAGACCGCTCAGCTGATAGACACCTCTCCCGTGCTTTGTCAAAAAAACCCTGAGAAACGTATCCACACAGTGATGGCTTTTAAATCATTTGACAAACACCTCTCCAATTTAAAGTGACAGTTTGCGGCACCATTGGGGATGGCTTGGGTTGCCCTCCTGTGGTGGCAGGACAGCACAGGGCCAGCGCCCAGCCACCCCATGCCTGGGCTCTGAACAGGGGCACCCCAGCACTGGGTGGCAAAAAGAAAGGCGAGACAGCAAAACCCTTGCAGCAGTGCTGCTGAGCAGGAGGAAGGTGCGCTCCGGTTCTGGGTAACATGCTCCACTTGGTCTGCTTAAAATATATGTCTTAGAAAATAAACTGGGAAGATAAAACAGGAGACTGTGTTTCTCTTAGAAAATAAACTGGGAAGATAAAACAGGAGACTGTGTTTCTCTATCTCGTAACGCAAGAAGAAAATAAATTTCAACCAAATAAAAACTCAACACTTGTTAAAGAAAATACTCTCTATACAACATACAATTTACTCAATAGTAATTCATGCCCCTTCATACCAGTGAGGCCAGGAGTCCAGTTGGATTCAAAAAGGGACTGGACACAAGTTTCCCATCTCAGCAAGAATTTGGAAAAGAACATAAACGTCTCATGCTCCAGTCTTGACCCAATAATTAAAGGGTAAAGCCACCATAGGCTGTCAGGATGTTGTATTTGCCATTCGAGGTGGGGCAGGAGTACTGCTCCTTCCTCCAGAGCATCTTCTTGCTGGTCACCAAAATAAAGAGAGGAGATTGTCGTATACAGACAGGGATCTGAACTGGCATAGAAATGCATACAACTCATCTAATATTGGAAGATTAACAGGCGAGAGAGTTGATGAATGGGAAGGATTAAATATAGAACCAAAAAATAAGCAAAATGATTAATTGCTAGGAAAGGGAACTGACGATTTATGGAAGAGAAAATTAGTAAGATTTAGGAAACTGAAGGGAATAAGCAGCGAGTGAGCTGCGGGGTGGGACCATCTGGTGCATAGGAGTCACAGCAGTACAGGGCACATGCCCCTAGCTTCGGCTGCCCCTCTCTCCTTCTCCCAGCCTCGGCGTGTGCGGAGCAGACACAGCCGAAATAGGCGGCGTTTAGAGGTTACTGGCTGAAAATAACTGACTGTAAAAACAACAAGCTGCAATTGGTTTTAAATAATATCCTATAATCTGAAACAAAAGAAACCGGTCTCTTCACTCAATTAAATGCTTCCATGTGGTCTCGCAGCAGGCTGGTAGCACTGTCGTGCTCATGTCCTTGTATTCCAGCGCTTTCTAGAAATTTCTAAAAATAAATGGATACTTGTTTAATGCTGTTTTCATGTATTTTAAGAAGAGATAAGTATAGAAATGGAAGGCATTTTTAGCATATTTATTTTTAATTTTTGGGTTATAATATCTCAACAGTAACCCATGCTTTTGGTCCTATGCTTCTTTGCTTTGCAACTATCAAGATAATCGAACTCTTTTGCTATTGGCATGCAACCAACAGGCACCCCAAAGCAGCAATAACCTGAGCAATAACCCAGCACCTTAAAGTCTATTATGATCAGCTGTTTGCTCGGTGTCTTCAATCCATTTGCTTTTGTGCGGAATGATAATACAGAGGGAAAAAATTCAGATATGCTGTGAAACCGTAAAAGAACTTCAGATTTTAGCATAACATCTGCTTGATTTTATTTTTTTTAACTTAATGCCTTTTTTAAATCACTTACAAAAATACTTTTTTCAGTTAAAAAAAAAAAAGATACAACTGACTACATCCTCTTTGGGTTACGCTCATGAATGAGCTACTGTCTACATTAGAAACAAACACCTGGATCAATTCATGGGCATCCAGCGAAGCCCGTTTGTTTCCTTTCCAAACACTAATTTACAAAAGACACTGTCAAATCCCAGCCTGCAAGTGGCCTTGCTATTGAATACAAAATCTCAGGGGTGGAAGCGATGACATGCAGGAGGCAGAGCGGCCGCGCGTGGAGCCGGAGGCTCCAGCTCGCAGCAGCCGTTCACGGGAAGGAGACCGCTCCCTCCCCCAGAGAGGTTATTAAGACACCGAGGCAAATACTTTTCATACTTTTCCAAAGGTCCATTATGAAATACCGTACTGAAGACTCATTAAGAAACAACTTCGTGCTATCTTTGGGAGATCTTGCATTTCCTCACACAAGTCTTCATGTGGGCTCATCCCCTTTACAGCCAAATACTTTCTGCACAGGGTAAACAGCAGGACCTGGATTTGCACAGCCAGCCAGCCAGGAAAGAAGTGGTCTGAGACTGTGCGGAGGCATTGGCACCTTTCTGTTTGAGCACAGTCGTCTTACTGAAAAACTCACTCAACAATTCAGTGGGGACCCTTCCCACCATGTTTCATTTCACCTGGTCTGGCTCCCACACGTCCTAGGCAGATGTTTCCCATCCTTTGCTACCCGGAGGAAAGGACAAGTTCAGAAGAGCTGTCACTGTGTCACTAACATACCTGGGGGGGCCTTCAGGCTCTCTAAGAGGGCTGAGATAAAACTCACCACCATCTACACAGCCTTCTGTGCCTGTCACTCCCATCTCCCAGTGCCTCACAACTTCTAAATTTTGCACCATCCTCTCTCCCCGTCCATCCCCCAGAAGGAGTTTTCTTTTGGACATGAGGACACTCGGCACTGTTTTTCAGAGGGACTGCAGCAGCAACTCCTGCTCCACTGAAGGAAGATCCCGTAAACTTCAGAGCCAGGGTTTAAGGGATACATTACCTTGATATGTTTTTCTTGCTGAGGTCCAGTTTTACTCACTCGCCTTTTGAAGGAGCACCTTTTCATTCAACATAAGCATGCAGAGGATTCCCCCCCCCCATACAGAGATCTAGGGGAATAGCACAGGTCATATGCCGTGATGAAATTCTGCACGAAGAGCAGTAACAAATTTTTTTGAGACCCTGATATATATAAGAATCAACATATGAACCTCAAGTTTCAAGAAATGCACCATTTCAATTTAATGCTGTAGGCTACACACTGTATTTTCCACTCAGTAGTGCTATCAGTCTCCCTATTAACTAAATAAACTCTCATATTTAATTTAATGGGAATCTGTTGTTCTAAACAAAATATATAAGGCAAGAACGTTTACTTAAGCTGCCAAATATTTAAATGAAACTGAGAAGAAAAATCAGAGCGGGCATAACACATTTCACAAAAGGGCAGCTATAACAATAATTAAGTTGAAGTGGCCAGCAATTAACATGTAATATTCAAAAATATTAAATCTATACTGAAGACTCAACACAGCATTCACACAAAAAGACATGGTGATGAAAAGCAGACACTTTGCATAATCAGCAACAAGATATTTCAAATGCAGGCATCAAAACAGAGGAGACTGGTAATGCCACACTGAGAAGAGCTGGCTGCAGAACAGCAGCGCTGGTAGCATAGACAGGGAAGGACAGGGCACAAGTGCCTGTGCATCCCCCGCACCACCAGAAGAGGAGGTAACAGCTACACACAGACCTTCAGCTCTGCCCAGGCGGCAACAGCGTCTGCTTGCTACCGGCCCGATGCGTACTTACGCCTTCGGTGCGTACCTTCCCCCTGAAGAAACACCTCTCGGTAAAACCAGGAGAACCACAACCTGTACAACCAGCAGAATCACAGTGCCTGATCAGTGCCCACTCTCGCCGCCCTGGGCCCTGAGCCAACTTCACCCTCTAGGTTTGTCTTGACCCAAGTAGGCACCAACACTGGCCTCTCTTCTGGCACCTCCTGAGGTCACCCTCCCCACTGGCTTCCTTCAAAATGGGACATTATAGTCCAGCTCCCCTCCGTCCCCAGACCAGCACCGTCCTCTCAGGCTCCCAGCAGCCTTAAGCACATGCTTAGCCAGAATTCAGACCTAACTCCAGGTCCACAGGTTTACTTGTCCAAGGCACAGAAGAATAACTCGGACATATGGATGGATTTTACGTGAGCTCTAGAAACCAACTTTAACTTCAACAAGTACCAGACATGTGCGTAGCCAGACAAAACAGCAGTTCTCTACATGCTCTACCCTTTCTTTCAGCTGATGCAGAGGGGGATACAGTAAGTACTCTTTGGACATCACTTGCTGGTCCAGAATCACAGGGCTCATCCTCTATGTCAGGGACCAACACTGTCTGCCCTTCATGCCCTACTTCTTGCTGCAACAAGCCCCTGCGCTCAAGCAAGCCCATTTACTACAGAACCACACCTCACAGCTCCTCTCTGGACTTATGAAATTGCTTACACACTCTCCCAGAGCCTCTGCGAGCTGGAGACTCCCTGTTCATGCTACAAGTAAGGAGCTTGCCAACCGCATTTTGAAAGAGACAGCAAGAAGCCTGATGATAATGAAGTGCCAGGGTTTTCTGTCTCAACTTTAGGTAGAACTTCAAGATGACAAAGAAATCATCAGCCCCATCGCAGATGCAGATGCCAAGAGAGCCTTTTCCTTTGTTTTTCTCCTACGTTAATACTTCAAGAAGATGAAATTACTTAGTTTTTTTAAAACTGAATTGTCATGGGCTTTGAAGTACCACCGCACTTACAGTGTGGGGCCTGGCAAACTTGGATGAAAATGGATGATGAATTTCAGATATTTTTGTTTTGTTGTTCTTATGTTTGATGTTCACACTTTGAAACCTGAAAATGTTGGAATGTGACTGCTATTCTTGCATGATAAAGGCTGTTTCTAGCACAGCCCTGAAATACGGCAGGGGTTACACACAACATGCACAGCTCTATTACTTTATTGTATCAAGCCCACAAAGTTGTTACCTGCAGAAAATCAATTCCTACACAGTAGTTATTACAGAACATTACTTTAATTTGCACAGGGAAAAGGTGTGTTCTCCCTGGACTTATAAAATTATCTTTTAATATTACAGCCTTTTGTCTTCTTGGGAGGGATGAGGAACATCAAAAAAAGAAAAAAAAATAAACAGAAATCTGAGGTAATGTGAGAAACCAGCTGATTTTTAACCAACGGATGTAGAGTTCTCCGGAAGGCAGGGATGCGCTTGGGCATCCCTTTGGTCTGCACAGTGCGGGAGCTGTCTGCACCCCAGTTTCAGACCCTGCTTTATCTGTTGTGCATTATCCAGCCCAACTACATGAAGTTAAATCCCGGAGGATGCGGAAGGGAACGGGCAGGAAGGGGAACTGGGGAGGGTGGGGAATAAGCCCCTGCCAGAGACACCACCAGGACCCTTAAGCAGATGATGGGGAAGCTGTTAATTGGGAGGGCGGCGTGGGGCTGCATCCCCTTACTGCAGAGGCAATGGGGACTAATGGGAACAACACAGAGCTCATGAGGAAAGAAACGCACTCAGATAAGTGGGAAGAGGCAGGCAAGCATCTGTGCCACTCATTCTGCTACGTGAGGGTAATTTGTCCTGAACCAGGTTTTGAATTTGCCTGGAAGCAGGCACTGAGCACAGTTTTCCAGGTGAACACCAAATTTGTGCTGGATCATGCTAAGTGGCGGGGCTTTCCTTTCCTGGCAGGCTTTTCAGGAGAGGCCCGGGTGAGGTGGGCACAAGGTTGTGCGATGGAGCCCGAAGGCAGCACCCCCCACCCCAGGGCGTGCGCCCAGGGAGGACACAGGGACATGCACACGCGCACGCCCGAACCGGAGCTTGCCCTGCAAGCCCGGCACGTGCAGGTCCCAGGCGCAGTTTGTTTCTCATAAGCTGATTAAAGCCAACAGGTTTGTGCTCGTATTTACTGAAATGCTCTGGGTATTTTGCCTCCACCTGTCTTGCTCTGCTTGCTTTAAAGAGCAGGCTGCAGGCATCCCAGAAGAGCCAGCAAGCCCTACGCAGCTCTGGTCTCCCTGTGGCCGCTGGTGGCCTTCCCTCCACCCCCACGCACCCACGCAGGGGCTCTCCTGACCCCGTCCTCACCGGCTAACGCTCCTCCCTCTCCAGGAGCACCCTGGTGCCTCCTCCCTCCCCATCTCCATCAGAGCAGACGTATGTCATGCCACCCTGCTGAGTGCTTCTCCTCTCCAAAGCCAGCCGTAAAGAGTAACTAATCCTCTCTAAGCCCTGGGAAGGCAGGTAGCCTCCATTTTACATGTACAGAAATGGAAGAAGGGGTGAAGAAGTTCAGCCTGTTTCTTTCAGTAGATCCCTGAAGATAAACCACAGTATTGGTAAGCATTTTAACTTAAGCTCTTAGGCAGTACAGGGTAACCTACCAAATAAACCTAACAAGCAGGTGCTGAATGCTGATGACATATTTGTTTACGTGATGGATAAAAAATTTACTTTGGGCGATTTCTCTGGGTATGTTCATTGCTCTGTAAGCTTGTGTGCGCGCGCTTGTGGCTGTATCCTCTCCTCTAATCTTCAAGCTAATTTCAGCCAAAGAATTGACTGGAGGCAACAGGAGCAATCCATGCAGCCTTGTGAGCTTCCTTCAGAAATGTCTGCATGGACTACACGAGCCACACTTCCCATTCTCCCAGCCTAACTGCTATACAAGAAAGGCAGGAGGACAAACAAAAGCTGGAGAACGCCATTTGCAGACACCACGAAGTAGCTAGCTGCAAATGTGTCTGGCACAGGAACTCGCCAGCCCACTGCCAGCATCACCACTGGACATCCCACGGATTACTTGCCCTCTGGGCTTCTCACCCGTGTGGTTATTACGTAAGGTCATACGGTCTGACACGTGTATTCCTCGAAGTGATGGGCTCCCTGGACTCTATCCAGAGGATCAAGGAGAGCTTTGAGAGAACGCTGCTGTTCAGTCGGTTGTATCCTGTTTGGACACTTAATGAGGATGACCCTACTCTTCTATGAGGCCCAAGACCTCAGTGGAATTAACTAACACAGTGGAACTCCACACCTGCATTACATGTTACAGGAGAATGATCTCCAGTACCAACGCTGGTAGGTATTATCCAGATGGAATATAAAAGTTGCTTTAAAAAGACATAAACCTTTTAAAGCCACTTCATAACGTTAAGATTTTAAAGTGACTGAAATAAATGCTATCTGCTAACAACAACATTGAAAGTGGGTGGCAATCCTGGTTCTAGCATACTTAAGCTTTGCATCAGAACAAAACTATTATAAATTGGTTAAAAACCACAGCGATACGCAGTTGACACCCACGTATGTTATATGGGTGCCCAAGAAGAAATGATATGTGTATAATATATCTCAGTATGCTCCTTGTATTATCGCTGTTAAGAATAATGCAAAGTACTTAAAATCTAAAAAAAAGTCTAATGCAGTTGAAAAAAAAAATTAAGCCTCTTTTGCACACATACATATTCCTCTACATTCTCTATAAAATTGGTATTGTTTACTAAAACATTGTTTGTATAGATAGCAAAAGATCAACAAACCATCAAATAAGAGAATATAAATGAAAGCATATTTATAACTATGATGTCCTCCAGTCCTTTTCCCTATGTTCTTATTGTAATACATATGCTGAAAAAGGAAAATAAACGTTATTTATAAATATGATACATGGACACACAAATACTACCTGAAACACAAAATATTAACCTAGCAGACGTGGCCTCTGAATAACAGTGATTCCTTTGGATATTCCAAGTAACTGCAGTAACAGGAAACCAACCACACTGGTCAGGAGCAACTGTGCTCAAAAGCAATAAATACTGCTGGTGTGAAAGAGCGGTACGTCATAAAAATCTTCCCTCTGTTTTTTGCAAAGAATGAAGTTCTATCTGACTCCTCACCTGTAGCTCTACAATACTGTTATTCTGACTGACAAACTCATCTGATTTCCAATCTAAAGTTTGCTTTATCTCAGTCTGCAGAACTGCACAGCTGCTTCTCCCACGAAAAATGAAATCCAGCCTGCTGCTGACACTTAGCGAGTGATCCCAAAAGCAAGAACTGTGGACCCTTTGCAGTTTAGAAAATTATGCTTTCCTGCTAAAACCCGAATATCAGCTCGTTCAAAGTCCTACATGAAATCATCCACCTTGCTTGAGGAAGAAAAGCTCTGCAGGCTTTACCCAGCACACACCCCGCGGAGTGGCCGAGCAGCCCCTCGCCTGCTGGTGCGGGGAATCTGCTAGGGGAAGGGTTCTCTGCTCTCACCTGCATGCCAAGGGTTTGCAGAGCATCGACTGCTTCCTTCAGGACCGGTGAACGACCTTTCGGCAGAAGGCGCACGTAAACTAACAGCCATTACCCCCCCTTCATTATTCGTTTTCCTTCTGCAAAACACACTCCAGCAAGTGATGCTGCCACTAAATTCCTCAGCATTTTAACTACCTGCAAACACATCAGCAACATAAACGAAGGTGAAATAGCATTTCAAATATTGGTTTCCCTGGGGTTCTTTCTGCCACAGAGGAAAATTTCACTAGGAAAAACCTCTACATTAGTGTTTGGAACTAAACACTTGGACTAAACCTTGGAAATAAACTTGGACAGGAAAAAAACAAATCTTTCAGTTTATGAAGGGAATTGATTATTAGCTTCCATAATCCCAAATTCTCTGGTTAAACAAGACATTCAAGACAGAGCACAGACAAAAACCAGACACTTACTGGGACAAAAAAAGCAAAGGCAAGAAAAAGAATCTTCTAAGACGACTGTATTAAATGTGCACAAAACCCCTTTTCTCAAAGCCTAACACTCTTTTTCCCTGCATTTATTTTCCCACATTCAGCAGATAATTTCCCCAACACCCTTGAAAACACGAACACTAATTCCAGGCATTATTAATGACCACAGACTACATCTCCTAACTGCAACAGTTCCAGGCTGAACTTCATGTAGTAAACATTGCATTCCACAGACTGACAAGTCAGCTTTCAGATAAACATGCTTGCTTAAATATCAAGTATTAACACCCTATGGCAATCCGAGTCCATGCACAGTGACTCAGTGCAATTATTCCGAGTGTAACAATAAGTGGGCAGTCATGCGGATTTGTAACTTATTGGTTTAAGCATGAAATTAAACAAGCAAGAAAAATTAATGAAAACTATTCAATTTTAGACCAGACCGGGTATAAAATATGAGTAAGTATTATAAACATGACATAATCTCATTTAAAGAGACTGTATAACACATAGGTTTTACAAATATTTACAGACATTAATCTTGTTAAGTTGATTTCCAGAGTTTTATTCAGTAACAGGATTGATTGGCTGGAGAAACACATGCTCAGACAAAAAAACAGCTGAAAGCTCTATTTTTGTCAGAATGATGGATTCTTTTCTTAAGTAACTTGTTTTGTTGTCTTTTGTTCCAAGACTATAAACATTATTAGCAGTTCTCCAACTGACAAGAGAGGCTGAGATGTTTCGTCTTCACCATTCTGGATCGCTTTTTGTTTTCTTACACAGTCCAAGAGTCAGGGAAGAGGCAACAACTTTGATTTCCCTTCCCTGGAAGATCACCTTTCTTTTGCCCACAATTGGATCTTGCCTCTGAAGCAGTGCATATACATCTGCTCCATGGGCTCACGCTTGCTCTGATAGGAGATGGGTTGCGGATCCCAACAAGCAGAACTATTGCAACCTACACCAGTTTACGTATCTGACAGAACCGACATTAACATCCACTTCCCTGTTGTTTATTTGCTTCCCATCATCGCTGACTTCCCACAGCCAAGCCTCCATACGGCTTTCATGTGGCCACAGTTATTTCTGTTTGTACCGAGAGGTCATTTCGTACACTGCTAGCAGAAGGGATACTGCTTTCTTCTGTGACTTCAGGCAGCTTTTAGGAAACACAGATTTCCTTCCCCCCTTTCCAACTAAAGGCAAAGGTCAGTGAGTCTAACAATGAAGCACAGTGTTGTAGCTTGATATTTTAGTGCTAAAAAATTTACCCACAAAAGCAAAGAGGACAATTGCTATATAAAATTCCACACGCAGTGCCCAAAACACGTCCTGTCCAAAACATGTGCTTGTAGCCCAAGCAAGGACTTAGGCCCACTAAAACAATGCTGTTATGTATACATTTTCCCAGAAAGATGACATGTTACTAAGCAAAGGTCGAGTACATTAAAATTGGTACATCTGGCTTTTTGTAAAAATGAAAAGTACAATATATGCAATATGAACAATATAAGGTACCTTCCTTGCTGGACTCAACAGCTAATGGTCACATTCATGCTTTACTTCCATGTTACGACCTGCCCCAACCTCTCCGCCATCCCGATGACCTATCAAAAGCATTACACCGGAGGCGTGATTTTTTTACATCAACATTGCTAGGCGAATTATCTCCCTCTTTTCACCAATAGGGCTACATCTGATGTACCATCCTACCTCTATGGTATTCCTCATATTCAGCATCCAAGAGGAAGCATATTGGAACAGCTTTGCCCTAAGTTTTTCAGAGCAGTATAATACTGTCCAGAGCACCAAGATCTCACTACATAATTATGAGCAGCCGATTTTCAAACGCCCTTCCCAGGCAAAGAAAATAATCACCAAAAAAACACACTGAAAATAGTTTCATTATTTGGGTCAGAGTTTGAAAGCATCGTCTCAGCTGCCCCATACAGAGAATGGCAGCTTTTGTGCCAATGTTCACTGCAGCTCTTCTACTCCATTTCGAGGAGATGGGGCCCTAGATCTGCACAGGTAAATGTGGCGTATCTATGACCCTGTCAATCAATGGCAAGCCCCTTATCTGTCTCACTGGATACAGCCTAGTGGTCTGCTGGATGTAATACAATGCATTTAGTTTTGCTAATTTTCATTTCTGCAGAAGCTATGTGTTCCCCACACAGTGGTACTTTTTGTTTACACACTTTTTTATAAGACTTCCAAATGTATCATTCTGGCAACAGTAACTGTATGATAGTAGTTTATACTGCACACAAGAAAATGCCTTCTCAGATCACACTTGTGGTCCACTCCACCATCAGCTTCAGGCAGCAGAGCTACAGAAGCTTCAGGGCAAGGCGCAAGAAAACTAACACTGGGCAATCACAGGAAAACCTACCCCATCCTGTCTCTTCTGTTCCCCTCACCCCTGCTGGAAACCGAGCTCTTAAGAGGATGCTTATGCCCCACAGCACCAGGCTGCCAGCTAGTAACTTTCTCCAATAGCTTCTATCCTGGAAGGCCTCACTCCTTTGGGTTACTCACTGGGATGCAGAAAAGGCTCACACAAACCTCTAAGGCTTCTTCCATAAAAATGAAGCTGAGCCACTTTCCCTGCCCCAGACGTTTAGGCACACGCTTCATTCTGCAGCCTCTGTGACTGAGCATCCAGCCACTCATGCAGGTGACAAAACTGACCGTGGCGGGTGCTCACCACAGCACTTCCCAAACTAGTCAAGCATGGGGTAGAATACGGACGTATGCAGAACAGAAATCCAGCTGCTTTTCCTGAATGGCTTCAGTGAAATTAAAACCCTCCATCCACGCACTGACTTCCTCCATTTAAGCACAATTAGTTAAAATGACATGCATCGCTATAGAAAACAGGTGTGTTGTACCCAAGGGTTAGAGAAAAACAAAAAATATTTACTATATAGATAGACTGCCTGTGTATGAGGAAGACAGACTGGTATAGACTGAAGTTGCTCATGCATCAACAGCCAAGAAAGAAGAGTTAGGAATGAATGGGGAAACTTTTACGGTTGCCTCTTCAGCTGGGCAGAAGCAAGAAGGGCCTCTGGCAGGTTGATCAGATGACTTCTCTTTTGACTACTCTCCAAGTAAGGAGAGAGGCAGGAAAGGAAGCATAAGCCCTACTGCCAGAAGAGCAAAAGCATGCTCTTCTCGTGCTCCAGTCCCTGGAAAGCTGCTGCCTGACCTGCAGCACACCATTATTTTTCAGTAGTCCTCCATCTCCCTGCTCTCGCTCTACAGAGACACCGGTTCATGCTCCAGCCCTCTGTCCCCACGTTTCTTGTCCAGCCCCTCCACACCTTCGTCGAAGCGGCACAGGAAACGACACGTACGGCTGTATAGTGGTTGTAAAGCACCTAGGACTCCTTCAGTGGGACCTGGCAAGTGGGAGTCCCTTCTCGAGCCCAGGTGAGCCACTGCAGAGTGGTGGCACGGGTTCCCCGAACCACCGGAGGGCCTGCCAAACTCAGCCTCTGCTCCAGCACGGCCTTCCTCTGCCCAAGGGAAATCATTTCCCCTACACTGATTCACTGATTTACAGCTGGTTAAATACTCCCCCCCCCCCCCCCCCCCCCGCCTCCTTGGTGAGCACGCACACATACACAAGCACATGGTCTGCAGCTGCAGGGAGAAACCCCAGGGGAGGCAGAGCTATTGATGTGCCATATATGGCCTGCCACCAGTTGAGAAAGCTCCCATCTGAAAGGATAAATTGCTTATCTTCAGTGTCAGATGTTCTTCGCACTGCCTTAGATGAAGGATCAGTCCCATGTCTAAGCCAAACCCCTCCCTCTCCATAAAAATCACACAGATCCATAAAGGAAAAAAACTCTGATTGCAACAGGCTGTGCTGTTTGGTCCGTACAGCACTTTCCCCTCCTTGCTGCCTTTCTCATGTAAGTGCCAGGAACCATGTGTTGTTACCTTGGGTTTCTCTTTTGAGGACAGGGAAAGGCAGCTCAAGAGTGCTTCTTCCTATGGCCTTTGTTTCGGTGTGGGCCAGGTCTACACTGCTGTCACGGCAGCCGCAGCGGCTGGGACCACCAGAGCACTGTGCACGGGGGCCAGCCTGGGCTGCAAACCTGAGTCCCACTGAACAGTGAGTATTGTGGCTAGACTCCTATGGTACCCAAATTAACCTGTTCTTGGTTAGGCTGGCAATTTCAGTGTAACGCTGCTCCTCATCTTAACTGGGTCCTGTTTTCAAGGTGAGGGTGATGGCTTTATGTGTTGTAGGAATTGTTTTGTGCCAAAGCAGAGAACAAAAGAAGTCACGGTAGGAATGGGACAGAAATGCTAACCTACTTGACTGGTGGAGTCCAAGGATAGCACACTGGCCCACATCCTCACAGCCAAGAAGAGACCCGCTGGTTGAGGGTAGATTCTTGCATCTCAGGAGACTACTGATGAGAATGCCAACAAGAGAAAAATGAAATAAAAAGCTAGGTCACTGAGACTACTAAATGCCAAGAGGCACAAGAAACATATGCAGAAAGGCTCCTTAATCATAAAATACCCTCATTGCTCCCTCCTGTGCCTTGCATTGGGGATCCAAGATAAACACTGGAGTTTTAATCTCTTTTCAAGAAATTACACCAAATGACATGAATTCTTGATTTCTCCATGTTTGGGTTTCTAGGCAATAAGACTTTAGTACAACTATTCCATGCCAGGTACTAGTTTTAAAATGGAAGTCAGACCTCCTTGACATCTGAGGGTGGGAGGTCTGAGATACTGCACATGACCAAGTAAGTCTACTTCTCTAAAGACACTGTGGGATTCCCCCCCGCTTATATGAGAAGCGGCTGCTTCTTTTTGTTGCTGTTTGCTGTGTGTTTTTAATGTAAATGCATTTCCTCTTCTCCAGAAAATGTTCCCAGGGTATCGTGGCAGCCTGACAGTAAGCCTTGCGTGGCATCTTTCTTGAAGGGATAACCAAAGTTTTCTCCTACAGAGAACCAAGGAGACTCCACAGCCAGGGTCCTCCCAGAGAAGCCCAGCAACATGCTCCCAGGGGAAAGCAGAGGCCAGGAGCTCAGGACTGACCTCAGGATTTTCAGTCTTCCTACCTAATAACAACTGTTATGCTAGCACAATATATGTCTGCAAGTCTGAGATGTAAAAATAAGGTCCTTACAATTAAATGTTAAAGTAAGCTATGGTGAACGACCTAAAAAGCAGGACCCAACTACGTCAGATTTTTGGAAAACTGCTCAAAGTGGGCAGTTCCTTACTTAAGGCCTAATTTTAAGGTATGACTGTATACAAGGACATAAGAACAGTTTTCTCTCTCCCTTTTGCCCTTAATGGAGACCCCACATAGAAGACAATTTTCCCCAGGGAGCAAATGGCATTGCTGCAGACTAAGAAGAGAAAACAACACTGAAGGGTGCAGGCCCCACTGCGTGTATCTGCAGCAATACCAGCACAACACGTTTCCATCTTCCCCTGTCTGCTTGATCCCATTTCTCCTCTACCACAATTCACTGACCACTTACTTTTTCCACTTTAAATTTCTGTAGCCTTGCTTATGAGCAACACAGTGAAACGGCTGCGTTTGAAACATATTTTAAAAAAGTTGTCTTCCCCCCCCCCCCAACCTGAATGTTTCATTGACAGGGGTTTTATTAGAATCATAGAATCATTTAGGTTGGAAAAGACCTTTAAGATCATCAAGTCCAACCATTAACCTAGCACTGCCAAGTCCACCACTAAACCAAGTCCCTAAGCACCACATCTACAGGTCTTCTAAATACCTCCAAGGATGGTGACTCAACCACTTCCCTGGGCAGCCTGTTCCAATGCTTGACAACCCTTTTGGTGAAGAAGTTTTTCCTAATAGCCAATCTAAACCTCCCCTGGTGCAACTTGAGGCCATTTCCTCTTGTCCTCTCTCTTGTTACTTGGGAGAAGACACCAACACTCACCTCGCTACAGCCTCCTTTCAGGTAGTTGTAGAGTGATAAGGTCTCCCCTCAGCTGCCTTTTCTCCAGGCTAAACAACCCCAGTTCCCTCAGCCGCTCCTCACAGGACTTGTGCTCTAGACCCTTCACCAGCTTCGTTGCCCTTCTTCGGACACGCTCCAGCACCTCAATGTCTTTCTTGTAGTGAGGGGCCCAAAACTGAACACGGTATTTGAGGTGCAGCCTCACCAGTGCCGAGTACAGGGCAACGATCACTCCCCTAGTCCTGCTATTAATAGCTATTCTGGTGCAAGTGGATGCATAGCAAATGGTTGTAGAGAGGAGAGGCTGAAACAGGAGCCTTGAGATGGAAAACTTCACAGTCCTCTGGAGAAGCCCCATGTGAACCCACACTTTCAGCCTAAGTTACCAGCTATAGATGACTGCAGAGCCACGGGATTTTGGCTTAGCCCAGCACAAATACAGCTGCCCTACCTCTGGCTTTACAGCAGCAGGTATGATGATGACACACTCTAACACAAGGCATGTTAAGGTGCCACCAGAAGAGCAAGGTGTGTGATGCTCTGGCTGCTGCCTGTAGTAAGGCACGGACCAGCGTTGTCTGACCGAAGAGACATGGAGCAAAGATGTGGAAGGGCCTTTCTTTCCCTGCTGGAAACCTACCAGAACAATAACCACCTCACGAAGGGTAACAGAAACTTTACATGCCCACTGATGATGTCTGCCCTGTCACGCTTGTGGCTCCTGGTGCCCTGTCCATGCGTATTTCAGACAGGGCAAAGGGGATACCCTTATTTTAGTGACTAGTTCAGTTATTGATATAGGCACGTCCTCTGTTCATCATAAGCCTCCTTTGTATCTGCCGAGCACAACTGGGAGGGGAGGGAGTAAAGGGAGGAAGATATTCTGCATTTATGTTTCCGTTAATTCAGCAAGAGAAATAGATCAAACGTTCATTTATTCTGCGTTCCAGGACACTTCTCCTAGACACTATATATAGTTTCTCAGATACCAGCGTCTCCCTCACCTACATATTCACACTAATCCATATAAAACTATGAGTCACTACACAAAGTTCCATCCAGAAGAGTAAGCCATTCATCCTTCGGGGGAGGAGGAGGAGAGGGGAAATTAAGAGCTGTTTCCAATTTAATTGGCAGACTTTACATTTTTGTTCTGCTTCCACTGGAAAGTGTGGTGTTAATTTTTCTGCCACAGCTTGCAACCATGGTGAGATCTCGATCTGCTTCATTTATGTCTACCAGTAGGACCTCTAAAAAAATAAAATAAATTAGAATTGTATTTGCCATGTGCCTCTGGTCAGCATGCAAGTTCTGTGTGCTGAACTAAATGCTTGTGTTGTTTTGGGGACTCAAATGTTTTAAAACTCCCTGCAACCGTTAAGTCCCTTTTTCACCAAATGGATAGTAAAATAGCAGAGTTTAAATGGCACACTAACTCTCACACCAACTGCTCAAGCCTCAGTGTCGTATCTTGAGAGCACGGTATCTTCTGAACTCATTTTGAAAAAGGAAGAAAAGTAACATGGATTCACTCACGATGCTCTACAGCATACCCTCTCCTTTTGCTTTCATACAATAAAGCATGTATGCCCCACCCTGTCTTTTTACTGTATCTTCTAGTCAAAAACATGGTTTCCTGTATGCAAGAAGCTCTTTTTTTGGGCAGAGTTAATTTTGAAGTGAGGCTGCATAGAAAGCAGCAACTTGGAACAGGTATGTGTTTTAATTCCTACATCACCTACTCCAATACGGGAGTTTTAATTACGTGTTCCCCTTTCCAACGTGACTGAGGACAGGGCTTTGACTGTCTTCTCATTTTTTACTCTTTGTGTAATTTCTGATTTTTTCCTCAGCTGCTTCTTGGCTTCGCACCACCTTCTCTCTCATTTTCTAATCCAACGATTCCAGCCTGGCAGCTGCACACAACTTTTATGGCTATTTCAACTCAACCTCCCTCATCTTGTACCTTTTTGCAAACAGCCCCTAAATCAGGGTGGCCAGTCTTTGCCTCCCGAGCAATTCAGGGGCCGTTCCCACGGACTGCGTCATCCGAGAGGTGCGAAGGCTCTGCTGGTGCAGGGACCAGCCATCACCCTGCTGGCATCGAGATAGGTGAAGCCTGCAGGAGCTGCTGAGCCCCCAGGACCACCAGCAAAGCAGCTCCAAGGCAGCACTGAGCAGCAAATCCTCTGGAGAAGGACTGGCACCTTCTACTTGAGCTGCTCCTGGAGCTCCTGCAGCACCTAAGCAGTGACGCCCGGGAGACCTGATCTATAGAAGGATTTTGGCAAGCAGACTGCAGGGTTACAAAGAGCGGCCACCTCAAGTCCAAAGCAAGCAATACACAAGAAACAACACCTAGGCAGTCTTTCTGCAGGAGATGAACTTGAGCCAAAGTGCTACGAGACTTTCATCACCTTTTCCCAAACTAAATCAATTTAATTCTGTATGACTTTGCTAATGATTCACATATCTCGCTACATCTTTGTGGGGCATTAGATTTCCCTGCATTACTCCTTTTCAAAACGTATCAAGTCTTAACACTTCCACAATGGTTGCGTATCAACGTTTTCAAGTGTCAAACGCACAGTCTAGAACTACTGTTGGGTCCTTTAGTTGCAGTCTCAATTAACGAGATACGAGGTGGCACAAACATCAGAAAGACTGCTCTACACCTCTGCTTGATATCTAATAGCTACATTTGACAGCTCAACTTGCTCAAGCTCCCCGGGAGCAGAGCATTTGGAGCTCCTGTCAACCACGAGCTGATGCCAGATATTCCAGGTACCTCCATGGGGAAAACACCCTTTTCTTCAGTAAGAAGAGGAGTAGGTAAACTCTATCCCACTCCATGGCAGAACAGGACATGAACTGAAAAAAAAAGGTAATCAGTAGGCACTAAAGCTGCGCAATCTGCTAAGAAAGAAGGGTGTTACATCAGTCAGATGTACGTATAAGTATAGGTCCGCTCCCTCTCATTCCCACCTCCTCCCCAAGTCAGCACGTGCAATTTTATCTTCACCATTAGCATGATAGCAGCGTAGCTTGCTAAGCTATAGCGTTTCATCTGAAATGTAAGGGAATATGAGCACACATGCAATACACTCAACAAATATCCGAGGCATTACGCAGCACCTGAACAGTTAAGGAAAATTACAGGCCCTCGAGTAGACTTCAAAATCACAAGGAAACAAATCTGTACTTGCAAATGTTAACACCAAGCTTCTTGGGGTACGGCTGCAGAAGAAAGGCACCTTGTCTAAAGAGAGAGAGTCTCCTCGCAAACTCCAGGTATTTAAGCTTTCTTTTTATTTAGTTTTAAGGCTCACCAACAGTTCGAATTAGATATTTAAACCGTAAAGGCTATGAAATTATTTAACTTCAAAAAACAGTCTTTGAAAGGCAAAAAATGCATACTTGTAGCTGACGAGTAACAATCAGGGAAAACTTTGTCTTTTTCTTTTAAAGTAAAAGTTTGCTTCTTGCCGTCTAAAAGTTGTGGAAACTTTTAAAGGTAGAAAAGGCCATGGCAAAAAAACAAAAAACAAAAAAAAAAGAAGAAATGCAACACTAGATAATTTTAAACACTTTGCATACCTAAAAAGGGCATATTAAACCACAACCTTAAGTCATAAACCTACAACAGCAAATCAGTAAGAGCAAAGACGAAGTACCGCGGGTGCGACCTGCAGCCGCCTGGCTGTTGGCGAGGCAGCGGGTTCGAGTGCACGACAACACATGCCAAAGGAAGTGGGTGTCATACCTCGCCCCGAGCATCTCCTCCTCCGCCCCCCACCCTCCTTTGACCACCTGTAGCAGCCTCAGAGGAAGCAGACACGCTCCCACATACTTTCCAGCTACGCTGCACCAGCCGCAAAGTACGCACGCAGCCATCGGCACACGTGTGAAAATACATACATGGAGTATCAGCGTCGCGTCTTTCTGCAATGATTAACCTACTTTGCAGGCAGCCAGACCTTCTTTCTTTTCTTTTTTAATTAAAAAAAAAACCAAACAGAAAAGCAGCCCAAGGGGCAAGAGAGACCCCTCCATCCCATTCATGCCCTCACCCTTTCCCTTTCTTCCCCCGCACGCACACCTACCCACACCTACGCAGCGCTGGAAAAAGGCTGTAAGCAGGGCATTACAACTAGTGCGTCCTGGGTATCGGGAGCTGTGGTTTTGAGATTAAACACCCAGCAAAGAAATTTCACCCTTTTGACCAGAATTTTCCATAAGTGATTGAACACGGGTTAGGAAAATTTAAAAAAAAAAAAAAAAAATAGAGAGAGAGAGAGAGAAATGTCTAAATTTCCTCTCGTGCTCAGATGCGGCAGTGTGGTTAAGATCACTTCTCTGCAATAAGCTAAAATTAGGGCAAAAAGGGCACACACCAAGTGCCTGAGAGAAGATGCCCAGCCGCAGGGACCGTGCTGCTGGGGACATCGGGAGCCGGTGTCCGGGCAGCAGGACCTGGCTGGGGGCTGTCCTCGCAGGTGCCAGAAGGGCACTCTGCCTCCACTGGCTTCAAATACATTGCTATCGGTATCTTTTCATCAGTTGTCAACCCTTAAAAAAACAAACAAACAAAAAAAACCCAAAAACAAACCACCATGCAATCCCCTCCCAAAAAAGCCCCAGCAGCCACAGAAAAAGAAGTTTTACCCCCATAAACCCCAAGTAAGAAAGGAGCAGAAGGGAACAAGTGGGGCTCGGGGAAGGAAGAGGTGTGGAATCTCTGCTGTTAGGAAAGCCACTCACTTTCCGAGGGTCCTCTGGAAACTCTTGGGGCGCTTTGCATATTCTGCAACAACGATTTTCCCTCTTTGAGCCGTTTCAGCCTCACCAATACGCCAGGGGAGGGGCCCCCGGGTGCGGAAGGAGTTAAAAATAAAAACAAACACTGAAAAGCTATTTGTAAACTGTTTCACCCCAGCAATCATTTCAACTCGCGGTTTCTTTAACCGACTGAGCAGCGCACCTGCAGAGCGAGTCGGGGCAGGAGACACCCCTCTATAAATACCTGGGAGAACCCTCGCCCGGCTGCACCTCCTCGGGCACCTCTCTGCGCAGGAGGATGACACCGGTGTGCCCGTCTTCATGGGAATGTCCTAAACTTTACAGTCAGGAAACAAATGGAAGGTGGGCAGGGGGAAGAAGAAGAAGGAAAAAAAAAAATTTCCTCAGATAAAAAGGCCCTGAATACGATTTCAGCTTTGCAACAGTCAACACTGTCCTTATCTGGGTTTCAACAACTACAAGGTCTCGGGCGCCTGGTCATCCCTCCTTCACCCCACAGTCCCTTAACCAGCCAAAGAAAGCAGCTGTGCCAGGTGTTAGATCAAGTACGGCTGTAAATCCTGCAGCCTCCTCTGCCCCGTCCAGGTGACCTGAAACCCAAAGTGCCAAACCCGGCGATTAAGCCATCCCCCAAACGCTGCACACCCCTGTGAAAGGCAGGTGCCCATCTCCTCTGGTGTCTGTTCAGCGCTCAAGGTCTGTCACCCGGCATTGACCGCCGGAAGTCAAGAGCAAAAGGCTGGAAGCAAAGGCATTCCTTGCTGTTTGGTTTACTCATAATCCAATGAAATGGCACCAATTCTCACCTCTGGGCAGATTACTTTCTTTAAAAAAAAAAAAAACCAAAACCAAAACAACCAAACTAACTTCAGGCAGTGAATCAGCCATTGCTCAAGTCACACACACACGGAGCACACCGAACCCAACCGACAGCTGCACAGCCGACCTCGGCCCTGGCTCTACTCTGCCCACCCTAAAAGTCACAAGGAGGCAAGCTTCTTCGTAATGCTCTGAAGGTTTAAATCAGAAACCTAAAAGCAATGCTGGTGTGGGCACAGACATCCTCCGTGGGGTGGGGGAGAGCGGAGGGGGTTTGGCAGCCAGTGGCTCCACCAGCCGGGTGCCCATCGGCAGCTCCCTCTCCACTGAGCGCAGGAGACCTACAGGCACGCTTGCCTGCACCACCAAGTGCACGGGGCTGCAGCGGGCAGCAGAGCCGCCTCCATTGGTTCAATGCCTCCTAGGAAGGTGGAAATTTTGATTTTGGAAAACAAGGGAGCAATTTCATAATATGCTAATGTTACAGAGAGAGAGTTTCTCGGGCTATTATGGTACAGCTTTTGGGTCCCTCCATATGCAATCCTACGTGGTTTAATTTTTTTGTTTGAAATCAGGCAGGGGTGCAGCACTCGTACAGGTTGGCTCCTGGATGCCTTTCAACCAAAAGTAGGTGAAAGCTCCGCTCACACTTGAGCCAACTGAGAAGCAGACATATCTAAGAAATTTTCAAATTCCGATCCAGCATCGCTCCTGAAAAGTAAAGCTCAACAGCTAAAACTAAGACTGAACCAGAAACAAGTAATTTTTGAAATATAATAGTTGCAATCAGTCTAAAGAGGCAAGTGCATTAACCAACACTGCTGGTGTTGGAAAATCTGCAGGTAATCAGGGTGGGCAAATCTCAAAGGCTGGCATTCAAATAAGCATCCTCAGTATGGCTGTTTGTCCAAAGCTTAAGAAAACTATTCAAACTCGCTGGTGTGCAAAGTCAGACTGCAAGGAAAAACCTTTCAGAAGGCATAATTCTTCACACTGGAACATCGCTACCAGGACGTTTCTGGTATTTACACGGACTGGAACTGGATTCTAGGAATGGGGCAATGGATCTTGCCCTACCTTTTCCTCAAGACCAAATAATTTTTTTCTTATTCTGACAATAGCAGAGCACAGCAGACTTTTGCTTTGACCCTGTTATGCTGCGGCAGGAGGCGGCGATGGGCTGCCTACAGTCCCTGCAACCAAAGGCTATTCCTTCCCATCCACCAGCTTTTGCATTGCCTGTTTACAGAACTGTGGCACTGGGGACACCCTAAAACCATCTGCACCAAAGGATAACCACACACAGAGACGACGACTTCGCTGCAAGAAATGGACTGAAGTTGCGGGGGAGGATGACAGGTGCCTGCGGAAGGAATAAGGAAAGTGTCAGGCCAAGCAAACCACTTTTGGTACCCATGTTTACCACCCCCACCTCACCCTACCCCCCACGCACACACACCCTCCCTGTAGTACTCAAGTCTCTCCTGCACTTTGAATTCCTTTGCTGCTGAGTGCGGTAGTTGGCCCTTTCATGTTATTTTAGAGCAGACTGTAAAGACTTTGGTCCTATAAAGTTCTCCCGTGACATTACTGACCTTGTTACTCTTTATGCTACTCCAGTTTCCATAAGAAAGAAAGAAGTAGTTAAAAAATTCTCAAGTGATTCAAACAAGTACTGTGTTCATCTTCAGAAATGACTGGCATCACCTTGAGATCAAAATATCTACCCAATTGCTATAGGAAGGCTTTATAGCTTCAAGTTCTACATAGATAACACTTCAACAGCACAATCATTTTTTTTCCACCAAAAAGAATAATGAAGAGCACCAGAAATATTTGGGGCAGGCAGCTAATACCAATTCCAGCTTTTCTTGCAAGCTATTTTCACTAAATTAGTCTTGATAGCATCACAATTTGTTGAGGTAGGGAACAATATAAATTAACAAAGTCGTGGCAGTCTGGGAGGAGGGAGGAGGGAAATAAGGAGGCAGTATTTATCAGTTGAAAGTAGGAGTTGCGAAGAAAAACAAGAAGCATTACACTGATTAAGTAATACACGGGTTGGTGTACAACAGAACTTGTGCATTACATTTGCAACCTTGTGTTTTGCTTTAATAACTGGGGCTAGACAAAACAATTGGACTGTAGCTGTACCACACTGCGTGCCAGACCTTACTTGCTTTGATCTTACGGAATGGTAAAAATTTTGAAGAGAAAGTTTGGAGACAATTTGAATGATGTTCACAGCTTTTTAGGCTTGGAATTTGGTGGTTAGTGCATTAAGCATTACTCACTTTCTGAACAAAGTGGAAAGTTAACACAAATTGGCAGATGACTAACTGTCCAAGAAACAGATTACTGAATGAATCACTGACTCTACTTTTAGTCTAATAATAACACAAACGAAGAGGAACAAGAAGGGGAAAAAGACAAACAAAAAATTTCCTTGCAGAGTGCTTATGTTTGCACTGCCCGTGAACTTCCAGCTACGACAAACTACGCAACAATTTTATAATTTACTGTGAGTTTTACATTTAGGTTAGCTCACTGACATACCTCAGCAAAGACCAACAAGTGCATGGCCAAGGAGAACCTCCTGTGCTGCACCCAGCAGCACAACAGATTACCAGCTCCCAACTTCACCCTCTCGTTATGAAGGATGAGATTTGACTCCCTCCTTCACCCGAGTGAATTCAAGCTGATCAGGGCTGCTCTGATCATCTGCTGAACCCATTACTCAACATCTCTAAGTGCACAAGCTTGCCATCATCCCCAGAGTGATAAAAGGTTGCAAGGAAGACCTGAGGGTCTAGGATTGCAGCCACTTGGTTCAAAAAACTCTCCACAGTCACCAGCTCTGCTCATCTCCTCAGCTATAACTTAGGTTTAAAATCTAAATTCACAAGAGCTCATCACAGCTGGGAGATAGGTGACACGACCAGGTCACATCAGGCCAGGAGCAACCAGAATCAGGTGGGAATAACAACAGTTATTTGAATATTTGCAAAAGATAGTACTTTTGCATTTTGTTAACGTAGAAGACTTGCTTGATTGAGTTCTGTTTTCCTCTAACGTTTCTTTCAATTGTTTGTTGCAAACACAAGCCAAAATTAAACAGCCCAAACCTCTCATGCCTGGACAGCGAGCTCTCATTGCCAAGCTACGGTTTTGGCTGGGCACAGGCTGCTAATGGTTTTCTGCAGTACCACCACATTGCAAAAGCAAGACAAGAGTGACCTTCAGGAGATGGGGCATGATGCTTTGATGGTCATTGTGCTTTGGGGGCCAGGTGTCCCATGGTCAGCTCTAGGTCTTTTAACAAATTTTGGTTTAATTTGATCCCTTGCCAGACCCTGCAGTAAACTCAACCAGCAGAAAACTAACCCTACACATACAATGAATAATTTTCTGCCAATTTAGCTGTCAGGGCTGGCCCACTGTGGGATGAGACAGCTGCCAGGGCAAGCGCAAGGAAAGGAGAGGACATGATGCAGAGCAGGATCACAGTCTCAAAACTGAGTAGCAATAGTGTCTGTTGCCCTTCACAGGTCCAGCCCCCAGTGATTCTGGACACAAGTCCCGTTTCCGAGTCAGCAGAGCTCAGAACATGGATGAGATTTAGACATGTTATTCATTCGTCATGACCCAACCCTCATGACACTTCTGATGGCAAGATTTTCTAAAGACAAGCTGAAATTAGAGCTCTGAACCTATATCCTCTTGAACTCTGAATAACCACTGACACTGTATTTTGCAGTCCTTACCGATTATTGGTCTGTGAGCTTCAGTAAGAACTGCCCGTAAATAAATCCCTTAAGTTGGAAGTTGGCCTTTTCTGCTATACTGATCTGAAAATAGTAAAAATCTCTCTTATTGTTGCCATGTAACAAACAACTGGATTTTCACATGTTTCAAAGTTGTATCTCCGCAGGCTTCTGCACCTCTATTTTTAGTGCGCCTCTCCCAGTAAGAAGCTACAAGACAAAGATTCTCCAGTCTGGTTATGCAAGAAACTAACAAACGCATCCAAGGTATTTCAGCACAATCCAAATTAACTACATAAATATAATTAAATATTTAGTGGTAAGAGATGCCCACTGACACTGAGGGAGCTGGGATAGGCCTAGATTTACTGAGGATCTGCCCCAGAATGGATTTGGTAAAAAGCTTACTCTGCTTTTAAAATAGAATAATAAGAAACAAAGAACCATCACATCCTTATAAGGAATAACTTACTAGTATAAATATTGCAACAGAGAAAGTAAACACGGAGGTTTCATAAATGTTGGAATTTTCGCTCTAACAGGGAAGAAAAGACTAGCTCTGCCTCATTTATAGTCTTTAAATCTTATAACAACACAGGCAACTTGAAAGCAGGCAACAACACTATATATTAATGCAGCAGATCAGGAGACACTGATTGGACTACCATTAAAAGCAGACTATCTTGCATAAAAGAATTAAAATTTGATATACTATAACAGCATGGAGGGCATGCTCTGCTTATATGAAAACAAAATAACCTCACATTCTACAAGGTACGGTTTCAAACAAAATGCAGTATGCGCTACGGGTTGCTTTGTTGCACTGAACACGGGGCAGAGTCTTTACAAAAAGATTTCAGCCTCATATGTAAACAGCTAAAAGGATGCCAGCACATTTGAAAACTATTACTTAAAAAAAAGAGAGAGAGAGAGAGAAGAAGAATTTAATAGATCACTTTCTGATTTGCCCTTTTTTCAGTATCACTTTCAGTACTGGAAGACGTGTGTTTCCTCCTAGGTAATGACAGACACATCCCGCAGTTGTCGTTTATTCTTCAACTCCTATTTTCTGTTTACTTTCCTCTCCGGATCCTCTGACCCCAGCTCAAACAGCAATACAGGTCACTCAGCAATCTTACTGTCCTCTCTTTACCAGCGTGGAAGAGAGGTGGAGAACAGCAGCTCGGCAAGACGAGGTAGTGTGCCAAGTCTTCCCCCACTCGACATATATAGATTATATTTTCCAGATGCGCATCTCTGACATCGAGGCTAAGCGTCGGCAATACTCACTGCAGTGAAACGCGAAACACTAAGGAGACAGGAGAGGGGAAGATTTTAGCACTGCAAGCAGTGGTACTCTTAGGGTTTTTTTGGAGGGTACGAGATCTTTCACTGTTGCACAGCAAATCACTAAAGCTTCCATAAGTAAAAAAACCCAAACAAACTCAAAGTAATATTTTCCAACCTTTCACTAAGAGTAGGGGCCAAAACCACACGTTTTAAAGGTCTTCCACAGTTTTATTATTAGAAGTAGAAACCCTGCTGATACTGATGAGTCATTTGTATTGGCGGAAACCAAGAACACCCATTTTCTTCATGTGTTACAAAGCTCTCAATGTGGTTTTCTATTCATTACTGGTCGAAGTAGTTGACTAAAAACAAAACAAGTGACAAGAACTCACCTTATTGTTATTAAAGCCTGTTTTATACCAGCTGATTTTGTTTATCACACTTTTAGAGATCGCTTATTTTTTGCCCCATTCCACAAAAAGAAGAAAAATACACGAAAGACAACTACGAATCTAAACTCCGTGACAGTAAATCCAGAACTGCAGATGGGTAATTCACTCCGCTTCTGCAAAGGCTTTTGTGATCGACTAAGAAAGGAAAAAGAAAGGAGGGACGAAAAAAAACCACAACAGGAAGATCAGTTAAAAATCATCAGTCAGCAGAAGCTATCGTTTTAGGATCCTTATGAGTAATGAGAACAGAGTCTGTAAATAAAGAAGTAGTTGTACAAGAGCGTAAGTTTTCATCTTCATGCAAATGAAGGAATCCTTTCATGCTAACAGCCAGCGATATTGCCACACAGGAGATAAAAACCAGACTAAGAAATAGCAAAATTGTGAAAAGTAAAGATAGCTAAAACCAGGTTTTTAAAGTTTAATCAGAGTTCCTTACTGGCTTTAAAGAAGATTTCTGCCATAAAAAGGGGTGGAGGGTAGGAGACTGTACAGCTTGCAATTGGCAAGGGAAAATACAATTCATACGCTGGACTTGCCATATCCAAATTGGGAACAATGCTCGGGGGCATTTTTTTTGGTAACATCCCATTCACAAAAAAAGAAACAAAATAAACCCCAGAGGTTTAGTTCTGCTGAACATCTGTAGCATCTAGATGAACTTCGAGCACAACCTCCGCAGCAGTACAATGAATTTCTACTTTACGTTATGCACCTAGCAGAGCAGCAGCCTGGCAAAATGACAGTGTATTTTGATATTACTGGGGAAGAAAACCACAGCAAAGCAGTGACCAGAGAACTGAAAATAACCTTTGAACGACAGCTCGGCACTGACAGTCTCTCTGCCTGCGCCTCCTATTGTGGATAGTTTATAGCGAGGGTAGCTCCAAACTGCACCAGACACGTGAGTCAGCAAGAGCAGCTTGTAGGAAACTGCTGACATGTTCAATTGGTCTCACATACACTGAACACACCTACCCACTAAACAAAAAACAGGCTGCATGCGGATCAGGGTAAAGGAACACCTCCACACCTACAGTTCCTGTTTTCCCAGTTCAGGTTTAAGTTTTAAAGCGATCACTAATAAAGAAAAAAAAAAAAACCCTCAGTGGATGTCAGCTATAATAAGTAGCTATGATTAAGTCTCAAGGGTCATTTTGTTTATTTAAACAGACATAACTGCTTTTCCTCTTTTCAAAAAACAAAATTGCTGCTCCACAGCCCAGAAGCCCTGCACGGTGACAAGCAGCGAACAGTTCCTGTTTTTCTTAGTGGGGAGACTCCTTTTGAACCTATGCACCAAAACCCATCTACCCACCACAGCCTGGCTGAGTGTTTTCAAAGCTCAGGAGCAAAAAAACAAGCTTCCAGCTTACATTTCAACTCCTGCTAGGGGCAAACTGGAAATTCCCAGGTTCTTTGTTCCTAACAGCTTTTCAAGCATCTGTTTCATTGATACAATAGCAGAGAAAGTTATCAGTCAAGCTGTATGCAAATTACAGGTCTTGGGAATAAATCTGGGAGGATGTGACCCTTTTAGGTCACCTTTCACACTAAAAAGAAGAAAACAGCATACCTCAGGTCCCGCTGCCTCTTGCCCCTGCAGCCGCCACCACCACTACCACCTCCTTCTCTTCTTCCTTTGAGGCACTGAATCTGAAGTGTCCCAGCTTGCTCTGAGGGCAGGTTTGCACCAAGCAGGCGTGAACAGCAAAGGGAGAGCAGAGGCAGAGGAGATGGGGGAGGGATGAGGGGTTATACACAGAGGGGCTGCACGCCTGGCAGCCCCCTCACCCTCGCAGGAGCTGCAGTTCAGCCCCCGCCGCATTAGGAGCTTTTGCGGGCACCGTGTTTCAAACCAAATAGGGACACATCTATCGATCTGCTGAGATGCCAGTGCTGCGCAGCTGGTGTTCTTCAGGTTGTTGCTTTGGCTCTTTCTGCATAAAGATCAATACAATCAAGCAGAGGAGTCTTCCGAGCTCAATTTTTGATGGATCGGAGTTCTGCCATGCATGTAAACTTTTAGCATAAAGGTTTTCCCGAACTTATTCCCTCATTCCTTTTTATTTACCTGTTCTGAACATGTGGTTGCTCTTTGATCAATACCATTAGTTCTAGTAACTCAGGAGCTTCAAGTCCATCACTGGCCACAAAGGCATTTGTATGCATTCCACTGCTTGCCTGCTTTAAAATTATAATTCATAGTCCAAGAGTGGCACAGTAAGCAGTGCTCTTTTCAATCCACTACAAAGATGTTTCTGCCTAACTAAAAAGTAAAACGAACACATTGCAACTTAGCTGGCTATATTCATACATTTTACATCATCTTGATGCAAGCTTCAAATGAATGCGTAATATTCAGGCAGCTGCCAAGGTTAATGTCTTTTGGCTGAATTTAAAGGAATGATGAACATTTTTTGTAAAAAGCTGAATAAGCAGTTTGAGCACTATTCTGGAAAACCTTAGTGAGTTACTGGGGGTAGAAATCTACTGCCCATTCAGCTACTACAACGAAATCATTTAGGCACCTACTCAAGTATCAGTAAAGAACTGCAATATCAGAAAGACTCTCTTCCACATTTCTCTTAAAGCATCTGTAGCCAGGAGGAACACTGAAAGCAGCAGGACTAACTCAGACTTAGAGAAAGCTTTATGTTTAAATCCAAATTTTCTTCAACACATTAATGGAATGATTGGTATATTTCCCCTAACAGTTCAACTCAGAAACCACTAATATAAGACTATGACACCCAAAATGAGCCGAGCTGGAAATTCAGACCCAGAGGTCAAAGACGGAACCATGCACGCCTTCAAACATAAGTCAGATCTGCTAAACAGTGCAGGTATGTTCATGCAACTTGTAAACTAAGAAGCCATTCAGAGAGCATTCCTTTGAGTAAAAAGGCACATACATTTTGATTCGAATACATAAACCATGTTCATACCACCTAAATTAAGATCACAAGAGACTCTGTTCACGTCACACAATAAATGCTATTCAATTTACACCAACAGTTTATTACATAAAAATGTCATTACTACTGAAATGATTACTTCGCATATATTAATGTTACACATCTCATTTTTCAGCTTAGCGCCATAAACGTCTCCTAGCTACGGTCTAAGAGGTCTCCTCTTTATCTGTGCGTATATGAAGTCCTACCCAAAAAGAATGTCACAGGCACACAATGAGAAAACATCTTTTTTTATTCTTCTTGGATTTTTTTTTTCCCCAAAAAATGTGATCACTGATTTTTTTTTTTCATGGCTGGTGATATTTTTAGAGAAAACCTTGAGGAAAATAACTAATTGACAATCATACTGCAGCCTCGTTAAGAAAAATAGCTATTGCACTTCAGAACAGAAAATCAAGCAATGAAACTTTTAAAATAAGCAAAGGCGAGCAACTTCTGTCACGTATTCCACACTACACATCATCTATACAGGGTTTTATTTTCAGCTCTCTTTGTCATTAATTATGCACACACAGAAAGAGATACGTAAGATTGCTATATAGTATGGAGATTTTATTAAACTCATTAATTTCAATGAGTCTCTGAGGCTTTCTACAATGTCGAAGATTTACCAGAATCTCCTCATATTAGGAGTGTCATGTCAATGCTTATTTATTGGGATTTGGACCATTATTTTCAACTAGCAACTCAGGTGCTATCTCCAACTTTCCTTCATGCCCAGCACAGAAGAGCGAACAGCCAATGTTTTCTCGCTGCAAAATGAACGACAGAAAGCAAAGAGGGAAGGAGAGGAGGGCGTCCCACCTACAGCACCAGCGCATCCTGCCAGTGTGCATGACATTAATACCAACACACGTTCGAGATATGCCTCCAGGTCAGAAAAGGACTAGGAATACCTGTCCTAGCACTGCTTCCCACTGTGAGATATCTGAGCATAAACAATTGCTGATGATTCACCAGTTGGGATCTGTCAGCATGTGCATCAGTCATGCACCTTCTGTGTGCACCTTTCCCATTCAATCCTCACAACTGTACAAGTTTCCAAAAAATTCAGTTGTGTAAGCACAAATTACACAGCAGAGCTGCCCAGCACTGCCCAGAAATGCACGCTCTGCTTCTGTGGAGCATTTCTGCAAAAGATCTCTAAATATCCTGACAACCACCCTATCTCCAAAATCACTAGGGACCTTTCTTGCCCACTTGACAGCTCACTGTACTGGTGTACATCTGTTTGAATGGCTCGTCCAGTGTTACAGAGCAAACTAACAGCAAAACTAGACCTATGATCCTGATTTTTCAATCCTTTACTTTTCCAATTAGTCACGGCTTCCTTCCATTTCTTGCAGAGCACCTTCAGAACAGCCTTTGAAGCTGGAGGGTCAAATGTGCAAAACAATGCTGAAAGCACAGGTTCAATACCCGGCAGGGAAGTACAACGCCGAACCATTCTGCTGCACAAGTGCCCACATCCCACTGACGGGGGGCAGGCGGGTGGATACAAAAGGCAACACAGGCTTTTAAAAGAACAAGCCCACATCTGAAGTGGAATTTCATTTCTATCTGTCAGATGTAAAGGCTCCTAGAACACCGGTTTAAGGCTGTTGCTACAACAGCCCCATAGACAACAGCTTAACACACAACCTTATCGTTTTATTCTATCCATCTCATCAAACGTAACTATCTCAAATTTCGGTATTTACATACCTGAAGAAGTCAATTTACCCAAGCACCACCACCCTCTTCAAACTGCAGAGCGTTCCACCATCTACAGCAGAATCTCAGACAATTCCCAGCTGGAAAAAAACGACTTGTTTCTAGCTCGAGCCCCAGAATACCAAATTAAAATATGCACAAGTTTAGCGACAGTTGCAAAGTCTTAAAAAATGAGCTTTCATCACGAAAACACTGACACGGCTTCAACTAGAGCACACAGCAACACTGTAATTTCCCATTCTTTCCAACGTCCTGAAGAGTATTGCTAATAAGATGTCATCCCTGCCTCACGTTTATTATTAAAGAATGAAAAACGGGGTTTACTCCGGAGCTGCCGGGGCTTCAGCAACAAGGGCACAATGATCTCACGATAACTGAAGCGTTTTAAGCAAGACACCCGCTGCATTACAAAAATAGCCTGCTCCACAAAAGGAGAGGCATGATTTCACACTTAGCGTCTTTCATGACAGCCAGCGTCTTCGCGGCGCGCTGCCTTGCCTACACGCTACGTTTTAATGATCCAAGAAACTGTTATCGGAGTTCACATCTCCCCCCAAACCCAGAAAAACGGGGGTGGGGGACACAGAGGCGGCGGCGCACGCCGGGGGGGGGAAGCGGTGCGGTACCCGCTTGCCCCGAGCGGCTGCAGGTGGCCGCGGCGGCGGGGGCCGGGGGAAGGCGCCGGGACGGCCCTTCGCGGACGGGGGCTGCCCCGGGGCTGCCGGCCCGCCCGGCGGTGCGGTGCGGAGTGCGGTGCGGTGCGCGGGGCAGCCCGCACAGACGCGTACGGGGACACACGCACACTTCGGCGCCTGCCGCGCGCTCCCCGTTACGCAACGCGCGTGTTTCCCACTTTAAGGAATAAGCAATAAGCACTCCTGCAAAGCCCGCGGCCGCTCCGGGGGCGGGGGTGCAGCCCCCAGCCTAACCCCGCGCAACAGCTGCTCGGGGAGGAGGAGGGGAAAAACCACGCTGCCCCTCCACCGGCCAGCCTCCCCCCCAAACTTCGCCTTCGTCGTCCCCCCCCCTCCCCCCCAGCGGGGCTGCCGAGCCGCGGAACAGGCGCACTCACCTCGCCTCCGCGCAACTTTCGGGGGTCGCCCCTCTCGCTGCAGCCTTGGGGGGGGGGGGAGGGGGGGGGAAGCCGTGGGGAGGGGTGGAGCGGGCCCGGGGGAGGGGGGGGAATGCTGTTACAGCTGAGGAGGTTTGGGGAGGGGGGGGTTGCTCTTGTTGTTGCTGCTGCTGTTGTTTCGGAAATTCTTATTAATATTTCTCTGCGGTCAGAAACCTGCACCCTCCCCCCCCCAAAGGAAAGAAAAAACCCCGACCCAGACGCTCATCACATGGCGATTGCTTTGAACCAGCTGCTTCCAGAGCCAAAGTCTTGCGGAGAAAAATAAAGGGGGAAGGGAGGGAGGGAGGGAGAGAGGGAGGGGGCTGGCAGGGGGGCCGGAGGAGGAGAGAAAGCCGCAGCGGAGGGTGGGAGGGAGGCGGGGGGGGGGGGGGGGCGGCACCGCAGCGGCTGTGTCGCTGCCGGAGCGGCACCCGGGGCCGGCGGCGGTGGCAGCCCGGCGGAGGAGGGAAGGCGGCGCTGCGCTGCTGCCGCGGCCGCTGCTGCCCGGCTCTGCCGCCCGCCCGCGCCCGCCGCCGCCGCCGCCTCGCGCGCCCCGGCCCAGCGCCGCCCCCGCCCCTCAATCGCTACATTGTTGACATTCGCAGGCTGACATCATCCTCCCCGCCCCGCCGCCCGCTCCATTCACAATAACGCTACGCCAACGGCGCAGCGCCCGCTCCCTCGCCTGCCCCGGCCCCTACGCACAGAAAGCGGCGTACGGCCGCTCCGCGAATAGCGGCGCCGCTGACATTCCACCCGCCCCGCCCCTCCGGCCGGGAGCGGGCGGCGCATGCGCAGGGCGGGCTCGCTCCCTCCCTCCCTCCCGCTCTTCCCGGTGAGGGGGGGGTGGTCTGTGCCTCTGTGTGTGTGTGCGTGCGCGCGCGCGTGCCACCGCTGGCGCCGGACCCCGTGTTGGGGCTCGCGCCGGCGGCCGCAGGGGGCTCTGGGAGCCGTAGTCCGCCGCGAGGGGCGGCTGGGGCGGCGCGCGGGCGGGCCGGCCGGCCGGCCGCCATGGCGGCGGGGCTGGAGGCGCCGGCCTCGGCGGCGGCCCGAGGAGGCCCACCGGCGCGGCCCGCGCCCGCCGCCCTGGCGATGGAGGGATGTGGCGTGCACCTCCACGGGCGGCACGCGTGGGGGAGGCCGGGGCCCGCCACCGCCGCCAGGCCTGGCCGTGCGGAGGGCGAGCGAGGGCGCGTCGCCCAAGGGCGGCTGTGGGCAGAGTGTGATGGGCAGGGCGAAAAATACCCACCGGGCCACCCCTCGCTGCCGGCGGAGCCTCGGTGTTGATCCTGGTGATGTTGTATGCGCTCCGCCCCCGGAGAAACCTCATCCTACTTATATTGCCGACCGCAAGCGTCCAACAGTCATGAGTCAGCCTTGCCGAACATCACAAGAATAGATAAGTGCTCCCGAGACTAAAAACAAAAACAAAACCCCGTCAAGTGTTCCCAGCGCGAGAGGGTTGTTTGTTCTTTGCCTCGTCTCAGCGGGCGTAAGGTGCCTGTTTTCCAGGCCTTTCCCACCCCCAGGCTTGGCGCCATGGTTCCTTTGACCAAGTGGAAAGCTGTGATTCCTGGAAATTATCCTGGTGCCGGCAGCCAGCGCTTCTGAGCGAGACCCCAAATGTCACGAGACATGAAATGCAATTGGGAGAACCGGTAAATGAATAAACTGTATTCTACAAGCCCGAGCTTTATTCAGCCGGGCTAGGACAGAAAAACATAAAGATGAAAGACGGCTGATAAAAAGGAAACTTAGAAAATAAATGATTCACAATAGGGGCCGTGAGTGAGATTATCTCTGGAGACATCTCTAATTAAAGGGCATTGGATAACTAGAGGGTTACATTTTCCTGGGTCAGTGGTCTTGAAAAAGAAATTGCAGTTGCAGTAAATGTCAATAAAGAATGATGGTGACCTACTGCTAACGAAAGCACGTTCAGTAATTAACATGTGCATGTTTGTTATTTTTTCTGGGTTTATGTCAGTTTTTATTGTACATTTTCATCCCGTTTCCCCTTTTCACTACAGACAGATGATATATAGCGTTTTCCATATCTTGTAGAGAGGAGCAATTTCTGTGAAGTTATTTCACTGATGTCTTCTGAAATCGCAGCAGCTCCATCGGGCTACCTGCATTTTCGAAATCTACTAAACTACAGAAAACTGTGCAAATACTGTTCGCCAACACAAAAATCAACTCTTTGCATGTAATGAAAAATA
Organism: Gymnogyps californianus; assembly: GCF_018139145.2. NCBI lineage: Eukaryota > Metazoa > Chordata > Aves > Accipitriformes > Cathartidae > Gymnogyps > Gymnogyps californianus. Next base: position 86,428,132 of record NC_059473.1, on the reverse strand, counting down.
TATTGCCACTTTTCAAAAGCATCGTTCTCCCCCGGCTTGCATTTTGCACGGTTGTCCGCTTGTGTAAAGTGAAAAGCATTTTAGTTCAGTTGCATTTTACCCCTACTTTTCCGAGCTACATGTGGCTGCAGAATAGCACCCCACTGGAGAATTTGACTCATAAACCTCACTTTCCCTTTCCAAGTAATGTTCATATAAAGCCTTGCTCACAAGTGCCATTTAGGTTCTGGTTCTGCAGACATATATAGTGTTAAGTCCCACAGTGTGTAAGGGGACTTGTGTTTAAACACTAGCAGGACTGAGTCTCCTTGTTGCCTTGTTTTTCCTAGAGACACAAAAATAATTTTGTATTGGCATGAGATATAAAAATACTATATTGAGAAAGACGGAGAGATAAAAATAAGCCATGCAGCATTTGTAATGCTTTAGTTAGCACGCTACGTGCCCATTATGCCACTGCATTCAGAGTGCACATATTCTGTTATTTACAACACACTACAGGAGATACGGCTCCAGGTAGTCAAAGCCGTCCAAAGAGAAAACTCAACAAAGCACTCTGTATACACCTCTGCCCATAGCGCACATTTCTGATGACAGGCACGATAACTGCCATTTATCTTACTGGCCGACATTTTAAAATGAATGTTACTATTTGGCTTAAAGGAAGCGTAAAGTGAAAACGTCCATTTGAGATTTCATTATTCTGTTTACCCTGTGATAAAATCTGCAGTGACTTCAGTGTGAACCAGATCACGCTTGTGCAGGACGGAGATCGAAAGAAGCTAGAGCCAAGCAGGGATTGGGCACATATAGGCTTTTTGAAAACTCACTGAGCACCTCTATGCAGCTTTTGGTACCCAAATCCTATTAATAATTTCGTGACCAACTCATAATGGAAGACAGAGTTCAGATTCCTGTGTATTGTTCAGATCATGATTTTATTATGGTCGTTACATCTCTATATAAGACTAGAGAACTGGGGAAAAACTGACAGTTGATTTTCAAAGGCAGAAGGAATATTACACTAACCGAATTAAACCCACTGTTTAAAAATGCTATTTTTATATCATGTATTTTACATTTTAATGCATTGGCTTCCCCAATTCATTCCCAAACTGCTTATATTCCAGCAACAAATCGAGTCTGATCCTGTTTCCATTGCAATCAACTATCTCCACGCCTCAATTTTTGTATATGTAACTATTTCTGGACCATTTTTCTTGAAGTACAGCCAAACGTATATTCCAGACAAATATGAATTATTTGAAGAGATGTCATGTATGGTCTCTCAAAATGATCCACAATTTGTCAAGGAACGACAACAAAATAAGGTAAGAATAAATGTGAAGAGGTACAATTTAGAAGTTATCCCATGAATACTTGAGGAATAACTTGCCGTGAATGCTGCAACGCTATCCTTGAGAAAAGGCTACATCTACACATTCGACAGCTGGTTTTAGCTCAACTCTATGGACAAATTTCCTGGTTACACATTACCTTTACTAATGTCTTAATTAGGTGGTTTCTCCATACTGCCGTGACTTCATCCCTTTAGAGAGGACCGCCTGGTTGAGCTTATGGCACTTGACCTACTTTTCAATGTTTTCTTTACGGATAACACAAAACTTTCCAGAATATCTGAATTATGAATATCTATTTCAATCATATTTCATATGTAAATTTAAAAGATTTTAAATGGAATCCAATATTGTAAAACATGTCCCAACATCCCTTTCTGAGAGCTCATTTGCATATCAATCTCGTAACTTGAATAGTCTTAATAGTGCCACTTGTTGGAGAGCTCTGTGTATTGCAAGGTATTTAAATCACGTATTTATAAAAACAAATTACTTTTTCCTGGTGATAGGTAATTCCTAATTTAAGGTGCTACAGGAAGAGATGAAAGTACTGCACAGAACAACTTTTGTTGCAGTCTCGCTTCAACCACGCTGACTCAAAGGCTCTGTGACTGAGCAACACGTTAGTGGATCTTATGCAACTTGATCTTTACAATGGTAATGAAGGAGTGAAAAAGGAAAAATAAGGACAAATCTTGTGGTTCTTAATTGAGGAAATTGTCATTTCCTTCCGAAGTACATATTACCCTGCAGCATTTGGGTGAAAAAGATCAGCTTTCCTGGATAAGCCCTGATCCTGCACAGAGATCTAAGTCATTATTGATAATTATGCACATATTCTCCTGGGTTGTGCAGGTAGAATTCATGAAATTGCATCATTTTCTTTGCAGTGATTAAGAAATTCACAGTTGATTAATGATTATATTACAGGCACCATCCGTCTTTTCACAACCAGATTGTAACACACCCCAGGTACATTGTGTTTCCAGGAGCGCTGACAGTACGAACAGCACACCCTGAGTCAGTGGCTGTGACGGCTACGAAGGAGACATTGTCATGGTGCGTGATATCAAAGATCCACAATGTAATGTCTCTGCAGCGTGGCTTGACATCGCATCAAAAGCTCCACAAAGGAACGTTTGCCATGCAGAGAGCATCAGATCTCCGGCATGATATTTTGAGGAGCTGGTGAGATGTAATATTTGAAATATATTGAGGTATTAACAAAGCGTTGTTGCTGGCACTAAAATTATTGTGTCAGGAAGCAAGGCAGGAAAAAATGGCAGGCACTGACCTGTAAAAAAATAGGTGCAGATAACATAATGGAAAGGGAATTTAAGGAGCTGTTGACTTCGTATGTCAAGAAATTGAGGGTCAGGAATAATTAAGGTTTACACATTATGTCCAAAACATGTTCTGTGGTCACTAAGTCAAAAGGTAGGGTCTTCTCTGGTGGTTATCTTTTTCAAAAAAAGAGAAGTAAACTGTTCAGATCGCCTGCTTGCTGGGGTTGCTGGACTTTGGTTTGACGTATAGTAATTTGGGAAAAGTAATTGCAACACCTATGGCTAGACAGATAGGATGAATGGCCTAAAGATTATTCTCTCCATTGGTTCTGCAGGAGGTCAGAATTTGTCAGCCCCAGAGCAAACACCATGCTAACAGCCTTCTAGTGTCTTGAAGTTCAGTGCTGTGAGAGGCAGTCCAAGTGCAGCCCATAGCAAGTCCTGGAGACAGCCAGTGAGGTTAAAGCTTTGTCCTTGCCCATTTTCTCTTTAAATCAGCGCCGCATTCAAAGATCTTCATCAGCTCTATTACTGCTTTCAATTTTTTTTTTACTTACTATGTTCATTATTATTTACAATTTGTGAGTAACATTTTAAAATTTGCATTTAGAATTGTATTTTAAAATAGAATGTAAATCTATATTACTCTTTTAGCATTCTAAAGGTCAAATCTAGCAAATTCCCTGATTCTGCAGGTCAGGATGATCCCAGAGTCTGCTTCCAAAAGCAAGGACATCTGTAATGACATATTTAAACCTCAGTTCATATTCCCCTATCACTAAGAATCAGCACAGGCAAATCAGCTCCAAAAGTTGTTTGAGGGCAATTGTGGACAAAGCTCGACCTTGTTTTAGCTCAGCTCGCTTAAAAGCCTTGTAATCCATTTTTGCAACAACCCTCTGTCTTTGCAGTTATCCAGAAAAGTGAGAATATCTGCAGCAAACCGTGAGAGTGCGGACAAAGCATCTGCCTTGGCAAGGCTGTCCTTCTGCAAATCAAGGGATACACAAGAGGGTTAGAAAAAAGCTCCTTTCTCTTGAGCACTGCTGAGGGAGGGAAAATGTCTGGGACTGGAGAACAAGGAGGGCACGTGGAGGTTAATCCAGGTGTGACGGAGCGGTGTTTGTGCTCTAGACAGTAAATATCAGGCGGGAGACTTTTTCCATTCAAGAGCACAGCGATATTTCTGAGCAGTCTAGGTCCCAGTTCTGACATGTTGCAGGACACCAGTAATCTGGCAAGATTTAATTCAAAGTCATGATTTTGGGAAGGAACAGAAGACGGGTAGGAAAAAAGAACACTATTCCCTGGGGAGAAATTACTATTTCTAAGGAGTCTTCTACTCCACTTAGTCTTTAACATCAATGAGAGTTTATGCACATGCACCAGTGGCTGACTAGACCCAAATCCACTAATTAAGAGTAAAAGCCTTGAGGTAATTATTACTCACAAACCAAAACTGTTGGTAACAGCTCTGACTGGTGGAAGGTATCCCTGCCCATGGTGGAGGTTGGACCTAGGTGATCTTTAAGGTCCCTTCCAACCCAAACCATTCTATGATTCTATGATTCTATGACTTTGTAGCGCCCGTGATTCTGCTTTCAGTGAATAACTGTAACAAGGGCTTCATGCAAATACATTTCTTCCCTTCCAGGCTGGACTGTGCAGCCACAGCAGAGGACATCTTGCTGTTGTCGCAAGGAAATCACGAGGAGTTTCTTCAGAACTGGCAGTGGTGGTGGGATGTCCGACCGGATGCCTGGCTGCGTCTTGTGCCTCTGGTGACCTCTCCCTTGGTCCTCAGCGCCGGGTTGCCATCGTGGCGGCTGCGCGCTCCCTTTGCCTCTGCAGGAGGAGGCATACTTTGCCGAGCGTGCTGCTGCTTCAGCTGAGGAGGTATTTCTGGTGATCAGTCATGCAGGATGTAGCAGATGGTGGGAAATGTGAAGCCGTGAAGACAATGCAATGCTGATGGGATTGGGAGAGGAGACTGGGGCACTGGGGGTGGGCAGTGGAGATGGAGGAGAGGAGGAAGCAGAGTGCAAAGCCACCAGCTTTGGCAGAGCCCGGCGGTGGTAGACGCTGCAGTGTTATGGGGCATGGCCAAGGTGCCCATCAGCGGTGCCTTCAGATGGAGGGGTGGGAAGTGACATGCAGCAAGGTATGGGAATGTACAATTTAAGAGGCAAGTCTGATCGTTGTGTAGTTTAATAATAACGTGTGCTTCATGTAGCTGAAACATGACTGCAGCATAAGAAGGCTTGTGCAGGTCAGGGATGGCTTCTGGCTGAACAGAAGCTGGAGAAGGACCAGTGGGAGGGCAGGTGGGGAACATGGAGGATGCAGATGTACTGGCACTCAGCAGGCACACAGTGGCCATACTGGCACGGTGGCTCCCACTGCCTCTGATGGCCTTGGAGGAGATGTTGGAGTATTTTGGGCTTGTTATTCCAGGCTAAATCCCTGACACTGCAGTTCTGAGGGGGGTTTGGAGTGCTTCAGTGCTATACTGAAGGCTTTGGCTTTTGCAGGGGCAGTTTATTTTGCTTTTAGCTCTAATACTAAGCAAAGAACTTGGGACCCCAATGAATCTGTGGGCTTCCACTCACATAACTAACAACTGTTTGATTCATTTACTTCTCACATCCATTGCTTTTGCTTTTTTCAAAAAGGCTACAGGATGTTCTTGCACTTTAAGCAAGGACCGGGACAGAAAATATATTTCTGTAATGGTGAAGATGGCCCTTTCCATGCAGAGGGATTTATAATCTGCATTCATATATTTTTTGATTAATAGATAGTGTTGCTGAAGTGTTAGCACTTAAGGCAGAGGTCAAGTCTCTGTTATTTTTCTGTCTTAGAGGTGAAAGCAGAGTGCATTGGCTTGCAGCATGTGTGTGATTTCTTTTTTTGTAGCTGTGGCAAATAATTGTGACCCCTGATTACTGGAATGATTTAAAACTGCTCTTTGCTATGTTAACTTGAAGTTGTGAACTACAAAGGTCTGCTGTGAATAGCATATGAATAGAAAAGGGACTCTGTTGGAACTCGCTATTATGTTTGAAGTTGGTAGAAACTAGAGATTGAAAAGACCCACTAGTTCACTGAATGAATTCATTGCACATGCAAGACAGAAACTCCTTGCACAGTGATATCCTTCCTGCGTTTCTCAGGAAAAAGAAAACATGTTGAGATGTTTCTGGAGAAAATGCTTTGACACAATGCAATCCATTAGGATATCTACATTTTCACCTGGTCTGCCATCTAGGTAATTTTTGCATCAAATTTGCAGGGTCAGTTGCAGAATGACTAAAAAATTAAAGCTTCATGTAGAACAAAGATGATTTATTATGTATTTCTCTTTCTTACGCTGAAAGGAAATGCTATTCTGTAGCTGTTGCAGTTCTGGTTTTCTCTGAAGAATTGTCAGTTTAGTCTAAATGTAAATGTTGTGAAAACATAGGTGAAACACAAGGTTGTTAATATTTTTTTTACTTTTAAATATAAGTCCAACAAAACATTTTTAAACAACTGGCAACCTGCAATGTCTGAAATTCAATAATGATATGAGTAAAAGCTTGAAAGCGGTCCGTAAGGAAACAAAAAATTGGTGATATTTGGTGATTATCCCAAACGAAATGAAAAAAAATAAAGGCTATAAAGAGTGACAGGCAAATTCCATGAGAAGAAATTTCAGTCGTCTAATAATTGAACTTAATTTAATTTAACTAGACACGTAGGCCGAGAAATCTTTTTCTTTTTTTTTTTTTTAATGGACTTCCATGGGAAGTTGATAGAGTTCGTCAAACGAATAGACTTGCTAGCTGCAATTTATGTATGGTGCAGCCTACTTTTGTCTTTAGCTTATGAAATTTGGTCTAGTTTGTCATGACTACTTTCTTTGTTAAAAGGTAAAATGCACATTGGGCAAATGTTCTATGGCAATTTGCATAAAAAGTGATGACAAAGAGCAATTAATTCCTCATTATTATGCAGTGAAATGCTACTTTGCTCCTAAGTGACTGTAGAGGAGGGTTTTTTCTCTGTGTGTAAATCTGTTGCGGCATTGTTCTAAAAATAGTACTTAAGAGCCCTCTGCACTCTTTATAAATCAGGGTCTTTGACACTCCATTCGATTCTCCACAGAGAGATTTTTCTCACACATGCTGAACACTACAAGTATCACCCCAAATGTTCATCACAATAATAAGCATCAGAATTTTGTTAAATAAAGCAAGATAGAGGAATTTAATATTTTGTCGAATTAGATCTCTATCCTTTTTATCTGGAGATCAGTATTCAAAGTACACTCAGATCACACACAAATAGAAACATATTCCTACCACACACAGCTAGTCTGTACGGAACAAAGAGTCAAGATATCGTTTTCTATGAAGGCTTGATTCTGAGTACAGATTTCATTACCGGCTCACCATAGGATAATGAAATTCCTTCAGGGCAAAGATGAGGTACATCAAAGAGGCAGCGTGGAGAGGCAGACTTTGTTAGTGCATGCTCTGTCACCTGCATTACTGGTCCTTGCCTGCCTTTAATTTGTAAGGAAATGCTAGTAATTCAAACCCTTTTATTGGACCAACTTGTATTTATATATATACATGCATACATGTATGTGTATCCGCACACGCACACAGAAATACATATTTTTCAAAATACAAAACCTTCTGGAAGTTGTGTGACTTCTTTGCAGCTAAAGTGGAATACAGAAAATAATTAATTTCTTGCTAGCAAAAATGACCCATGCAGGTCCTAAAAGCATCTTTGCATAAATGCTGTGTGCAGAGTGTAGATAAATAACCCTTCGTGCAACTTTGCCTTTTTATTTCTGTAGCAATTCAGAGTGACTTTAGTGCTTATGGAAATGAGAGGCCAGTGTTCGGTAAGACCAGGAGCTGCTGAAGACATAAATCACCAGAGCTTTCCCACAAAGCTTTGCCAATATGGGAACAAAAGGGTTGCCCTACAGAAACACATCACGGGTCTGTCTAGTCCAGCATCCCGCCTCTGGCAGCGGCCAGTAACTGATGCTTCAGAGAAAATCAAAACCACAGCAAGCACCTAGCTAATTATGAGATGCTATGCGTAGAGAAAAAAAAGGTTGATCCTGACTCACAAGAGAGCAGTTTATGCCCTGGAGCGTGAGGTTTGATTTCCCTTGTATCCGTTTGCTTAACTCACACAGTTGCAAACACTATTTATGCTTAAAAGAGTTTCTGATTCTCTCTTGGATCCTAATCAACAATCTGCCTCAATAACCTGAGTTACCAGGAAGTTCTTGGGGCTGAGCACGCACTGTGTGGAAGCTTTGTGCTTTGCTAGTTTAGGGAAAGTTTTCCAGCCTTGGCCTAACACCCACTGCCCTGAGGATCAGACCTAATTGTCTAGATGAAAAATACCCAAGCTACCGCTCCCTTCCCCTTGAGTCCTCCCTAACTGAAGCAGTTAATTCTTTCCCATCCCCCGCTTGCAAAACTATTGCTTTGGGTAGATTTCCTTCGCTGGCACAGGGCAGTGGCTCCCGTTTTCTGTCCTTCTAGGAGGTTTGGACAGGCTCCTCTGTGCGTCTCACCTCAGTATGAGAGAGGTCTGCCTGCAGGCAGAGGATGCTGCCTGGCCATGCTGCCGCCCACTGTTGCAAAGGAGAGGGCAGTGACAGGCGGAGGAACAGGGCAGAGGAGAGGCTCACGGAAGGCAGCAGTGGTGCCAGCTTCTTTGTGCTCTTCCAGCATTTCCTCATGAAGTAGCAGGAGCTCCGCTTGGGCTACTCTGTGAAAACATGCAATGCCTGTGAGACTCCCTCTCCTTCCCAGCTTACTCCAGATTTTCTGCTCTCCCAGGCAAGAATGCAAGCAACGTTTTCAAATCATCCTTTGATGACCTTGAATGACGTTGAGCATCATTGCGGAGTGATCCTGGCTCCATTACAGCAGAGCAATAATCCTCTCTGCACTCTCCCCGTTGAGTGTGGGTTCCTTCTATGTACATCACAAAATGGTTATTTAAATCCAGCATATGGACCTTAACAGCAATACCAGAAGGTAAAGGAGATCCAAAAAAGGCTTAACTACTCCCCATGGGGCCTAAGTGCATAAGCCTAAAGGTGTAACCCTGAGCTCCTAAACAGAGAGGTGCCTCCTAAACAAAGAAGTGCCCAAACCCTGTAGGTTTTCATCTCAAAGCTTCGCCTTCGTGACCTGAGGCTGTCATTGCTGCACAGGCGCAGACAAGCCTCAGTTCTGATGGTGGCAAGCAGACTGGTGCCTAGGGGTGTGCTTCCGACAGCTCCAAACAACCCTCATGGGCACTGCTGCCATCCCATCCTTACCCCTGGCTGTGTTTTCCCATCTCTCCCCTGCCACTTGCCCCTTGGGCAGGCACTGGTGTTTGTTTGACCTTGCAGTAAGCCGGTTCAGGAGCTAAAGTGGCTGCACATTTCTTTGCAGGATTAGTTTTCTGCCAGCTTAACTTCCTGAACGAGCTGACCAGGAGATCAGATGAGACCAGGACTGGTGCAAAGGGAGGAGTGGGAATGGACCCGCAGTCTCAAGAGTCTGGCAATGAAGCACCTCCACCCCAGCCTGGCACCCCGCAAGAAGGAGCTCTGCCTGCTCGATGCTCCCCAGCGTGGGGGCTCACCAGCATCTGCCGTGGGGCAGAGCCGGCAGCACCTCTGTGTTTTAGTGAGGGGCAGTGCTGTAAATCCAGGGAAGAGCGGCAGGTCGGTGGGGTGGGGAAGGGAGGAGTGGGGGGACAAGGGGGTCGGGCAGCAGGCTCAGACTGCGAAGAACAAGTGATGAGTCTGGTGGCTCATCGCAGGCTGAGAGCCAGGAAGCTCTTGAGCCCCGTGAGCCCCTTTCGTGTGAGGCAGAGGCACTGGGCGAGTTGGGAGTGCAGCGAGGGCTGGGAGCAAGCAGCCTGTATGAGCAGCGAGGATGGGCATACGCATGTTTTGCTGGATAAGGCCCATTTCCCTTCATGCTTTCGCCATACCTAATGTCACCCATGCCTCTGTTTCCATCAGCTTTCCCAGGATCTCTTCAGCTGTCGCTCCAGCTATGGCAAACAACAGAACAAAACCCAAATCAGGGCCCTTGTTTAGCAATGATCTCCACACAGGGGATACAGCCTGCCAAATACAGAGGTCTGAAACTGCCTGCGGTGTGTCCGTCTGTTTATCTAGCATGGCTCATGCTATTTTATTTGCTGAAGTGTCATTACCTGCATCCTGGAAGAGGTGGGAGGGATGCCTTCCACGAGCTATACTGAATTTTCCTGAAACCACCAAGTGAAGAGAATGCCATTTCATGTCAAGAAACTGTTATTTCACCTGTGCACGTGTTATGTTGTATTCTTCAGACTACATTTTACATGCCTGGGGTGTATACGTGTGATCTACTGAAATCACTCGCCATCTTCCATAATTTATGCTGCCCTTCAGTCTTAGCAGCGTGCATAAACTTCAGCGACACGTTGTCACTCCTCTCTAAATCATTGTGAAAAATCATCCGAGGAACAGCACTGGACCTGGGGCATTCTGCGTTTCGCCTGCTCTGCTTTCCAGACCAGGCTCCGAGGTGGCAGGATGACACAGCAGAAGAAAAATCACAGCCAGCAAGGTGTGAAATAATGTCCCCGATGATAGTAAGAAATTAGAATGGATAATGTGTTAGCACGAACCTTGGCATGGCTGTTCAGCCTAGCAGTGTTGTCCTGGGGGTGGCGGAGTCAAGGAGAGCCCAGCTTTCCTGAAGGCAAATGTTCCCCCTTTTCGTCAGGCAGCCTCGTCCTAAAACCTCACAGTGAGCAAACAGATGTAACGAAAATGGGAAGATGTGAGGGTTAACCTTTAAGTCACCAGGGGGTTTAGCATTTACCATTGTCATGCAGGACTGTACTGAGATTATTTGTTTCCTATCGCTTAATCCATTTACAACGCAGCATACTGATCCACAGTTTGTCATTTGACCCATGGCTCTGCTATGAGGAGCTTTGTCAAAAGCATTTTGAAAACCCGCTGACACTTCCTGCTTCCTTAATTCCCTGGGACTTTTTTGCAGGTTTGAGGGGAGAGAGCTGCAGCCCAGCTGGCCTGATCCTGCACGCCCAAATTAACCTCATCTGTGGTTGCACATGGTGGGCATCCTCGGCCCTGGGGTTGGCATTACCTACGTTCATTTCTGACTCATATTTTGGAACAGGGAAATTCTTTAGTCTTGGGAAACACCCTTGTTTTTCAAAGTCGCGTTGCAGGCTCTTGCTAGTCGCTCTGTTCTGAAGTTTAGCTTCTGAACACTCCTGGATTCTTTTAACTTCATCAGCTCGGGTTTTCTCAACTTGCTCCAGTACCTCTTCTTCAGAAATGTTTATCTTTATAATATCAAACTCATCATTTCCATAAATTTCCAAATCCCCCACTACAGTGAAGACAAATGTAAATAATAAATTCAGCTTCTTGAAAATGTCTTAATCCTTGTTAATTGCGTCCTTAATTCCTTAATGACCCGGAGGGCCTACAGAGACACACATGCAGCTTTATTTATGTTTAGTCTATCTGAATAATTATGTATTGTTTATCTTAATATCTTTGGCTATTTGCTCCCTCTCCTCCCTCTGGATTACTATCTATTTACGGTTTACTTGTGACTTGTGCTGAGCTGATTTGGGCAGAATTTCTAACACGTCTGTGTGAAAGCTCCCCCGGTGTTGTCCTGGAGGCAACATCTCTGAAGTTCACAGCACCATGCTCTTCTTCCACTACAGCAACTCCTGCCTTGAAAGAGCCTTTAAGGCTCTGGAATTTCTTATAAAGGTTTCGCTTTTTTTTGGTTCAGTGTGATAATGCAGTACGATGTGATAATTCAGTGAGGTATTTGATTTTTTAAATAGTATTATCATTAACAACGATATTAACCAGGAGAGCAACTTTAACTTAAGGTTGTCAGATGCTTTCCTCCTGTCAGCTGCTCATAAACTGCCCCATTTTAACCATTGCAGATGGTTTCTTCTATGCTCCGTGTCAAGCTCATCTATTATGTGTTTTTTTAAGAAGAGGAGTGGGGATGTTTGGAAAGGAGACGGGCTGGGAGGTGAGGGAGGAGGTGAGAGCGGGGCTGAATGAGGAGCTGGTGGGAAATACTGAGGCTGCCTGACCCGAGGACCACAGCTGAAATAAAGCACCTGCACCCACCAGCCTCTCTCGGCTGCCCGCGTGGGTGACTTACAGTGTGCCCTCTTGGAGCTTGTGATTTGTACAAATGAGGCTCAGGATGAGACCGCAAACTTAATTTATATGTCTGATGTGAACTAGCATTGAGCCAAACCCGTAAAGATGCACGGCTAGTTCACTACCTTACCCAGCCTCTGATTCCAAGCAATTTTCATTTTAACTCGTCACTGAGAAGGTCATGAGAGAAAAAACCTTTTGACTAAGTTATCTTTGCCTTCTTTTTATGGCTTTGGTACAAAACAGATTAATTAAAAAGGAGAGGAAAATAATCTCTTCTTTTCTCTTGTCATGAGAACCACATGTGCTGTGTAAAGCAGACAGAGAAAAGAAGTGAGTGCTGTAAGTAGTGGATTATTTTATGTACTTCATGGGAAAAAATTGGCCGGCTCATTTCAAAGCAAACTATGCCTGTAGTACTTTAAAGGGAAGTAGGAGGAAATAATAATAATTATATCTGAATTGGCTTAGGGCTAAATTCTGTAGATGAATGTGGGTGTGACTGGGCAAAATGCTGTCTTGATGTTAACCCAAAGGAAAAATGAACCTATCAAACCCAGATTCAGTTGCAAAAAGTGTTATGTGTGTTATTGTATATCCATGCAAGGATATTTGATTTTTTTATTTTCTTAGCTGAGTATGCAAATTAGCCTACTCCTTATTAGCCTTTGTAGGAGCATATTCATATGAAAAATTATGACAATTTAATTTCAGTATTTCAGTCTTAAAGATCCAAAATGGCCAATGTAAATGTTAGCAGAGAAAAGAAAAAAAAAAAAAGAATGACTTGAGTATATTTGTTGGTTTTGCTCTTAAGTGGATGGGAAAGTGAGTAAGGACCAAGGAAGGGAAAGACTAGTAAGCTTATCTTTATCTGTGGAGTTAGTAATATCTTTAGGCCAGATGGGATTATATTATTGATCAAGGCCAATAACCACGGTCATAAAGAGTAATAAATAAGAAAGTTATTAAAGGGAGCTTATCATAGGAAAGCTTTGATAAGTGGGGCATTATAGACAAGTCGAGGAAGGACTAAAGGATAAACAGAGTCCAGTCCTATGTGATGGAAAAGACAGCTCTGCTGCAGCTCTTAACCGCAGCAGTCCTGGTGTTACTGAGAAGCAATTTTTTTTCAGCATCCAGAAATGTATGAGTTAAAAATTCTTTCTCAACTGACAAGGGCTCAGCTAAACAGATCAAAAAGAGAAGGAAAACCAAAACACAAGCTCAGAAGTTGCCTTTGCCTTGTACCGGGAGTCAGAAAGTGTCAAAAGATGTGTCATATCTTAAAAGGCTAAATGAAAAGTTATAGTTCCTCAGTACATGAAGAAAGAAAAGCTTTATTGAAATAGTTTCTTTGTTGCATCCTATAAAAATATTATGAGGACAGCATGTATAAAAGAGCAAGAAAAACAGAGGTTACTGGAAATTCATGTAAAGGCGAGTTTCTCTGTTTTATAGCATAACGAGAGAAAGCCATCACTCCTAATACTAGTGTTTCTAATTATCTGAGATTTTTTTTGGTTATAGTTTCTAGACTTTTCTGCCAAAAACTTATGGCACTTCCTGAAAACAGACTGTTACGGACACTACTAGAGTGGTGGGATAACCCTTCCATCTTTCCTAACTCTGATTAACAAACAAGAATATTCATATTCTCCAGAAACGTGTTTTTTGAAGTCAAGGGCCGAGGTTTTCTCTGATGGATTTTGACATAGCGTCCACGAGTGGTGACGTACCAGTGGCCGCGCCTTCAGTGGCACCGTGCAAAGCGCCCTCCCTTGCCACGGGATGCAGTTGTGGCTGCAGAGCTGCGGGGATGCTCATCCACACTGGGGCTGCCACTGCCAATTCTGGACTGGCTTTCTGTCAAGCCAGACCTTGAAAAAGGCTGGAGAAAATGGGTTGGCTCTGGCATGTGATGGTCCCCGAGGATCCTCCTGCCAGCTGCAAAAAGCTGAAGTTTCAGTAGTTCCAGCGATTCGTCTTTCTGTCCCACTCGCTGAGCTGATTCCTGCTGGGTGCCAGGTCTGGATGAAAGTGGTTGATGGAGTTGGCCTGCACATCACTTCTGTAAATCCTGGAGATTTTCTTACTCCACTCCTTGCCCTGATGGAAGTACACGAGTAGGGCTGAGGGAGCTGAATGAAACTACCTTCACTGTTTTTTTGGGGGCAAGCACTGAAATATTTTGCACTGAAGCAGAAGTTACAGGTGTGGGCTAGAACATCAACACACAAAGTTACTGTCAGTGTATTTGAAACTTAGTGAAACTTTGAATGTGTGGTAAACAAGGTAAGTGGGAACCATTTAATCCTAAACTTCCCAGCTGAGTCTAAACCTTACTTCAAGAGGGTTTTGGATGCTACTGTTGAGGCCAAATTTGCTGAAGAACTGTGGTATTCACCCTGAAAGTCTTGGTGAGATGAAAACTGAGCAAAGCGAGGGGGTACTTCAGTGCGTTTCTGAGCCTGTTCAGGGCTGCACTAACTCTGGTGAGGGGAACGGCCTTCATCTTTGTGCATGGTGCAGCAGCCTCTCCCCTGCCAGCAGCCTCTACAGCCATGTTGCACGATGAGAGCTAGGTGGATGAGAAGACTTAGAGTGTTTCTTAGAAAGAGCCCAAGATTGCTAGTAGAAGGACATGCAGAATTTGTAAGCTGCAGCAGCCTAAATTCAGATTGAATGCAAGCACAGTAATGATTTTGGGGAGTTAGGACATGGATGTCCTCAAGAATCCCAGCTCAGATGATACAGAATAGACCCTTTTCCTGACCTATGACCGGGTTGAAAATGTCTCAGTTCAGTTAAACAGAGAGAAATTCTGCCTTCAATTAAGTAAATTCTGCCTTCAAATTCTTCATGGCTTTTTGCATTGCTTACTCACTGATACCAGTGCAAATTGGTCATAAGTCACTTCTGAAATGGGAATGATTTGTACCAGCCATGCACGAGAGAAACGACTTTGCAGCTCACTGGAGGCCCTGTCCCATTGACTTCACTCGGAGTTACGTGGTAGTAACTGAGACTGTTGCTGACCCCAGATACCCTGATGGACACCATCCATTTACCCCGTTGGCTGCTACGCTTTATTTGTTTTTGCAGTGAGACTAGAAAATGGGATAGGCGTCTATAAAGCTGTATCCGAAGTATTGTGTTTCTCCTCTTTGTCTAAGCACTGCAAGCTCTCCTTCTCTTCTTCCCAGCCAAGGAAATACTGCTACAGTGCATAACTGAAACCAGGTATTTCTGCTATTTTTATGCTACAGTTATGTACTCTGGGAATAATTGCTACATGTCCTTCTCCCAGCTGAAAACCAAGTGAAAGCAAACTTTAACCATAATACTGGTAAATAACTAGCTATGATTTCTGTTAACAAAGCTTTTTTTCACACACAGTGGAGAAGCAGCAGACTGGGAGTGTTGTTAGCAATATATTGTCTTCTCACTATTGTTAGAGTGGCGTATCATCACCTCATTTTATTTCTTCCATCTGTTTCATGCTGGGTTTGCCATAATGCTACTTTGAGAATACTGCGGTCATTTGTTTGTATTGATATCAGAAATAAATATAAAATGTTTTTGAAGGCACCATAAGGACGGAGAGTTTGATGGGATTACGGTAAAAGCAAGCAAGCTGTGAACAGAGAGACTGCTGGAAGATACAGAATCTGTGGAAGAAATGAGTTAGAGGTTAGTAAGGGAGAACGAGAAGAAAGATGTTCTTGTGACTAAGGCACTGGACTGATACTAAAGAGGTCTGGTCTCTGTTTCTGGATGCATTATTGGATTCCTTTGCGACCTGTGACAAGTCACTTAATCTCTCATTGCCTCAGTTGTTTAGTGTGCCCAGTAAAATGGAAGTAAATAAAATTTCTTTACCTCACCAATCTACTTCAGAGATAAATCCATTCAAAAGTTATGAAATGCTCAGCTGTTAAAGTGATGAGCACAGGGGAAAATGAGTAAATCAATTAATTCTAACTCTCTACTTATGATGAGTTTAGCAAGTCATTTCTCTGAGCAGTGAACCTGGTATGAAGAAACACTGGCTTTCTGCTAGTCAGAGAAACATCAATGACCAGTGTTTTGTGTGAAACCATAAGAAGGTCTGAGATACTTTAAATGATAATATGTCAGTGAAGGGGGAAAAAAAAAAAAAAGATTAAAACCTCTTTTGTCTTATTACATCAAGGAAGAAAAGACCCAAGAGAGGGAATGATAGATGTCCTAACTGCATAAAATGAAAGCTTCAGTAGAGGAAATGTACAACTTTTCTATTACTGGGAAACTTTTAAAGATTAAAACATACATGAGCTTGACTTTTCACTGCCGGGTACCTTGCACAGTCAATTACATCCACTAATAGTGAGAATAAAATGCTTCACATATAGCTGATTGCATTTTATATTCCCCTCGCACCTATATAAATGACCACACAAGGCTCTAGGCATGGAGAATCCATTTCCCATAGATTTCCAGCATATCACAACCTGAGGATGTTGCTTTATTCTTCAGTACCATGTTTGTCACCAAAGCTACAGAGATACGATGTAAATGCTATCAGTGAATCACACCCAGAAAGCTTCCTAATCCTAGATAACTACTACATGATGCTGTATGTGTTTGGAACTGATAAGGAAATCTTTTAAATTTCCTACTATCTTTGATTAGATATGGGTTTCGGTTTTGATTTAGTGTTAAGCACCTACTGTGAGGAACAGAGGAGGTGTCACAGATAACGGAGAGATAATTGTTTTAAAAAGTGAAATCCTAAGAGAATAAAAAGCAGGTTGTTGAATTTCTTCTCATTTTATTCATTATCCTTTCACTACGATTATCCATCTGCGGAAACATATGCTTTCAAAGGAGATAATCTTATCTGTGAGATGACTAACATGCATCTAAATTTTCCATTGTTACATACCAGTGACACATCTTTAAACCAGACCTTTCTCCTGAATGTGTCAAACACCAATGACGCTGACTGGTTTTCCTTTAGGATGAGGACAAGCAGTTTTCTTTGAATCACTGTGTTCTTCCTTCATAGCTCACATGTGTTTGAAAATTATTTGCAGGCAGATGCTGACAATTTCCTGAAGAAACTTCATGGTTCATTACCTCCCTTTATGATAGCAGCAAAATAAATTGCTGTAAAGTCAGTTAATGTGATAGAAAATGTTCAAATTTCCAATAATAATAATAATAATAATAATAATATCTCAATCTTGCTCTCTAAACTCTTCCAAAATACTTTCCAAATCACCTCCCTTCTGCCTTTGCACGCAGATACTGAGTATTACTTTGTGCTAAGTAGAACAAAGGTTGCCTCTGCAATGCAAATACTGCTGGTTTATGATGCTGCTTAAAGAGATTCTTCAGGAAAAACAACGTGCATAATTTAGTGCGACTGCTGGATGAGTGGAGGAGAAACAAGGAACGGGGCTGGTTGTTTCTGCTGTGTGTTGCTTGCTAGGTCCCTAACATGAGCTGGAGTTACAACATACAACAGAATATTGGTTAAATACATGCTCACATTTTCCCTAGAGAGGCATGGACGTATATCATATAATAAGCATATAGCTACTGTGTATATTCTGGTGATCATAAAAATGAGTACTGGCGGTACAGTAAGCAAGAAAGAGCAGACAATCAGGCTCTTCTAAATTCCAGTGTCTTTGTCATACTTGATATTAGCACTCTTTGGAAGTAGCTGTGCTGGTTTACGTTTTTCTGAATGACCTGGTGGCCAGGTTTCCAAAGAGGCTTTAACTGAGCTGACTCTCATGTTCAGAGGGAAATAATAACAGGGGTGCTTTGGGGCTTGCTCCTGCCAGTCAGGAGGGGGATTTTCTCCAGGGCTAAGCTTGCATTCTGAACCGTGTTGGCACAGCCCTTGTGTATTATCACGGCTCATGGCTCTCAAAGGGGCAGAGTGCAGGAAGGTGAACAAAAATAGGAAGCTGCAAATTGGAGGGGGGGGTGTTACACAAAGTGGATTCTCTTGATCAGCACGGGAGATGCTGCACAAACAAAAGGGTGAAGGTGGTGTAGCCAAATGTGTCCTGACCCAAGACAGGAAAATGCTTTTGAAAAATCAGTGCTGAAGAGCTTGCATGGGAGTCAAACAGATGATATCCCTCTATTTTGAATGATTAAGTGACAGATTCTGTAAGTAACTGTGGCTGCACCCAGGGCGGGCGGGTGGTTATGACCTCCGTAATGTATGTTTGTGTCGATAAAGCATGCAGGTAGCAAATCATAATCTCATAGCAAGCAAATCATTCTAAAGAGGAGATTTGCATCCTAAAAGCGTGCCCTAAGCCAGAAGATAAGTCTTCCAAAGCCTGTATTTACCACATGTAGCACATGTTTAACTCTGGGTGATGTGATTTCACTTACAGTTGAAGCTAATACTACAGCTCAAACTCCAAGGGTACGCAGAGATGAACAGTGTTTCAAAGTGTGTACCACTGAACAGACTAACCTTTTCAGATGGAAGACAGAAATAGGGTTTCTGGGGATTGGATGAAACCAGGGCTTGTATCCTGTTTCTTATTTTTCCGTTAAGCCTGATCAGTAAGTAAAGGAATAGAATTGAAATGCAGACCTGTAAGTTCATCACTGAGATGAAAGAAGACACTCAGCATGAAGGCACGAAGGCACAAAGGCACAAGAAAGAAAGACAGGGAAGTAAAAGAGGAAGCAAAAGGCAAAACTTCAGTAGAAAAATCCAAAGCATCAGAATGGCTGATTTCAGCTTCAGAGCGTCGCCCTGAGCATATATTAAACTGGGTTCAGCTGCTCTATGTACCATCAAATATTTCATATTAATAATTAACAAGTCACTGGCTGTCAGAGCAAGATTCAAATGGATGGAAGGGGAGTTTGGGTCACCTTCCCTAGAACTGAGAGTCTTAATGAAGGGATAGCTTTACTGCACTGTTGAGGAATGATGATATACTAGGCAGAAGGATTAAGGGATATACATCTTGAAGGCTCCCTCCATGCTCGCTCCCCCATAGGAGAGTATTTCCTCTTTTTATTCTTCTCCTTGATAAACTGCCAATGTGTACACATAAAGGGCTTGATCTTGCCTGCCAATATGTGATGTACCCCAATGTACATCTCTGGAAAACTAGCTTGCATATATGCAAACTCAACAGCAAAGGTGCTGTGTATCAGGGACATGACTGCATTCAATGACTGCTATAAATCAGAGTGCTTGGTGTGTCTTTGCTAGACACATTCTCATTTATCAAGGTGATTTTTAAACCTGTGCCTAATTCCCATGCGTGAGAAATGGGAATTCACTGAAATCTCTTGCAATGCCTTGTTCTGGCTTTAGATTTTCTTCCCAACACTCCTGTTCACCTTCAAACCTACTTGAACATGAGCATAAATGATAGACTACAAGGCACTGGGTTTATTGCCTCCCCATCGATCACTGATGGGCTGTTACAACTCACGCCCTCACATGAACAGCTCGAAGTGGCACAGTCAAAACCCAAGTTTTCCTTGTTACTCTCATGAAGTGGAGAACGAGTTCAAAGGGACACCAGGAGGCCTTCGCAGCATTGGCTGCAGGACCACTGGTGACCACAACTAAAGAGAATAGCCCCGCAGGAAGCAGCAAGCAGGATTTAAGGAGAAACTGAGGAAACAACAGTCAACAGTCAAGATCAACTGGAAATGTTTATGAAGTCAGGCTGCCATTTGCACCTCTGGCTTAGGATGAAAAATGAGCATAAAAGCTGTGCAGAATTTCCTTTTTTCTAGTCCTACAGAAGGACAGACAGACACACTGACAAACTCTGAAAGCCCAGAAGAAGAAGTGGCACATTTCAAAGAGCTAATTACAATTTCTTTCCCTTGGAGATTAATCCACTGACTGTAATTAAGCTCCCTCTATTTTTGAGATCTTGGCAAGATCTAAGAAAAGCGCGAGTAAGCGAGCGAGTGCCCTTGCTAGCCCAGCAGATTTTTTACTAAGCTCTATCAGCCCTTATTAATAGACCTTTGTGTAAGACCAACGAGAAATCAGATTTCCAATAGAGCTGAATCAAATGGCCTTGGCTACCTCTGCACACACAGTTTGTTAGGAGCCAGGCCACAGCCAGGATTTACACATTCAGAGGATGAAAAGGAGGTGTAGGGGGGAGGCAGGATGAACAAGCTCCCCCCACCCCAACTCCTTCTTCTCCTTTGCTGCTGCTTTGTTCTGTTTGTAATCTTACCAGATGGCTAAGGCAGCCTAGAGAAGAGATTGCCTGAAACAGGCAGGTGATGAGGCCAGCAGCAGGGACTCCGGCAGCGATTGAAGAAACTGATACAGCTCTCTAACCCCTTGCTGC